>NC_073744.1:89533534-90733534 GCF_029784135.1 Toxorhynchites rutilus septentrionalis
TAGTTTATCGCACTTTTCACGTCAAAATCCACGTTGCTTGATCAGGACAACAAAATTCACCAACTTAGCAAACGAAAAATTAACGTGTCACTAACATAAACAGTATTAGTATACAAAAAAAAACAAAACAAGATACGGAAAAAAAACAATCGACTTTGTCATTGAACTATCATTGAACTATCCATTTGTAAGGTGGATGCCAAATCTGGCCAAAATAGCGGAGCTTCGTCGTGCTGCTGCAAGAATGGCAAAAGGCGCTGCTGGGTGCTGCTGCAAGAACGTCAAAGTTTGACAGCATGTAGACAATACACATCAATGAGAAAGTGTGCAAAATTTGATTGATTTTTACCCGATGGTAAAAAAGTTATGCCCTGTTGAATGTGTCGCAATAATTTCGTGTTCGCTCTTTAAATAATGATATCAATTGAGAAGAACTCTGATATCAATTAACGCTTATGTTGTTCAAAACAGATAAAGAGGTGTATTTTATTTGCCCAAAATTTTAGACGAAGCACCCATTGTCATGATAGATTCTTCCCTTTCCTTTTCCATGTCAACACATCAACACACTGTGTGTTGAGTGGTAATGGTGTGGTGCCTAATTCGCTTCTTTTACTCTACACATTGCTGTTTCTTGGGTGAAAATACAAGAAAAAACTGTACATGATGTTTGAACATCATGTAGAACAAACAAACATGTCGCATTTGCAAACATAAGATACGAACAAATCATGTTTGTCTACAAACACAACACTGCGAGAGCAGCGCGAAAACTGTTCATCTCGTACGCGGAGTTTTTTTCTGTGAAACACGGAGACTGCTCTCATGTGTTACGAATGCGTGCACCGATGTTTGAGTTCTATGTGATTTGACATATACTACAGGTGAGATAGATTTTTGTTTGTATCGTGCACGAAAATTACTCGCACGTATAAAATAGCGTGCAGGTTGTGTTCAGAACCACTGACACATTTGTGAATTTTGCTGATAAAAACCCGTTTTTCTGTATTTTTTTACATTTTTAAATTTTTTTACAACTCAGAGACAAAGTGTACTAAAATTTAATTTAGAATCCCTTCAAAACTGCACTCTATTTTGCACGCTATTTACTAGTAATAATGCGAGGATCTTTATAGCATACCTGAAAACTGTTTAAGCTCGTTGGTTTGAGTTCAAGGTGGGTAGTCAATAAACCGTCCATTGATGGTGTAACTGCTTTTTTGCATCAGAAATCGAGTTTTGATTTTACTTTATATGGACGTAAAAATAAGTTTGCGTACGCGGGTAAAGAAATTCGTGCCAGGTTGAAGAAGTGTGGATTGAAGTGAATTGAATGAAGAGGCAGATTTTTATTCATTAGTCACGTCAATTAGATTAAGTATTGACTAGAATAGTTCATTAGTCATCGTTGCTCCAAACGCCCGTCAATTCATTTTCTAGTCAATTCACATTATGTTAACGGCGAATGCCAAAGTAGTACTAGTCGAAGCAAAACGACTGAGAAGAGAGTCGATATTCATTTTTCATCTTCGAAGATTTCGGGCCCTGGGTCAGGTAGTGACACTTTGTGAACAAATACACGAAATGTCATGAAACTTCACACATAAGCTAGTGTCAGATGAACCTCTCGAAATGAATCTTGTTCATGTTTTAGTGGCACCATCTGCTGAAAAATCCCGGGACTTTTCAGCTCATATAGTATAGAGGGCTGTCTTTCTACCACGTGGACAAATTCAGAGTGTGCAGGAAAATTAAAAATCGATAAGAATAAATTGAATATAAGGAAAGTGGTGGTATAGTCGTCATTTAAAGGAATATTCTCATTTCCTGCTTCCACTTACCGTTTCAATCCACGTTTTTTTGTGAAATATTATAGTTCAACTTATTGTTGTTCAAGATAGCAAATGACTTTAACTATAAAAAATTCCAATAGTACATTTTTCATTATTTTTGCGGAGGGGAAAAATCGAACTTTTTTTTTTTGACTTGGAAATAAAGTGGTCACCTAGTAAGGGCAATGTTGTCACTCGTACATATCATGCTAAATGGGATAGATTTATGCGTTCTTGTTGTCCAAATTTGTTTGAATCATTATTGAAATAGTAGGTACATGTATTAAATAATCTTGGCATATTTTCCGAGAATCTCAATTTAAATTACCTTATGCATACAAAAACGTAGTAGGAAACACATAACGTTCACATAATGAGGCTTGGTTGATTTGGTGTGCCATCAGTTTCAGTCTAAAAGAGCAGCCATCGACATCACCCAAGAACGCTGCGCCTACGAGACGTGTTGCGACTGCCAGACGACAGTCGTCCACACTTGTGGGTACCACTAGGCGCCGGATCATGTGGACACACGATATGAATAGATTCGTGATCCGCGCCTGTGCAGATGTCTGTTTTGGAGAAGGACATGAGCGGTCGCCCTCGAATACTCACAATGTTTGAGGAAGCGTATCCAGAGTTCGTCGGGATGCTTGTCAGAATGCGATGATCGCGAGGCGTAGAGCGATAGTACGCAATAACATTCTCTCCCTAACGGAAATCGAAGAGATCAAGCAGCAGGCGCAGAGAGAATTAAGCTCCAGTAACAGCAGAGCAAGCGATGTGACGAGAAGAAGTTCAGTACGGCTGAGCAATTTTTTCGCGAGTGGGGCACCCGAATCAGCACCAGTGGAGGCCACAGTACTACAACCCCCTGAGCCGGAGACCCACAGCCAGATCAACAGCTATTACGCGATCTGGTCTTTCACTACGACGAGGCGATCTCACAGTTCCGCGACACAAACCATTTGTCGTGCCCCAGGATCCCGAAGTTGCAGAATTCCCGCAGGCTTACAAGTGCAGTAAAGCTCATGAACGAGCACGTTCTTCCACTGCACTTGGTTGATGCTGAGAACATGGAGTAGCTGCAACAGAACCCCGATGGTGTTCAGAACTTCTGGCCCAAGAAGCTGACCGTCGCAAAACAAAAGATAGCTAAGTGCTTCAATAAGGTGCTACGTGACCTACACAACCTTTCTGAATTCGCCACCGGTGGCGTCACCTTCCTCCCCCCGAAAGACAGCAACACATTGAACCCATCAAAGTACAGACCGATAACGTGCCTACCGAGTCTGTACAAAATACTGGGCAGCATCATTACCGCCAATGTTTCTGCCCACTGCGAACAACATCACATCATCGCAGAAGAGCAGAAAGGACGCAGGAAAAATACGCATAGCTGCAAAGACCAGGCCATCATCGACGCAGCCATAGTCGGCCAAACGGTATATAACCAGTGGAACCTGAGTATAGCCTATATAGACTACAGGAAGGCTTATGACTCCATACCTCACTCGTTTCTCGTCCGAATATCGGAGATCTATAAAATTGCACCTTAGTGATGGGGAAAATGTGTTGCTGTCTAGAACGCTGCAGATAAAGAGGGGGATTTTGCAGGACGACTCTTTCAGACCGCTTTTGTCTGGCACTGAACCCTCTCAGTAGGATGCTCAATAGAAACGGTCATGGCTATAAGATAAAGTATGGGGACGGCTCCTACGAAGAAGTGACCCATACCTTTTGCATGGACGATCTCAAGGTCTACGCTGATTCACGTCAGCGTCTAGGTGTAGCTATCCGGGTTGTCGAAGAAATAAGCAGGGCCATCTGCATGGATTTCAGCCTCGACAAATGCCGCTGTGTCCATCTGCTGAAAGAACAACTTACCGAATCCGGAGCCTACGAGGGCTATGACGGCGAGTTTATTGAAGACATGGTACGTGGTGAATCCCATAAATATCTTAGATTCCGCAGCTCTCCGTGATTCGTCACTCCGACATCGAGACGGAGCTGCGAGACAAGTTCTTGAGTCGAGTGAACTGTTTCCTGAGGGCTTTCCTCAACGAGGGGAACGAGGTACGAGCGAATAACTCATTCGCGGTTCTTCAGTTTTGGTGTATTCAAGTGGAGCAAAACTAACCTAGAGATTCATTCAAACATTCAAAGAGGCCGGAATGCACTATCCTCAATCGGCACCCCGCAAAAAGGGGGAATCGTCTACATATCTGCACTATGTGTTACCCAGGTACGACAACTGCGCGAGTACTTCGTCGAACGCGTCGACCAAACGCGCGATACCAGGCTGTCTGCGCCGCTGACAAAGGATCTGCAGACATTGGAAGAGAATATTGCAGCTTGGAAGCAGAATGCAGTGCATGGTGGCCGGTCCAGGGTCGCATCTAATATGTTGCTAACGCGTGGTGAACTCTCTTCAGTAGTAGAAGCCGACATGATAGCAATCTAGGACAGAATAATCCCCACAAGAAACTGCAGGCGATACGTCTGGCATCAAGACGTTGATGATATTTGCCGGATGTGCCATTAACCAGGTGAAAGCATAGATCACATAATGGGAGTCTGTCCCGTTTTGGCCAACGCAGCCTACACCGAGCGCCACAACAAGGTGGCCTGTATTTTTCATCGACAACTGGCGTTTCAATGTGGTCTACTGGAAGACAACGTAGCAAACTTCCGGTATCTGCCTGCACCTGTCCTGTACTGGTATCGCACTGTTCTGACCGACCTCTCGATCCACCACAACCGCCCAGATGGTTTAGGACAAAAGCGACCGCAAAATCACCATCATCAATTTCTTCCAGATTTTTATTTTCATCCTTCTTGATTTTTGAATATTTTAGTTGGCAACCCTGCCATGGAGAGACTAACTAGATCACTAAACATTAGTGCCTGCTATTCTGGCTTTTCGAAAGTGTCGTCCACTATCCTATATCCAACAGATCGGTTTAATGTTGCCACATCGGAGTCCCCTATCTAGATATGCCGATATGGATAATAACAGACTGAGGGTGATCATACACTGTTTGACCGAAGTCAAATATTTGACTCGTTTTGACAGATCAAATTTGATCTACGTGTACTGATCAAATATATTCGACACAAATCACGACGAGTAATTATTCAGTTATTGGATGCCTAAAATATTTTTTCGGTCTGTTCGTCAAACCTGTCGGTACATGGTCAGGTTACTTCGAATATTTCAGTCGAATTTTTTCCGTGTTCCGTGTTCAATGTCCGTTTGACATTGTTTGTCACTGTTGATAATTGAAAAGTGGCAAACAAAATAGTGTTTGTTCAAATTTCAAAACAAACTTTAACTGTCAAAAAATGTCCAATATACCTCCGGAAAAACAGTGTACGGCCACATTAAGTACACTGAATTCTTTTTAAACGCGCGCAATAAAGAGTAATTTTGAGCAAATCGTGTAATTTCGAGAGAATCGCGTAAAAAAAGATTGCCCCGTTAAAAAGTATCCAGTGTGTATACAAATTTTACCAGCTACCAGTTGTTTGCTCTTGGCTCTATATTTTAGCTCGGCAAGAAGAAATATCAAAATATCGTGCGATAGAAATCGCATGCTTCACTTGGAAAAAAATATGTCCAACACCATACGTCTTCATGGAAATCGAAAAGCTTTCATACCTTCATAAATATGTATAATGTTGGGATGCTGCACTGAACTCATTATTTGCACTTCCCTCCGTATTCGGATAAGGTCCGCTTCTGTTTCGATTTTGCTTTTTTTTATTGTTTTGATGGCGACCTCCTGACCGGATTCCTTGTTAATACCCAATTGTACTTTGCCATACGTACCCTGTCCTAGTTTTTTAATTATATCAAACCTGCAAGCACGATGGTTATAATGAGAGAAAGAAAACAGACAAAAAACATGAACATTATGTGACGGTGGAGAAAATTACGAGAAGTGTATAATGGAAAAAAATGAGTGAGAATTATCACTTACCGCTGTCTTAGTTTTTTCCTGTGATTATTCATTTTCACTGTCCCGGTGTTTTCAATCCCACTCATTATATTCTCGATGGTGGCTTTCTGTGGGGCAAATTGCTGGGTCGAGGGAACAGCATCCCCGTTGTTGGTGGTTTCTCCTATCACCATTTTTGTATGTGATGGTCAGCTTCGGTGGTGTCTATCGGAAGGCGTGAGCTAGCGCGTTTGCAGTTTTTCAACACTTTTGGTTTATTTGGAGCAACTTGAACGAATCTAGTTCCTGTGTGATAGAGAAAAAAAAATATTTTGAGAAGTCTGGTAAAGGTGTTTTTCAGATAAAATTTTATTTCGCGACATCCTCATTGTTCACATAAATTTTACCTCCGAGCCATTGAACGAGGTTGAAAAACAAATGATAGTCACCGGGGCTTAATCTGATCATATTCTCGACTAGGGAACAATGTCAATTTGTTTATTTTGGTCATCATTTCAGTCGATGAATGGGCATGTGTGCGCTGTCACAGTGAAAACCAAACGCGGATCCCAGCCAGCACGGAGCTCCTCCATACTCAATTTTTTATGCAAAATGATGCAGATACGTTCAGTTTCTCCATAGTGGTCTATGCTATTTCTCGCACTTTTAATCTGTGGTCTTCTAACACTGTTTTATGATTTTTTCCAAGCAGAGCTCCTAAATATTCAAATGTTTATGCAAAACGCTGCACATATGAAATGTATTGTTGACCTTTTCGTGATCTATGCTATTTCCTCTCCCACTTTTAATCTGCGGTTGTGATGGTTGTGGCCCCATCTCAATTCCCAGCCCATCTCAAATCCACAACCGATTTATAATGGAGAACAGCCTTAATTAACCCTTTCAGGACCATATGATGTCCAAGACTAAATATGCCAATACAACACAATATTTTAGCTATTGTGGGTGTAAAGTAAGAGAATATCACCACCAAAGCATAGCAGGGTGTATAGGTTTCCTATAAAATCATGGGAAGTATTTTTCCCTATGGACCATAAAAGTAAATAAACGGAGAGTTAGGTTTATTATATCGGTATTTTATGTATTACTTTGTAATACAAAAACACAATAAAAACTATCAGAAAAGTAAAATAAATAGTTAGTTATGGTATTCTACGAAAAATAAATTGTTTACTTGTGAAGCACAAGTGGACGTTGCACATAACACATTTATTAGGTGGTCTTTGCTAAGTTAGACCGGACTATGTTTGACAGTTCCTTTTTATTTAATCGCTCAGAAGCACATTTGCTGCATTGGACATACGTTTTATTTTGACATTCAGTAAAAAAAAATATCGATTCAATAATAACTGAACAATCGATAACAATTTTTGTAGAAGGGAAAAATATTTCCATTGGGCGTGAAAGAATTAAAGTGCGGAATCCGCTTCTTTTATTTTTAGCGGTGTTAAGCCTTCTAAACAGAAGTTTTCGTTATCTCCACGCTTATCAGACTTTGTTCATTCCAGGTAAGCAATGAGGACATTTTGTTTGTTAGTCTCCTAAATGTATGCTGTTGAGCGATAGTTCTGAAAATTTATATACTAACTACGGACATATAGTACTACAGAAAACAAGCTCTCCCCTAGACTTACTAGCACCATCTCTTGGTCAACCCACACTTTTATTTCGATTTTGATTAACTCGAGCGAATTCATCAAATCAATTAATTTAGCCGCTATCTTTTGTGGCACCATTCGAAGTGCAGTAGAGTACCGATTACCGATTACTGCAGTTCAACAGAAGAAGGAAACTTTCATCAGCAGTAGACTTCAAAGAAAGAGAGAAAATTGCACTCCTTTTTGACAATGCGGCAAGATGCACTACGATCCAGATTGTCTCGTTCTATCTATCAATTGCAAGCAATGCAACCGTATGAGCTGTTTCTCCAAAACCAAATCAATTCAGGAGTAGAAGAAGCCACAACAATCAAGCATCATCAATCGAACAAATTTGGCAGAGCGAACTCTCGGGGTGCGCAACGCGTTAGCAAACGAAAGTTCGCACCTACATTCATCAACGGCGGAACGACCAAGCTGCAATCGGATACAGCAAGCGATGGTGATTTCGGAGTGAACATGGAATAGTCTGGGTAAATCTGAGATCCAGAAACCAACAATTCAAGCCATCAACGCCTCAAGTAAGCCACTCGGGTTGTTCGAAGGTTTTCAGTGCAAAGTCAGCATCAACGGTAAAATTTGTCAAGGAAAATATACTCGGCAAACAAATTAGAGGAACAGAGTGCGAAGTCGGAAATTTTAAGCGGTTTTTGACATGCTGTAACTTCATGAAGAACTAACGCATATCGATAGGATATAGATTATCTTAAAGTTACAACTTTCAGGTATAAGAATATTTTACGTACAAATTTTTATTTTGGTGTGTGCATAAAGTCTGCTTCATTTAATATTGGAACACAAACAATTGCGTGTAGTTCAGTCATTTATTAACGAATTCATAATTTGTTTTTCATACAAATGTAGCATTTTCTTTACTCTTTCATAAAAAAAAATTAAAAAAATTATTCATTGCTGTTTCGAAGAAATTCTCGTACTTTTCCCGTAATACGGCACATCAGGCGGCGCACACCCTTTTCGTCCACCGTTTTGGCGATTTGATTCCACCAGTTCTTCATTTGAGTCATGTTCCTAACAAGTTTTCCCTTTGCCTTAAGCCTCCGCTTCGTGATTGCCCAGTATTTCTCTATCGGCCGGAACTGGGGGCAGTTTGGGGGGTTGAGGTCCTTCGGTATTACGCTGACCCCGTTCGTTGCGTACCATTCCATAACCGTTTTGCTGTAATGGCAGCTTGCGAGGTCCGGCCAAAACATTACTGGACGGTCGTGGGCACGAATAAACGGCAGAATCCGGTTCTGTAGGCACTCTTTTTTGTAGACTTCTGATGTCATTGTCTTGTCAGTGAGAAAGACTTTGGTTTTCTGTCCAAAACTGCATATTCCCTGCCAAATCATGTACTTGCGGGCGAATTTATCCGCAAACACGAACCTAAATTTTGCAGGTACATCCCCCCGAGCCGTCGCCAAATAAAATTTTTGACCTGGGATTTGCCCAAAATCCGCCTTCACGTAGGTCTCATCGTCCATCAGAATACATCCGTCGAACTTGGTCAGCACTTGGTCGTACAGCTTTCGAGCACGGATTCTGGCCACATTGTTCTGCTTCAGCGTCCGATTTGGCTGTTTGCTGGCTCGGAATGACCTTATTCCTTCCCGGAGACGAATTCGTCGCACCGTACTGTGAGCGGCCTGGAAGTTATTGGCCAAATCGCGGTCTGAAAGATTGGGATTCCTCTTGACGGCCTTGATGACTTTCCCACGCAGTTTCCGGTCGACAGTTCCACTCCGACGCTTCGAATGCGGCTTCCGAGCCGTCGTCAATGTTTCCTTGTACTGCTTGATAACACGCCATACGGTATTTCTGGGCATTTTAAGCTGTTTAGCTAGCTTAGATGCCGACAACAATGGATTTTCAAGAAAACTGTGCACAATTTTATCTCTCCGTTCGACTTCCATGGCGGTTGTTTACAAAATGCTATCGTTTGGTGTTATGACATAAATACATGGTGAAAGGTAATGAATTTCCCGACACGTGGGTGAAAAAAGTTTCCTAATCCGTCCACTAGGAGCGCCACAATGAGCAAAAGAATTTGTTCCAATATTAAATGAAGCAGACTTTAGTGGATAACAAGCCGGGAAGGAATGAAAAATCGTGTTTTTTCAATTTTTTCAAAGATTTTGTGTACTAACACAATTTTTTGCTAGCAAATTCAATTAACCTTATCAACCAGATTTCATTTGGTTTCTAGAACATTCCTGTAGGACCTTTCCATACAGAGATATTCCAGTTAAAATGAAATATTATCCCTCCGTTTTTGATGATGGATAGTCCTATAAAAAAATCATTGCACCGCAAATCGAAAGGCAGCTTTGAAAACTCCAATAAATTCTGCACAGAATAATTTGGTGTTGAGTAACACCAGGGCCCGGAATCTTCGAAGATGAAAAATGAAGACCGACTCTACTCTCAGTAGCTTCGCTTCGACTAGAACTGTTCCGGCAGTCGCCTTTAACAAAAAGTGATTTGACTAGCGTTGACTAGCGAAGATGACTGGACAGACTTGGTCGACCACCAAAATTTTTTTTTCATGTCGACCCCTGGGAAACCGACATCGATCCCAAGGGGTCGATATCGACCGTTTTAGAACCCTTGTCTTAAATGAACGCGTAATATTCTTTCCTCCTGTCATTTTCATCATTCTTCAAAATTGTACGCAGAGCGGAGTCTGAAGGAACACACAGCGCGAAAAAAATAACGTTTTCATTTCAATCAAATGCTTGCGTTTTCTGTAAAAGTCAATTGCAATCATTCGGTTCAAACAGAAATGAAATATCTGCAAACACTTGTCTACAGACACGCTTGAAAGTCTGATAACTCAAGGCTGATTTAGACGATGCCAGTCAGCGCTCTAGTTGAAGTATCCAGTGAACAGAGAACAGACACTCTGTTCAAGTTACTTGTACCAGTATCGAACAAGTAATTGGCCTCTAACTTGAACAGAGTGTCTGTTCTCTATTCACTGGATACTTCAACTAGAGCGCTGACTGGCATTGTCTAAATCAGCCTTCAGTTTCGAAGTCCATGAGTTAGAGATGCCAGGTTTGAAGACATGTTTTCATTTCGAAAACATTATAAAGTAAAGACATTTCAGTATGATAGTGTGGGGGTAAGACGGACATGTTAAGAAGAACTTCAATTGTATCCGTGGATACTCGTGTTTTCCAAAACTTTAAAGCAGTTTCTTACAGTTCAATATACTGGTTTTCAATAATTGTCCGAATGTTTGATAAAAATATTTTTTTCCATGTTTCTTATTGAAATTAAAACAAGCCGAAAAGTAGAACATTTTTATCAATGCGGGTATAATGGACATGTAGTGGGGGGAATATGGACAAGGCTAATAATATACGAAGCGTAGAAGTTTATCGCTCGCGAGAGGAATAATTTCGCTCTCTCTCAGTGTTTGTGTGTCCAGTAACTGAAATAGAACAAACAGAGAAAGCAATATAAAAAAGAGTTGAATATTCTATCCCTCACTTTCCACCATGCATTGGATGTGATTTAGGATTCGCCTGTCCATTTCAACCCCACCAGTGCCATCATTTCAAAAATTTTAATTTACCACTTGCGAATGAATTTACTTTTCCGTGCATACCTAATATCGCTTCTCTGCCGACTCACAAACCGAATGTTAACCATCAGTGAATTCGATTTTGATATTAAACCACTGAAAATGCTTAATATTGAAGCCGCAAAAATTACATCTACACACGAAATTATGTTTGATTTTCGGTTTTTGTTTCCCTATTCCACTTTTGATCAGTATTTATTGTCAAAGGATAGATAAAATATTATAGAATAGCATGTAGAAAGGGTTCCATCAACATAAATTTGAAATTCATAATGCAACTATACGAATCAACCACCTGTCCATGATACCCCCACTGTCCGTCTTACCCACATCTCCCCTACGAGGATTTTTGTTAGATATTATTTTCATATTATTTCTACTATTGACCGAAAATATCGTCGTAAGGCTTTCGTCACAGTGTCATCTCTTTTTTATCATTGTCACTTGTATACTTTTGTCCTGAATGATCAATGGAGACTTTTGTCTCGGTGCCATTCACTCGTTTTTTTACGACCACTTCACAAATCGAAGATTTTCCGGTTACATACTGCTACAATAATCAGTTTTACGGATATGGTTGAGAGTCGTTCATTCTATTTTTTGGCTTTTGAATCTTCGTACAACACACCCTGATAGAACACTTTTCATAGTTCCGTTTTTATGGAAGAATTTGGGCGATATTCACTCAATCTACGGTTTATCAAGTCAATATCATTTCTATACTCATAGAATTTAGTTCGCAGTTGCGTAATATATTATTGTTCACAATTATTGACATAAACTTGAAAACTTCAAGGTAAGTTTAACGAAACGCGCTATACAACAATGCCAGTTGCACACGTTTAATGATGTTTCCTTCGTTGTGTCCCTGTTTTATATCCCTCCTATCCGATCTATAAACTTTTACTTAGTCGCAGCAATACATACACACACTCTTTACAGATACACGGGCCGAAGGTTATGCAGTCCACTGATGATTCAACAAGAGCCAAAGGTTGTACCGCTTATGACAACTCTACACGAGCTGATGATTGCGCCGGCTAGTGATCATTCTATCCTGGATTCCTCGAGTCGAGAAAGACGCACCACGCTAGTACAGACTAGGGGGGCGTTGCTGATTAACGGTCAGCTGCATCCCAATAGAAAGTATCCAGTGTCGGGCACACGTACAGAGCATTGAATACTGCAACATCCCATTTATTAGAACACTTGTAACACTAACCTCGAAGTTGCTGCTGCGAAGTAAATTCAATAGTCGAAATTGCACAAACAACACATCAAAATGGAATTGTTGCTTCGATCTTTTGGGTAGACCAATAAGGAAAAGTCCAGCAGCGTGCAGGTAATGCTAGGGACTACCAAAATGTGAATAGGAATTAGATGTCTACGATCACTCTTCCTATACTCTCCGGTTCACCGATCACAAAACGATTGAATTGGTTTTATCTCACCCGGTCCCTTACTTCCGAATCTTCGGATAACATAATTCAATTCATTTCTAAGAAATGCGGTTGTAATCCTTCGATTATTCGGTGTCACAAGCTGGTTCGTCAGAATAGGGAAGATAATACTCCATTACCTTTCGTTTCATTTAAATTGGGTATTCCTGAGATTATCGAAAATGTGATTACATCTCAAAACTTCTGACCTGTTGGAATATCGATCACTCCTCTCGTAATTCCTAATCCGACTACAATTAAGAATGTGCAGCAAACCTCACTTCACCATATTGCATCAACCTCAAACCAACAGCGTCGAACAACCGCTCAACAAGATCCTGATAGCGCTCATCAAGTCCGAGTGTCGCTTGTATAGATCATAATATTTTAATTTATTATCAAAACGTCGGCGAAATGAATACCTGCATCACTGCTTATTACCTATCATGTTCTGATGCTACATACAAAGTAGGGTAATACGGGGCGATTTGGTCATATGAGGTGATTTGGACCACCCCTTTATCTCAAAACGGCTCAACTTGGATTTTTTATAATGTCATTTCCTTCTATTGTTAAACCGTATGTACCTCGTGTGAACAAAACTTTGGTAAAACTTCACAAGTAGAGGGAAACGGTAGCACATCAAGCACTATCGACTGGAGTGACATTCTGAACGACCGTGACATTGATGGAGCCGCAATTGTCCATGTCACATGTACTTCTTTATGCAATTGACCAGTTTGTTCCAAAGAAAACTATCAAGGATCCACCTCATCCACCATGGACAAACTATCATTTGAAGCGTCTTCGAAGAGAGAAACGACTTACTTTGAAAAAATATTTGAAATACCGAACTGATTTTTGTAGAAAATGCTACTCTGTCGCCAGCAAAAATAACAAGTGATTGAACAACATTTTATTTGGTACTAATTTGAATCGCGTTTAAAGTAATCTACGACTCAGTCCAAAGGAATTCGGGAAATATGTAGATAAACAGAGAAAGGAGCTCGGACTGCCTTCTGTGATGACACACAATGTTGAGGCGTTTTTCCAGTATTCAAAAAAAAGCTGCAGGAAAAATGTAAAGAATTACAGAGGAATCGTCAGCCTTTGTTCGGTTTCTAAGTTATTTGAACTCATAATTTTGGAATTCATCTCTCATGTTTTTCACATTTCACATTTCACATCAACAACATGGTTTCGTTCCCAAGTGATCTACCTAGTATCTGGTACTGTACACCTCATTCATCGCTCGCTCTCTACAGTCACGTCAACAAATTGATGCTATTTATACAGATTTCTCAGCTGCGTTTGATAAAATAAACCACGAAATAGCGGTCACTAAACTCCGACGTTCATACCTGGCCGTGTGATGTCAGTGAAAATCGGTATCTTCTCCGTTTCCAGTATCATCGGGTGATTCTCAAGGTAGTCATCTTGGCCCTTACATTTTTCTCCTGTACCTGAACGATGTTCACTTTTACTTGGAGTGCCACAAACTCGCTTACGCCGATGACTTCAAATTTGTTTTGGCCGTCAATTATCCTAATGACGCAGTGTACCTGCAGCAGCAGCTTGACATTTTTGCTGAATGGTGTGAAAGCAATAGAATGGTTTTGAATCCTGAAAAATGCTCCATTATATCCTTTTCGAGGAAACGTTCATCTGTCGTTTATCAATATAAATTACGCAGTGTGATTTTAAATCGTGTAGTAACAATCAAGCATCTAGGAGTGATCATTGATAGTGAACTCACATTCATGGAACATATATCTTACGTAATCGCCAAAGCCTCTAGAACTCTCGGTTTCATCTTTCGTGTCACGAAACAATTCAAAGAAGTTTATTGCATCAAAGCACTCTGTTGTGCGTTGGTTTGCTCAATTCTTGAGTATTTCTGCATAATATGGTCGCCTTACTATCCAAAAGGTATTCAGCGCATCGAAACGATCCAGCGTAAATTTGTTCGTTTCACTTTACGTAATCTGCCGTGGAATGATCCCTCGAATCTTCCTCACTACGAGAACTGCTGTAAATCAATTGGTCTTGAGCGTACGTACGTCCAAACTAGCGTTGGCTGGAAACATTTCATCTTTGGCAGAAATATTGCTATTTCGTGTGCTGGAGGGTCAAATGCACAAATAATGAGCTGTTTTAAAAGCTTAAAAGGGTTTTGTATGTATGGGAGCAGACATCTCTTTCTTTTTTCATTTCTTTTGGGATTGTGCAAAAAAAAAGTTTATACGACGTCAATGGGGATCGAACCAAGGCCGGCTGGAATGCAAAGCTGTTTCACACGGCCACACTTTCCATATAACTGTTAGTGCTGTTGTATGAAAGCGTGATAATATAACACATTACATGTTTTCGTAATCTCGGGACCAAAGGCGCTATAGTTTTTTATATTTTTTCTGGAAAGCTGAGGATTTTTCACACAACATATCTCGAAACCAGGGAAGCTTTTTTTTCGTTTTTGAGTTATGATTTTTCAAAGTTAGCCGATGGTACAAAAAATCATTTTTTTCCCATTGTTTCCACTACAAGAAATCATAACTTTTGATCTACTGGACCAATTCGAATGATCAACATATCAAGTAAAGGCAATGAGCTAGTCTTGTTTGAAAAAAATATTACACTCTGAATAAAAATTTCGTAATTATTGATTATATTTGTTTTGTGTAGCTTACATCGTCTGGGTACCAAGGGCGACATATTTTTTTATATTTCTTTTTGTAAGCTGAGGTTTTTTCACATAATATATCCGAATACCAGAGAGGTGTTATTTTTCGTTTTCAAGTTATAATTTTTCAAAGTTAACATGTTTTCAGTTTTCGTTCAACATTTCTATGCGACTAGACTGGATGTATGTGATTATAATCCAACTAATTGGAAAACGTGTTATTTTTTCAAAAAAAGCTAGCTAGTAGGCTTTAATTCGATATGTCGATCATATGAATTGGTCCAGTAGTTCAAAAGTAATAAATTTTTGAAGAAAGTCATTTTTGAAAAAAAAAGAGGAAAATGATTTTTTGGACCATCGGGTAACTTTGAAAAATCATAACTCGAGAACGTAAAAAAACGCTTCCCTGGTTTTGAGATATGGTATGTGAATCCTCAGCTTTCCAGAAAAAAATATAAAAAAACTATAGTCCCGCGACTATGAAAACGAATACAATCAATAATAACGAGAGCAGAATTCAAATTTTCTGCAGGTATATTATTTTTTCAAAAAACACCAGGCGATTGGCTTTAATTTGATGTATCGATCATCTTTTTATTTTCATACATACATTTATTGAATCTTCCATAATGTGGAAATAACAATATTTGGTTATACATTTAGTTCTAACATAATAAAGTATTACGTTTGTTGTCAATTCTTACAGTTAAAATTTCACATGTGTGCTGGAGCACAACACTAACGTTTGACCACGTTCAAATAATTAAGGTTTTTTCTTCAGACGTGTTACCATAGGTTGACCGAGTCGCCTTGATAGTGGATTTGGATGATTCTTCACCTTTTCCACATATTTCCTCCTCGTTTTATGAAGTTCTTCTTTAACCGTCGCCATCCCTAAAGGCTGATTTAGACGATGCCAGTCAGCGCTCTAGTTGAAGTTTCCAGTGAACAGAGAACAGACACTCTGTTCAAGTTACTTGTACCAGTATCGAACAAGTAATTGGGCTCTAACTTAAACAGAGTGTCTGTTCTCTATTCACTGGATACTTCAACTAGAGCGCTGACTGGCATCGTCTAAATCAGCCTTAAGTCTCGATGTATGACACTATTGCGGATGTACCAAGGGGCGCCAGTAATTTGTCTTAGCAGTTTATTTTGTACTCTTTCGATAATTCGATATTACTTGCTGAAGCTGTTTGCCACAGTTGACAGCCGTAATGCCAAATAGGTTTCAGCATGGATTTGTGTAGAAGTAGTTTGAGCTCTAGTTTTAATTTCGACTTCCTCCCGATTAGCCAATGTATTTGTTTTGCTCGCATCTTCAATTGCGTTTTCTTCGCATCTATGTGTTTCTTCCAGGTTAGACGACGATCTAGATGTACACCAAGATATTTAATTTCATTCGATTGAGGTACTGCAGATCTATTGAACTTGATTTGTGGGCATGTGTTCTTATTAAGCGTGAACGTAACGTGGACACATTTTGTTTCATTTACTTTAATTCTCCATTTTTGAAGCCACTTTTCCACGACCGTTATGTGTTCCTGGAGATCCCGTGAAGCAATCGTTCTGTTTTTGTGACTGCTGAGAATAGCTGTGTCATCTGCGAATGTTGTAGTCATTAAGTTACGCGCGGTCGGGAGATCAGCTGTGTAGATGAGATAGAGAACTGGTCCAAGAACACTGCCCTGAGGAACGCCAGCATAAATTTCTTGCTCTGGTGATAGAGTTTGGTTATACCGAACATGAAACTTTCTTCCTAGTAGATTATTTCAGTAGATATTTCATTTCGCATAATTTCATATACTTGTGGTAGCATATTTTTAATTTTATAGAGCAGTCCTTCGTGCCAGACTTTATCGAAAGCTTGAGCTACATCAAGAAAAAGCGCTGGGCAGTATCCGCGGCCTTCATATACTTTACGAATTTCTTCTATCAATCGGTGCACTTGTTCAATAGTGCCATGTTTTGCTCGGAATCCGAATTGATGATTCGGGATTAATCTTTCAATCTCGGGCGCTGATTTTATCAGGATAATTTTTTCGAACACTTTTGAGAAGATTGGAAGGATGCTGATAGGTCTATAAGTTTCCACTTTCTGTGCGTCTTTCCCTGGCTTAGGAATCATAATGATGGTCGAAATTTTCCATGCTTGTGGGAAATATCCTTTATGGGTCATTGCGTTGAAAATTCTCGTGAGATGTTTAATTGCTAGGTCAGGTAGTTCCTTGGTCATATATCCATTGATGTGGAATTTTTCATCTTTCTCGTCTTGTAATAGCTTTCTTAATTTACGTTGTGCCATATTGAATTGGTTTTTAGATTCTGGCGATCGTTTGTTTTGCCAGATACGTCTTAGTCGTCGCTTTTCTGCAACTGCTGCTTTTATGTGGGAGGCAGTAATAATTTTTTTGTGTTTCTGAGGCTTCATAGGTGGGGTAGCTATCTTCGCAGCATTCTTCATGAGTACACTGAGCTGGTTAACTGCTTCCTCGATATGATGTTCGTTATCCAGAGGTAGATCGAGAATGTTAGAGGAGATATATGTCTTATATTTTGTCCAATTCGTTGAAAAGTTTGTGAGATTAGATGACGTCTGCTTCACTTCCTTTTCTATGAAGTATTCCAGGAGTATTGGTGAGTGATCAGATGATAAGTCCAGAAGAAGCTTCGATCGAATTCGTTTACTATTAATATTTTTGGTGACAGCGAAATCTAGCAGGTCCGGAAGTCGTGCGAGGTCCTCTGGCCAGTGTGTCGGTTCACCGCATGATGCAATGTCATAGCCAGAGTCAGTGAAAACGTTGTATAAAACGCGACCACGAGTGGTAATCAGCCTTGATCCCCAAAAGGTGTGTTTTGCGTTAAAGTCACCAGCGACGATAAATCGGTGCCCTTGGAGTGAGAAGAAGTCTTTCAGTTCCTCTTCCGAAGGGTGGTGGTTCGGTGAAGAGTAGAGTGCTGTTAGTATTATTTTCTCTGATTTACTCTCGATGCACACAGCCGCTGCTTGGATATTTAGAGTACTGTGACGGTGCCATAAATAGTGTGGAATATCTCGTTTGATGAGGACCGCAGCCCCACCTCTTGCTGATCCGTGCGGGTGATTTGTACCATAGAAATCATATCATATTAAACTATTCAAGAATAGTTTAATTTCATTCAAATGGTTATGTATCCCGTTTGCATTCCAATAGCATATTTTCAAAAAATTTATTTTGGACATTGCAATTTTTGGATGAGAAGTTGCTGGCTGCGCAACATTTCTTGCATCATTGTTTGCATTGATGTCATGAGTTGCATAATTGAACCCATAAATACTTGTAATTGGTCCGCGGGAGGAATTATTGGTGTTGGAGGTTGGGAGAGTAGAGCATCCCTATACGATGTGCTAGGTGTAGGCGTGAAACCAGGAGGTTGGGGTTTCGGGTGTGTGGCTGAATTTACCGTTGGTTGCAGGGTTGGCTGATAGTTTGCAGGCCTGCTAGTTGCAGCTTTTTGTCGAGATTCTTGCGGTTTTTTCTTTAATGTTGTATATACAGGGCACCCCCTGTAGTTTGCAGTGTGGTTGCCACCGCAGTTGCTGCATTTTTTTGCTTCTGTTGCTGTTCTTGAGACTGGGCATTTTTTTGTCTCATGAATACCACTGCAGACTACACAGACTGCTGGAAGGTTGCAATATCCTTTGGTATGCCCGTATTCTTGGCAGTTGTGACACTGCACAGGGCCAGTCCGTTTGTGCGGCTCTTCGAACATCACTACACGATTTAAAAGTCGGGTGACTTTATAAATTGGATGCACTTCACCCGGTTTCAATTTCCTCATTGATGGCTCTAGTTCTACTCTATAGAGCGGCTGTGGTTTTTTTAGTCGGTTCAACATATTAGTAACCGAAGCCACTTCAAAACCTTTATCGGTTAGAACGTCTTTTATGTCATCGGGTGAAACGCCCTGTTCTATGCCTTTCAGCACAACAGTTAGACCTTTCCAAGCATTTAAGCGGTAGGTGTAATAGACAGTTTTTTCCTACTCTAACGCGTTCACAATTTTGCGATAATCGTCAATCGTATTGCACTGCACTTTTAGTTCACTAATGTTTCCGCGTTGCACATTGCGGCACAGAAAATTGTTGCTACCGATAGCTTTTTTAACTAGGTCAATCGCGTTTCTAGTTACCACCTGACGCAGATAAATCGGTGCGGGCTTTGGTTCTACAGTTTTTTGCTGTGCACTTTCGTCGTTCACCGGAGCAAGGGCATCGAACCTATTGCTCAGAGGGATAACTGTGTTGGCTGTAGTGTTTGTTTTTTTGGCTGCGTTGCCAGTGTTTGCACTATTGGGACTCATTTTTCTTTTAAAATAGCGATCTATCCCTGTTTGCACTTTTTTATCGTCTATTGGTTTCTTCACATTTAAGATGAAATTACTATTTTCCGGCGATTTGTTCAAAGCGGGCTCACATTCAGCGCGGGTTAACGAGTTCTCTACCGCATCACTTTTTTTCGTCGGCGTTCTGGAAAGGCCAGATTTTACAAACGGATTGACTTGTTCTCCGTTCATTTCACTACGAGGATACTTCGTCCTTCTCACTCTCTACTAACACTCTTGAAGGAGCGCCAGAAGCGAGCGCAAAATAAAGTGCGAACGCGTACACTATCGCAACGAACGAACTTGCCACGGGCTTGAGGAGTGAAAGAAAGACTGGACTGCTCAGCTCAATAGCCAAGCAGCGAATGATCGATCATCTAAAGTAGTTCAAAAGTTATGAATTTTTGAAAAAAGTCATTTTTGGCAAAAATGCGAAAAAATGTTTTTTTGGACCACCCTAAAATGGAAATGGTCACCCTAACAAAAAAAAAATACGGGTCTCGTAATTTGCAATAAAGAACAAAACTACCACTTTTGACGAAAATCTGAGAACCACTATATCGGGTTGGCATGGAATGACTGTATATTTTTTATACAAATAATATACACGTATTGGGAAGTAGAGCATTTTCTGTTATTTTAATGTAATAAATCGGGGTGCAAATCTGCTCATTTAATGTAATAAATCGGGGTGCCATAACATGCGCTAAAAATTAACTTTGGGTGTAGAGACGTAGCTAAGGCTACTTTTATATCGGATCTGATTCTCACGAATATCGACTGTCCGGACCATTTTCAAACGATCAATTTCAACCTACGCTACTACACTTTTATTTGTATCCCTCACTCCCGCACAAATGACGGGCACAACGAACCCGCAGCGAGTAACGGGTGTTAGATAAAAAACGAGAATTTTTTCAATCACATATAAAAAAAAAATTTTTTTTTCGTCGATTTCAGTATTTTTACATTATGTTATTAATGTATTTTCTTCAAAAAATTGTCAGTGAATGTTTGAGTAAGGGCCGTGGTCTGCTGTTCGACGCAACTTTGTCGCGATGCTCTCACAAGAACGTTGTACGGCACTTACGTCCATTTTCCGGACACAATTCCGGATTCTTGTAGTCAGTTGCTTCGTGTCCTTGGCCCTCCAATTGTTTTTATACACTAGGGCACTGAGTGAGCCAAAGAAATCCTCTATTGGGCGGCACTGGGGCAAGTTTGTTGGGTTACGATCTTTCGGCACGAACGGTATCTTTTTCTTTTCAAGATACGCCAGCGTCTTCTTGGCGTAATGGGAAGACGCCTTGTCCGGCCAGAAGACGTACTTCCCATCCGCGTGATGCTCGTTCAGGAACGGCAGCAGGATAGGATTTTATCGAGGCACTCTTCTCGATAGATTTGTTGGTTGATTTCCAGACCGCTCGGCTTAAACCAAGGCTTTGAAATGCCCCGGTCGGAAATGGCGATGTACAACATAACCTTTTTTCAAACTTGTGCTTGAACTTGTGTTTCACTTCAGGCGGTGTGGATGACTTGTCAGTGGAGTAGTAATTATCATTTCCTGGAATATGCGTTTTGGACAGCGGAAAATAGCTTTCGTCGTTCAGAACGAAAGACATCCCGCGGTAGTTTTTGGTCATCCACCGACACTGTGATTTAACCGTCTCAATCTGCTCCTCCGTGTACTCCGGCGACCTCGTCTTCTTCCTGCAGACGATTCCTTCCATCTTGAGGGTCCGATGGATCAATACGTGGGAGCAGCCATATTTCCGACCGGCGTCACGCAGGCTGGTTGCGTCCTTGTTGTCAAACAGCTTCTTTAACGATGCCTTCTTCTGCTTCGTCATTATCGTCACCGGACGACCACTTCCGACCTTCCGCTCTACGTTCAGGGAACCCAGGATACGATATACCGTACTGACAGGTACATTTTCTTCCTTAAAATGTGCCACCGTGAACTTTTTTCCTTGCTGGAAATGCGTTTCGTAGAACCATACAATGCGTTCGCGGAGCACATGCTGTTTCGACGCCATCTTTGCTTTGACTAAATTCAAACTAGCAAAACCAAACACGCTTACTGTTTCTAGGGAGCCCAAAGAGCAATTTTCTTGGAGAAAGAAAATTTTATGTTCTTTATTTGAGTTACTGAAAGGTATTGAAAAAATTCTCATTTTTTGACGTAGGACTACGTCTTTCATTTCCATACCGGGGTGTAAAATCAAAGTTTCGAAAACGAAAGCGTTACGCCGAAGACCGAGATTTTGAGTGTTAATAGCTCCTAAACAACTGAACGAAATGGTATGATAAACACTTCATTCGAAAGATAAAATGTCTACGCGTTCTATACTTGTTACTTTCTGATCCAAAAACTTGTTTCAATAGTCTTAAATTTGCTTTCAAAATAGGCTATTGAAATCACCAATCGGTATATAAGCGAGCGCCGCTCGGAAATCCACTCAGTTCTAATTGAACAGCGATTGGAGCATGTTGTCGCTGTTGTGGTGAAGCTCTTCATTTATCATGTAAGCGCGGATGAACGGTGTCACCAAGAGCCTGTTTGTGCACCTTAGGCCAGAAGGGAATCCATCAGGAGGAGAGTGATGCTACAAACGGTTCCCCGGGAAGATCTCGAAGCAGCCGCTACACACACACACACATACACGCATGGAATTCTTTCCGTTTGGATCGAGAAAGATCCGGAAAATAATCTGCCAGTTCCTCTAGGAATTTAGAAATACATTCATGTGAAAGAGTTTATTTGAATGTTTTCTATCCATGTAACACTGTGACCAAATATGTTTCAATCAAGTGCTATTAACAGATGGTTATCGAGTTAGCATTAACCACTGGTGGGCTTCCAGTATCGAGGAAAATGTGGAAATATATAATCGTTACTGAAAATAATCTGCCAGTTCCTCTGGGAATTTAAAATTACATTCATATGAAAGAGTTTATTTTAATGTTTTCTATCCATGTAACACTGTGACCAAATACATTAGGTTTTCAATCAATCGCAATCAACAGGATAGCTTCTGAAGATTATTCTTCCCCATCAGTAGGATATTTCCGTATCCAATATTGGATGCATAAAACATTGTGCCTCCAACGTAACGCTCTCTTTTTCGAAGTTCTCCAAATATTCATTCATTCAGAATGAATTCAGATTCAACTTCATACAAATGATCTCTAAATCAACGATAGTCCTACGTCACCCTTGCGGTTATACCATAGATATAACCCACTTCCTGTTTTATTTAACACCCGTTATGTGTCGAGTGCTGAACCGATGTTTTTCATCCTTCGATTTTCACCTGTCTCGCTCAAGTCTCAAAAACAAAAAGTTACTCGCAGTTCTTAGATATTAAGAAAATCTTCAGTTAGATTTTGATTTAAATTGGATTTAGATATCATTAGGGCACTAACGTGCAGGCCTGTTGATATAATAAATAAAATGTTAAAGCGTCAACTAGCATGATTTCGACAGCCGACTCACAAATTACAAAGCGATACTTACAACTAAACGATATTATCATACCAATAATATTTTGGCACAAGAAAAAAAAAACATCGATTATCACGAAATGAAGCTAAGGCACTTGTGTTTAAAGAAATTTAGTTCCCACGCCGTTCGGTTGTCAAACCAAAATCTGGCCAAAACGAAACATAGCATAGTAACATTGCCGAAATTGATAACTCTGTACACAAGCGTTCACAAGCGAAAAGGCAGACTTTACTCAATATAAATTTACCTTCATCACCTTCACCGTTTTTCGGGATATGGTTCCGTGCTAGCAGTTTTCTATCAAACAAACACTTATAATGAAAAATAATCACATTTTCAAATGGAAATTACTTCAAGCAGTATGTTTTTTTCTCAACTATGATGCCTTATGTCCATGTTGCATTTTATGGTCAGGAGAACGAGTCAAAAGTGCTCAAGGAAGTTGAAACAGTGTAGAAAAAACTGTTTGTAGTTTTTTCTCTACATACACAGCCTTCTGGCGGTTTAAGTAATATTTTCACATAAAGCAAAATAAATTACCAGCATAACCACAATTCATGAATAGCAAAGTGGAAAATGTATTTTCTCTATAGAACGGAAGTTATTATGCAATGGATGTACTGCGTAATGATGCATCACGAACAATATTGAAAATGTTAAATACATTTTGTCTTCTCTTTCTACATGGAGCTTTTCCAAACTCGTCAGTGATTTCGAGAAACAATTGACTGAGTTGATAGTGTTTTCGATATAGTATTCCTTTTTTATCATGGTTTTGAAAATAATGAATGCAACACAAAAATGTGAGAATAAAACGTGATGAAAATGTTGCAAACTGTCTTATGCGGCCCTTTTCATCTTCATTAAAATCAAACAAATGGATTTAATTCTCCGATATTCCACGAGTACTTCGTCATTCCTTACCGCGGTCACAAGTTTCATTCAGCTAAAAGGGGCGGAAAAACTTTACATGTAAAGAGTGGATGAGAAATGTATAACCATAGTATTATGCATGTCGTGCAGAAGTAGTCGACTCCAGGGACTGCATTTTTCCTACTTGAGAATTACTCAACCCCTTCGATCCTTGTGACAACAAGGCATTTTATTCCCTATATTGCAAACTGTTAGGTGTGAATTCAAAGATGACAGAAAGCGGAATATGGAGACAGAGTGTACTTCCAATGGCACTAAGCTTTTAATTTATACCATCTACATGATTCCTTTTGGTGAGGATGGGATAGTATATTATCTCTTTTATTAAATTTTCAGAAAGGTGTTTGGAAAATTGTGGAATGCTGGAAAGATTGAACTGACTATCTTTAATAATGTATTTGAACATGAAGGATAAAATGGATAAAATGTAAGTTTAAAGGAATTACCAAATTGAACGTAGAATAGATTATCGAATGTGCAGTATAGTTTCATTTTCGTTTGCAGTTTATTGCAGTTTTTAAAAATCCGCCTCTTATTTACTTCGCTTGTACCACGACAAAGACACTTGATGAAATTGCATGATATTTTAATGTACCCTTTTACATATATCCAAATTCACGATATTTAACTCTGAGAAATTGCAATTAACGATTTCCCGATCGAGTCTCACTAGTGGGTACTTGAATAACATAGGGCGCTAGAACGCTCAGCAGGCTAGTGAAATCACTAGATGTGTGACGTATTAAATAATACGGGAAGGGGTTAAAAACGTTACACTGCACAGGCAACTATCTTTATGACCGGATTGGAACGTTTAAAAGTATACGATTTTTTTGACGGGGAACTACGTCTTTCATTAAGGGGACCAAATCAGAAAACAGGTCACGTTTTTATGAAATAAATTTACCGTTAATAACTATTTTTGCCACAAATGGATTTTAACAATGTACACACCAAACGAATCGGAAATTCCCTAAGATTGGTTTTTTATGCTATATATTACAATCCCCTGGTGTGTAAATGGTTTAAGTTGATGAACACTAGAATCTTTTCCATTTTTCCATACATATGTTCTGCCCATTTGTGAGCTTCTCTACTCATGCCGTCAACAACGAGCAACAACAAGAAAAGCGACAAACGAAGAGTAATGAGTTAAATTCTCCGTGAACAAATAAAAGAAGAGGAAGGGGAATATTTGCCTAGAGCATAAATATTGGATCTCGCTGAGGCAAATGTTTCGCGTTATCACATGTCTTCGTTTCGGAATGAGCTGTGGAAGCGACCAAATTACTTACTCGCTGATGTCTCTAGCATTGCAATCTTTGCATAAAACTAACACCATTCCATTAAGGTTCTGGACTACACAATTTTTGTGGGGAATCATCAAATTTGGCTATCATCGGATCACCAAGAACATAATTTTCAGGAATTTTTGTCTGTGATTTGGTTTCGCATGACTATTTCCACCAAGGATGACAGAAAATATCCTGTCTTCGGACTTCGGTTCAGCAGGTACACTCCGGTGTACGCGGCTTCAGACCACAAATTCTTTGGGACCTGTGAATCGAAGAGCATAGCACGTACCTTCTCGATGAGCGTCCTGTTGAAACGTTCTGCTACACCGTTCTGCTGGGGAGTATAAGCGACCGTTGGCTCCACTTGAATGCCTTTGGATCTGTATCACGCCTTCTGTTCGTTGGAGCAGTACTCCCTTCCTTGATCTACGGTTAGTCTGGAAATCGCCTTGCCTGTCGCCGCTGTAGCCATTGCTTCGAACTCACGGAAGTTCTCGAAAACTTAGGACTTCTTCATCAGGTAGATAACCACGAAGTGCGTGTGGTCGTCGATAAAGGAAACAAATATCGCGACCCGTCCCACGCCGGTGGATCAATAGGACCACAGACGTCCGAGTGGATTCGTTCCAACACCCGGGTTGCTCGCTGTCTAGTTCCGCTGAAAGGTTCGCGGCACTGCTTACCTTGTACACAGGGATCACAGAACTCAATGGCCTTTGGTTTCACGTTGATGCCATTCACCATGTTGTGCTGCACCAGTTTTGCCATCGCCTTTTCATTGAGATGGCCAAGACGACGATGCCACAATCCGCTCGCCTCTGCATCGCACATGTTTGCTGCCGGTGGATCCACGTTGATTTCCAGCTCGTACAGACTGCCCTTCAAATGGGCCGTGGCAATCACTTGGTTCTTCTTCCGTAACACTGCTTGATGACCATCAAACAGCACCGAAATTCCAGCAATTGCCAGTCGTTTAACGGACATCAGGTTATCCCGTAGGTCGGGGATATACAGCACCTCGTTGACCTTTGTTGCTGCAGCCATCGATCACGCCCTTCGTTCTCGCCACGAGTGTTTCGCCGTCCTTGGCAACTTGAATAACGATCGGCTCAGCCAGTCTTGAAGACGACGAAAATACCCTGGCATCATTAATGGAATGGTCGCTTGATCCAGAGTCCAACTTGAAGGTGACCTTTTCGCTCTGCCGCTGGCCAGATTTTTCACGGTTGACCATAAAGCTCACAGAACCGCTTCCTGAAGCTACGTTGGCCTCACCGTTATTCTTCTGGCGGCAATCTTTCTGCATGTGTCCCTTCCGGCCGCATTTGTGGCACTTGCCTTTGAACGTTTTCGGTTTAACTTGACCCTTTTCGCCGATGAACGCCGTTGACTTCTCCACCACATCATTGTGCCGGTCACGCTGCTTCACCTCCTCTGCCAGGAGCCGCTGCTTGACGGTATCGAATTTCAAATCTTCGTCGCCTAGGTTTTCGAGCGCCGTGATTAACGGATCAAAAACTTCCGGAACAGTCCCAAACAGCGTCACGATCAAATCCGCTTCAGCTAACTCTCCGCCTGCCTGTTTGAGCTGCCGAATCAGGTCTTCGAAAACCACCAGATGACCACGCATGGAATCGCCTTCCTTCATCCTTAACCGTCCAATCCGCTTCCGAACCAGGTTCTGCATCACCAGAGACTTCTTGACAAAGGGATTTTCGAGAGCTTGCCACATTTTTTTCGCAGAAGTTTTATCTCGAACGGTTTTCAGGCAGTCATCGCCAAGGAAACCGATCAATAGTGACTTCGCTTTTCTGTCCGTCTCGTCAAATTTCGTCTTCACCGCGGCCTCCGCAGTGTCCGCTGGGAGATCATCTGTCAACGTCTTGACCACTCCTTGCGCGTCCAGGAACATCCGTACCCGGAAACTCCAGTTGTGAAATCCAGGATCTCCGCTGAACTGGGGTATTCCGTGCACCGAATCCTTGCTTGAAGTACCCATAACCTCTCGAGTGGTAACGATTTGGAAGATTTCAGGAAGCTTGAAATAAAGACGACTAGTCTTGAGGAGAACGAACTAGTGAAGTGAACATTTAAACAAAATAACAAACTAGGTTGCTAGGGGTCTAAGGTTGGTAGTCGGTACAAATAAACATAGGGTTGCTTAGACTGGGTGACTACACTTCAACACTTATTTTCCGTTGTCATAAGGGCTTCATTGGTGCCTTTGACATTGCATCAAAGCATTGAACTGACGCTATGGCGAAGCAGCCGTTGAGGTTTTGCGCCAAATAACTATTTGGCGAATACTAAGCTAGACCATCGTGAATGTCGTGCTGGAGTGTTATGAGTTATTTGGGTTCGCATGCCAGTCGCAAAACTGCATTCAACTAGGATTTAATTTGCGCTAATCTTGATCATAATGAAGCGATGCGACTTTTTTTGGAGGTTATTGAATTTATTTCATTTATTTAGCCACCAATAAAGTAAATGTCATTCTGGAATTTTGTATGTGATTTGGTTTCGCTTGCCAGTAACAAAATTTTCTCCATAAAAAACAGCGTAGTTCTACTTCAACAATTTCTAAAATAGCTGAGATCGCCGCCGATGAGCTACAAATGAGAGGGCGCATTATCGTGGTGGCGAACTCAATCGACATTGATTTCTGGGCGGACACGGCGGACCCTGTTCTTTTTTGTCATAGATCGATTGTCTGGACGTAGTCGTTTTTTTTTCGGAATACGAGGAAAAACGTGTGGTTATGGATGCCAATGGAAGTGGTCATCTCGATTTTTCATACGGGATTTCCTGCAAAATATTGATATGCACAACAAAATACCCTTTGCAAAATATTAGCTCAATCGGACTGCATTTGCCTACGAGTGTCACAGACGTAGAAATTGTTTTTTTGAAAACCGAAAAATCACCAGATCGAATAAGAGAGCCAACGAAAATGGTTATCTCGAATTTTCAAACGGAACTCTTTTAAAGTGGGAGAATACATGAAATCGGGGTTTTCAAAAAAATTATTTTTTATTGCCAAATATTTTCAAATTGCATGAAACGTCCCAGTACCAGTACCAGTTTTTTGACAGATTTTTTTTCGAGAGGACAGTAGATCTCGACGTTTCATGCAATTTGAAGACATTTGGTATCGAACAGTTTTTTTAAACCCCAATCTCATGTGTTCCCCCCTTTAAGAAAGTCCCGTATGAAAATTCGAGATGACCATTTTCGTTGGCACTCTGTAATGCCTTCTGCTCGCGATTACTCAGGGTCGTTGCAAACTGCTGATTCAGACTCAAGAAGAACCACACAACCCACAATTTCCCAGGAGTTTACCCTTTCCCGTTTATCTACCCTAAATAAAGCCACTCGCGTCACTCGTGGGGAACCTCTCTTGCTACCGTTCCAAAGGCTCCTGTGGTGAAACCTTCTCTACAACCGACTACGGACGAGGGGTGACGGCTACCTTTATGAGCCCGGAATAACGTCAAAGAATGTATGTTCAGGGCTGTTTGTTAAAAGGGAATGACACTGAAGGTAATGGTAGTGATTTCTATATATTTCGGGGGGGTTTAAAGCACACGGTACTTGCGGTCTGATGGTTTTCGGCGTGCGTGGGAGGAAAATTCCGTTCCCTAATCAGATGGACTTCGGTTCTTAACTGGAACGGTACTGATAGTCCCTTCCGTAGGGCCTTTTCCTGTCGTGTCCTCTTCGATCTTCTGCGTCCTCGACTGTAGATAATAAAGAAAAGGCCCACTGGTCGGACTTGACCAGCAGAAGTTAACCACCGTGGCGTCCCCATTCGAATCATTTTTCTCATTACCTTCTCTTTGTATACTTTTTAAACTCTAACGACGTCCACAATTATCAACGACGTGGACGTAATACAAAACCTAATAAACAAACAACACTTAACATTACTGAAAACTACACTTATCTACATATTTAAATTAAAACATTTACTTTACACGACGCGCACTTCTACTTCCGGAGACGGTCACGAACAGAAAGAAAGACCACATAAAACGGACAAAAGGGAACAATGCCGACAGGCCGAGCACAATTATGCCCTATCCTTTTGAGCGACGGTAGTTGCCCCATTCATGGACGCGACCTCTCCTTTGCTCAAACCAGTCCATTGTTAAGGACGCGGGGTCCCCCAGATGAGCTGGCGCAGAGCTTACAATGACCCTGTCAATTGACATTTGGCAGATTTTGTTGTCTGCGGCTCAGCTTTATTTTAGTGATGGCAGAGTCATCGCTTTAGGCCAATATAAACGGATGTTACAACTCTTATACACATATGTAAACGATGGAGTTCGCCAACCAGATAGGAAATAGATTGAAATAACATTCATAAAACAGGTCAATGAATACACCTTCAATCAAAGGAAGTACAATCGTGGTAGCAACCATAAGAAGTGCTTGTAAAGCTACGTGTACCATTAACTCTTCAACCTGCAATCGTGGGGAATCGTGAGGATTGGGCCAAACACTCAAGCATTGAGCCCAACCCGAAACCCTTAGTGCACATCAGAGGGCGTTAGGATGCTCAGCAGAGTAGTTGGTCGATGCGTGACCGAACGAAGTGTCTCATCTTTTGAGAACTAAAGAATAGCGGTAAAAAACGTCAATATATCAAGGTTTACAGTACATACTGAAACAACAACATTAAATAGCAAAAGACTTCCTACATACTGCAGAGAGAGGAATATCCAAGGATCTCTACATTAATCGATTAGCGACTGAAAATCCGATTTATTCGAATTACAACGCAAATCGAACCAATATACCAACCCAATATCCAGATTTAAAACTCATATGGCTTTAGTCTGTATTTCGGAAAATTGTTTAGATAAAATAAGATTTACCATGTCGTGATGTCTCATTCCTCCTCTGCAAAATCTACGTGTCTTTTTGAATTGTCACGATTAAATGGTTGACTGAAAGCAATCGCATGCACGCTCATGATTTAAGACAAGACCTGACAACTGGTCTTCGTAGCCTAAGCCATAACCGTATGGCCGTAGCCATAACTCAGGGCCCTCAACTGACCATCTTTGTGTGTTTTTCTAGCTTCTACGCCCACGCAACAATCATCGTGTGACGGTAATCCTAGTCCCTTGCTGTTCACATTACGGTCTGCTGCATCGGTAGAGCGTATTGGCGGTTTCGAAACAAACGAGCATAAAAATTCAGCAACAGCGTGTTTCAGAGACGGATGAACTCCCAGAGTTTAAAGTCTCTTTAATTCAACATCATCATCATCAACAGCAACAGTATATTCGTTTGACACATTATTACATCAGCAGCTCACACATATACACAAGATGCATTTCATGAGGTAAAAAGTTATGAGGTAAGAAGAGTGTTGCGTTGTTTTGATCTAATTTTTTCATTTCTGGGGATGACGATTTAGTTACCTAAAATAACTAGAATGTTCGAAACTACATTGTCAAGGAAACCTTAATTCTATAGTGTGTATTCGTGTAGATAATAGTGTGTATTCGTGTTTGTGAAAAAAAATCAAGAGCGTTTTCTAGAAATTCGATTTGTTGAAAAATTGCTTGCGGGGCAAAAGTGCGCAGCTCTGGGGCAAAAGTTCGCACCAGCGTTTTGCCCTCAAAAAAATTTATAAAATGTTTTCAATCAAATTTTTAACGGGATCCACAAGAAGCCAACTAATTTGAAGAAACTCGAAATGGCCTGACAAAGGCTTCAGGAGGGAGTCTCGAAGCGTTGGATTGCGGCAGACTTCGATATTTATAAATCAACTCTGAGGAAGAGGCTCATATCAGTAAGTGATTTATGGTTTGAATCTTCTTTTATTGACATCTTACCCTGGAGCGGTCCTTCGAACTTAGCTATGAGGATCGTTGTAAATTGATCGGACTCGATTTGTTGAGCTTACGTAGAGATGTAGCGAAGGCAACTTTTATATCCGATCTAATTTCCTCGAAAATCGATTGTACTGATCTTCTTCAGTCGATCGATTTTAATATACGCTCTCGTAACCTGCGTTCACATACATTCCTCTGCCTTCCTCACTCTCGCACAAACTACGGTTGGCCCGTATCGAGTATGTCTCGTGTATTTAACCGCTGTTACTTATCTTATGACTTTCACTTATCTCGCGCCAGTTTAAGAAAGGCATTCTTGACCTCTCTTTCCAGTTAGGCATAGTTTTAAGTAGATAAACAAACATCTCTACTTTTGCTGAGATGTGTCAGCAAGCACCAAGGGCGGTTCAGACCAGTATTTACGAGTGAGCAGTCTGTGGACCTGGCGAACCATTGGAGAGCATTGGACAAAGCTTTCTATGGTATGACTCTCAAAGATTTCCGGCGCCTGGCGTTTGATTTGATTTTGAGGAAGCCAACAACCTCCAGCACAAATTCAACCAAGTTGCAATACTGGCAGGAAGAGATTGGACTTCTTGCTTCATGAGGAAAGATCGTCTGTCTCTTCGAACCCCACAACAGCGCAACAAAGCAACAGCGCTTCAAGGCAATGCGTCGGAATCCTCAGAACCAAAATCCAAGATGAGAAACAAAAAAAACCATTGCTTGAAAATAATTCTAAATAAATTTCAAATGAAAAATGTTTTTATTTTCACCATACATTCAAATCAACAACGGCTATGTTTCGTTTATGTTTATGTTTTCGCAATGAACTTCAAATAAAAAAAAGATCAACAATTTGTTAATAAAAAGAATTCTGTTTCAAATGTTGGACATTTTCAGATATCTTATATTGTTAGTCTTCTCCTTCCCAAGAATTTCCACGTGTGGATGGCCCACTATCATATTTCTTGGTGCCAAGAATCATTCAGCACATCACAAAATCATGTTCGACCATAACACCTACTCTTCCCTTAACACCTACTTGTCATTTTGTATTAAAATAGGTATTTGTCCAACTACAACCGAAACTCGAGAAATTCTTGTACTACGTTTCGAAGATAATAAAAATAGTTACAATTTGGTAAGCAAACTGAATTTTATTTGCTTTTATTTCAAGAGTTATTGGACGATAACAGTTAGGTGCGCACCTTTGCTCCGCATTACTCTAATTGGTACTATTAACAAGCCTCATATCAACAGTCCCGCTGTGTATGGTCCAAACTGTGAAGATTCGAACAATAGGAATATTCTCATGCCGAAAAAAGGCGACATGTGTATCGATATAATAGGAATACTCTTGTGCCTAAATGACTACTATGGAATAGATAAAAATGTGTATCGATAAGATAGGAATACTATTACACCAAAAATGGCTACTGTGTAATATACAAAAAAATTATTGTTAGATAAAAATGTACACGAATAACTTCGGCTCTATTAGAGTTGAATTGCTAAATGAGCCTAATAAAATAAACAAATGGGATGAAAAAAACTGGATCCTTATTCTTCTTTCTGCTTTTCAGTCGACAAAGTGTTATAGCGAATTCGTTCTTGTGTAGTTCCAACTTAGGTTCGCACGAGCTCCAACCAAACTGCTGCGAAAACGTTTATTTGATCGCTCATTATATAGTTCGAACCAGAAACTAAGATGTTTCACGAGCAAGGTTGCCAATAATATTTTTGGAAAAAAAAAAATGGAAGAATGCTCTAAAAAAACTGAAAGAAAACTGGATCCTGTGAAACCGTTTGATTTTAAGAAGATCGGCTTTAATTTATCTAAAATCATTTTTACCCATACCAAATCTTGGGCAATAGAATTTCCTTCATAACTTCGTGTAGTATTTATATGTAGTTTATATGTAGTATTTATATGTAGTTTATATGTAGTATTTATATGTAGTAGTAAAATGGCGAAATAAACCATTAACTAATCATACCATTGAAACAGATCAAAGAGACATTTCCTACCACTCAAACATTATTGTGAAACCGTATTTTAGGATCTTTTCTTCTAGAACCTCTGGAAAATACGGTTTTATTTGTGCAAAACTTGAAAAATCTCATATCTATTGCTTCATGTCTATCAAATCTCAGACAGAAGATCGGCACAGAACTGCTTTTGCTTTTCTGTTTTTGCGTGATTTCTTTCAGCTCCCATTCGTTAACATTTGAAGGAACATGCGGAAATTGCAATGAAACAAAACACACAAAACTGCCAACTGACGTCTCCGTGCACTGATTTAAGGCAGTGTTCTAGTCTAGAAATTAGAAAAAAAAATCATATTTTTTCCATCATATTTCTGTAGTTTAGGCACTCAAGAATATACCCTAGAAAGGACTTATCGAAAATCCTATTATTTGCCGACTAACAAGTAATGCGTGATGCAGTGATGTGTTATCTATCCTGGTACGGCCAAACTCAAACGCGTTTTTCTCGAAACTTGTTTTTTTTCAAACTAGCGTACGCGATATCTCATGTTCTAATAAACTGATTCATGTCGAATTTATGTGGATACAATCTGCAGGTCTCTCTATCGCATGAACCACTAAAAATGATATTTTTTAAATTTAAAAACAAGAAGTGGGTTATATCTATGGTATAACCGCAAGGGTGACGTAGGACTATCGTTGATTTAGAGATCATTTGTTTGAAGTTGAATCTAAATCCATCCTGAATGAATGAATAAATAAATATTTAGGTGACTTCAAAAACGAGAGTGTTACTTTGAAGACTCAAGGTTTTATGCATCCAATATTGGATACAAAAAACCTTGTTCTGAAGAATAATCTTCAGAAGCTTTCCTGTTAACTGCACTTGATTGACAAATCACAAAACCAAATGTATGTGGTCGCAGTATTATATGGATAGAAAACATTAAAATAAACTCGCTTGAATGTAATTTTCAATTCCAAGGGGAACTGGCAGATTATTTTTCAGCAACGATCATTTCTTTCCAGGTTTCCTCTCGATAACCAGCAAACGAAAAGAGTTGCGCGCGTGTATGTGTGTGTGTGTGGCGGCTGCTTCTATGTCTTCCCGAGGAACCGTATTTCGATGCTGATACTCTCTTGGTCACCTTCTCTTCTCCTTCTGATCGATCGGCTTTTCTGCGCTCCCTCACAGTTAAAACAAACTGATTGCATTTCAGGTCAGGTCAAGCCAGGTAATGAATACCTCGATCCCTCGCCGTTCAGCTCGTTCAGTAACGATGTTGTCTTGTCGATGTCCTCAGGCGTCGTGCACAAATTACGTAACGCAAAAATCCGGATTTTGAACCTCCCCCCCCTTTCGTAACGCAATTTCCTATCTCTAATAAACAGAAAGTAACGCAACATCTAACCCCTCCCCCCTTATCGCGTTACGTAATTTGTGCCCGACGCCTCACGAAAAATGAATGGGTTTCACCACCAGAATATCATTTCAGTATGCTTTTCGTGCGTGATTGAATCGAGAGAAGGTGTGGTTTACGATGGCAATTTGGAAGGCAAACTAGAGGAGAATGAACTCTCTGAGTATGAAAATTTCGGCGACTGAGCAATAATCGATTGAAAATTATATAATTTTGGCGATACGAAACATTTTCCGTTTTTTATGTTATGCATCCATTATTGGATACGAAAATATCCTACTGATGGGAAAGAATAATCTTCAGAAGCTTTCCAGCTAATTACACTTGATGGAAAAATTACGAAATCAAATGTATTTGGTCGCTGTGTTCGCCATATAATTAGAAAACATTAAAATAAACTCTTTCGCATGGATGTATTCTTCAATTCCCAGGGAACTGGCAGATTATTTTTCAGCAACGGTTAGATCTTTCCGGAATTTTCTCGATGCTGTATGGCATCCAAACGAAAATTCTCGTTTCAGTTTGGCCTGCAAAAAACTTTTCTGAACTCTAATTCATCAAATTTGGAGCCCTGAAAAGAGCCGTTGATTATATGCTAAGCTAATATAGCACCCTCTCCTTGGATTCGACGGGCCAGCTGAATGTCCTTGGGCATGATGTGACGCGTTTTGCATGGATAGCACACAAATTTGTATCTTCGAATAAGCCTCCTGCAGCGTCATAACCGCGGAACTTTGGAAGCGCAAGTCGGTTTTGAAGTCCTGAGCAATTCCACGATCCAAAAGCTGCAAAGGTAGCTTGCGGATCAGCAATTCGGTCGACTTCCGATAGCGATGAATTTCACGCAAAGTTCCCGGTCGATAGCGATGTGGCTTCTTCACCTATCCTGCGGCTGGTGCGCTTATCCGAGCTGCTTTCGTGTGCCTTACCACTGAAAGACTAACCTGCTATCTGCTTGGTCCCAAACAAACGAGTCGTCACGGTGCGAGAGTAGAGTAAGAAATGAACGAAAGCAAAGGAAGCGTCATTTTATAACCTGTTTTCGAAGCTATCATTAAGCTATTGAAACAATTTTCCGACTCAATAAGTAGCAATCATATAACTCTTGGACATTTTATCTTTTGTATGAAATGATTATCACTGTTCCGTTGATCCGAAGCAGAATGAATCACGCTTAAAGAAGGAATGGATTTTTTCTTGGAATTTACTCAGCAAAAATAATGCCCTTTCCCAACACTTAAAAACGACAAACGGTAAACAGTTTCATCAAAGTGATTTCTTCGATATGGGGATATATTCACTACATCATGTCATGTATTTCATATTATTCATTATGAAATCCATATCCATGGCACCTATCGGTATCGAATTATCATCGACACCACGATTTTCGCTAAATGCTCCTTTCAGTTCGGCCTGTAATAAACTTTTCTGAACTCTAATCCATCAAATTTGGAGCCCTGAAAAGGGCAGTTGATTATATGCTAAGCTAATATAGCACGCTCTCCTCGGATACGATGGGCCAGCTGGATGTCCTTGGGCATGATGTGACGCGTTTTGCATGGATAGCACACAAATTTGTATCTTCGAATAAGCCTCCTGCAGCGTCATAACCGCGGAACTTTGGAAGCGCAAGTCGGTTTTGAAGTCCTGAGCAATTCCACGAACCATATGCTGCAAAGGTAGCTTGCGGATCAGCAATTCGGTCGACTTCTGATAGCGACGAATTTCATGCGAAGTTCCCGGTCGATAGCGATGTGGCTTCTTCACGCTTCCTGCGGCTGGTGCGCTTATCCGAGCTGCTTTCGTGGTGCCTTACCACCGAAGGACTAACGAGCTGTCTGCTTAGTCCCGATGAAACGAGTCCTCACGGTGCGAGAGTAGAGTACGAAATGAACGAAAGCAAGGGAAGTGTCATTTTATAAAACATAAAAGAATCGAATGTAAACCCCACCCTCTTTATTATATAAGCTTACTGTATACTCACGAATATAATATGGGTGGGATTTAGATTCTATACTTTTATGGTTTATAAAATGACGCTTCCTTTGCTTTCGTTCATTTCTTACTCTACTCTCGCACCGTGAGGACACGAGCTCGTTAGTCTTTCGCAGACAGCTCGTTAGTCATTCGGTGGTAAGGCACACGAAGTCAGCTCGGATAAGCGCCCCAGTAGCAGGGTAGGTGGAGAAGCCACATCGAATCGACCGGGAACTTTGCGTGAAATTCATCGCTATCAGAAGTCGACCGAATTGCTGATCCGCAGCTACCTTTGCAGCATTTGGATCGTGGAATTACTCAGGACTTCAAAACCGACTTGCGCTTCCAAATTTCCGCGGCTATGATGCTGCAGGAGGCTTATTTGAAGATACCAATTTGTGTGCTATCCATGCAAAACGCGTCACATCATGCCCAAGGAGATCCAGCTGGCCCATCGTATCCGAGGAGAGCGTGCTATATTAGCTTAGCATATAATCAACTGCCCTTTTCAGGGCTCCAAATTTGATGGATTAGAGTACAGAAAAGTTTTTTACAGGCCGAACTGAAAGGAGCATTTAGCGAAAATCGTGGTTTCGATAATAATTCGTTACCGATAGGTGCCATGGATATGGATTTCTTAATGAAGAATATGAAATACATGACATGATGTAGTGAATATATCCGAAGAAATCACTTTGGTGAAACTGCATTATAAAATTATTTGTGTACGAATGCCGCAATCGATAGTCGACTCTAATTTGCGCTGGGTAATTTCCTCGGAGGACTCGATTCCTCTTTTGAACATTAATAATCTCTTTCTGGCAAAACGATGTGGTATGAATCACATTATTTGAATGATAGAATGAAGAAGTTTTCTGCCAATTTCCTTCAACCTCCAAACGTATCTTTCTCCCGTTTGTCGTTTTCGCGTTCGCTAATCCTTTCTCACAACACCCATTTCTCGTTTGAGAAATTGTTGAGTAAACATTGTTTGCCAGTGCGCGTAGAGCGGGAATTCCTAAAGATTCATTGCACCTCTAATAAATTGCCGAAAGACGTGGTCTTACGTTGATCGCACTTGATTGAAAAAATCCAAAACGAAATGTATTTGGTCGCAGATTTATATGAGTAGAAAGCAAATAATCGCTCGAAAATGACTTGATTTTCGCGATGTGAAACATTTTCCGTTTTTCATGTTATGCATCCAATATTGGATACGAAAATTTCCACTGATGGGGAAAAAAAATATTCAGAAGCTTTCCTGTTAATTGCGATTGATTGAAAAATAACAAAACCAAATGTATTTGGTTGCAGTGTTATATGGATAGAAAACATTAAAATAAACTCTTTCGCATGAATGTATTTTTCAATTCCCAGGGGAACTGGCAGATTATTTTTCAGCAACGATGATAACAACGAGAATTCCGCGCGTGTATGTGTGTGTGTGTGTGTGGCGGCTGCTCCGATGTTTCAAGCGGAACCGTGGCATCACTCTCCTCCTGATGGATTCCCTTTTGGCCTTAGGTGCACAAACAGGCTCTTGGTGCCACCGTTCATCAGCGTTTTCATGATAAACGAAATTAGCTTCACAACAACAGCGACAACATGCTCCAATCGCTGTTCAATCATAACTGAGTGGGTTTACGAGCGGCGCTCGCTTATATACCGATTGGTGATTTCAATAGCCTGTTTTGAAAGCAATTTTAAGACTATTGAAACAAGTTTTTGGATGAAAAAGTAACAAGTATATGACGCGTAGACATTTTATCTTTCAAATGAAGTGTTTATCATACCATTTCGTTCAGTTGTTTAAGAGCTATTAACGCTCAAAATCTCGGTCTCCAGCGTAACGCTTTCGTTCTCGAAACTTTGGTTTTACACCCCGGTATAGAAATGAAAGACGTAGTCCTACGTAAAAAAAACGTTTTGAACCGCATTTTGTTTTTCAAACTGCCACCATTTTGTCAAAAAAGATGTTTTTGACTTGTCCGAGGTGCATGCGATAGCGGCATCTCTACTGATTCAAAATTTGTTCGATTTTTTTGTATCAGATGACCAAAAGGGCTGGAATCGGCACAACTATTTTTTAATCCTTTCACTTCATCAGCTTTTAACTATTCTAGTTATTTTTTTTTTCCAAAATATATATTTTTATCAAGGCTCATATGGCGTTAGCCTCACGGGGCCGGGAGTTCAATACTTTGACAATTTTTCTTATTATCTATGTTAGTAATATGTAACCGATTACTCGCGGTTGGCTTGAGGTTAGTATTACAAGTGTTTTCGTAATTCGGATGTTGCTGTCTCCAATGCTCTGTACGTGTGCCCGACACGGGATACTTCCTATTGGGATGCAGCTGACCCTTAATCAGCAACGCCCCCCTAGTCTGTACCTCATATCTAGCGTGGTGCGTCTTTCTCGACTCGAGGAATCCAGGATAGAATGGTCACTAACCGGCGCAATCATCAGTTCATGTAGAGTTGTCATGAGCGGTACAACCTTTGGCTCTTGTTGAATGATCAGTGGACTGCACAACCTTTGGCCCGTGTATCTGTAAAGAGTGTGTGTATGTATTGCCGCGACTAAGTAAAAGTTTATCGATCGGATAGGAGGGATATAAAACGGGGACACAACGAAGGAAACATCATTAAACGTTGACATCGGCGTTCCTGAGGAACAGGTATAGATGAAGTAGAAGATCAGGATCACGGCTACCTAAGATATCCCGGACGGGGATCTCCGATTGTCTGCCTTGTGCTCTCAGTGCTCTAGAGAGCTGAGAGCGAGCAGTATGGAACCGGATACACGACCAGACAACATGCTCGATGCCGTGGTAGCCATCGCCACAATCACAAAGATTGTTTGCTGCGAGTCCAATGCGATAGAGATGCGCGTTTAGGTTGTAGTGATTGGACATAAGCCGAGATATCACGCGAATGAAATCACGACATTCAATCCCTTGAACCATGCACTCGTCGAGACCTTAGGGATAATCGTGTGTAACCAACGACCGAACTCATCTCCACTCCACATGCGCTGCCAACTTACGAGCGTGTACTGACGAGGAATGTGAACATTATAGTTATTGTTACAAGATAGATACACAAATAATTATACAATTAATAGTAAAAATATTCTTCGTTTTGTTTCAACGGAGCTCGAAAAAACGTCCGAAATTCGTGTCTCTCGTGTCACTAGAATACCCCCTTAAGCTGTGATCTACGCATTAGAATTCTGGAATAATTTTTGCTTAGGTTCCACAATATTATACCAATACTAAAATGAGCACATTCAAAACACCACTGTTCAAGTATTTTTATACTTTGGCATTGAAATTATTCAATTTTGGTATTATAATGATGATGATGGTCCCACCTCATTCCCCTACAAAGGTTTGAGCGGGACGAGTTATCTTATTGATAATTATTATATTACGGTATTTATATTTTTCATTAACTAACCAGTATGCAAATTGAAAGGAAAACGGACTGGTTATCTCGCAGACATAGATTACTAATCGAAAGAACAATATAAGCCATTATCTGATCGTATTTATTCCATGGCATGTCGAGAGAATTTCCAACCCGGGAAGACCCTAGACCGATCGGGAATTGAACCCAATACCTATGTCAGTATTAGCCACGAATTTACAAGGGAATTCCCGCTTTATGAGATCCCCGGCCACGATGCTATCGTTTCCGAGTTCAAGCAGCTGAGCAAACCCAAGCCTAATTCTAGCCGATACTTCAGGCCCATTACTTATCCCAAGGCATGTCAAGAAAGTTTCCAACCCGAAAAAATCCTTGACCGATCAGGAATTGAACCCAATACCTATGTCAGTATTAGCCTTGAATTTACAAAGGAATTCCTGCTTCACTGGATACCCGAAAACGGTCTGTTAATCGTTTTCGAGACCAGACAGCTGAGCAAACCTAAGCCTAATTCCAGCCGATACTTCAGGTCCTACATTCAACATGGAGTATAAACGTATCAACCTGAAGTCTGCAATGAGATCCGCCACAGCACAGAAAAATCTCGTTATAATTATCTGTTGAAAAGATGAATTTACGAGTATTCCGTTTGAGCTATCCCTAGCTTCATTCCGATTTCCACATACCCCTTGGAATGCTTTTATTTTATTCGCGATAAACTACTTTTGCTTATGCTCGATCTCAAGTATTTCTATGTTTGACAACGCGCGCGGGCTCAAACTATTGCAGACTTCACAATTATTTTATTTTTTTAAATTGAATTGAAAAATTGAATTTAAATAAAAAAAAAACAAAACAAAACAATTAATACCATCATCATCAGTCTTAAGATAAAATGAGTAATAAAAAAGGACACACTCACACACAAAAGACAATACATAATTCATTATATGAAATCATGATGATGGTCCCCTTACAAAAGTTTGAGCTGAACGAGCTTGTTGATAATTATATTCATATTAAAATTTATTGTACTATACAACTAACCAGTTAAAATATTGAATAAAAAAAACAAGAAAGAGATGAACTGGTTATATCACAGGCATAGATTCCTAATCGAAAGAACTACTTAAATCATCATTTTGACACATTTATTCCATGGCATGTCGAGAGAATTTCCAACCCGGGAAGACCCTAGACCGATCGGGAATTGAACCCAATACCTATGTCAGTATTAGCCACGAATTTACAAGGGAATTCCCGCTTTATGAGATCCCCGGCCACGATGCTATCGTTTCCGAGTCCAAGCAGCTGAGCAAACCCAAGCCTAATTCTAGCCGATACTTCAGGCCCATTACTTATCCCAAGGCATGTCAAGAAAGTTTCCAACCCGAAAAAAAATCCTTGACCGATCAGGAATTGAACCCAATACCTATGTCAGTATTAGCCTTGAATTTACAAAGGAATTCCTGCTTCACTGGATACCCGAAAACGGGCTGTTAATCGTTTTCGAGACCAGACAGCTGAGCAAACCTAAGCCTAATTCCAGCCGATACTTCAGGTCCTACATTCAACATGGAGTTTAAACGTATCCACCTGAAATCTGCAATGAGATCCGCCACAACACAGAAAAATCTCGTTATCTGTTGAAAAGATGAATCTACGAGTATTCCAGTTGAGCTATCCCTAGCTTCAATCCGGTTTCCACATTAAACCCGTATTGAAAATCATTCTCTCCATTTGTTGGGCCTAATTCTTTAGTATTTTACTTCTTGTCCATATCGTATTTTAGTATCAAGTTTAAAATGAGGTATCCTTAAGTATTAGAGTGTACAGGGTGTTCAATAAGTTCGGATACAACTTTTCATAGTTGTGTAAGTACGCATCAAGTGCATTCTGTGTATTGGTATTGGTGTCAGCTTTAGCCTCATATATAGGCGAACAGACGCGCACGGTGTCAACTTGCTGCCATTTGTTGTTTGTTTACCGCGCACGATGAAGGAGTACCACGACGTCGTAGTAAAGTTGTTTGCGAGAGATGAGCGAGCCGACCACATATTGCGACGGTTGAAATCTCACGGGGTGAAGCGGAATTTCACCTATACCACCATCCGTCGGTACCGGGAGACGGGTTAGGCCAAGGACCGTGCGAGATCCAAGTGGCCGCGTTCGGCTAGAACTCCAGCAGCCATCAATGTGGTGAGTGAGCGGGTTCGACGAAAATAGAACCGCTTGTTCCGGAAGACGCAGGTGACCTGGATGTGTCGATCGGGACTGCCTGCACCATCATGACGAAGGACCTGGGTTACAAGTCGTACAAGAGACGCAAGGTTCACGAGGTAACAAAGGCTACAACGGAGAAGAGGCTGGACAGAGCCAAACTGATACTTTCGCGGCACGTAGGACAGGAGTACGTGTTTTCTGACGGGAAACTCTATGTCTTGCAACAGCCGCACAATGCCTAAAATGATCGGCTGTGGGCGCTATCGTTGGCCAGCATCCCACCGTCACACATAAACATCCCGCGGCTTGGGGGCCGTATCCAGGCGTGGGAAGCTCCATTGGTGTTTATCTTGAAAACGTGAAAATCAACACCGCTGGCTGTGCTCCCAGCTAATATGTCGTAAAGGTTCTCAATAAACATTGCCTCAATAAAAATTGACGCAGAAAAGAATATCTTGTATTTTAATTTTTTTAACATATTTTTAAAGTGTATTCGAACTTGTTGAACACCCTGTATATTTTATGCAAAGTATGTATGTGTAAGTATGTTCTGTATATTTTATGCAAAGTATGCATTATCTCTTTTAATTACGAACTATGCGTCAAATAGAAGAGTTTAGATCATTCGTAGTATCAATGTTATTAAAAGTTAAAAAACCTTTGAGCAACTATATCTCAACTATACTATACCTAATATCTCATTTATGTAAATGAGATCAAGGTTATTTAAAGCACCGAAAATTCTTTGATTGGGCTCTGGCAAATCTTGAAAGAAATAATACTTTTCATCACAAAATCATCTTAAAACAAGTTTTGAATTTCACTCAAAAATCATGGATTTGTTTTTCCTTAACCTAATATTTAATATATATATATATATATATATATATATATATATATATATATATATATATATATATATATATATATATATATATATATATATTAATAATATTTTAATATTTATATTGTTTTGTACAACACGCTTAATTTTTACTGCGTTGAAAATGTCCAGTTTTGTTGCAAATAAGCAACATATGGGGGAAGTTTTGATTTTCTGTTTCCATTGGAAGAAAAGTGCAGCTGAAGCGCATCGAACACTTGTGGGTGTTTATGGTGATCCTACATCAAAGAAGAAATTTTTGAGGTATGGTTTGACCGATTTTAAAGTGGTGATTTTAGTGTTAACGACAGAAACCGTCCGAGTCAACCGAAAAAGTTCGAAGACGAAGAATTGGATACATTACCCGGTCAAGATTCGTGTCATAATACATCATATTGTTAAAATAATTAAAGTACCTAATATTTTCAGCAAAATTCAATCGATTTCTAAAGATTCCCCCGCCAATACAAACAACAATTATCACTCGCTATATGAACTATTTTGTATTTGTTAATCAATTCAGCTCTCATTCTGCGTAGAAGTTACGTATCTCCGCATTAAATATATGTATAAATATTCAAAATCCAACCACTACTACGGTAGCCGAAAATATCTCAAAGTAAAAAAATGTAATTAGTTGATAAAGTGTCCAAAGTCGTCTCACACGACGATAGAGGAATTTAGAAGGCGTTGAACGCAATATGAACTAAAATAAAGCAAAGCACGGATCCCGTGTTGATTTTATAACATAAACAATGTTAACCTGATCGATTGTTTGAGGTAATCAATACAGTCCTTTGAATACCAAAGAAGTACCACAGCATTTCCGAATAACTCCTTAAGAGTCGTCAAAATAATTTCTAAAACGCATGACACAAGTGAGTCTCTGCTAAGTCTCGATTGGATTGAATGTTATTCTATAAAATGTAACTTTTCCGTCCCGTATTTATGAGTGCAACATAGACGGTTAATTATTCTGTATGCATGAAATCAAACAGAAATACAGAAATCAAAAGAAATAATATGGAAGACTTATTGAGAAAATATTCAATCGCTCAAAAGATGTCCTTAAACACATTTGTTGGTGCCATTGCGAATGTACACGGAACTTAACCCACGTAACTTTCAACTCTGTGTCGGTAGTTGTTCTGTTCATTTTATTTACATATGTGTGGTTCAAAGCACTGCTCACAGTCTCGTTAATTTTCAGATGATTTCGTCTGCTGCTCATTAGTGTGAAAAGTAATGCGTTTCGTACCGTTGGCTGGTTGGTTTTATTTTTAACTGAAACGATTCAAAGGGGATTTTGACATTACGCTACCACAAGTTGTGGAACTTGGCTTTGGCCGAGAATGTGTGCATGGCGATTGTGGGTTAGTTCGTATTATACGTTTGCATTTCGTATTTGTATTTTGTAAGGTTGGGGAACTACGTTCGTACAAATGAGAAAAAAAACAATAAAAATCTAACTTTTGTCATACCAATGTACGAAGAGTGTCTTTTCCATGTTTAGTGTTTTAGAACGAAATATCATGCATTCTCGAGAATTTTGATGAAAAAAAATTTGAAAAAAAAAAGAAACCTGAGGTCTCACAGTTTCCTTCAAATACCGTTTTCTAACACAAACTATGGCTACAACGAGCCTTTGTCGAGCATGTGCCGTGAGTTCAATTGCTACAGTTGTTTCTTCGATTTCGGATTGTCTCGCGCATTACTTAAAAAACGATACACCTCCGCAATTACAGCCACTGCTATTAGCGATTAATTTTTTTTTCACGTTCATATATATATATAAGTAAAATGTAAGTTTAGTTCAGTAAGTGATCGTCATTAGGGCATAATTGTACCCGTTGATAAGAATAAAATAAATATGTAAATATGAAAATAAAATATGTGTGACCAGCAGTTATTCACTCAAAGTAAACAGATAAAAAAATGCATAAGTTTTTGCTTTAAAATTTTTCTACTTTGGATTATTAACATTCAACTGATGCGTTTGATAAGTTGATTTCAGTAGAAAAAAATTAACGAGTGATAAAAGCAGTTAAAAAGGGACATGAATAGTTCTAGGTTGAAGATCGTCCGTAATCGTCAATAATGTTTATGAAAAAAAACATATGGTTGCCTTGGTGGTTGATCGGTAAGCTGGCGGTATTTATCTCAACTATAACACTCTTGTATAAAAACAGAAATTAGAAACGCAAAGTAAGCATTTTTTTCATTTCTGCAGAATTTTACACCTTGTCATATAAAATTGCGATATACTAATATGGAAACGCTGCTTTGTTTCGTGTTCACTTCTGGTTATTCTGGATCGCCCACAAACCAACTGACCAGCGTGTGATTTGAGATAACAAACACCCGTAAATATGTATTATGTATCGCTGGCTGCGAGTCATAACGTTTAACTGGAAGTAAAGAAAGTTTAATTGATGAAGTGTTAATTTAAAGGCAACTGCTATACGCTTGAACGAGTTTTCAACGCACGGAACAGCGTCTTATTTGCTCGGTTAATATTAAAGATCTAAAACTGCAAAAGTTATTATCTTTCTACTATCTACAAGCGCACAATTCACAATGTTCATGCAGAGAAAACTTAGATGATAAGAATAAATTATTAAGCATAATCTAGTTATTAAAAAAAATTAACAACTTGAACAAGCATATGGCCAAGTCCTAGCTTTCGTGGATCAATTGGATACGAAGGCTGGAAGTATCTTCATACTCGAGTGATCGTGTCACTTCGTCCATCTTGTTTCTAAACAGGGGATTGCAATTTGTTTTTCTATTGACTCACATATTTGCCCTACTTATAACCCATTTGAAAAGTTCAGAAAAGTAATTGACCTCCTTTCACATTTTTAGCTACCATGACGATTCAGACACCGACAAAGTCTTTACACCCAATTTGTCCACGAAACAGCCGAACAGCCGTAATTCTAATTTTATATTGATTCCAGAAAAGTCTAGTAAATTTTTGAAGTTGAGAGTGACTCGATCGGAGAGGTTGTTATTCTTTATAGAGCTATATAGCAGCTTGAGTAGACTGTACAATTCGTAGTTGCTCCCCTTGATTTACCTGCACCAGCGAAATTGCACAAAGAGCACACTGAATGACGCTTGGGAGCAGCAAACCATTCTCATTGTGCAAGTTTCGGTGAATCGAACTTTAAATAGTCAATAACGACGCCGGCCACGTCCCTTACACCAGGGAAAGGGAAGGAATGTTAGTATGATATTCGCCGCCCAAAAGCCAGAAGGGCCGCCTCTATAGCGTGGTTCCCTAGTGTTTATCATGGAAGGGATAGTGATTAGTGGGAAAAGGTAATAATCAGGATTCACTGAGGTAAGTGATGTGATTATGTAAACGCGAACTATCGACCACTGGACGAAACGAAGTCTCGTGTCACAACATGCGGCAGAAATTATCTTTAGGTATACTGAGGAGGAAAGCCTGTAAAATTAACTGTACCGGCTATATATTCAATAAATTGTCGCACGTACCCTCCATCAAAATCAAAACGTGATGGCGGAGTGTTCACTGTGGGAAACTTAAAAAGGTAACCGCGAGAACTCCTCTAAAATAAATCCATGCGGCGATATACTCCGTTATTCATCGCCCTTATGCTTTATAGAACTCCAATCGCAACGGCGGAGAGTTATCTTTGGGAAACCTGAAAAGGCAACCGAGGAAACCCCTCTAAAATCAATTAGACTGGTGGATATATATTCTCGAATTCACGAATTTAGGGATTAATGATTAAACCAAGAATTAAAGAACAAACTTTCGCTCACAATCGAGAATACACTGCCCACAGAAGATTTGAGTTGACGGCACTGGCTTCATGTCTATATCTATGCTAATACCTAAATATATCAATAGATCTATCAATGCAAATGAACGTAGCTGTTTACAGACACTATAATTACAACACATTATCTAAAATAACACAATGAAACCGTCCATATCTGGTGAATATTCGAAGTGTTTTTTTTGTTAATACCAATATGAGATCAGAATGCATCTGTGATAAAATTTGTAAAAAAAAACAACTCGACACCCATCAGTTCCAGATGAATCAAATCTCGCAAACGAACCAACGGTAAAACATTTATAACCTGGGTGAAGGCCAACTTTTCCTCTACAGCATAATCTCAACACTGACTGATGGAAAACATGGAGTTTCGGTCGAAAGTTTCACGGCCACTTAGCAGCTCGGATCTCAACCCTCTAGATAATTTGGACTATGTAGGTATAAGTTACAAGGTCAGATATGTAAAACATTCCACACCACTGCCAACGCCCTGAATTCATCCATACAACGGATATGACTGTAAACCACCCTTATTCTAGACACTTATCAAAATAGAATTACCAGAACGCAATTCTGCATTCCATGATCCTTTTGACTCAAATCCAATCGAGTTGTGCAAACGTGGCAACCTTGCCGCGTAATTCGGCAATGACAACATCGAGCTTAGTGTCCTGTTTTTGTGAAACGATAATCGTAATGTTCGGGGGACTAGGCTCTTTCTAGACTTGACCGAGGAATTGTCGGACAGTCGTGCAGGTGCTAAGCATGACCGACTTTTGGATGCCGGCCAATTCCTTCTCGATATTCAACACCTTTAGCGCTCCCAGAAGCGTTTTCGGGACGATTCCAGTTCCAGAGAGAACATCTGGAACAATTCTTAGCCTTAGCCTGCACAATTCTTTGAATTCCACGGTCAATGGTCGGTACTTGCAGATTTTGCGACCGTTGGTCTCCTCTAGATTCTGGTTCAATAGAATAGCGACATCGATGATGGTGACGTGTCGGTCACTCTTGTCGTATACCATAATATCTAGGCGGTTGTGTTGGATAGAGAGATCGGTCAGAAAAGTGCGATCCCAGTACAGCTTGAAACGGTCATTTTCTAGAACAGGTGCAGGCAGGTACTGGTAATTGGGTACGTTGTCTTCCAATAGACCAAATTGGAGCGCCAGTGGTCGATGGACAATGCGAGCCACGTTGTTGTGGCGCTTGGTGTAGGCTGCGTTGGCCAAAACGGGACAGGACAAATGAAATTCTTCTTTTATATTGAATGAACGAAAAATATATGCATAAAAATGAATAAAAAAATTTTTGACTTTCTTTATTATTATTATTACTCAATTCATCAACAGGCTGTAAGGGCCCTAATGATGTAACTTAAATCTAAACACAAATAATGCCTTACAAAAAGTCGTCACATAGTCATCACATAAAACAATAATCACATGGAAGTTAAAAAAAGAACTGAATGTCTGACGAAGAAGCATTCGGGATAGATGAAAGTCGAACAGCCTGGCTATCCTGTTGAAAAATCTTTTTTTGTTTTGTATTTGAAATTTTTCTGAAAATAGGTTGCAGATATCCTGCTGGGTAGATGCCACGCTTCCGTTGAACTTCATAGATGATGGCAGGCCCGCTTCAAATCAAATGTCAAATTTCGTAGTATGGGTACGTTCGTAATTCTTCGGATCGTTTGATGTTTACTCGCAACCGAGTAACTGACAACGTCCAAGTTGATAACGTATAAACTCGGTTTTACTGCCGTTGCTTGCACGAATTTATGCGAGTGTGAGCAGAACAGAAACGAAAACGTGAAAAAGTTCTTTGAGTACTAACGAGAACAATTGTCAGAGGGTTAAATTATCAGGAAAAAACGGAAAAGAAAACAGAAAATGATCAACTTGGATACACACGATTAACAAGAACTACTCACTTATTTTTTTGAACTGTATGGAAGAATTTCAACTATATTATTAATTTCGCTCATATGTTTTTTTCAGAACAGGCCGCATGAACAAGGCTGGATGGCCGCATGTGGCCCGTGGGCGCAGGATGGCACCACTGTCCTAGAGGTTTTCGACAAAAAAAATTTCGAGATGACAGTAGATCTCGATGTTTAATGCAATTTTAGGACATTTGGCATCAACAAATTTTGAAAATCCCTAAAAACTTAACCTTTGACCGCTTAGCGCCACTATCCCTGAAGTTCGATTGAGCTGGAATTTTCCTTATGTTGGTTTTTCGAGGTGGTGAACATTGTATGGGGTAACTTTTTGAAATATTAGGGTCGATTTTTTTCCATACATTCATTGGCACCCTATTGTACATAGTCTGCAAGCATTTGAATGATGCAACATTCTAAAACTGATGGTAAATCATTTATGAACAATTAAAAGAGAAGTGGACCCAAAACAGATCCTTTGGAATACTCCAGATAAAATATTCATTGAGCTGGATAGTTTTCCATCAATTCGCAGATAGCGTACGAGAGTTCAGATGGAACTGATAAGAGAAACAGCTTCAGGACTAGTTTTGAATTGCCAGAACAGTTTATGCAATAATTTGGCGTGAGAGACTCTATCAAATGCTTTAGAAAAATCTATTACAAACAAAAATGCTACCCTTTTTTATCAATAGATTAATGTATATCATAATGAACTTTAAGGGGGTATTCTAGTGCAGAGACACGAATTTCGGACGTTTTTTCGAGCTCCGTAAAAATAAACAAAGAATATTTTTATTATCCATTATATCAATATTTGGTTGTCTATCTTTTAACGATAAAACAAAGTTTGAGCGGAGAAAAAATATTCACAACGAGAATAGTTAAGAGCTGATGAGATGAGGGGGATCAGAAAAAAGTTGTGCCATGGCGTACACGATTCCAGCCCTTCTGGTTATCTGAAACAAAAAAAAATCGAACAGATTCTGAATCAGTAAAGATGCCGCCATCGCATGAACCTCGGACAAGTCAAAAACATCTTTTTTGACCGTACCAGAGTAGATAGCGCATCACTAAAATGACTCTAACTCGATAAATAATAATATTTTCGATAAGTCCTTTCTAGGGTATATTTTTGAATGCCTAAACTACAGAAATATGAAGGAATTTTTTTTTGATTTTTTTAAAATTTCTAGACTAGAATACTGCCTTAAGCAGCGCCGAAGTAGTAATGTGACTGGATCTGAACCCAGACTAATAGGGAACGGAGCAGATTAAACCATTGAATAAAGTTTTGAAGTTTTGTTTTTATTGTTTTTACTATGAATTTTGAAACCGGTCTTAATTTCTGTCGTGTCATTTTAGTTCCCATCCATACCAATAGCATTAGACCTAATCGAAAATATGACATTCCAGATTTTCAACTCGTTACATGAAGCAAATGAAAAATCCTCAATGGTAGGAGGTGGTCTTGAAGAAATGTTATTTTCACAAAAAAAAATTATCTCATCACCAGTATTATGATACGTTCCTTTGTTATACGAACCCCCAGTAACATTAAGTCGTTTGAGTTTCATGTAAAGTTGTTTCCTTGAAGTCGTAGACTCTAAATTGGATGTTATATAATTAGATTTTGCTTGGTTAACTAATAGAGTTACAGTAGAACCCGGACTATCCGCGAAAGCGAGTTCCATAGTAATTCTATAGAGCTTCTCAAAATTTGTCGGATAGAGGTAGCTACTAGCTATTTTCCTTTGGTCATGGTTTCTATGTTGATTTCTATATTTATAAAACATAGTATTAATGCTTAAATATCTTTATTTCGTGTTTTGTAACCAAACGTTGGGTTACAATGACAAATTTGGTGGAAAGGCAAACCGTCGGTTTGAACCTTACCAATATTGTAAAACAACATTTTGTAAAATATTTGTTTGTGTTTGTATATTACTGCACCAAGGTGCATTTGCTTGAGGACTATGAGCTCTAAGAACCCCCAAAGACTGCAGACTTTTTGTCAACCGATTTGATTAGTACTAAAGATATGCATATGCGTACATTACACCGACTCAGTTGGGTCATTTTTCGCACTAGCAGGCCATCCCACCAAACTATCGGCCGAACAAAAGTATGTATTGTAGTGTAGTCTGTAGGGCTCTCATTGGGATAGCGTTCTCATAAACTTCAATGATCTCTGGATCTGGATCATTACAACTCAATTCTTGTTTTGATCCCATCTGTTTATTTCATTTAGGTTCATTAGCACTTCAGCTGTAATAGAGTCTGATTCATTTGTGAGCGTTTTTATCTTATCGATAACATGTGGTAAATTACACAATAACGTCTTTTTGGTGTAAGAGTATTCCAGTTGTTCCATTGATCACAGTTTATCCATACGAAGCGGGACAGGACCGCAATTAGGCTACAGAAACTCTCTATTCCTTAATTGAATCTTCTTTCAGCCACGGTTCACTCTCCATTGCAGCCACTGTCCACTCTCCATGCAGCACCTTGTCATGATCATCGGGGAATTTTATATAATCATGCTTCGTCGTCTATTTCAACAACCATTCAGCATCATAATTTCCTATGGATTCCATATTGCTCACATAGTTTGTGCTCAAACTTCAAAAATAAAATACCCTTCACTATATCATGTAATGTCGGACAAAACATTAAGACCATTCTAACGCAAAAAAAAACAAATTAATTTTTAATGCCAATTCAAATGTAGTACATGCGAAAACAAGCGGCGATCAGTTATACTACTATGACTACTTTGAAACCCGCAAGTTCAACGCAATCAAAGCAACCCGTTTTAGCAAGACGCACTGATAAATGTTAAAAGTTGAAAACCGGTGCGACAAAATTTAGGACCAGTTCCTCGTTTCAGCTGTTTCGAGTGTGATTTTAACCGATTTTTGAATAAAATTTATTGTTTCTCGGTGGTATTTTGGGTTTTTGACATCCTGGTAAGTATTTATCATGTAAACAAGAAGTATATAAGTTTTTGATTCTCGAATTCTAGTTGCAGTCAACACACAGCGAATGGTCATCCGCAAAATGTCCAAGGCTAGCAGCAGCCAACGCGAAATCGCAGAGTAGTTGAGACGATCCAAAACCTTCGTGCTTAATGCTCTCCACGGCCGCAAAAAATCCGAAACGACTGGACGCCCAAGAAAAACGACTGCGAAGGATGACTCTGCCATAAAGTGAGCCCCCAATCCCTTCAAAGTGAGTTCCCGGACAGTTCAGCGGCGGCTGGTGAAGCAGGTGCTAAGCGATAAAAGCCCTCGGAAGGTTCCGATGCTGACTCCGAAGCATCTGAAGACGCGGCTGAAATTCGCGAAAGACCACTTTGGTTGGATCGGTCCGGAGAAGGAAAAACAGTGGAGAAATATACTGTGATCGGATGAGATGAAGGTAAACCTCATAGGTTCCGATGGAAAAAGCTTGGGTTCATCGCCCAATAGGCTGCGCTTACATGCCACAGTATACCACGAAGACATTAAATCATGGAGGAGGGAGGATTACGGTGTTGGGTGTTTCACCTGGTACGAGGTTGGTCCCCTGTACTGGGTGGATAGAATCATGGATCAGTACCTCTATACCCAAATCCTAAGAGATGTTTTGCTGCCACACGCCGACTGGGAGATGCAGGATAACCGACTGTCATTTATGCAGGATAACGATCCGAAGCATACCGTCAAGACCGTCAAAAAGTGGTTCCAGGATAACGAAGTCGACGTCATGGATTGGCCAGCGCAGTCATCGGATCTGAACCCTTTAGAGAACCTGTGGGAGATCGTGAAAAGGTCGATGTACACGGAGGAGTCGAAGAATGAGCAGCAACTGTGAGATAGGATCCAAGCTTGTTGGTACGCCATCCCGGTCACCATGTGCCAGACGCTGGCGGAATTCATGTTGCGTACAATTTCCTAGAAGCTTTTCACGATGTGAATTCTCTTGTTTTTATTTTTTTCCATGAATTTTAAAACCGGTCTTAATTTTCGTCGCGTCATTTTAGTTGTTACGTATGCTTAAAACGCATTTTCGAATGAATGACTATTGTTTTAACTACAAATGTTATAAATTTCTTCGAAGAATGCAAATAAATCAATCCATTTATTGAAGCAATGGATTGTTTTTTTTTCTCAAAGTTTTGTCACTTCCTTTTTTTGCTTGAGCAGTGGTATTGTATTGTATGTATAGTCCAACACTATAATGTTAAACAAATATTTTGTGTATATTTTATATAATTTAAAACTTACAGAGAACCCTTCATCTTCGAACTTTGTTGGATATCCATTAGCTTTCTCATTTTTACTAGTTCTTGGATTTATGTGTCAAAAACGCACCTTGATAGTATTCTGAGAATACGCATGTACCGGTGCGTAAGTAGGAAGGAAATTTTTAGGCGAAAAATACCTCCCGCTCTAAATGAGAATCTAATCCGAAGTTTCCGCCATGATATATATGACGCTAACCACTCAACCACAAGTGATCATTTCATAACGTAATGCTCCCGTTGAAATGAACCTGTTGGATCTATAAGATACATTCAACACACTTACCATGCAATAGTTTGTTGTGCAAAACTTGTGTCTGTCATTCGTGTATCTTTTGTTGGTTGAAGTTATGTAGGCCTCGCAATAAGTATATTGGTATTCTTCGTTATGGTACAAGTACACGGCGACAGTATTACATAAAATTTCGTGGAGATTTCACAAATCTCCCAATGACTACGTTTTTCACGCTTTCACGAGCTATGTGACTTTCTTTTTTCGGAGAAAAATAACGTGATTTTCTCGCGCTTCACACTTTTGGCCGCACAGCAAGCACATACCATACTACTGAGCTCTGTGGTATTTTTAATACACGCCGTCGTAAATGGGAGTTGGATACAACACACGTATGTCACACACGAAGCGTACACTATATACTAATAACGGTTTCCAAAAATAAACTTTTCTACACTTTTTCTTCTTCAATTTAACATTTAATTTCCTTTCCTGCAACTGTAAGCATTTTTTTCATTCCGAATTATATTCACCCACTAAGCATATATTCCACCAGTGATTGTCATATGCTCATTATGTGCGAAATCTGTATATTGGAACAGAAATATTTCATAAATCCATTCTTGCAAACTCAAACTTGTGACCCGATTTAGACGAATTTTCACGAAAAATAAAGTATTCATCGCAGCAACGAAAAAGAACATCGACAAAGCGCCGCAACGAACATTAGCAAGAACGGAATATAAAATTTTCATTTAAGAACCGTTGCATAGAATATGCAAGGTTAAACTATTCACACAACACAAACTTATTTCTCCTTTTCTTCCTTTTTAAAATTTTGTTCTTAAAACTCCATTTCCATGTCGGTATCTTTCTTATCAAGAGCACCAACCAGCAACGCCTTAAGGAAAAGATCACATTTGGTTTTGCTGAAAAACTGGAACACTGGGACACCGGGACTGGACGTATCACATATTTCCTTAAATGGTCAGAAATTGCATCCAGAACAATGTACTGCGATGAATTCCCTTTGCCTCATCGGGAAATGCAATCTAGGTGTATTCATTTCATACGAAGCTGACGATTGGAAACTATGACAAATCACTGCTTCATAATTGTAATATATCCTGCATTTCTAGTGCACACACTTTATGAAAAAAAAAAAAAGGTATATGATCTCATCAGCAACAATAATAAGCCTAAAAAGCAACGACAGCGACGACGGCGATACAGTCAATGACGAACAAGCTGAGAAATCAACACACCCAGTCCCCAACATTAGTAAACTCCGGGTTCAGTCGTCCATCTTCTATGTGTTCTGGTTCGCTCTCTATTCTCATCACACCACTAGCGGCTCTCTGTCAGATTTTCTCTCGACTGAAAATCAATCGCACCGCACAGTTGAATACATTCCGGTGAAATATACTAAACTTTGCTGTTTTCAATATATGTGTTCATTATATCATCTTCATTCCTTCATATCTTAGTAAACACCAGACGAATTTCTAAAAATCACTTATTATTGCAATTGGCAATCTTGAGTATTGCGATTTAACTTTCGATCTATGCTCAGTTATGGGTTGGCTACAGCATTGCAAAGTTGCTTCCTTCTAAGGGATTTGTCACAACAGTCCCACACATGTGAAAAACACGTGAAATATTGCATTCTGCTTGACCCGTGAAATATCTGTCACACGTCTACGCCTCGCGATTTTATTGACCATCACACAGCAATATATTAACACATTTATTTATCTGTCAAACTAACCAAACAACGCACATCTACCGTCCAACATTTCACAAACTTACTTCAGACAGGGTAACCACGGAACTGAAAAGCATTTCAACGTAGCAAGACATCAAGCGAGTGGCGCACATGAAAATAAAGAGAAATTTCTATACAAAGAAATAGCCCTCGCGAGAGAATCTGTGACCGCAACACAATGCATTCACTCCATGCGCCCTGGCTATCCCATATATGCCCCACATTGTTGTTGGATCCACAACGCGCGCCTTTTACGCCTCAGCAAAAGTTATTGCTACACTGTTGTTTGCGATAAACCTTGCGGAAGAACAAAATCTCCGAAAACTTCAGAATTGAACTCATTCAAAATGATGGAAAATGGAAAATCATCACAAAATCAATGAATCGTGTGTGCAAACGAAGATCGCATTCGTTATTTAAAAGCTCTAGTCACTTAAAAATCGGAAACATTGCTCAATTCATAGCGGTCTCCCTAGTGGTCGGCTTTGTTAATTTTTTTACATTTTCTTTTTAAATTTCGTTACGACGCGTTTGGCTTTTCAAAAGATGTGCGCAACGAAAGTCGAGAGAATGAGTTGATTTTGGACACCAATGTAAAATGTCCAACCATTGCCATTGCCATAGGCTACATCCGGAGTTCTCAAACTATTTTGGGCAATAGACCCCTTTTTCAGAATTAAGTGATACTTCAGACCCCTATAGCCAAATATTTTAAACTAAAATCTATTTCTAGTTTCTAACTCATACAAATTTCTTATTCATATTCATACAAAATTCTTACTAATTTAAAGACTTTACGGTTGGTTAACCTGTTATAAGGCCGTAACAAACTATATTGCCATCGACAGATTTTTTTTGTGCACTTGGAAAATAATTTCAATATTTTGCTTAACCAAAGACTTCTAAAATTATCTGGCAATACTCCATTTTTTAAGGCTGCTAAGTATGACGATAATAATTTGGGAGTCATTTTTATGTAAAAAAACCTCGATTTCAGAATCTGTTTCAATTTGTTGAACATGCAACAAGTTGATAAATTTTTCGCTGTAAGCTTTCATTTAGGATCTACTGGGTAATTTAATGCAGTTTCTTCAGAAAAATAGTGTATTTGATAAAAGATTCAAATTTTTGTTTTTCTTCGAGAGTCTATATAAAAAAATTGCTGCACTAGAGATATTGTTTTTATTCTTGTACTAGCTAACCCGGCAAACTTCGTCCCGCCCATTTACTTGATTAATTCTCGAGTAATGCAGAAATTTGTGTTTTATTTGTATGGCAGCCACCCCTAAGAGAGGGGGGAGGGGTATCTAACCACCATAGAAACATTCATTGCACCCTAAAGTTTCCATATGCATAATTTGGTTTAATTTGCTTGATTAATTCTCGGGTAATGCAAAAATTTGTGTTTCATTTGTACGGCAGCCCCCTCTAAGAGAGGGGGAAGGAGTATCTTAACATCATAGAAACATTTATTGCATCCTAAATCATTTGCTTGATTAATTATCGAGTAATGCAGAAATTTGTGTTTCATTTGTATGGCAGCCCCCCCTTTGAGTGGGGGAAGGACTGTCTAACCATCATTGAAATATTTATTGCACCCTAAAACTTTCACATGCCAACTTTGGTTTCGTTTGATTGATTAATTTCCGAGTAATGCAAAAAAATGTGTTTCATTTGTATGGCAGCCCCCTCTAAGAGAGGGGGAAGGAGTATCTTATCATCATAGAAACATTTATTGCATCCTAAAACCTCCACATGCCAAATTTGGTTTCACTTGCTTGATTAATTCTCGAGTAATGCAGAAATTTGTGTTTCATTTGCATGGCAGTCCCCCCTTTGAGTGGGGGAAGGACTGTCTAACCATCATAGAAACATTTATTGCACCCTAAAACTTTCACATGCCAACTTTGGTTTCGTTTGCTTGGTTAATTTCCGAGTAATGCAGAAATTTGTGTTTCATTTGTATGGCAGGATCCCCACCCCCCCTTAGAGAGGGGGGAAGGGTCTCAAAATATCACGAAAACCTTCCCCGGCCCCAAAACCCCTACATACCAATTTTCATGTCGATCGGTTCAGCAGTTTCCGAGTCTATAAGAATCAGACAGACAGACAGACATCACTCCATTTTTATATATATAGATAGATAGATAGATAACCAAAGGCACAATAAAATGGCAACTATATTGCTACTAATTTTTTCAACTGTTTCAATAGTTTATTTTTTATCAAAGATAATGTGTTCTTCCTCGTGTAGGGATTTTGTTCAATTGCTATTGGTTTGCTCAAATTCATTTGGAATATGCTTACACGTATACGAAGAACATAAGGCAGAACTATAGCAAACTATAGCTAACATTTCATAATGAAAAGCGATGGACAATCTCTTTTAAGCAAAGCGCCAACTGAGTTGCCTGATGAAGTCATGGTCCTTGCTTCATAAGCCTCATAACCAATCGAATAAATTTGGTATGCAATTTTGTCCCTCTTGAACAACGAAACCACCTCGTCATACAACGTTCTAGAATCCGTTTCGGTAACCTGTATAAGGTCATAAAACAATCATTCACGGACAGTATTCCATCGTTTCAAAAGCTAGTTCTGGCTACTAAGGGTGTCAGATATTTTTTTGACTGGAGTCAAATATTTCACTCTTTTTATAAGGATAAAATTTGACCAACTGATCAAATATATTCAGCACAAAACACGACAAGCAAATATTCAGTCATTGGATGCCTAAAATATTTGTTTGGTCTGTTCTTCGAACCTGTCGGTACATGGTTAGGTTTCCCTCAATATTTCAGTCGATGATTTTTCCATGTTGACATTGTTTGCCACTGTTGATTATTGAAGAGTGGTAAACAAAATAGTGTTTGTACAAATTTCAAACCAAACATTATCAGTCAATATTTTTAATTATTTGACCTCTGCACAAACAGTGTACCGCTACCTAAAGGCTAGTGACTATTCCTTTCGAATAACTCTTTCAATAAAACTAGCACAAACTAGCTGTCCAAACCATCTCAATAAAGTCAAATGTAATCACAGATATTTTTTTAAATCTGGAAAAAAATTGGGCAAAGTATGGAAAGTCTGGACTAGACATAGGACGGTCTGTATATCTAGATGCTTTACCAAAGTCAGGAAGATTCCAGACAAATCTACACAAATCTAGACAAATAGAAATAGGTCTGGCAACCGTGGGTTAAGCGGGTAAACTTGAAATCATTTTCTCATCAGAATTCAACCTCTAATTTTTGTAAACTTCTTCTTCTTAAATGGCGTTAACGTTCCTAGTGGAACTTCGCCGTCTCAACGAAGTATTACTTGCGTCATTTTTATTAGTACTTAGTTGGGATTTCTATACCAAATAACACGTCTTAAATGCATTCTGAGTGGCAAGCTTTAGAATACGAGTGACCACAGTGCAAGTCAGAGGAAATTTCTTTGACGAAAATTTTACGAAAAAACCACACGTTAATGATATTTTTTAAAATCCGTGTTTTTTTCTCTATTATAGTGACTTTCATCACATTTCGGCTGGTTCATCACTTTTGCTTACATTTTTGGAAGAATGTCGGGAGTGAGAATTGAACACGTGATCTCTGCGTGAGAGGTATGAATGTTACCACTACGCCAGATCGCCTCCAAAATCCGTGTTATGAGATGAACCTGGTGATTTTCTTTCTATTTCTACTAATGTAATCTCTTGAATTAAATCAGTAAATGAGTGTATTCAATTTCCAACAAATTTCATAACGCAAATGCTAAAAACACTTGTTAAATTTTTCATCTTATATGAACTTATACGCGCTCATCTATTCGTTAAGTTTTTGAAAGTACAACACTAATACTTCCTACTAGAAATGACCCATTCCATGAGGTTATGCACCAGAGAACCAAATTTCAAATCTAGTTTTAGGAGAAAATTAAAAACGTTATTTGAATAAACACTAGTTATATCATAATTTTTAAGTAACAAATTTATTTTTTATGCACTAACCTTTAAGTGAGGCGAGTTTAAAAAACTACATAATTATATTTAAAATATTTTAGGTTTTCACTTTTTTTATATTTCTTGAGATATCTCTGAACATGCTTAACCAAACTTCAATGTCTATATACCATTGAATACGTGATTAAATGCTTGTTTGAAGAGCCGTGAGTAGACCTACGTTGCATTTTGTAATTCATGAGAAAGAAACATTTGAGAAACAGGTATTTTGAAGCGTTGTCACGTCACAAAAATAGAGCACTTTTTTAGGTTACCAGATGAACATAGGTTCAAACATTTTATACTTGGGCTTCTCTGAGCAAACAATGAAGGTTAACAACCCACAAAATTTGGTTGAGATCGATCCACAAATAGAGGAGTATAAACTATCTCCAGAAGTTGTTGTCACGTCACGCAAAGTATACGATCCATTTCAGTGTGACGTAACAACATTTTGATTCACTACAAACACTTTTTTGCATTTTCATGAATAAAGCACACAAAATGAAACGATGTTATAGTAAAATTGAGAAAATTTCCAACAAGAATCATCAGTTGGAGAGTAATTTATAGTTAGATTGGCTTGTTGTCATTCAAATGCTTCTGTGACGTGGCAACACCTGACTTTTTGTTGTTTCGGACTGTTGAACATTAATGATTATATTAATTAATTACAGTTCTGTTTCAAAACATACAAATGATCTTTCTCCTATATATTCTAAACAATATATGAACGTAGATTCCATAATATAAGATATAATCTTATCCAACTCCCGGTTTGCTGATGGTAGTATTGAATGCTAAAAAAATATGTAAAACCCATTCGATTTGGGCTCACCAGTGGAAGTCGAATATCGTATTCCGATGCCATTTTGAAATCGAGGATGGTGACTTCCGGTTAAAAACGGATATAAAAGAAAGGGAATGACATGAAATCCCACAATACGATCGTGAATGGTAATGTTGGCATATATCCATGGGTGTGCGAAGAGAAAGAAAAAAGAATAATGTTTGATAGTGAGAGATAGGATTTAAGTGAGAGGGAGATAATGTTTGAGTGGAAAGAACTTAGCCTTAGAGCGACGTGTGTGGAGTTCTACAAAGAAAGTACACTTAAAAATGCACACACAAACATCAACGATCAACGATCAACGATCAAAGTCAACGTCAAAGTCAAAGTCATCTTCAACACGCAAACATTAACATACAGGCATGCAAAGAGTTTCTGATAGTAAAATCAAATGCGTTTCGCCTGTAGTGAGCGCTACTCGATGAACCAGGATTGCCATTGATGGCAAGCGCCAGAGTGAACGTGTTAAACAATCACGACATAAAAACTGGAGGTCGGTTCAGGACCACCCCGATTTTTCCCAAATAAAGACATACCGTGTATTACAGGAAACAGGTAGATTCAATTTATATAGTTTATTTTGATGAACATACCATAAACAATTAAAATTGCCTTGTTTCACAATCTAAAAGAAATAGAACTTATTTTGCACACAGGTCTAATATTTTTCTTCTCTGTTTTTGAAGGAATGAAAACTTAAAATGGCGCCAAAACGTTAGAATGAAGAGAGCAAGTTGTCAGCGTTATTTTTTTTTTGTTTTTTTTATCCAAAATATATATTTTTATTAAAGCTCATATGGCGTCAACCTGACGGGGCCGGGAGTTCAATATTTCGACAATGTTTGCCTTATAACTATGTTAGTAATATGTAACCGATTACTCGCGGTTGGCTCGAGGTTAGTATTACAAGTGTTTTCGTAATTGTGATGTTGCTGTCTCCAATGCTCTGTACCTGTGCCCGCCACGGGATACTTCCTTTTGGGATGCAGCTGACCATTAATCAGCAACGCCCCCTAGTCTGTACCTCATATCTAGCGTGGTGCGTCTTCTCGACTCGAGGAATCCAGGATAGAATGGTCACTAGCCGGCGCGTAACATCAGCTCGTGTAGAGTTGTCATGAGCGGTACAACCTTTGGCTCTTGTTGAATGATCAGTGGACTGCACAACCTTTGGCCCGTGTATCTGTAAAGAGTGTGTGTATGTATTGCCGCGACTAAGTAAAAGTTTATAGATCGGATAGGAGGGATATGAAACAGGGACACAACGAAGGAAACATCATTAAACGTTGACATCGGCGTTTCTGAGGAACAGGTATAGATAAGCAGAAGATCAGGATCACGGCTACCTAAGATATCCCGGACGGGGATATCCGATTGTCTGCCTTTTGCTCTCAGTGCTCTAGAGAGCTGAGAGCGAGCAGCATGGAACCGGACACACGACCAGACAATATGCTCGATGTCGTGGTAGCCATCGCCACAATCACAAAGATTGTTTGCTGCGAGCCCAATGCGATAGAGATGCGCGTTTAGGTTGTAGTGATTGGACATAAGCCGAGATATCACGCGAATGAAATCACGACCTACATTCAATCCCTTAAACCAAGCTTTCGTCGAAACCTTAGGGATAATCGTGTGTAACCAGCGACCGAACTCATCTTCACTCCACATGCGCTGCCAACTAACGAGTGTGTCCTGACGAGGAATGTGAAAAAATTCGTTAATTTGCCTTTATATTTATATTGCCTTTATATAGAATCGGAGCGTAGATGATCTGGGATTCCATGGATTTTTTGTCGCATGGACAGATCAAAATTGACAGAGGAATTTCAAAAGTATGGGAAGCAAAATTGGTTGGAGATGCCCGGTGAAGGGTGCACTTCATGGGTAAGGAAATCATGGTACAAAGACATAAAACTTGACTGAGAAGTCAGTTATGACACCTTTCATTTGACACTATTGAAAATTCAGTAGAAAATACCGTTCCTGAGACACAAAGGACCACCGGTTGCGTTAGGACCACCTTCCCCTATAGGATGGACTTTTGGAAGGGGAAGGGGAGATCTCAGAGGAAAGTAAACAGTATTCAGAGTAATAAAAAACATAAAAAATAGTATATCGCTTGTTACACCACGGTGAAATTCTTATGTAACACAACTTATCGATTGTATGACGCGACAACGCTTCATGGAGATTGTTTATTCACACAGAGCGCGTTGTCACGTCACAAAATGCATGCCGTCAAAACTCATGTTCCTGCGAAAAACTGAGTATACAGGAATCTACGTTCATCATCATTGACAAATCATAGAACAAAGTTTATTTGTATGTTTTGAAACGGAACTGAAAATACAACATTAATGTTCAAAAGTCGGAACCCGCAAAAAGACAGGTGTTGTCACTTCACAAAAGTATTGGGCTGGCAACAAGCGCATTCAACTGTAAAATATTCTCCAACTGAAGATTATTGTAGGAAATTTTCTCAATTTCACTTTAAAATCGTTTACCATTTGGAAATCGTGTGATTTATAGATGAAAACGAGAAAAAACCCGTTTTTAGTGAGTCAAACCGTTGTCACGTCACGCTGGAATGGGTCAAATCAAGTTGGATCACGTAACACAACTTATACTGTAACTTGAAAGTTTCAAACAAGAACTTAATGGGGGTCAATTTTTAGACCTCGTCGACCCTCAAAATCAATTTTCGTTCATGTCGACCCCTGAGAAACCAGTATCGACCCCAATGGGTCGATATCGACCGCTTTGAGAACCCCTGGGCTATATCTATTATGTGTACGACGTCACCATATGTTTTCGTGATTCGTGAATGTTACCAAGTATCGAAAGGTCGTAAGAAAAAGCTGATAGAACAAAAAATTCCAAGTCCCGGGATTTTAAACGAAAACAAAAGTTTGTTTTGGGCAAAGCTGTATTTCCAACTTCAACGACTGTATTGAAGAGAACTACATCGCTTTGGTGGACAACGACGACATACTACTTCCTAATCCCTACTCCATACTGAGTGAAGTTAAGTAGGCCATTTATCAGCTAGAGAACCACAAAGCAGCCGGTAAGGCTCGGAATCATTCAAAGAGAGTTCGGTAAAACTTATACAGCGCATTCACGAGGTGATAGTCAGGATCTGGGACATGGAACAACTACCGAAGGAGGGAGAAGAAGAAATAATGTGCCCCATCCTTAAAAAAAAGATTAGTTGGATTATGAGAATTGCCTTGCAATTACAACCATGAATGGTGCGTACAAATTTCTATCCTAGATCTTAGATCAAACGAAATACGAAGGCAGTCCGATAAATACAAAAAAAAACAAAATTTTGGAAAAGTGACGATTTATTTCTCAATATAGTCTCGTTTTAGCTCGATCAACTTGACCCAGTGATGCTCCAACTAATCAATCTGAAAAGTACGTTTTCTCGAGTCTTGAGTCTGCATAGTAGGCCTCCGTGGCGGCGATGACCTCCTCATTCGACTCAAATTTCTGCCCGGCGAGTGTCTTTTTCAAGTTTGGAAACAAAAAAAAAGTCGCGCGGAGCCAAATCTGGAGAATGTGGCAGCAGTTCGTAGTGCAGTTCGACCAATTTGGCCGTGACAACGGCGGATTTCCATTTCTTCCATTTTTCTAAAATCCGCGGACACGCTCGCTCCCACACACGGTCAAAACAAAAGTACGTGTCCGATTCGACCGAAATTTTGACAGAAGCCGTTTAAGCCAGCGCTACACGATGCTACGAACACCCTCGAATGCTGGACGCTCGATGATTCGACGCATCGTGTAGTCGACTGACGGGCTACGAACCTCCACATGTCGAGTGTCAAATATTCGCGTTGGAAGGTAATCCGTTCGTTGTGGATTACCTTCCAACGCGAGTGGCACGAGTCAAAGAGTTTTTGTCATTCGTTGATTCGACACTCGATGACATTCGATACACCGCTACACGATTCGTCCGAATCTATCTTTAACAGATTGGTTTGTTTACAAGTTTTAAATGAAGGAACTATGAAATTGGTTCATAAAATTCAAAATATTCGGCAAAATATTGCAGTTTAATAATGTTGATTTCAAGCATTTTTAATTTACAGCCCGATATCAGTACAATCGCTACGGCAGCAATTTCAATACTCGCATCGTCATCCAGTTTCCTAACGTTTTTGGTGGTAAATAAAAACAATAAACATTCGATCCAAATACTCGCCGATTGTTTGGACCGATTGCATTGAATCGAACATTCACTTCACCGTGTAGCAGCACATTTGTCACAACATTTGTCGATTCATCGAGTCAAATGTTTGAGTCCAACATTCGAGTGAAACGTTGGACGAATCGTGTAGCGCCCGCATTACGAGAATGTATTACACGATAAGTAATATCTCTTGCGATACTGACACCATCGGGCGATGAGGCTAAGTACTCATCGGACCGCTCTCGTATATGAAGAATCATGGACGAGCACGGCTTTCCTCGAAAGCTGAGAAGACTGATTTAGGCTGCGATGGACGGTGTGCTGTGCAGCTCGGGCGATATGTTGGAATCATTCTAATCCGATGGGGATAACAAGAAGAGAACGAACGATGAAAATCGTAAATAAAGATCCCGCGATATTTCGTTCGGTTGCAAAAAAAGATGGTGCTGAAACTAAAAAAAAGATAGTGCTTAAACTCTAGATATTGGGTCATTTGAAAAGTATATGCGGTTTTTGTCACTAGATAGCATTGATGATTGAAGCTCGTTGTTTGCTTACCAAATAAATTTACGCTTGGAACTTGATTAACTAAGTTTACATCAGCGAAGCAACACTAAGGAGCAACAAAATGCACCCATTTCTAGTGTTAGTGGGCCATGGAAACCAGACCAACTGATTTAGGTCGAATTATTAACGTCATTGAATCACACCGTATTTCAAAGAAAGGACTCACCGTCTGTGATTCGCCTTACTTATCGAGCAAATTCCATTTATTTGTATAATACTCATTCATGAAGTCATTTTGGATGAATTTCGAACATACACTTCACGAAACTAACGGTCATTTATTAATCCAACGATGGAAACAGGGACGATTGATTACACTTTCTTAACTATCTTTTGTAATGTAATTCAATTTGAACTGGGTTTGAGTTGGAATGGATGGTAGTGTAAGGAAAACACCACCCCAAAACTTAGTGTAAGTAAAAAAACTATGAAAAGTAATGATAGAACGGGAAGGTCGATAGGAATTAGAGCAGAGCTCTGAAGAGTGTTGTCCATTGGATGACAAAAAAAAACATTTTACCCCCTAGATATTCCGGGTAGACGTAGTCTTACGTCAAAAAATCAGTCTGCCCATTTACCTAATAGGAGTACCGGTAAGCTTCTTCGTTTTTTTGATTACAAATTTAATATTTAAAGTATTGTCCATCGCTGGTCAACCAGGTCATGTTGCATCGATCGAAAAAGGTAGTAATCGGACGGAGCAATGTCTGGAGAATACGACGAGTGGGATAGGACTGGTTTCGCGACATGCGGCCGAGCATTGTCGTGCTGCAAAATAAATGTATCGTGTCTTTGCTCAAATGCATAAATTGTCGTCGGTAGAGGTCCCCCATTTTGGTTTCATTCGGTTTCAGCAGCCCATCGTACACCACACCCAGCTGGTCCAACCAAATAAACAGCATAACCTTCTGGCCGTGAATATTCCGCGCGGCCGTCGATGTTGATGCATGGCCGTGGTATCCATACGTTGCCCGACATTTAGGATTGTCGTAATTGACCCACTTTTTATCGTCAGTAACGATTCGATGCAAAAAAGCCTTTCTTTTATACCGTTGGAGGCACCCAATGTCCTATCTTTCGGATCAATCCCATTGCTATTACACGATCGGATATGGTTTGCTGACCTACTCCAAGTGTATCTGCAAGTTCTCGATCAAAAACCGTCACAAATGGTTTTTGATCGAGTAAAGTGCGATTCACATACAACATCCACGTCACGTTCACGTTCCGTCCCGTCACGTTGCGTCAATTATTCTTCCAAGCAGCTTTTATGCAAACATTCACATACACCGGCAACGGCAACTTCGACTTGCCGTTGCTGGTGTATGTGAATGCTTCAATAGGAATTGCATGGATGAATAATTGACGCAACGTGACGTGACGGAACGTGAACGTGACGTGGATGTTGTATTTGAATCGCGCTTAAAGCCTCCAATTCTTCATCTTCAAACTTTTTTGGCGGTCCAGAACGTTCTTCGTCTTCCAAGTCAAAATTACTATTTTTAAACCGTGCAAACTCCTTCGCTCAGTTGAATCATGGTCACCATAAACTTCCACCAAAATGCGATGGCTTTCCGCAGCTTTTTCCTTCATATTGAAGTAATTAAGTAACCAGGTGTATGGCACGATTATCGCTATCTCACTCTACATACCGTCATCGCATATCCCACTATCTCTCTGCTGTAAAAGTTCATCATCGACATCACGATATGTCAGATGGTGGTAAATTGGTAATTCGCGATGGTGTCGACGTCTGGTGGCGACTTCAAATTAGGGCCATAATTTGTATCCCAAACTTGTTAGTGTAATCTCTATCAGATTAGAAGACACGAAACCGGTTTTAAATTTTAAAATTTGAATTAAAATTTTTACATCGTGTTATTTAATTACTTGAAACACGTATTTCTGACTTTCATTCAACCATATGGTTATACAATTCCAAAATTGTTGCTGAATTTTTTCATTATTATATAAAATTGTCTTCATAAACAATTTTCGTATGAGACTTTGTCACCACCTGCAAACAAAAATGTTTTTAATTCAAATAGAATACTAATTTGATATAGAAAAGCTAATTTTCATAATTTTAATTTTGAAAACGTTCATTCCGACTGAAAATCAGCTATTCGTTGAGGCTCCCCTAAACTAGTAAACGAAGCACAATGCCGATAACGCGGATCGCTGTTTTGAAGGAAACAAATACTTTTGACGTTTGAGATGTTGGCACCAAAAACATGGCGGGTATCATACAGCTGAAAGTAACACTCCCCGCAAAAACATACTCATTGGTACGAAATTCGACATATTCGAAGTGGCAGAAAACTATGTTGTTAACGCTTCGACACGCTTGACATATACTGAAAAAGACGCGCAATAACAGTAGCTTTCCAACGAATGTCTGGAAATTGAATCACTGGAATAATTAACAAGTTACGCCATCTGTTGTAAAACCGAAGAACCTTACTGGTACACCTAATACAATATTGAGTGTTACTTAAGTTGAATAGATTTGGCTAAAAACTATAACATCAAATCGCAGAGTAGTGAAATTGTTCAATACGTGGCCGACTGGAGCCTTTCTAGTTGATCCACTCATTTAGAAATTAAATCGTAGGTTAAAGGGTTAAAAGACAACATCCCAGTAGCACAGGAGATTTATCTAGACAAACACAGGCAAACACCATTACAGATAGTTGAGAACTTGGAATAATCGTGAAAGATATTTCACCAGCCACATCAATATCTTGCTATCATATTCGCACACCGTTCGTTCGTTCACAAACCATCCGTTCGCGAACTGATTGTTTGCATACTGTTCTCTCTCCCGGCGAACTAGTTCTTCTGTACCGTTTGCGAACGGTTCACCCTTTTTTAAGTAGAAAATAAAATTACAACGGCATCACTGCTTCGGTTATCAATGTTTATTTTCGTTCATTAGTTATGATTATCTGCCAGTGAAAATTTACAAATGTTTTAAAAAGTGTTATTTGTGGACAAATTTTTTGATGCTATACCGAGGACGGATATCCTCCTGATAGCGAATACCATAAAACATCACAAGAGGTTCATTGGTGAGTTCAGACCATTGTTTTTTTCTTTCCCTCCCAATTGGTTTGTTTTTATTTTGCATCACATATTAATCCATCATTTCTTACTTAGCAATTATGAATCAGAAACTATGGCAAAACCAAGTTTGGCCAATTTTGATAATAACGAAAACGACCCGGTCAACTCCAGAGGTATGTAAACTAATTAACACAGTGAATTCCATAATTCAAGTAATTTTATTTTTACTTTCCAATAAGATGAATCCTCATCCGAGCGATATGACCGTCTAATAAGTGGAATACGGAACTATTTACAGGAGTTCACAGCAGGTGAAACCGGTAAGATAATATATACCGTTCTAAGGCGTCATGACATAGCTATTATTTTCCACAGTATTAATTGGGAATTGCCCTCCTGATGTCAAAGAAACTGATTTGAACAACTTTTTTCACGGTTTTGCTACACTGGTGAAGCTGCAAAAAATTGAATTGCCATCTCTACTGACGACAGTCTTTGTAGCGAAATTTGACTCAGCGGAATCCGCATCTCGATCCAAAGTTCTCAATACTCTCACTTTACACGGAAAAAAGATTTTGTTACACAAAAACGACAGCAAGCAGTTGTTTGATAAATGTAAAGTGGTAGAGCTTAACGGATTTCAAGGTAAGAATCATTTCAATCATTTTTAAAAATCAAGCTCTAAATATTCTCTATTTTTAATAATAATCAAACACCAAATTGTGAGATTCTGATAATCATGCTCCTTTTTTAAAACCAATTAAACTCTGAAGGTCATTTTACAATGCAATCATATTGTTTTAAACTTTCACATTAAAATATGTATTACGATAGCCTATAAGAAGGGGCATTTATCAATCGAGTGAAGTAGAGAACTTTCTCTGAATAACTCCATTGAAGGAATCGACAACTAGCCTCTGTGCGTAGAATGTATTGTAGAATGTATGTAGAATGTATTATTATCGACAAATAGTCTAAATTCCAAGTTCCAGTCCGGTTGGATAATAGCGAATTCGTTTTTAAAACTGAGTCAGTGCCAAACTGACTCTGTAATAAAAAAAACGTTTTCAGTTTCACGAATGCGGTGGTTTGTTGGTGTGCGTTATATAGTCTGATTTGTTTATATTTACGACGGCAAATGTACAGTGTCGACGTCTGGTGGTGATATTAGTGCTTGGGAGGTAAATTGTTCTCCATCAGATCAGAAGGGCCAAGTGCAGTGTAAACATATAAAAGTTTGAATGAAAATTTTTACTTAATATTGTTTGATTACCTAACACATGTTGTTCTGACACTCACTTAACCATTTGTCGATGCATTTCCTGTTTGTTCCACAAATAATTACTATTATAATATAAAACCATCATTAGACACAGTTTTCGTTCAATATTCTGCGATATCGGAAAAAAAACTTTTATTTAATCACATAAAATAAATATTCGATACGTTAAAGTAAATTTTCATTCATAATTTTGATTTTGAAATTTATTCCACCTGAATATCCATCATTATTTTCACCTCCCAATGAAAGCACACGTAGCTTAATGCCGCCTACTCTACTCTTCAAAATCAGAATCCGAATTGGATTACGATTCCAATAATACAAAAGCAAAAGCAGCAGGTTTTCCATTTTCATAGTCTTTATTTTTAGATTTTCCAATACAATATTCGGAACTTGACAGTTCAGTATAGTTGTATTGGTGAACCCGAGTGCCAACCCGTGAAACATCTCAGTGCGAAACTAACAGCTTTCGGGGCGAACTAGTGCGACACTGAGTGCGAAACTGAGTGAATAAAAAAACGTTTTGACAGCAGTTAGTGCGGCACTGGGGTTGAAACTGAACAAAAACGAATTCGCTATAAGAAATCGCAAGATATTTTGGCACTGTAAAAAGATTTAGCTAATGTGAACCTATGTGAACGATGTGGTTTTTCATCTCCTGGAATTCACGTAAAATCTAAATATCAGTACAGAATAGTTTATTTCCCTTTCAGTTATTTATCAATTTACCTTTACTCACAATCTCCGAAAGCGCGATGTTATCCCCATCCTTCATGCTTATCGGTAATCTGATAGATGTAGCCTCAAAATGTATATGCTCTGTAGAAACATTTAAAAGAAATTTTCAACTTTTCAATACCGAGACACACTCATCGGTAGCCGATTGGGCCAAAAATGACAAAATCGGACGTGGAGCGAGAAGCGTTGTGTTTCAGATGGACAGACGCTGGGCAGAGTGAAGTGCGCTGCACATACAACGTCTCTTCACCGTAAAGTCAACGTAAAAGAATGAACCATCAGACATTTTCATATGGAAATCGCATGGTCGCATTCACATGCACCATCAACGACAACTTCGCCGTCGGCAAAATAAGTTCAATAGAATAGTTGACGGAATGTTGTATGTGTATCGGACTTAATGGAGATGTGCAGATTTTTGGACTGAGAAGTATTCATATTGTTACCAAGCTATAAGTTGTTCTCCCATCCAATGAACGTCAAATCGGGAAAGAAATAACGGGTGTTAAATAAAAAATTAGATTTTTTTCAATATTCAATTTTATATTCAATTTTATATTCAATTTTATATTCAATTTTCAAATAAAGAGCGTAAAATTTTCTTTCTCCAAGAAAATTGCTCTTTGGGCTCTCTAGAATCAGTAGGCGTGTTTGGTTTTGCTAGTTTGAATTTAGTCAAAGCAAAGATGGCGTCGAAACAGAACGTGCTCCGCAAACGCATTGTACGGTTCTACGAAACGTAAAAAAGTTCACGGTGGCACATTTTAAGGAAGAAAATGTACCTTTCAGTACGGTATATCGTATCCTGGGTTCCCTAAACGTAGAGCGGAAGGTCGGAAGTGATCGTCCGGTGACGATAATGACGAAGCAGAGGAAGACATCGTTAAAGAAGCTGTTTGACAACAAGGTCGCAACCAGCCTGCGTGACGCCGGTCGGAAATATGGCTGCTCCCACGTATTGATCCATCGGACCCTCAAGATGGAAGGAATCGTCTGCAGGAAGAAGACGAGGTCGCCGGAGTACACGGAGGAGCAGATTGAAACGGTTAAATCACAGTGTCGGTGGATGACCAAAAAATACCGCGGGACGTCTTTCGTTCTGGACGACGGAAGCTATTTTCCCCTGTCCAAAACGCATATTCCAGGAAATGATAATTACTACTCCAGCGACAAGTCATCCACACCGCCTGAAGTGAAATACAAGTTCAAGCACAAGTTTGAAAAAAAAGGTTATGTTTTTTTTTTTTTTTTATCTTCGCTTATTTTTCGTCGGCCTATTTCCGCAACTTTAGTCCCAATCACCGACATCAGGGAGGCGACTCCACCTGTTCCTACCTATCAGACTCAACAACTCATGAGCCGGGCCAACTTCTTTTACTTCCGCTCCGAAGGAAGACGTAACCAGAGATTTTTCGCCTCAGAAAATCCCAACGACGCCAGCTGGGATTGAACCCAGGCCGATCGGATTGTGAGGCTGTTACGCTAACCATACAACCACTGGCGCCGTCAACGGTTATGTTGTACATCGCCATTTCTGACCGGGGCATTTCAAAGCCTTGGTTTAAGCCGAGCGGTCTGACAATCAACCAACAAATATATCGAGAAGAGTGCCTCGATAAAATCCTGCTGCCGTTCCTGAACGAGCATCACGCGGATGGGAAGTACGTCTTCTGGCCGGACAAGGCGTCTTCGCATTACGCCAAGTAGACGCTGACGTATCTTGAGGAGAAAAAGATACCGTTCGTGCCGAAAGATCGTAACCCAACAAACTTGCCCCAGTGCCGCCCAATAGAGGATTTCTTTGGCTCACTCAGTGCCCTAGTGTATAAAAACAATTGGAGGGCCAAGGACACGAAGCAACTGACTACAAGAATCCGGAATTGTATCCGGAAAATGGACGTAAGTGCCGTACAACGTTCTTGTGAGAGCATCGCGACAAAGTTGCGTCGAACAGCAGACCACGGCCCTTACTCAAACATTCACTGACATTTTTTTGAAGAAAATACATTATGTTATTAATAAAAAATACTGAAATCGATGAAAAAAAATATTTTTTTATATGTAATTGAAAAAAATCTCATTTTTTATTTAACACCCGTTATGGTCGGTGTTAAGTCAGAGGGGACAGAGTCGCAAAATTCAAAATTTCGAGTTATTGATAACATTTGATTAAGCATTGTGTAAGCTACGTACCACATTCATCAGATTTAGAAAATCACGCTTGTTCGAGACGTTATTAATAGTGCTTATTTCCAATACGGCTCAATCAAACACTTATTTCTCGGAACAAATTAACTTTTTATTATCACATTTGTCTTTGGTTTCCAATTTATCTACACAAGTGCATGAATTGCAAATGGTTAAGTGGTCAAGAATCCAAAAGAGTTTAATAAGGAAATTTTATGGTTTATATAGTCCTCGAAACAATAGCTCACATTCTCTACACAATTCTATTTAGCGTACTTTCTCACATCTCGTCATATGTATTGGAGTTTCGTCAAATCGTAAAAGGGTTTGATCATCGATGATGCTACGCCGGATTCGATTCCTCGGGACAGCTCTGTTTCATGATGTTCTCCGAACTGGTTGCATTTCGTACAACGCTTACCGCAGGAATGATTGACCAAAATTATTATGATTGATCAACGAAAACCCCTCATAGTATGCAGTCAGAGTGGACCATGTACAATTAACAATGTTGAAATGGCTCTATATCATGTGCAGACAGAGTGGACCATGTATCAATCATTTGTATATTGAATTTAAACAATTTTCAAGCGCCGAATTCAAACCAACAAAGCATTTTCTTGAAGCTAATAGGTACCTTGTTGAAATGTGCTTGAATCCGTTAGTGTAAAATGTGCACATTCTGAGTATATTAACCCTTAAATGCATCATAGAATTCTTTGACGATTGGCCGAACTACTTTTCTTGGGCCATTTTATATAAATCAGCTTGAATGTGAAAGATAGTCACTGATAGTGACTGACTGTCAGTAGTTCTGTTCCTTGACTTTGATTTCACTTCTCTCATAACTGAAACAACTGCTAACAAATAGTTGTGGCTTCAAACATAGAAGTAATAAAATGAACATGTTTTATTAGTTTTGGAAATCGCGCTACTGGAACAAATCTTGAGTAGAAATCCAAGACATCATGGTTTTCAAACTCGCAACTCTAAATCACACTGCATTTCAAGGAGTTGCATCTGCATGTTTTCAGCGGATTGTACATCATCGAAACTGAATGGGGTAGATAAAATTGGAGAATTCTTTCATGTGATTTGAAGTACCAAACTCTGCAAGAAAAATCAGCATTAATTGACTGGAGTGCATCAAAATTTTTCCTAGTTTTCGAAACTTGAGAAATTCTCAGGGTGCTGTCCCACGGCGCATGAAATTTATGATATAGTTCTCTATAACATAGACATGACAGTCATAGTTCTATGAGATTTCGGGAACAATTTTTGGAAATTTTTGAGCTATGACATAATAGAAGCTATGTAGTAGAAAACTATCGTTTAGTACTATGACCAAGAGTTTTTTGGTGTACACACGAGTAATTTTTGATTTTCTGTATTGTTTGGTTGGCAGCCACAAATAAATCAACCTATTTTTGTGAGTGTCATCACAGAAACACCTTTATCAGAACATAAACATGGACATAAATCTTAAACAGAAGAAAAAAAAATCGCGGCAGTTCTGACGTACATACTTCTCAAAAGACAAACTCAGAAACCCCGCAGATTCTTATTTGGTTTTGATCCACATGGTGTGATGACTCTCGGAATAAGAGATTGAACTTCTGCACCTGTAGTTGGAGTGGGAGGCTGATTCCCCTTTGATTCCGACGAGTTTTCCACGTCCTCCTTATTCTGATAATCAGTGTTTTTGGGTTTATCATTCTGAAACAGAAACAAGCTTTTAAGGTTTTTTTCTAATTTGGATCATTGATTCAGGGGAGTTTTGAAGACTTTTGAAAAGTCTGGATAAGTGATAATGTGCTATTGGTAACATCAATGATTGCTCTTTCAGCACTAACACAGTTTAAACAAAAAATACTTCAATTTAATTACTGTGAAACTGATATTCCGAGAAGAAATGGAAAGCGATTTCAATATTTCTTTTGATATTATATAGGTTGCTATCGATTCTGTCCTAGTAATGGTTTAAAGACAAAAAAGAGAGCAACAAATCCTGCTACGACATTATATTGATCGACTGATACTGTACAAATAAACGAGTTAGCATTTAAAAAAAAAATCAAATTGATAACTCATTTTTCCAACAAACTGAGCACTCAATTGGATATCTGTTGATGTTGATGTCTTGATGTTGTCATATGCTACGTAATTGAAAATCGAAATTTCTCAACACGTTCTATGTTTAAATCCGAAATAAAGTTATCTACCCTACTCACCAGTGAATCAAATTCTCCCGATCCCGATTTCCCTCGGACGAGAAACTGTAATGCAGAATAATATATCCATTTGGATATATACAATTGATAATCTGTTGCCAGAACAACAAAACAGCAGTGCCGCCAAAGCGTGAAATATTGAACTGTAAGATAGCTATGACATAGAAACTATGAACTATTCCGTCATGACGGAATAGTTGATAGTTAGCTGCTATGGCATGAAAATTAGTACTAGAGTGTACACACGATAAAATTATTTTCTCTATGTTATAGCTAAAAATTATTACTTGTAAGTCATAACTATTAACTATCACCTCATAAATGGTGTGTCACATCAAATTCCATCACGGAAAAAAACGCTGTAGAAATTTAATTTTTAGGAATTATATCTTCAGCTTTCGCTTATAATCAGATAAGAGTGTATAGATCACGATCGCCATGCTTCACTGTCAATTTTTCGTAAATTTGGAAAAATGTCGTCGAACGAAAAAGAGCGTCGTGAATTAATCCTGTGCACACATTTCGAGAATCCGGAGTTGTCACATCGGGACATCAGTAAGATGCTGGGAATCGTCCAATCCACGGTCAGCAGAGTACTAAAACGATACTTCGAGAACCTAACCATCGACCGGAAGGTGAAGAACGGCAAAAATGGATGCTCCGTCAGTGAAAAAGATCACAAGCGCGTAGTTAAGCAGTTTAGACGTGGTCCGAGAAGTTCGGTCCGGGATGTCGCCAATAAGCTGAATTTGTCAAGTTCATTCGTCCAACGGGCCAAGCAGCGGGAAGGCCTGCGTACATACAAGGTTCAGAAGGCTCCTAACCGCGACGAAAGGCAAAACATGGTGGGGAAGACGCGAGCCTGGAAGCTGTACACCGAAATGCTGACGAAGCCGCATTGCCTGGAAATGGACGACGAAACCTACCTCAAAGCGGACTTTCGTCAGCTGCCGGGCCTGTTGTTCTTCTCCGCAGAGGACAAATTCAGCGTTCCGGAGGAGATTCGCAAGCAGAAACTATCCAAGTTTGCCAAAAAGTACATGGTGTGGCAAGCGATCTGCTCTTGCGAAAAGCGGAGCGCCCCCTTCGTGATGACCGGCACGGTAAACGGGCAGGTTTACCTTAAGGAGTGCCTACAAAAGCGCTTACTACCACTATTGAAGCAGCACGAGGGCCCGACCATCTTCTGGTCGGATCTCGCTTCGTGCCACTATTCAAAGGACGTGTTGGAGTGGTACGAAGCCAACGGGGTCACCTTCGTGCCAAAGGAAATGAACCCGCCCAACGCGCCGGAGCATCGCCCAATAGAGAAATATTGGGCGATTATGAAGCAGGCCCTCCGGAAGAACCCAAAAGTTGTCAAATCGGAGGCGGACTTCAAGAGAAAATGGATTTCTGTTCAAAAAAAAACTACAACCTGACGTTGTACAGAACCTTATGGACGGGGTAAAGAGGAAGGTGCGAGCATACGGGCTTGGGCTCGAAGTATGAATAAAAAGAAAATGCCAAAAGTTGTTTAATAGTTTTTATTTTACTGTCTAAAATTTTCAAAAGGATCGGTTTACTGGGCGAATTTCTGCAGCGTTTTTTCCGTGATGCAATTTGATGTGACACACCCTTTACAGGGTGTCGACTACCTTGAAAATCCTTGAAAATCAGGGAATATCAGGGAATTAAAATAATGTCAGGGAAAATCAGGGAATATCAGGGAATTTCGACATCAATCTGGAAAAAAAATAAATTCAGTCATTTAGAATTTTTATTATTGCAGTAATTAGAAAATTTTGATAACACCAAATGCTGAGAAGGTATAGCTAGGGCTTGATAAAATGAGCTTCATGATGATATTAGACTTTGCCACGAACTCTAAAGCTGAGAATTCTGAGCTCGATGAAACTTCGTAAGATATATTTTGTCGTTGGTTTCGACGAGTCTTTGTACAAGACTACAAAGAGGCTGCAGTTGCATCTAAATATCAGATTTTGGGAGGAAGAATAAATGGAGGTGGTAAATCGTTACATGACGTCTATGTTCTTGGAGCGTTCTCAAGCATCAGAGATTAACTTTTCAAGAAGGTCTGGGAATTATATATTTGAACAAACCTACCAACGTGAATTGGTCATGTTACGCGAGCTGCAACTGGACTTTTACAAAGGAGAAGAAAAACTCTTGAATTTGGATAGCTCCGGATTCATCAATAGATTGATGGATAAAAAAATCGCCGAAATTTACGACAGACAAATCTTGAAATTTCGTCTGGGATGCGGAGTTCTGCTTTCGCTTTTAATGCTTTCAAGGCATTGATATATCCTTGATCTCGACGGCATTGATTTCGATTTAAAAAAATAGCTGGAAAACGAGTCGAGAAACTTTTGACTGTTGACTCTAGTGCTTTTTTTAATCTTTGAAGGATTTTGAACGTATCAGTGGAGCTGCAGCAGACTTAGTACTAAAACAATATTGATAGCAAAACTAGCAACAAGTTGTGCTCCCTTGGCCGAGTGGTTAGCGTCACAACTAACATGCCGGGTGTTCGGGTTCGATTCCCGTCTGGTCGGGGGAATTTTTCGTCAAAGAAATTTCCTCCGACTTGCACTGTGATCACGCGTATTCTAGAGCTTGCCACTCAGAATGCATTCAAGGCGTGTTACTTGGCATAGAAATCTCAACTAAGTACTAATAAAAATGACGCAAGTAATACTACGTTGAGACGGCGAAGTTCCTCTAGGAACGTTAGTGCCATTGAAGAAGAAGAAGAGAAGCAACAAGTTTGCTCACTATGATCCGGAAAATAACCGACTGGAGCATTTTTTGGAAATGATAGGATTACGGAACTTTTTAACCAATATGGTCTTCTGTCTCTCGTGTAGAAACTCCAACGTTGAGAGAGCTTTTCCATTTATACCGAATGTTTTTAAAAACATTTCTGCCGAAACGTTTATGCTATGCGACAAGTTTACGATGGTATGCTTCACTTTGGAAGGATAGAATCAATAAAAATGTTGAGCTAGTTAATTCAACGAGTTCAAAATTCTCATTCTCTTTATCTAGAAAACAAGGAAAATTGAAAGAAATAAGAAAATTTTGGGAAATGCACAGAAGCCCGAAAGATTAACGATTTTACGACACTACTCTGTCGTCTTTTACTTATTTAAAAATCACAAACATTTTTTCCATTGGAATATATCGACAGACGTTCTTATATTTCATTGTTTAAGCTAACTAAATATCTTAGGAACTATAGCTAAAGCATTAGTAAAGAATTTGATTACTAGTCTACATCTGGAATTTTTCTGAAAATTTACTGGAAAATCAGGGAATATCAGGGAAATTTTCTTCGAGTTTTGAGTCGACACCCTGCTTTAGTTTTGGTGTTTCTACGATGCTATACCTTAGTTTTCTATCACATAGTTCAATATATACTAAAAAAAGCGTCCGTGGCATCTTCTATGTCTGAAAATGGGTAAAATTGCCAGAGAGTAGCTAACATTTCTGAGAACAATATTGAATGAAAAATTAAATATTTTGAAAATTACAGAGCACTGAACTCCAAGTTTGTTTTTCTCGAAATTATAAAAATGTCACATGGTCCGTTCTGACTTAACACCGACCATATGATCAACAGAAACAACCGCACAGAAAAAAATGAATGTCACTAGTAGGCTAGAAACACTGACGTTGAAAACCATCATGGTTATAAATGCCACACAGAAAAAAGCGCAATGTTATTATTAATCCTCCTAATTTTTTCTTGTCTTTATTTAATTACTTGAAGTACGTTAAGTACGTTGTCCTGACGCTGATTTAACATAGTTGCTATAAATTTTCAGATATTCTCACCGAAACTTACCATGATATAAAATTATCTTAGGCACAATTTTTGTATGGCATTTTCACCCCTTGTAGGGAATAGTTATTTTCATTTGCATAGAGTACTAATTTGATTTTGAAAACAAAATTTTCTCTTAAAAAGCGTTTTTTCTTTCTTTATTAACACTTTGACGGCCATGGTGTTTTGGTCAAAAAGTTCGTAAAAACATGGAGGGCCCAATGGTTGATTCTTATACTAGATGGTGCCAGGAACCCATTTAGCATAAAATTTCATCCCCATCTGCCATATAAGGGTAAAAACTACCCGTGTGCAGGTATGGACAAAATCGCATCAAAATTCTGTTGTTGAACTAATTTCGATGCGATTTTGTCCATACATATAAACATATAAACGAGTTAACTGAACATTTAAAAAAAATTATAGGAGGTTGTGTCCAAGATACGACCGCATTGTTGACGTAGAACTACACTGTTATTTTATATAAGTCGCCATACATTGGTGGTTTGAAACTACTAGGAATATAAACACTTCTCATCATTTTGCGCTCGAAAAAAGTTGCATTACTTTCTCATGCTCGAGAGAAGCGCAGCTGTCACCCTTAGTGGAGGAAGTTTTGCTACTGGCAAGCAAAACCTAATTACATACAAAATACCAGAACGACATTTACTTCTTGGTGACTAAACAAGCGAAATAAACTCTTTTTGGTCATAACAACCTCGAAAACAGTAGCAATGCTTCATTATGATCAATATTAGCGCAAATGCAATCCTAGTTGAAGGCAGTTTTGCGCCTGGCACGCGAACCCAAATAATTCCAGTAAGACATTCAAGATGCTTGGTATTCCCCAAATAATTTTCTGGCGCACAAACTTATCGCCTGCTTCGCCATAATGTCAGTTTAATGCATTGATGATGCATTCTCAAAGGCACCAACGAAGCCCTTATGATGACGGAAAACAAACGATGTTAACAGCTTGGAAAAAAACTGAATTATGCCACACATCTTGTACACTGCTGTAACACCCATCGATGCGAATTCGCTGATGAGTTTGTCAAGAGCGACCGCCTTCACCACCAGCGGGGGGAACTTGATTTTGATTGCTGCTTGGGTAACGGCGTTTACATTTTCGACAGACGCGCCGAAATCGCCTACTTCGCTGTTGTTCGATGCGGCGTCACACTCGCGAAGGCTCGGTTCAGTGCGAGCGCTTTTCACTGCACCAACATCGCGTGCATCAACAGATGACGCTTGCCTCGAAATGTTATTGCCCCTGGCAATGCGATCGTTTTTAGCAGGGCTCGAGCCTGCCTTCCTCTTCTTTCTTGCTCATCACACATTACGCGAAGCGTCCAATTTATGACGCGGAAAGAAAAACACACGATACGAATAACTCGAAAAACGAACAGAAAAACCAAACGACGATATCTAAGTTGGATTACCACTGGTGGGGTTCAATCTTAGATCGAAGCGCAGCGAAAGCAAAGTGAACTGGATTACTCAACAGTCCGATGCCGAATGAAAGTTTGCCTCAGCGAGATCCACTGTTTATACTCTAGGCAAGTATTCCCCTTCATTCTTCTACTTTTCCTTTGTTCACGGAGACTTTAAATCTTACGACTTCCCCTCCGTTGGTCGTTGATAAGTTGCTCGTTATTGAAAACTCTGTTCGGGAAAGCACACAAATGGACAGAACAAATGTATGGGAAAATGGAAACGCTTAAAGTTTTCATGAATTTTAACCATTTACAAACCAGGGGATTCTTAAGTATAGCATATTAAACAAATCTTACGGAATTTCCGATTCGTTTAGTATGTAAATCGCCAAAATCAGTTCGTGACAAAAATAGTTATTAACGTTAACTTTATTTCATAAAAACGTGACCTGTTGTACTTGAATGCTGACAAGGAAAAGAGTACGAGGGAAAATAAAATCATACATACAAGCAGATTCAGTCTATTTTGACTCACTCATTATTTTGTTTCGTGCTATTCTTCCAAAGAAGTATTCATTCAACGAATGTTGTTTTCCACTCTTTGTTTTGTTATGTTCACTCTCAGTCCCGGTTGAAGATGGTCGGGTAGTGAAAAATGATTAATCGTGCAATCTCACGATTGCTTGCTGCATTCTTTTCGCCATGATTATTCCAAGCAGATACAAAAGTGATTTATAATTAGGTGTGGTGAAATGAGCGAATGAACTTTTCCATACTTGCCCGTGTACAGTAATGCATACGCGGCCTCAGCTTAAGGTAAACGAGTAAAATATGGATTAAAATCTTTATAAAACAACTATTTTTTTCGAAATTACATTTTTTATAACATTATTTCAAACTCGTAAAATGTCTTCTATTAAAACAATCCAGACATAAAAACTTTTCTGATCTTTTCGGTCAGTGATAAATTGTAATTGGTAGAATAAGCAAGCAATGATGCCAAACTGTGATATCGAAGTATCCTACTATGTATTGAGGTCAGTAGAAAACGAAAAGCACATTAGTTTTAACGTAAAACATGTATTGTAGCGCACACGTTTGAAAGTTTGGAAGATTTCGCGTGTGTAGTGCTGCGCTCTTAGACCCAGTGGAATAATTTTTGAGTGCAGTACGGCAAATGAATGGAAATGCCTTGAAATTTGGTGTTCGGAGATTTTCGAAGGTGCTGAATCTATTTTTGAGTCATTTTGGTTATGAACCCCAAAGCATGGGCAGGGGAAGGGGGTAAAATTTTAAATTTTCGGAAAAACACGTGTGGGGTGTCTAAATATATGTTTCCAAACTTCCTGAACACGTTTCATTTCACCCAAAACCCAAAAGGGGGTGCCGTGGGAGGGGATGAAAATACAGAATTTTCGGAAAACCTCCAAAATGTCTAGATATCTATGGCATTTTTTCGCAAAGTTGCAAGAGGTTATCGCAACGAAAATCGTCGCGGACACTGTTGCCATATGTGATACTAGATGCCTTGAAGGTTATAGAACACAACTAAACTAGAATTGAGCGATCTCGGATCGATTTATCGAAGATCGATCTTTTCCATTCCGATTTCCGATTTTTTGGATCGATCTTTTTGACTTGAAAAAATCGAGAAAATCGATTCTTTCGATTTTCGATTTTTTCGATCTTAGAAAAATCTTATTATTATGTAGATCTGTTTTTCAGTATAAATCGATTTTAATCTTACTAACGACCATCTACCAATTTTTTTAAACAACAACAACATTTGTCAACATTTGAATCGCTTCTTCTACGATTAAATTCTGTACAAATGGTGATCGAGACAGAAGTAGCGGCAGCAACTGAGGGGATTTACTGTCACCAGTGGCTCATAGGATCACTGAACTAGATGTTGACATCAAGTCCAGGCGAAAGGTTATTCTAAAGAACTGGCGCTAAAATCAAGAATCGGCTTCGTCTAAACGACAAACGTATGACACGACTGGCTTTTATGGAATCGTTGTCAGCTGAGTTATGGACAGTTATTGAATTTGCAGTAATGTTTAAGTAATGCTTAATAAAACGATTCCATGACGTCACAAAAAACCCGACACTCCTATAGAATAAGCAGATGAATTGTTTTTTTTCTGTTTTTTCAAAGATCGATTCTTTGGTACCGATTTAATCAGTGGATCGATCCCTACGCCGTTTGGATAATCGATTCGACAAGATCGATCTTTTTATAAAGATCGCCCAATCCAAAACTAGACCATCCATTCGATCGGTGCACAGCGCCCCGAGCGGCCTCACGGCATTCTTATGTTCTAAAACACAAAAAACACAACTTCTTGGTTTTCAGGAGACACCACCGTTCTCCTGCGTGGCACACGATCGACTCCCTTTTCTTTATTTTACTTCTCTTCACGATAACATTAATGTCTTAATTTCTACCGACAAACTCTAGGTAGAGTTTTCCTATTCTGCTACCTCCGTTCTATTTATTTATTTACTGCTGCCTATCGTATTCATGGAATTTTCCATCTGTATGGAAAATTCCGGCATTCTTATGTTGCTCATTCTTATTGTAGAATCCTTTATTGGATTCTCATATTGTCTGGTTAGAAAAATGTCTGATGAGATGAGAATTAATTTAAAGGGGCGCTGCATCGGGTATTGTCGTTCATTTTTCTATTTAATGCTACCTAGAATTTCTGAGGAACCACTGTGCGGCCCGGCGGTCCATCTGGTGTTACTTTATTTTTAACATTTTTTTATATGTGACAATAACGAAAGCACCAGAATTCATTACTCTTCCTTTGCCGTAGAACTACGTCTTTCAGTAATGGTGCCAAATCAGAGAACCAAGCAAGTTTTGACGTAGGACTACGTCTTTCAATAAGGGTGCCAATCAGCATGCAGGTCATATTTTTATGAAAAAAAGTTAACGTTAATAACTATTTTTGCTGCGAACGGATTTTAACGTTTTGCATACCAATCGAATCGGAAATAACCTAAGATTTGTTTGATATGCTATACATTACAATCCCATAGTCTGTATATGGTTTAAATTGATGAAAATTGGAGGCACCTCCATTTCCCCATACATTTGTTCTGTCCATTTGTGTGTTTTACCGAAAAGAGCTTTCAATAACGAACAACTTATGCAGTCGCTAGAATAGAAACAACAAAGGGGGGTAGCGAAGAGACAATATTTGCGAAGTAAACTTTACCTTTGTATAGTGAGTAAGCTGTCGCTAGTGTATAAGTATTGCATCTCCTCTGAGGGAAATTCTCAGAATCTTTCTGAATTCTTTCAGAATCTGTACCCGAAACAACAAACGTCGCTTATTCTGCTCGTTTTGTGTTTCCACTCGAGCTGTGAACGCTAGCAAATATTTCACTTTAGGTGCATCTGGCATTGCAATTAACACAACGATCCGAGCCATGGCAAAGCAGGCGAAAAAAGAGAAGAGTGCAAATGATTATAGGTCGCTTCAAGCCACCAGTGTTTGGCTTTGTGTGTGTTGCTTGTTTTCGTTGCGCGAAATTTTGAGCTTATTCATTTCCTGTACAGGTGAATAGCGCACCTTCGATACTTTTAGTTGCCATTCGTATTTGCTCTCGTGCGCATCGGCTCTGTTCTGATGTAAACAAGCTCCTAGCTTTGTTGATTTTGACCGAGAGACGAGAAACGATTTTTCATAAGCGGTCATTCTCGCGATGTTTCATTTTTAACACTGCAAATGTGTGCATCTGTTAGACGCGTGTTTGATGCTTGTTGAATGGCGATGCACGAAAGATGGCTAGGAGTGCTATACCGCCTAGGCAACAACTTAGGTTGCCAAAGATATATTGAAGTGATTAACCCCTTGAACGGAAATGACGAGTCCAGCTCATCATAACTTTGCTGAACGAACTGACAATGAGTAGTTGGACTCGTCAGAAATTATGGAGGTTTGATGCCTTTGAGAGCAGTATCTGTAAGCCATATCTATTGGTTTGATATACTTGTGTGCATGCTTCTAGTTATCGTTAGAACGTTAGTTGTAGAAATCGTCTTCCAGAGCAGTGCTGACTGAAAGTAAACTGCCGTTCGAGAGTTTAAGAAATGTGGGATAACGGTGCTGGTGGAACAACTACATAATCACATGTGTGTCAAATGCGAAAAAGACCGTCGGAATAGCATTCGCGTTAAATACTCAGTGTAAAACGTGCATTGATATAAATAACCAAATTGTGACATATGACCAATGAGTGTATTGTTCTCGCAAAGATAAGAAAGCATCGTTGCTTCTCGAAATAATTCTACAGAACCACGCAAGCCATTAAATCTTTTCAGGGTCCTGGAACTTTTTACTAAAGTGTTATTTATGAAATTTCGACGTATCCGCAAATTATATCCGAAATGATAAACCAACAAATTTTAAAAAAAGATTGCATAGTCCTACGTCCTATGCGGTCGAGTCTCGAAAACAACTCCTCGTTTTTTTATGGAATAGAAATAGCAAATCGAGCGTTCGTTGTACATAGATAGCAAAACTATGGCATTTGGGGCTCCGCTCGTTAAGTACGGCGTACGTTGAGTTGAGTATTGAGTACAAACAAGCTACTCGTAAATTTACAGCATTCACGGATCATCAGTCATCCAGCTAGCGACCAAACGGCAGCGAACTTTTTCAAATAGCTGAGAGTTTAGTTTAGTTTTCCAAATTGATCTTTATAATTAAAACCAGCACACACATTATCATGCCGAGGGTTTGGGTTCGATTCCCGCTCTGGCTGGGGGACGTTTCGTCGAATACCCTAGAATACATTTAACGCGTGTTATCTGGCAAAAGAAATGTCAACTAAATATTAATAAAAAATGATGCTAGTTAATACCCACGTTGAGTTGGGAAAAGTTCCACAGGGTACGTTAGCGCTGTTTTTTAGATATTTAAAGTCCGGCTTCATTATTCAAGTCACAGTTTCGCTCCAGCTAGCAGACAGCAGTCTTTCTCAATGCTGATGTCAAACAAAGCTGCTCGATAGAAAGGAGGAATGGAAGAGAGATATTGCATACAGTGGAGCAATTTTATTTGGTGAATGCACCGCGTCAATCGTCTCGTGGAGAGTGCTTCTGCATTTTTGCACCACATAATTTCTGCATCTGTACTGGGGTGTAAAAATTTCGAAATCGAGAGCGTAACGATTGGAGTGCAAGGATTTGAACGTTATTATATCTGTGTCGGCTGAACGGAGTGGTATGGTAATCACTTTCAAAAGATAAAAGGTGTATGAGTGATGTTTGTTACTTACTACCCCAAAAACTGCTTTGAAAGCATACTGTTGAAATCAAATGAAATTATAAATAAACCATCGAAGTCAAGATTGATCGACGTTTGATGCATGTCGTCGAACGGCCGTGAGAACGCACTATAAATATTGTGCAAACTTCAGTTTATATTTTGCTACCGTGTTGAACGGGCGTCCCTCAGAATGCATTCTCAAAATATGCTCGTAGTAAGCATAGTGCAGAGCTTGCACTGACAGGTAGAAGCGAAGCCGAAGAGAAATATTTCTACATGAAAACCTGTTCTTGTGTGATTTTTTGACGTAGGACTACGTCTTTCATTTCTATACCGGGGTGTAAAATCAAAGTTTCGAAACCGAAAGCGTTACGCCGGAGACCGAGATTTTGAGCGTTAATAGCTCCTGAACAACTGAACGAAATGGTATGATAAACACTTCATTCGAAAGATAAAATGTCTACGCGTTATATACTTGTTACTTTTTCATCCAAAAACTTGTTTCAATAGCCTTAAAATTGTTCTCGAAACAGGCTATTGAAATCACCAATCGGTATATAAGCGAGCGCCGCTCGGAAATCCACTCAGTTCTAATTGAACAGCGATTGGAGCATGTTGTCGCTGTTGTGGTGAAGCTCTTCGTTTATCATGAAAGCGCGGATGAACGGTGTCACCAAGAGCCTGTTTGTGCACTTTAGGCCAGAAGGGAATCCATCAGGAGGAGAGTGATGCCACAAACGGTTCCCTGGGAAGACATCGCTACACACACACACATACACGCGCGGAATTTTTTCCGTTTGGATGCCATTCAGCATCGAGAAAGTTCCGGAAAGATCTAATCATTTCTGGAAAATAATCTGCCAGTTCCTCTGGGAATTTAAAAATATATTCATGTAAAAGAGTTTATTTTAATGTTTTCTAACCATGTAACACAGCGATCAAATTCATTTGATTTTGTAATTTTTCAACCAAGTGTAATTAGCAGGAAAGCTTCTGAAGATTATTCTTCCCCATCAGTAGGATATTTCCGTATACAATATTGTATGCGCACGCAATCGATTATTGCTCAGTCGCCGAAAGTTTCGAGCTCAGAGAGTTTATTCCCCTCTAGTTTGCCTTCCAAATTGCCATCGTAAACCACACCTTCTCTCGATTCAATCACACACAAAAAGCATACTTAAGCGATATTCTGGTGGTGAGACGCATTCATTTTTCGTGAGGACATCGACAAGACAACATCGTTGCCTAACGTGTTGGAGGAGACACATACACGCGCAGAATTCTTTCCGTATGGATGCCATTCAGCATCGAGAAAGTTCCGGAATGTTCTAATCATTTCTGGAAAATAATCTGCCAGTTCCTCTGGGAATTTAAAAATACATTCATGTGAAAGAGTTTATTTTAATGTTTTCTAACCATATAACACAGTGATCAAATCATTTGATTTTGTAATTTTTCAACCAGGTGTAATTAGCAGGAAAGCTTCTGAAGATTATTCTTCCCCATCAGTAGGATATTTCCGTATCCAATATTGTATGCGCACGCAATCGATCATTTCTCAGTCGCCGAAAGTTTCGAGCTCAGAGAGTTCATTCCCCTCTAGTTTGCCTTCCAAATTGCCATCGTAAACCACACCTTCTCTCGATTCAATCTCGCACAAAAAGCATACTTAAGCGATATTCTGGTGGTGAGACGCATTCATTTTTCGTGAGGACATCGACAAGACAACATGAAAAAAAGTTCCGGAAAGATCTAATCATTGCTGGAAAATAATCTGCCAGTTCCTCTAGGAATTTAAAAATACATTCATGTGAAAGAGTTTATTTTAATGTTTTCAATCCATGTAACACTGTGACCAAATATTTTTCAATCAAGTGCTATTAACAGGTGGTTATCGAGTTAGTATTAACCACTGGTGGGCTTCCAGTATCGAAGAAAATGTGGAAATATCTAATCGTTGCTGGAAAATAATCTGCCAGTTCCCCTTGGAATTGAAAATTACATTCAAGCGAAAGAGTTTATTTTAATGTTTTCTATCCATAAAATATCCATATAATACATTTGGTTTTGTGATTTGTCAATCAAGTGCAGTTAGCAGGAAAGCTTCTGAAGATTATTCTTCAGAACAAGGTTTTTCGTATCCTATATTGGATGCATAAAACCTTGTGCCTCCAACATAACGCTCTCGTTTTCGAAGTCTCCCAAATATTCATTTATTCATTCATTCAGAATGGATTTTGATTCAACTTTAAACAAATGATCGCTAAATCCACGATAGTCCTACGTGACCCTTGCGGTTATACCATAGATATAACCCACTTCTTTTTTTTTGTGCGGTTTTCTGTTCTTGTGTGGTTTTTATTTGTGCGATTTTTTATGTGCGGTATATGAAAATAAGGATATTTGACGAAGTTATGGTCCATTTAGTTTTTTTTTCGATGTTTTATATGCACTTCAGTTCGAAAAAAGCATATTTGCGTCTAAATTATCCACTTTTCAAATCATTCCCATCCTTCCATCAAATGCTCTAAGTTGTGCATGAAATGATTTCTAACAGCAACAATTTTCGACAAGCAACTAAAATCGGGCACACGTACAGAGCATCGAAGACTGCGACATACCAATTATGAGAACACTTGTAATACTAACCTCGAGTCAACCGCGAGTAATCGGTTACATATTACTAACATAGTCTAAGCAAACATTGTCAAAATATTGAACTCCCGGCCCCGTTAGGCTGACGCCATATGAGCCTTAATAAAATATATATTTTGGAAAAAAAAAGCAACTAAAAGTACAGCACGACCACACGCAACCAGAAGGCAAACTCCCATCATAAAGCAGAAAAACTAAAGGAAATCGAACGGTGAACGGCGTAGATTTGAATTTTTGGGGAAACTATTTTTATACGGTCCCTGTCTACCGCACAAAAAAGTTTATTTTTTTCAAATTGTGTACCGAACACGATTTTTGAAAGCTACTGGCGAAGTTTTGCATGATTTTTTATGGGATTTTTTTTGTGCGATCCTTATCCCCCGCACAAAAAAGGTTTGCCTGGACTTTTGACTGTAGAGTTATTTTAAAAATGTTGATGCATTCTAAAATAATATTCGAAGTAATCAAAAGCGATTTGATTTTTATAATTTTTCGATGGAGCGTGCTCGGATTAAGTGATGTGATGATGATGATTTTTAAAATTAAAGAGGTTTTATCAGACTCTCACACTTTCTCTCTTCTAGCTTTAGAAAGACCAATGCGGAAAGCTAAACTAATCACTCGGCCTTGAGAAAGACCATTTTGAAAGTCTCTCCGCCGCTGCCATCTGGTCGTCAGCAGGATGACAGATGAATCCTGGATAACTTATTGATGGTTTTTGTTCGATCAATCAATTATTCTATGTTGATTTGAACATTGTTTCCGAATGAGAAGAGGCATCAAAGTGCAGCGCCTTCGAAGCCGGATGTTGAGAGTTTATTTTCAAGCAATAAGTGCTACGTTCTTCGGTGAAAAACTGAAGGTGAAAATTTGTTCCGCAGTGGTTGCTGTCGACACCGCCACCCCACCATACATCCGACTCAATTCGGTTTTCGTAGTCCAACGTTAACATACGGTTGTCTTGGACCCCATCTTCTTCTTTTTGCGGCCCGCGACTCCAAGACTAATTCGTGTTTTTGGTCCGTCTGAAAAGAGGTTGAGTACCGCTGATGTAATCTCTATCAGATTGGAAGGCACGAAGCTAGTTTTCAAATGTTAAAATTTCTACATCATGTTGTTTATTTACTTGAAACACGTACTCCTGGTTCTCATTCAACCATTGGTCTATACATTTACGACATTTTTTCTAAAACTCTTCTTTATAATATAACATTGTTTCGAAACTATTTTCGAATAAGTTTTTTTCGCCACCTGCAAAAAAGTCTTTTTCACTTTACCAATTTGATACGGAGAATTGATTTTCATTCATAATTTTAATTTAAAAAGAACGAGTTCATTCCACCTGAAAATCAATTAATATTTAACGCTCCCCTAAATTAACGGGTGTTAAATAAAAAATGAGACTTTTTTCAATACCTTTCAGTAACTCAAATAATGAACGTAAAATTTTCTTTCTCCAAGAAAATTGCTCTTTGGGCTCCCTAGAATCAGTAGGCGTGTTTGGTTTTGCTAGTTTGAATTTAGTCAAAGCAAAGATGGCGTCGAAACAGCACGTGCTCCGCGAACGCATTGTACGGTTCTACGAAACGCATTTCCAGCAAGGAAAAAAGTTCACGGTGGCACATTTTAAGGGAGAAAATGTACCTGTCAGTACGGTATATCGTATCCTGGGTTCCCTGAACGTAGAGCGGAAGGTCGGAAGTGATCGTCCGGTGACGATAATGACGAAGCAGAGGAAGACATCGTTAAAGAAGCTGTTTGACAACAAGGTCGCAACCAGCCTGCGTGACTCCGGTCGGAAATATGGCTGCTCCCACGTATTGATCCATCGGACCCTCAAGATGGAAGGAATCGTCTGCAGGAAGAAGGTCGCCGGAGTACACGGAGGAGCAGATTGAAACGGTTAAATCACAGTGTCGGTGGATGACCAAAAAATACCGCGGGACGTCTTTCGTTCTGGACGACGGAAGCTATTTTCCGCTGTCCAAAACGCATATTCCAGGAAATGATAATTACTACTCCAGCGACAAGTCATCCACACCGCCTGAAGTGAAATATAAGTTCAAGCTCAAGTTTGAAAAAAAAGGTTATGTTGTACATCGCCATTTCCGACCGGGGCATTTCAAAGCCTTGGTTTAAGCCGAGCGGTCCGACTTAACTACTATGATATTCCCGCTAAAATTGATCATTATAGTAAAAAACCCTTATTAGACATAATTTTCCCTCAAGTTTTTTCACCACTCGAAAATTAATATAATACTCAATTACATAATAGAACACATCTTTGATACGAAAAAGTAAATTTCAATTAATAATTTTGTTTTCAAAGGCTATTCAATTCATCAATCCATTGCCATTATCTCTTTCCAAAAACGGAGCACAAAGCTTAATGCAATCAACGCGAATAGTAAACTAATATTATTATGAATCTGAGGATCAGTTGAATGAACAACATCAGAAATTGAACTCTGTCTAACGTATATGCGTTTGAGCGACAATTCGGGTGTGCTGAACGATCCAAAACTAGCAATACATTACAAAATTTTCACAATTTAAACATCACGATGATATCAATTTTTTCAGTTTTTTTTATTTATACCACTTTTGTATTGCTTCGAGATTCACTTCTCTTCGATAAATGCCAATAACTGTGTTCAAACAAAGTGCTTGATTTTAGTGTCAGATTTTTTGAAAACTCAAACAGCCAGCCAGCTTTAATAAAATTACTCGAGAGTAGATTCATAAGTAATATTTTGATATGAATATGGGAATAACATAAATGGAATTCGTAAGGAAATAATGAGCACGAACATTGTTGAAAAAAATTAAAGAATTTAAAACAAATCGCCACTATTAATAAGGCTATCATTTTTATTAATAACAACATGGAATGGAAGATAGAAACAAACTTGAAATGAAGTTTAGGCGGAAAAAAATTAATTTTCTTGTTTTTTCCAAAAACTGGAAGAATATCCACGTGGACAACATAGGGAGGGGTATAACAAATGTCCACGCTTGGAGGGGGAGGGGGTGTCTAAAATCATGCTTTTTCTGTCCACGTGGTATGTGGACAGCCCCCTAATGAATTTCGGCTCCGGTGGCGCTAATATGTAAACACCCTTATCTCTATTAGAAGAACCGTATATGATAGAACAAAATCTAATTTATGTACTCAATAAGTTTTGGAGGTCTTCAAATAGGCTTTAACCCTCCTGTACTCGCGTGCATAATCATAACACGTATACTCGCGCACGGTGTCACAGACTTCTCACGGTGTTCTTTAACTTCTCTGTAATGTTGCCATTGTGTATTTTTCAGGCTTTATTGGCATTTATTTGAAGAAGAGGGTATGATTGAATGAAAAAACTCCGAAACATATGTTTTCTTCGTCTTTATTATGTTTTAATAGTCATCTAATTCAGCCTCCTCAAAATAAAGTAATTTTTGAACACAAATAACGAAATTCGAATATTTCACTGTTATTAATTAAAAAATTTCTTGTTTTCTTGTCGATATTGTCCATTATAAAAAAAAACCCCGAAACTGTAACTGTTAAAAATTACCATAAACTACCGATTAGTTTATAGTTTACTGTTTACAATTCTTCCACAAGGGAAATGTGTGTATATGTATGACCATTATATTTAGCGAATAAGTATACGAAAGTCAAACATTTATATTTTGCTGTTGAACGTGAATCTAAAGACGAATATATCGACGAATAGTTAATATATGGATCCGTTCAATCCAGTTACAAAAGTGACTGAAATCAAATAAGAATAGTCCGGTAATGATCTTATGCATTATATTTAATGAATATTCCACGCTACTAACATTAATTTATACATTTCATTCAACAATATTCTAGAATATGAAAAAAGGCACTTGTCCAAAAAAGTTACTCCTATACTCGCGTCGGTGTGTCAGACCGAAAGTGTTAAAAAAGTGTCACAAGTCCCATTTGTACCAACACATGCCATACGCCAAACGATGACGAACGACGAATAACGAAGCTAGAGAGAATCGCAAAGTCGTAGTGTTGATATTTTCTGAGAAATGAACGAATTATTGATTTCTCGGTCTGACAGACCAATGCGCGAGTATAGGAGTGTTAAAAATTATCGAACAAAAAGCCTAGACTAAAATCACCTACAAGGGTTTGTAATTTTTCTCTTTTTTTCGTGTCTAAAATAGCTTCCGGCATTCGGAATGACAAATTAGGATTATGTTTTAGAAAAACGCTCTGCTTGTTCGTCCATGATTTCTCGCGTAACTTTTGAAAACGTCCTAAGTAACAAATGTAAACAAATCGAGTTAATGGATGCACACTATTAGTTATCAATCATGTAATGCATTGAGAAAACAATCGTTCAAGTATCTATCCTTTTCACCTTTTTATCGCCGATACAAAAAATGACCAATGTACAGATTCGAATTTTAAGCACTCGACTGTTACTTCGGACACCACTTTCCTCTGACGCTCGATACATCCGAAGTAACAAAGCAACCAATACAACACGAAATCGCACTTCGGTCATTTTGAGTTTTTGTTATTTTCGGGTGTTGATATCGTTTTTAGTTCAATTCAACGAGTTATAACAATAATGATCTGCTTTTAGCACGAAGTGCAAGTATTTGGATCGTTGTTTAGTAGTTATTTTCAGATTCTCATCGTGCAACGTTATTTGTCCAATGTACAAAGCGGGCAGTCAAAACGTCCAATGTAACATTTTTCGCTCGAAGGCTTGAATTTCTAACTAAAATCACATGACAACAGTTACGATTGGTTTTTCAGAGTTATTATTGACTGCTAGTGGTAAAAGTAGTGATAAAGATCGATTCCTTTTGAAACAATTCGCGGAACAATATTCCGATCTTCAACTCCGTTTTTCTCGAGTTGATGTGAATGTTACATAGGACCTTTTCAAAAGTTACGCGAGATTTCTCGTTGCGTTTGCAAACGTAGTTAGTGGACATGTGTTATAAAAGTAGGAGGAAATAATCAAATTGTTTTCAAAACAAAATTCCCTTAATCTCTAAAAAAGTAGCGTTTTGAGCACCCCTACAATTAGGTTGGGAATAACCTTCGGTATGCATTCACCTTGACACCAGAGATGCCAGGTTTGAAGACATGTCTTCATTTTGAAGACATTTGACTTACTGTGCAGACATTTGATTTAGTGAAGACATTATGAGATATGTGAAGACATTTCAGTATGATAGCGTACGTGGGTTTTTGAGAGATATTATTTCCATGAAATTCTAACTATTGGCCGTAAATATCGCCGAACTTTGTTCAAAAGTAAGTTATGATTTTTAGTTTCCTCCGATATAATTGTGAAGACATTTGAAGACATTTTTTTGTACCATGTGAAGACATTTGAAAAAATCACCTGGCGACCCTGCTTGGCACATAGACAGCAAATGTGGAGATAGCTTGACAATATTTTCGCGATTATCGCTGTCAGACTACGTCAATACAGCAAAATTATATCAACATTACGCTAACTTCTAGTTTTTCTCCCTAAAATTGAACTTCAACAAATTTGTGACTATGACATGTTGGTAATAAATGTTTATGAAAAGGTGAAAATGAATCCTATACACCGCTGTGCTGAGAGAAAGGTACTCTGCTGTTCAGTATCGATCCTGTATAGCTTTTATGTTTGCCAAATCTTTCAAGACGGCTCAGTCGGGATGAAAAATATGGCCATCATCAGTTTATCCCGATCTATTTGGGAAATAATCGCATTTTTGAGTATTCATATCCAAATGCATTTTCTGATAAGAATGAAACACAGAATGCAATGCAATCAAATGAAGCGCATTATTACTGAGGGGTCGGGAATTTTAAATTTGGATATAAAATAATCTTAAGTTTTTTCAACGAGAAAGGATATGATCTGGCTACCAGGATATGTATTTTATTAATATTTATGTATACAAATATTTTTACTGGTAAAAAACGGCGATATTTAAGCATTGCTTCAGTAATAAAACGCCCGGAACATGTAATACCTCACATATAAGATGTCAAATATAATAATGTATATCTTCTACCGAGAATTTTATTTTATGATTATTTACTAACGAAAATATTTTTTTTCTTGTTTCCAGAACATTCGGAGGAGGTCATCTACGATCATATGATTGCATTCGGCAATATTTCCTTCATTCTAAAAACAACTACGGTAACATATCTCGTATTTGAGGAATTGTCTGCTGTTGAAAGCAGTTGCCAGTGTGATTATCTGGATCAATATCCAGTGACGATTCGACCAGTATTGGATGTTACTCCTGGAGGTTCTGAGTCCATTGAAACCTGTATTCTTGAGCAAATCGAGCAAAACAGTAGCCTCCTGGTTGAGGAAGAGGGACAGATAAACAATTTTATGCAGCTTTTAGACATGGAGAATTTAGATGATTATTTAGACCAGGATGACAAGGAAAAAAATATCGTTACGAATAAACCTCTTCTGGAGGTTGGAAATGAAGAAATCATAGCCACTGAAAACGAAGAGTGCACCGGGCAAACATATGAAGACGCTGATGTAGCAGCGATAGAAAAACAAGCATTAACATATGTATATAAAAGGAATGAACATATTGTGGTAGATAAATCATCTGCTGCGAAACTAAACCTAGATAAAAATGTCGTACTCCTAACCCAATTACCACAGCTAAGAGTTGTTGTGAAAAAAATTGATCAGACAACGTTCGCGGATAGAAAGCCAGAGAAAAGGAAGAATGGCAAATCAAAGAAAAAAATCGTTTATAATACAAAAGACCCACAGAAACCATCGAATACCACAAAAGAGACATTGGATAGAGAAAAGTATAGCAAACCGGAGAAGTTTGATAATTCGAAGGATATTCGCGTAAAGGACTCAATAAATCCACAACAGAAATTATTGAATACCACAAAGGAAACACTTGATGAAGAAAAGCATAGCAAACCGGAGAAGTCCAACAAATCGAAGAGTATTCACGTAAAAAGCTTAATAAATTCACCACAGAAATCATCAAATGCCACAAAGGAAGCATCTGATAGAGAGAAGCATAGCAAACCGGAGAAGTCTAATAAATTGAAAAATATTGACCTTAAGGACGTAAAAAACTCCCAACATAAATCATCAAATACCCCAAAGGAGACATTTGATGTAGAAAAACAATGCAAACCGGAGAAGTCTCATAAATCAAAGAATATTCACGTGAAGGACGAAAAAAATTCACATAAATTATTAAGCGACACAAGAGAAATATTTGATGGAAAAAAGCATAGCAAACCCGAGAAGTCTGATAAATCGAAGAATGTTAAAGACGTGAAGGACTCTAAAAACTCAAAATTAATATCTAGACCGAGCAAGAAATATAAAATAAAATTTGAAGAGTTGGAGAACAGTTCCAAAACTAAACAAAGTGAACCTTTAATCACGCAAAAAAATTCCGAAAAAAGAGTGAAGAGTCATCCGGAAACGGGAATATCATCGAAAAAACCTAAGCTCGATGAGCAACCTGCGGATGTGATAAAGGAAGAAGTGCGCCAATCTGTTCCATTACAAAAACCTACGAATGAGGACTGCTTGAACTCATCAAATATAAAAGGCTCGTCTTCAGATCAGAAAAGAGAGGAATCTTCAACAATAACAAGCAGTCTGCACTCTTCAGCAGAACCATCCGCTAAGCCAAAGAAGGTGATGAAACAAAAATCGTTCGATGTCAACAGTTTGGATAGTTTCGCCAAAATTGAGAAGAGAAAGGCAGCTGTAGTTTTAGTTAAACTAAATTGCGAGTTATTGATAAAAACGTCCGTTGTCCATAAATATTCGTTGGGAAAATTAAGGGATATTCAGAAAAATATCCACGAAAAAATCATACAACTAAATGAAGAATCCAATGATTCAAATGATATGGAATCCCCAATTACAACAGAAAGAATCAATGATGAAAAATCGAATAATGCAACATGTACTACAACAGTCACAGTTCGTAGTGAACAAAGTTCTCCGGACGCTCAGGTTTTAGAAAAATCTACCGAAAATATAGCTCACGACGAAGAAGTCGAAATTTCAAATGAAGCTAACCTTCCATCAGCGGTCAATAATGAATGTCCTGAGTACCGGTCTAGTGAGTGTTCAGACAAACTGGAAAATGCAGAGGCTGTGACAATTGTTTCCATTGAGAATAGTTCCAATAGTATTGCGATGGATCAACCCGATTGTGTTGACGAAATTGGTAACAGTGTTCCCGATGTGTGTAACACGATAGAAATCGAACAAAACGACTCCGCCATTCTCTCCGATGACGAAAGACCTCTAGTAATTGATATGCCTCACGAAGAACTGAGGTCAGCGGGCAAAACTGATGAGAATATTGTTGAAGCAACAGTCGGAATGAAAAGTGATCGTTGGTCGGTTTGTTTGGACGACAGAAGCGCTGTTCTTATGGGTGAAAAAGTTCACAATGGCTGTTACGTTTACCTCGACGTCTTGCCTCAAGTAAGAGTAAAACTGCAACGAGTTAGTAACATAATTTGTAAAGTAGTGAAGCAGAAAGATCATATCAAACAAAAACAACGAGATAAACCGGTGACAACAAAAGTGAAACAAAGTGAAAATCCGACAAAGAAAATCGCAGATAAACCTCCGGAGAAACCACGTAAAACAAATTTGGAAAGAATAGACAGCAAATTCCTTCCAGCAGGCTCAAAATTGAAAACACAAATGAAAAACAAATCTAAACTAGATTTTAGCATTAAAAAACATTTGCCGGTGCCTGAACTTCCAATCGAGCTAAAAGCGCACCTGAATACAAGCTTCAAAATTCCGAAAAAGAATTCAGATGTTAAACCGCAATCGATTGATCGCAATCCAAGCGAACTAGACTGCCTCCATCGAGATCCGGCACGGGAAGAGAAGGAAAAGCACAGGAAGCGGTTCCAAAGAGAGCGGAAACACTTTGAAAATCGTACAGGACAAAAATCACAAAATAAAAAACCAAGACTATCTGAGACCCCGGTTTGTACGGAACCGTTGCGACCTGCACAGGATTGCATGGATTCGCCAATGAACGATAACTATGATTCGTCGTCACCGCCCGCAACACAACATGACACTAGTTATTCTGAAATCACTAAACCAGGGAACAATAATTGTGGCGCAGATTTGAAGATTCCTTATGCCCGTAAAAGTCAAACACCACGTTTCACTGATATTTGGAACTTGCCCCCTGAGAAATTAACAAGCTGGGCTGAAACCTCTGGCACTGATAAATCTTGGAATGTTCCTCGAACCACAGCTACTACGGTTCAACCGGTACGCTCTGGAGACGGTGGATTCAATGAAAATGAAAAACGCCACAACACTATCGACTCTGGTGACAACTGGTCACCAGGAGGAGATGGATCACGTACTACTCAAAATTTCACACCAACAAGTGCAATCAAGAGCGAAAGCTGTTGGTCTTCTGAAGTGCAACGGAACCGAAAGGATGGGAACAATGGGAACTCATGGAGCAAACAAACTAGAAAAAATGAAACAATTTCTCACGGGGAATCTTGGTCACCAAACGCAAACGATAGCTCTGGCAGGATCGAGAATGCAATAGAAGATGTGCATCAGCCGAAACGCAACAAACCGTCACAGTCGGAGAGTTTACATAACACGATATCATCCGGCAACATGTGGGATGCTGACTCATCCGTGGTGCACCAAAGCTGCTCACTATCAAAGCGTGACAATGATGCTGATAACACGCTTCTATCTGGTGATACATGGGATGCGGAAATGCGCCAATCATCAGACAGTTTCGGCAATTCTGACGGTCATATTAAGCCGACAATGCTGGGTGAAAATATTCGCCATTCTCCACGTCGAAACTCTCCTGATTCTAGGAACATGAACATCAATCAACCAGCCCCGATCAGACAATGTTCCGAGCGACAACGGAGTCATCACACCGATCATCGCAGGGAGCAGAGTCGAGAACAAGATCGATGTCGTCCTGGGTTGTCTATGGATCAGAGCAATACTTCTAGAAGATCACCAATACGGTTTTTAAATACAAAGCCCAACGAGGAACCACGTGTATGGGATCGCTCTGACTCGCAAGATTGTTCGTGGAACGCAAACAGAAGCCGTGAAAATGTCAATTCACCATTCCGCTCGCGAGACATGAGCGAGACTGGTAAGTTCAATCGTGAACCATTCAATAGAAACGATAATCGTTCCCGGTCAGGTTTAAGAGAGCGTCAGATCTACCGAGAAAGGGATGAGAGAACATACGGTAAACGGCTTTCAAATCGTAGTCCAAATATACGTCCTAGAAATATATCCGATAATCGGATAGACAATATAGAGTCAAATGGTGAGGGGGATGATAATGCCTATAGTCCATCTGGCGCTTTAGACAGAATCAGCAGCTCCGACGAGGAATGCGATGATGACACAAACTCGACGCGCAGAATTAAACGAAACACTTCGCGCGAATCACCTCCATTTGGCACATTTCCAGAAACTATACCTCTTCAGCTGCCTGGCAATAGAAACTATACCGACGCGGATATCGACGAACTCGAAAATCGTTGTCATTCAATGGATAGAAGGAATTACGATGATACGCTATCGGATGAAGTGGACTGGGAGCAAACTGGTCAAGAATATGAAAATACCGGAGATAGAGGTAATATGGATTTCGAAGAGCAAGTTGAGGACAGGAGGGGTGTGTTGGAGAACCTGAAGCGAAGAGCGGAGAGATTGAAAAAATTGGAGGAGATGAAACTTGCCAGACAGAAACTGTTGGCACAGATCGAAAGCGAGAAGTTTGAGCGCAATGATATTATAGAAAATACGAACCGAACCAACCCTATGCCAGACATATGGGATATGAATCGATCGTCTCATCGAGATGATCAAATGCCATCATTTTCACAATTGAATGTCCCACAGCCATTACTCGTTGCGTCCGCCTCTTTGCTACAGACTGCAGACTCCCTATTGAACAAGTTTGGGTCAATGTTTAATCAACCGACGAATAGAAACAATCCATCATCCGCTATTGCACCATCCAAACAGATGTATCCCGATGAACAATTTTCTACGTCTTTGAACAGATCGACACAGCAATTCAACAACTGTGAGCGGTCAAATTCATCTCCAATATCCCCTTGGGAACAGCCTTGCCATACACAACCGCAAATGGACAATTTTAATCTAAATCAACCACCTCCGCACATAAATAATCCACTTTTCAATCTACCACCACAACCTGAGAGAGAAAGCAGTGACAGTGACTTCTCCAGAAGAAATTACACCAACAATCCCCAACGAATCCGATTCTCACAGCGACAAAATATGAACTCTTTCGATCAGCGACAGAACCATCGATCGTCGTTCAACAACATGCAGAATATAAATATGGGAAATATGTTCTCACCTGAGCAACCACCAATGCCACTTTTGCCACCCGAGGAGTTCTTTTTGAATAACCGTGAAGCTTCGCAAGGTCTTAGAGAGCCAGGCTTTCAACAAAATCGTACTCCACGAAATCGTTTCGACAACGCCAACCAGCAGCAGCATCAGATGCAGATGCAGATGCAGCCGTTCCAGCGACGACCCCAGAACGATGATCGGCAATCTTTCGTTGGAAACCTTCAACATCGATTAGGACCCAACCGTGTCAACAATTCAAACTTTAGTGGTGGTGGTTTCCAACGATTCAACAACAACAACAACAACAATAATAATAGACAGCAGTACCAGCAGCACCTACAACAGAACCAACGTAATCGTTTCAATCAGCGTTATCAGCAACAACAACAACAACAACAACAACAACAACAACAACAACAACAACAACAACAACAACAACAACAGCAACAGCAAATGTTCCAGCAAAACAATGACATCTTCGACGAATTTGATGAGAGCGGCTGTTACGACATGAATACCGATGATGTCTATGAAGATGATGATGCTGCCGACTGGACAGATTTGATGGAATGAATATTCATCCCGAACCCGCGTGTGTTTAAGGTAATACATTCTTAGTAAAAACGAAAACTTTTAGTTTATTCCGTTTATGGGAATTTTGTTTGATTCATTTAACGAAAATTCCTTCTTAGATCGTTTCGTTCTTCCAACGCTCAAGATTTCAGGAACACTTCGATAAGCCAAGAATCGATCTTCTGTCTATGCGCTTTTCAAAGCTACATTATTTTAGAACCTCCTGTTGGAAAGAAATCAACAAATTTGATATAAATATTTTCTATTTCTGAAATGGAAAATATTAATGAAAGTTCAAACATTGGAGATTTATTATAGAGCAATCCAAATGAAATCGACAAATAACAAAACATGAGTATTTTTGATTCGAATGAAAGTTTGTGTTGGGTTGGAGGAAATATGAGTTTCCACAGCATTTGGGAATTTATTGACTCAAGTGTAACTTTTGAAAAGGTGCGTATCGATTTTAGTAAGAGAAATCTTCGATAATTTATGTCTCTAAAACCATGAGTCCTACCGAAATATTAGGTGTACCGGTAAGTTTCTTTGGTTTTACAACAGATAGCGTAACTTGATTATTATTCCAGTGAATCAAATTTCCAGACATTTCAGTATATGCCAAAAAGTTGAAGCGTAAACAACATAGTTTTTTTTGCCACTTCAAATATGTCAAATTTCGTACCAACTAGAGTGTTTTTGCGGGGAGTGTTATTTCATAACTTCAATATGAAGAAAAAATCTGCGGAAAGTCATCGCATTTTGGTGGAAGTTTATGGGTGACCATGCTCCAACTGTGCGAACGTGTCAGACGTGGTTTGCCCGGTTTAAAAGTGATAATTTTGAATTGAAAGAGACAAAGAACGTTCCGAACCGCCAAAAAAGTTTGAAGATGAAGAATTGAAGGATTACTCGATCAAGATCCGTCACAAACGCAACAAAAATTTGCAGATACACTTGGAGTCGCTCAGCAAACCATATCCGATCGTTTAAAAGCAATGGGAATGATCCGAAACATAAGACATTGGGTGACGTATGAATTGAACAACTGCGAACGACTGCTCCAACGGCATAAAAGAAAGGGTTTTTTGCATCGAATCGTTACTGGCGATGAAAAATGGGTTCATTACGACAATCCTAAACGTCGGGCAACGTATGGATACCCCGGCCATGCATCAACGTCGTCGGCCGCGCGGAATATTCACTGCCAGAAGGTTATGCTGTCTATTTGGTGGGACCAGCTGGGTGGGGTGTACTATCAGCTGCTAAAACCGAATGAAACCATTATGGGGGTCCTCTACCGACGACAATTGTTGCGATTGAGCCATGCACTGAAGGAAAAACGGCTACAATACGAGCAAAGACACGATAAAGTTATTTAGCAGCACGACAATGCTCGGCCGCATGTCGCGAAACCGGTCAAAACATATTTGGAAACACTGAAATGGGAGGTCCTATCCCACCCGCCGTATTCTCCAGACATTGCTCCGTCCGATTACTACCGATATTGCCGATATTGTATCCGACCATCATCTGGTCATCGCTGAGATACGCCTGCACATCGCTCGCATTCAACGGCGGGACGGCGGATGTTGTTTCGACGTTTCGATCCTGAGGCGAAAACTTATATCATTTATATCAACTTATATCACGAACCTCGGGGTTGCTAGCTAGTGGGTCTGTTGAAGAGCTATGGAGTAGCATCAAGAACGCCTTTATCACAACTAGTGATAAAACCCTCGTCAAAGACCTGGAGGATGATCGACGAGCGGAGAGAGGCGAAAACCGGCAATGAGCGAGCGCGAAACAGAGCGGCTAAGACAGATGCTCGTCAACGATATGCCGAGCTGGAGGAGGCTGTTAAAGCCCTCTAGACGGGACAAGAGAGCCTTGACGAACTCCCTAGCCGATGAGAAGGAAACCGCCGCCGCCAATGGTGATATCCGCCTATTGTACGGCACTTCTCGCCGCCTTAGTGGTGTTAGGATGGATAAGAAGGTTCCGCTAAAAGACATTACTAGTCAGTTATTGACAGACCGTACAGACAAGCCTCAACAATGGACTGAACACTATGAGCAAATCTTTCGAGTCTCAAATGCCGGTAACCAAGAAAACCACCAGCGCCTAGCACCCATAGTTCGTTGCATTAATCGCGTAAATTCCGATGCGCCATCGCTGTCTGAAATTGAAGTGGCAATCAAGAATATGAAGTCCAGTAGAGCGCCAGGAATAGACTGTATTTCAGCCAAGATGCTCAAAGCTGACCCAGCCTTGTCAGCCCAGATGATGAGATGAGCAGATCAACGAATTCCAGGACTCTCTCCTGCTGGTGTTCGTTGATTTTGAAAGGACGTTCGACCGACTCAACCACGGAAACATCAGGGGCGCACTCAGGCGTAGAGGTGAACAAACATATCAAACAAACGAGACGATTGACTGATTCATCGACGAGCGCGGCCGAACGGTCGTCGAGCCAGACGAGCTACTCGTCTGTTTTTAGTCGAGCTCGGCTTCTGGAATATGAAAACAAATGAGACGAGCACTCGTCTGCTCGTCTCGTTTTCTGGAATAGGGCCCTATATCAGGATTCATAATTTGTGGCTAAAAATGATTGTTAACATATAAATATCTGAAGTTTCGAAAAATTAATAAAAAATCGATGTTCCACAAAGTTCGTCTAAAATAGTTTAACCATCTTGTACCCATTTTTAAATTTAACTACATGACTTCTATTTTATATGATAAAATTTAAAAAAATTAATAAATTTATATTTTAGATATTGCAAATAAATTAAAGTTTTTTTGCAAATAAAAAAAAGAGTACAAAGTTTTTTTTCTCAGTGTATATTTTTTCACGTTTTAACATCAATACTCTATAGCTCTTTCTAAGACACTATTCCGATACGACTCATAGTTTTTGAAATATCAATTATCAAAGGTTTCTCTTACTAAAATCGATACGCCCTTTACAAAAGTTACACTTGAGTCAAAAAATTCTCCAATGCTGTGGAAAACTCATATTTCCTCCAACCCAAACGGAATACAAACTTTCGTTCGAATCAAAAATACAAGTTTTCGATCAAAAATACGAGTTTTCGTTAGTTCGATTTCATTTGGAATTGCTCTTTATTTTAATTATGTAATTGATATAGGGACCGTGAGATAAAGTAGAAAATAGTTGCTAGTGCAAACAATCAATGAGATTAGGTCTCGCTCTCGATTGACTTTTTATCAATACCTAAGTCTTCTAATTGAAACAAGAAAATTGTTATTGATGTGATTTGTTTTTTGCAGGTTTGTGCACATATGAAGAAAACTAAGAAAATGGAACATTAGAGTTACGTTTTAAACGTATGTTAGAAACATCTCCTGGTTATTACTATTTTATTGTCATTTTTATGCATCTAGAGGTCATATAAATTCGTAGAAATTCGACACCCACTGTATGTAAAATATATCCAATGATAGTGTTGTCATAAAAACAAACACACATTTGAAATGAAATTGATTCGCCTCTGGATTTGGTTTTGTTTCATGTATAAATAAAATAACTGAAAATCTTGATATAAACTTTTATTCATTGCTTCTCACCGCTCCTATGAGCTTTTTTGCGAGTATCTTTTTCTTCTTCTCGAAGCTCGATTTTTTCTTTTGGGTGTTTTTCCTGTTTTTGTTTTTCGCCACCGTTCCATGGAATTCTTGTTGCAAAATCTTCCTCTTGTTATCAGTGTTTGCTTTCGGAGGATTTTTAGTTGTACTGGTCAATACTTTTTGTTTGCTGACAAGATTCCCTTTCTTATTACGTCGTTTGGATTGTAGACTAGGATCGACCTTCATAATGCGCAATGGACGCCCATTAAGCAATTGTTGATTCATTTTCAGTGCTTTCGCGATCGAAACACCCTTTTTGAAACAGACATATCCTATACATCTGTCAGCGATTTGACGCACGTATTCGATATCACCAACTCGACTGAAGAAATCGTATAATTCATTATCGGTTGTCTCTATAAGAAAAAAATAATTTAACTTTTTTTTTTCATTTCATTGTCATTCTACTTACTTCTATGGATGTTACCCACAAATACCGTGGACGTGATATGTCCAACTTGTTTTTGCGAGTGCAATGATACTCTGATACGATTGTCTTCTACCAATTCACCGTTCATACAGCATGCAGCTTCTGCTTCTTCTCTGGTCTCGAAACGTACATAACAATTTAGTGCCTTCGATTCTTTCTTATCCTTTTTTTTGAACAATGTAACGCCATCGTTGGAACGGAAACGAATGGTTAGTATTGTGCCGAATTGTTTGAACAATGTTTTCATTGTTGACTTTTTCACTGTAGTTGGAAGATTTCCAATAAAAATGGAGTGCTCTGGACCTAAAAATAAAACATGATAACGCAATCGATATGCATTAAAAAATGCTAAAGCATTAACAAACCTGGAAAGCGCTTTTTCGGTTTCACTTCGGCATCCTTTTCGTCTTTACTGTTCGTGGGAGAGCCATCTTCTAGGTCAAGTTCAGGTTGACTTAAAATCGACTTTGAGGAAGCATTTCCTGTTGCATCATCAATTGATTCTTGTTCATCTTCACTTTCAGATGTATCAATCCCAATGTCTGCTTCAATAACTTTGGGCTTTTCGTGGCCCTTTGTAGAGGCGCCTTTTGCTTTCTTTTGTTTCTTATCAATTTTAGGCTGTTCGATTAGTTCCGGAGAAATGTCGACTGCTTGCTTTCTCTTTTTCTTCGAACCTTTATTTTTTTTAGCGCTGACTCCCTCAACGATTTCAGGTATCTGCCCTTCGACATTGTTTTCTTCCGGAAACACATCTTTCGCCTTGTCTTTTTTTGCCTGTTTGACAATGTTCGGAAAATTTTGCACAACTTCCCTTAGCTTCATTGACTCCTCCGGCACATTGATTTTGCTCCTTTTGAAACTTTTCACTACACCGACGCCGTTATTTTGCGGACTCACTTTGTTCAATTTTTTATCTTTCTTCCCCATGATTAAGGAAGACCCCTAATATTTTACGCGTTATAAAGGCAATAAAAATATATGAAAACCAAAAACCGGTGATACGCTAAATCTTTTCTGGGCGAGTGGAAACAAAAACACGTGCAAACCTGAGGGTGCAAGCAACACCGCTTTTAAGCAAATTTGACAATCAAATCTCTAGTTCTGCTGAATGTGCACAGGGTGACAACTACTTTTTCTCGTTGATACGACTCAGAAGAAATGTCGAAGAACCTTTATTATTCAATGCTAAATCAACAACAATTTTTAATGACAAAATTATTTAAAACTTTGCTGTATTGTTAAGTTTTAAATAATTTCATGCCAAATCGATACTGTGGTTCTCTGATTTTCATGAAAATTGGTTGCATTGTTTTTTATCGAAAAATATTAGATCCGTGTTTTTTATTTTTTCATTAGGGTGCTCATTTTCATTTTAAAATTAAAAATTAATTTCACTTCTTTTTTCAAAAAATAACTTTAAAAAATAACTTTCGAACTACTGTACCGATTCAGATGATCGATATATAAAATTTGAGCCAGTCTTCGTTGAAAATTAGTTCACTCGCAAAAAAAAGATTGATTTTGTTTTTGTAGTTTTTAGGCCGTATGAATAAAAACAAAATTCATCTTTACTTTACTTCATTCGAGCAGTAGAGCAATGAGATTAAGTTTTTACTACGTTTGGTATGAATAAAAGAAACAACAAAGTATTTACTTTTCGAAAATGGATGTTTAGCTGATTTCGTATGAATAAAACAGCATTCACCAAGTATTTACTTCGTTATTATCAAGTATGCTCATGAGCATACTTTGGATCTGAAAACACTATCATTCGTTTTGATGTCATATCCGATTTATGTTTAATGCTGCTATCTTGCGCTTGAAGCTAAACAAGTTAACGATCCGCATTGATGGCATTGAGCTTCGTTTACTAGTTTAGGTGAGCGTAAAAAAAATGATTGATTTTCAGGCGAAATGAAAACGTTTTTAAAATTTAAATTATGAATGAAAAATAACCTTTCCGTACCAATTTGGCATTCTGTTTAAATGAAAAACACTTTTGTTTGCAGGTGATGAAAAAATCTTGTACGAATATTGGGCCTGATTCTCGAATACACTACGAATACACTTCACGGTGGAAACGGTATGAAACGCATTTGCGATGACAACGGTACGGTGTCGACATCTGGATGCGAGATTAGTTTCCCACTAAATTTATCATTATAAAATTAAATTATCTTCAGATTAAATTTTTGTATGAGATTAATATATCACAAGAAGAAAACAAAGTTTTCCACTCACACTGAATACCAGTTTGATACGAAGAGATTAATTTTCATTAATGATTTTTTATTTGAAACGTGCTCATTTTGCCTGAAAACTCATCATTATCTTCGACACTTCACTAACTCGTAAAACGTAGTTCAATGGCGTGCCGTTTATTTCGTTTCCACCGTGAAGTGTATTCGAGAATCAGGCCCATTGTTTTTGAAGACAACTTTATATTATAGTGAAAAGTATCAGTAATGATGTTGGAAATGTATAGACAAAGGGTTAAATAAAAGTCGGAAAAAAGTGTTTTAAGTGATTAAATAACATGATGTGAACATTTTCATTCAAATTTGAAAACGGGCTTCGTGTCTTCTAATATGATAGGTATTACACTAACGAGATAGGGACCCAAACTATGGTCCCTAATTGAAAGTCGCCACCAGACGTCGACACTATTCCTTTTGACGTAGGATTACGTCTTTCGGGAACATATTGGGGTACAAATTGAAAATCGAAAATCGAGCACATCGTGAAAATTGTCCAATTTCAAACGCCTATTGCTCAGTCATTTCATGATGGAATAATGAGATTGTAGCGTCAATCGATTTCGGCACTCCATAACAATTTTTTATATTGAAGAAAATAATAATGTCATGAAACTAACTATCAAACAATTAAAAAATCTCAACCCCTGTCCTAACGGAAATACCCAGTTCTGATTGGTCGAAATTGACGACACGTGCGGCGGGTCCCTAACAGAGACATCAAAACCAAGCTACCTGGGGGAAATCGGCATTGCAAATACATGAAAGTAGGGGTGACTTTTGTTCCTACCGATATGTATTCCCTAACAGAGACATCAAAACCAAGCTCCCTGGGGGAAATCGGCATTGCAAATATATGAAAGTCGGGGGCATTTTTATATTGCAAGTAAGGTGAGTGATGCGATTATTTCTAGCTAATAAAATTCAAATTTGGAACTTTAATGTTGGTTGCATCGTGAAATTTCATATCAATGACCGATCATGCATTGTGAAAAATTTAGCACAAGTGTAATTGTAAAATTGTATATGGTAACAGTTGTGTTAAAAATGACTTGATATGCTCATATGCTTCCCATATGCTCTACATATAGTGTTAGGTGTTGTTAGTCCAATTAAAATTCGCATTGGGTTGAATAAACACTCAGAAAGTATAAATTATAAAAGAAAATTACCCTATCCATTTCAAATACGATTTCTCAATAGTAAAGTACCATGTTTATATTGATGAGAAAAATTGATAATTGTGTTCGGTATTGGTTATTATCTTATATTACATTGGTGAGTTTTTTTTCTTTATTTCGTCCATACATAACACAGGAGGCATCTCATCTAGGATCACAGAGGGCGGTTTTCATCAAACCTCGTTCCACTTCGGTATCTTTTATCTGATTCGCATCATACAACGACTGTTTACCATCTTTCTGTCATCATCATTCGGTAAACACTGGTGGAGTGAACAAATAATACCCAACAACCGAACAAAACGGCTCTTTTCAGGGACATCAAATCATTATCAAAAAGTTTAACGATGTAATTCTTCAAACATATCCAAAATCAACAGATAGCCTAACGGAATCCTACGTCAGCTATGCGGTCGTGTCTCGGACACAACCCCATGTGACTTTTTCATCGCGAATTCACGCTTTGTCAAAAAAAAAAACGTTTTGAAACGAAACCTAAACAATCAGTTGATAGATGTTTGACAAAGTAAAAACTATGTTCGAATTCGAAAATCAAATTAGTAAAGTATACTTTTATTCAGACGGATTCAAGTAAATACTAGGAAAGTTTACTTTACTTGGAAACAGGCAGAATAAGTAAATACTTTTTTTTATTCATACGACCTATTGACTGTATTTGTTCTCGACGTAGGACTACGTCTTTCATTTCTATACTGGGGTGTAAGTTCAAAGTGTCGAAAATAAAAGCGTTACGCCGGAACAACGAGATTTTGAGCGATAATACCTCCTAAACAACTGAACGAAATAGTATGATGAACACTTCATTCGAAGGATAAAATATCTACGCGTTATATACTTGCTACTTTTTGATCCAAAAACTTGTTTCAGCAGTCCTAAAATAGCTTTCAAAACAGGCTATAGAAATCACACTAATCGGTTTATAAGCAAGTGCCGCTCGAAAATCCACTCAATTGTGATTGCGTAACAATTGACGTAACAACGATCGCTGGAATTAATGGATGTTTCCCTAACACAAACTTCAAAACCATGGAGCCTGAGGAAATCGGCATTGCGAAATAGATACAAGCTGCGGGTACTTTTGTGCTCGTTTGCGTTTTTGCAAATCGGAATGTTTCCCTAACACAGATTTCAAAACAATGGAGCCTTGGGAAATCGGCATTGCAAAATAGATACAAGTCGGCAGTACTTTTATACCCCCATGCATTTTTACACTCCGGAATTCATTTTGATACCACGGTCTACAGAAGCGGGTAAAAAGGCAACGCTTTGGCTCGGTTATCCAAGACTGCATTGGAAGTTATCCCTTCATGTCACCAACTCACCGACTTTACTCTACGCATGCCGTTCAATGATTAGGCAAAATGTTGATAACTATTTGCTGTGATAACTACTACCATAATGCATGAGTTGACCTAGATTGGGATTTGTTTGCAATTGAATTCGTAAATTGTTCATTCATTCACTAGTTTAATCAATAATTTAATCTATGCACACAAAGGATAGATCTGCGCAGCGGCGATATCGTACCCAATGAGGAACATCCGAGGTGCGATGTTTGCTAATTGAAGAAACACAAATGATTACTAAGGGCGATTACACATTATCCGGTTTCAGCCGGACCGGTTTCAAAAAGCGCCGCTGGGTTTGGACGGATAACCGGATAACAATGTGAAAAAGACCTCGCGCTACACAAAACCGTGCATCTCTCACATACACATACGTGCATTTATTTATATAGTGGATTGACAGGTAAACATTGCTGCAAATACTCCTGCTACATGCAGCCGTTTGTATACGGAAAACCTTGAAACCACAGCTGCTGCAGCAATTACGAGTCTTCTCAAATTTGCGTTCCTTTGGAGAGTATATACGCCGTGTTAAAATGTGGCACACCAGGAACACGGCAGATCTTGCGAAAATTACGCGCATCCTGCATCAGGACGGTATTATTACCGATAGGTGCGATCCAGCGGTCGAAGGTGTGAATCTTCTCGCCCCATTTCAAAATACAATTCAATGACAAATAAATTTAAAAGTCCAGTTGCGGTGTATTTATCCATATCCATATATATAAATTGTTTTATTTCCAAACTTACACAAACAGTATTATTCAATCCATACACTCTGTTGCCACATATTTCCAATAGAATTTGAATGAACCAATAAAAAACATTTCGTAGGCTAAGGGCACTACTCAATTATTTATTCACTTCCTGTGACTTCTTAGAATTAGCCTACGAGATAATCCATCTATTCTAGAGTGTCTTTTTATTCCACCATTGCAGTATGAATCTTTACGATTAGAACAACATAATTTTCCTTCAGAAACTATTTCATCACTGCTTCCGCAGATTCCTCGAGCGCGTACTCCCGGGGCAGGGACGGCTTCTCGAGCGTATTTCGCATCAACACATAGTTATCAATACGCGGATCCTAGGCGAAAAATGACCGAATCAGATATGCCAGCTGGATGATTTCGCTCTGACAGAGCGGATGCTTCTGCATCGGGCAGGAGAACATCTTGATCACCGGTCACATGATAGACAGTTTGGTCTTGAGCTCCTCGAGCCGAGCCTTGTCATCGATCGCTTTCCGGGTCAGGTCGAACTGTGTGGAATGCCCAATAAGAATATTACTAGAGTGCTATTTTTGGTGTGTTCAAATTTACAAAAACTGACCTTCACATTCAGCTCGATAAAATCGCTCACCATTGCTTTGCTTTGAGCAGAAACCTGCATCACTAAACTTTTTCCACAGTAGCGAAATAAAGGAGTAAATGTAAATCCATCCATATCACTATCAAATTCTGAATTTCAAAAACAACAAACAAACGACAATAGCACACACATACTAATACATGGGACGAAAAACTGCCTGAATTGTACTAATACTAACAGACATGACAAACAACTGTCAATCCGCGTTGATGGCATGGAACTTCTTGCTCTGCTTTTGGGAAATGATAGTGATAATAGATTTTCAGGTGCAATAAACACATGTTTGAAAATAAAAGTTAAGAATGAAAATTAACTTCTTCTTATAAAATATGTTATTTTCGTAATGGAGTAACACGTTCTTTTGCAAGTGGAGAAAACCCCCTGATCAATAATTATATTTGATGATGATTTTGTATTACAATTATGAGTTTCAGTGAAAATATGAAGAAAATTATACAAAAATGATTAAATGATAATCAGTTCACGGGTTCTAAGTAATCAAATAACATGAAGTAAAAATTTTCATTCAAAATTTAAACAACTTGAAACTTAAAAGGTCTGATAATCTTATAGAGAATGATTTGCTTTCCCAAACTGATGTCTCCACCAGACGTCGGCACAATACTATTGTCATCGCGTGTAATGCTTGTCCGGTCACCGGACATTGCAGTCGCAGTAGACGGCTGCATCACGGCGCCGTAAAGAGGTTGGTACGGTCGAAATTTGCCATTTGGGTTTCAGACCGGTCCGGCAAAAACCGGATAATGTGTAATCGCCCTAAAGGTGGCCGTATACCGTTTGAACGGAGGTCAAATATTTTGACAGAAAAAATTTGGTTAAAATTTAGTACAAATTTCATGTTTGACAAAAATATTTTACAACAATAATTACACCTATTTGTTTTTTCAAAAGTTTGACATAAAATTATTTGGCCAAATACAGCTATTTGGAGTGAATGCCAAATACGGTTATCACAGAGTACACTGTTTGTTGAGTGTCGAGTCGGAAATTATTTTGTGTGCGCCCGTTGTCATTTTTCAAAGAATAAATATTTATTGATGAAAATGGCTACTGTCATTGAGAACGTCATATGAATAAATAAATTTAAGAATAAATTTATTCGATGTATCAGCTTAAATTTATGAAATTGTGTTCTCTCAAATTCAAATTCTTTTCTCATATGATTATTCTTATAAAAAAAACTATCGCACACCTATGTACACATACGTTTTATTGATGACAGCCGAACGCTTGTCACGATTTTTTCCACAAGTTATTGTGCGCACTTTAAATGCGGCCGCATTGATGGAGTTCTATTCTGCCATTTTGGCCTTGCCCTGGATGTCGTCCAATCGGGCGCCCAATTGCAGCACATCCTGCAGAAAGCCGTTCTCCCCGACAGATGTACGTTTATTCCGAAATAGATTAACTGATTATGTAGAGACCAGCGCCCTTGCCGAAATTGATGCAAATCTCTGGCGAGATGTCTTCCTCCAGATAGCGGCTGATGTAACGTAAGGTCGCACGCTGCCCCTTGGGTCGAAGCGCTAAAAGCGGAACTGCGAAGAGCAGCAGCATCGGTGTTGGCACTGCTCGGTGTGTTGTCTCCTTTGAGATAGCTGCCGGAGAAGATTCTATCGAAGCTCTGCATCAGTGGCAGCAAGGCTCCAATAACATCCGAACCTATGCAATTGAACAAATCTAAGCCATACAGCACTTGGCCCGGATGTCATGCGAGGCGGTGATATCATGTGCAACCGACAATAGAACTGGCTTGAAAACCTTCAGCTGATTATCGTCGACTTCCTCGAGCTGAATCACCAACAGCAGAATGATTCGTGCAGTCCACGCTAGTTCGGCTCCTTTGCCTTTCTTGATGGACCTCTCGATCTCATCCACAAACGTCATCTTACGGCTTTCGATCACATCGGGGATGTAATGATGTACCGGCACATCGTTGATTGTCTGGAATGCGTTGATTCTGGTCTGTAGCGATTTGCCCGTGGAATTCTCGATAGCCTGGAGGAGTTTTCCTCGTATTTCTCGGAGCCGCCGTCCTCTCCGCCACTTATTGGCCATAAAAATATCCACACAACCAAGACAATTTTTTACGCTATGATGAATTTACGATGGAACCTAGAAATTAATATTAAATAGGAAAATATAATCGTATACAGCCATTCCATGCCGCACCGATATAGTGGTTCTCAGATTTTCGTAAAAATTGGCAGTTTTGTTCTTTATCGCAAAACATTTGACCCGTATTTTTTATTTTTTCATTAGGGTGCCATTTTAGGGTTGTCCAAAAAACAACTTTTTCCTCTTTTTTCCAAAAATGATTTTTTTCAAAAAATCATAACTTTTGAACAAAGTCATTTTTAGAAAAAAAAAGGATTTTTTGGACCATCGGCTAACTTTGAGAAATCATAACTCAAAAACGAAAAGAAGGCCTCTCTGGTTTCGACAGATGTTATATGAAAAATCCTCAGTCTTTTAGAAAAATTATAAAAAATATAGCGCCTGTGGTCCCGAGACTATGAAAACAATACAAAACGAATACAATCAATAATAACGAGAGCAGAATTCGAATTTCTACAGGTATGGTTTTTTTTAAACTACTTTAAAAATTTAAAGTTTTAATTTGATATGTCGATCATCTGAATCGGTCTAGTAGTTCAAAAGTTATGAGTTTTTAAAAAAGGGCATTTTTGGAAAAAGAGGAAAATGTTTATTTTTCAAACAACCCTAAAATGGAAATGGTCACCCTAATGAAAAAAATAAAAAATATGGGTCTAATGTTTTGCGATAAAGAACAAAATGGTAGTTTCACGAAAATCTGAAAACCACTATATCGGTTTGGCATGGAATGGCTTTATATAGAAAATAATAAACTTACCTTTCGGTCATATTGCGAAATGTTTACTAAGGGTGGGTTTGGAATAGAGATATATTCATGTGAAGAAATATGATGAGATTTATAGAAATCGCATCAACCGTTTACACTAGCGCGAACTTATATAATGAATATATTCATATTTTCGGTGAATTTATTCACCTAAAGTAGAACTGCATCCAACTTTAGGGATTTCTCACCAGTGAGAAATTTACCAGCGTTTACATATGCCTGAATTTATTCTATCCAAAGTGATTATATATACCTAGAAGAAATGTATCATATATATTCTCACCCGTTTACATCTATTTTCTCGTGAATAAATCCTTCTATAGCTATAGATCTCCCTAATGTAAACCCGCCATAATGTTTACTTTCGGGCAGGAATGCCAGGTGCACAGATTAATGAGTATTGGTATTTTTTTTTCAATGTGTCTCAGGTCTAAAATTCATTGTTTCATTTCGTTGGGGTTGAAGAAATAAAAATAATGACAAACTCGGCTGAAGAATTTAAATAGAAAATACATATTAACAGATTTTCATTGGCCGAAAATATCGAAGTAGGGCTTTTTCAAACAGAAAATCCACAAGTATATAGAATGAATTCAACAACAAAGTGATTTTTACTTCAAACTCTGTAGAACTTCAAGCGGTAGGAATACATATTGTCTCTAGAAGACATTAGTTCATTTAGGATTGGAATGATTGTGACATTGTATTTTTATTATTTCGAGCCTATGCTATACAATAGATTGGCGCAAGACCTCAACACAAGTTTAATTGAATGCGCTATACAACAATAACAATTAGAATAAACATTGAATGAGCTATCAAACTTTGCTCAAGAGAAAGTTAAAAATTTTAGTTTCCTCTGATATGATTGTGAAGGCTTTGAAGACATTTTGACGTAGGACTACGTCTTTCATTTCTATACCGGGGTGTAAAATCAAAGTTTCGAAAACGAAAGCGTTACGCCGGAGACCGAGATTTTGAGCGTTAATAGCTCCTAAACAACTGAACGAAATGGTATGATAAACACTTCATTCGAAAGATAAAATGTCTACGCGTTATATACTTGTTACTTTTTGATCCAAAAACTTGTTTCAATAGTCTTAAAATTGCTTTCAAAACAGGCTATTGAAATCACCAATCGGTATATAAGCGAGCGGCGCTCGGAAATCCACTCAGTTCTAATTGAACAGCGATTGGAGCATGTTGTCGCTGTTGCGGTGAAGCTCTTTATTTATCATGAAAGCGCGGATGAACGGTGTCACCAAGAGCCTGTTTGTGCACCCTAGGCCAGAAGGGAATCTATCAGGAGGAGAGTGATGCCACAAACGGTTCCCTGGGAAGACATCGCTACACACACATACACGCGCGGCTATTAACAGGTGGTTATCGAGTTGGCATTAACCACTGGTGGGCTTCCAGTATCGAGGAAAATGTGGAAATAACTAATCGTTACTGAAAATAATCTGCCAGTTCCTTTGGGAATTTTCAAAATATATTCATGTGAAAGAGTTTAATTGAATGTTTTCTATCCATGTAACACTGTGACCAAATATGTTTCAATCAAGTGCTATTAACAGGTGGTTATCGAGTTGGCATTAACCACTGGTGGGCTTCCAGTATCGAGGAAAATGTGGAAATATCTAATCGTTACTGAAAATAATCTGCCAGTTCCTTTGGGAATTTTCAAAATATATTCATGTGAAAGAGTTTAATTGAATGTTTTCTATCCATGTTACACTGTGACCAAATATGTTTCAATCAAGTGCTATTAACAGGTGGTTATCGAGTTGGCATTAACCAATGGTGGGCTTCCAGTATCGAGGAAAATGTGGAAATATCTAATCGTTACTGAAAATAATCTGCCAGTTCCTTTGGGAAATTTCAAAATATATTCATGTGAAAGAGTTTAATTGAATGTTTTCTATCCATGTAACACTGTGACCAAATACATTTGGTTTTGTGGTTTTTCAATCAATCGCAATTAACAGGATAGCTTCAGAAGATTATTCTTCCCCATCAGTAGGATATTTCCGTATCCAATATTGTATGCGCCCGCAATCGATTATTGCTCAGTCGCCGAAAGTTCCGAGCTCAGAGAGTTCATTCCCCTCTAGTTTGCCTTCCAAATTGCCATCGTAAACCACACCTTCTCTCGATTCAATCACACACAAAAAGCATACTTAAGCGATATTCTGCTGGTGAGACACATTCATTTTTCGTGAGGACATCGACAAGACAACATCGTTGCCTAACGTGCTGAAGGAGGTGGACGGCGAAGGATCGACACATACACGCGCAGAACTCTTTCCGTTAGGATGCCATTCAGCATCGAGAAAGTTCCGGAAAGATCTAATCATTGCTGGAAAATAATCTGCCAGTTCCTTTGGGAATTTTCAAAATATATTCATGTAAAAGAGTTTAATTGAATGTTTTCTATCCATGTAACACTGTGACCAAATATGTTTCAATCAAGTGCTATTAACAGGTGGTTATCGAGTTGGTATTAACCACTGGTGGGCTTCCAGTATCGAGGAAAATGTGGAAATAACTAATCGTTACTGAAAATAATCTGCCAGTTCCTTTGGGAATTTTCAAAATTTTGAAATGTGAAAGAGTTTAATTGAATGTTTTCTATCCATGTAACACTGTGACCAAATACATTTGGTTTTGTGGTTTTTCAATCAATCGCAATTAACAGGATAGCTTCAGAAGATTATTCTTCCCCATCAGTAGGATATTTCCGTATCCAATATTGTATGCGCCCGCAATCGATTATTGCTCAGTCGCCGAAAGTTCCGAGCTCAGAGAGTTCATTCCCCTCTAGTTTGCCTTCCAAATTGCCATCGTAAACCACACCTTCTCTCGATTCAATCACACACAAAAAGCATACTTAGCGATATTCTGGTGGTGAGACATATTCATTTTTCGTGAGGACATCGACAAGACAACATCGTTGCCTAACGTGCTGGAGGAGGTGGACGGCGAAGGATCGACACATACACGCGCAGAACTCTTTCCGTTAGGATGCCATTCAGCATCGAGAAAGTTCCGGAAAGATCTAATCATTGCTGGAAAATAATCTGCCAGTTCCTTTGGGAATTTTCAAAATATATTCATGTGAAAGAGTTTAATTGAATGTTTTCTATCCAGGTTACACTGTGACCAAATATGTTTCAACCAAGTGCTATTAACAGGTGGTTATCGAGTTGGCATTAACCACTGGTGGGCTTCCAGTATCGAGGAAAACGTGGAAATATCTAATCGTTACTGAAAATAATCTGCCAGTTCCTCTGGGAATTTTCAAAATATATTCATGTGAAAGAGTTTAATTGAATGTTTTCTATCCATGTAACACTGTGACCAAATATGTTTCAATCAAGTGCTATTAACAGGTGGTTATCGAGTTGGCATTAACCACTGGTGGGCTTCCAGTATCGAGGAAAATGTGGAAATAACTAATCGTTACTGAAAATAATCTGCCAGTTCCTCTGGGAATTTTCAAAATATATTCATGTGAAAGAGTTTCATTGAATGTTTTCTATCCATGTAACACTGTGACCAAATATGTTTCAATCAAGTGCTATTAACAGGTGGTTATCGAGTTGGCATTAACCACTGGTGGGCTTCCAGTATCGAGGAAAATGTGGAAATATCTAATCGTTACTGAAAATAATCTGCCAGTTCCTTTGGGAATTTTCAAAATATATTCATGTGAAAGAGTTTAATTGAATGTTTTCTATCCATGTAACACTGTGACCAAATACATTTGGTTTTGTGGTTTTTCAATCAATCGCAATTAACAGGATAGCTTCAGAAGACTATTCTTCCCCATCAGTAGGATATTTCCGTATCCAATATTGTATGCGCCCGCAATCGATTATTGCTCAGTCGCCGAAAGTTCCGAGCTCAGAGAGTTCATTCCCCTCTAGTTTGCCTTCCAAATTGCCATTGTAAACCACACCTTCTCTCGATTCAATCACACACAAAAAGCATACTTAAGCGATATTCTGGTGGTGAGACACATTCATTTTTCGTGAGGACATCGACAAGACAACATCGTTGCCTAACGTGCTGGAGGAGGTGGACGGCGAAGGATCGACACATACACGCGCAGAACTCTTTCCGTTAGGATGCCATTCAGCATCGAGAAAGTTCCGGAAAGACCTAATCATTGCTGGAAAATAATCTGCCAGTTCCTTTGGGAATTTTCAAAATATATTCATGTGAAAGAGTTTAATTGAATGTTTTCTATCCATGTAACACTGTGACCAAATATGTTTCAATCAAGTGCTATTAACAGGTGGTTATCGAGTTGGCATTAACCACTGGTGGGCTTCCAGTATCGAGGAAAATGTGGAAATATCTAATCGTTACTGAAAATAATCTGCCAGTTCCTTTGGGAATTTTCAAAATATATTCATGTGAAAGAATTTAATTGAATGTTTTCTATCCATGTAACACTGTGACCAAATATGTTTCAATCAAGTGCTATTAACAGGTGGTTATCGAGTTGGCATTAACCACTGGTGGGCTTCCAGTATCGAGGAAAATGTGGAAATAACCAATCGTTACTGAAAATAATCTGCCAGTTCCTCTGGGAATTTTCAAAATATATTCATGTGAAAGAGTTTAATTGAATGTTTTCTATCCATGTAACACTGTGACCAAATATGTTTCAATCAAGTGCTATTAACAGGTGGTTATCGAGTTGGCATTAACCACTGGTGGGCTTCCAGTATCGAGGAAAATGTGGAAATATCTAATCGTTTCTGAAAATAATCTTCCAGTTCCTTTGGGAATTTTCAAAATATATTCATGTGAAAGAGTTTAATTGAATGTTTCTATCCATGTAACACTGTGACCAAATACATTTGGTTTTGTGGTTTTTCAATCAATCGCAATCAACAGGATAGCTTCTGAAGATTATTCTTCCCCATCAGTAGGATATTTCCGTATCCAATATTGGATGCATAAAACCTTGTGCCTCCAACGTAACGCTCTCGTTTTCGAAGTTCTTCAAATATTCATTCATTCAGAATGAATTCAGATTCAACTTCATACAAATGATCTCTAAATCAACGATAGTCCTACGTCACCCTTGCGGTTATACCATAGATATAACCCACTTCCTGTTTTTTCGTACATGTGTAGGATTCGGCGATCTTTAGAGAAAGATCGATCGTGATGGATCGATTTTCTAAACGGCATAGGACTGATTTAATCAGTACCGAAGAATCGATCTTTGGAAAATCAAATGCCTTTTTCCAATTTATTTACTTTTTCTATATAAGTGTTGTCTTTTTTTTAATGGTGTTACGAGAGAAAATCGACGACTGGCGGACTCGAAACTGGAATCGAACATTGCCCGACACTTTGGGTACTTCTACCGACCAAACACTTTTCTTCCAACTTCACTTGAATTTGTTTTTATCCCATTTGTTTATTTCAGGCTCATTAGCATTTTAGCTGTAACAGAGCCGAATTTTTTTAATCGTGTACATGTCACATATTTATCATATCTATAATTAGCACATTACACAGTTGCCATTTTTCGGCGGTATAGTATTCCTTCTATACATATGGTACATTACATTTCACAGTAGCCATTTAGGCGTAAGAGTATTCGTTCTGTTCTTTCATTGTCCAGTTAGACCGGACAGCGGAGACAGTTGATATGATCATTGTTGAGTTATTAATAGAATAGCAGCCCGATGTGTCTTGCAGAGCAGAGCAGTTGTATGGATGAATCGATCTTATTTCGACCGTGGATCGATCTCCATCGCAGATGATTGTTGCGTGGACGTAGTTATTCTGTAACAACACAAAGATGGTCAATGAGGGTCCTGAGTTTTGAACTCACGATCGATCGCTTACAAAGCGAACGCGCAGCCAATGTGGCTACGGAGACCCCCCACTTGAATTTTTGAACACTATATAGTTTCACTACTTCACTATTTTACTTCGATAGTTTATTTGCTACTGAACATTTCACTACAATAGTTTAATCGTTACTGAACATTTCACTTAGTTGGTTCAGCTACTAATGAAATTTTTACTACAATAGTTTAATCGCCACTGAACATTTCACGTTGATGGTTTAGTTGATACTGTACATTTCACTATGATGGTTGATTGAAACTGGACGATGTACTGAACATTTCGTGCCCTATTTATACGGTACACGCTTGTTTCATAGCAGGTTTGTTTCAATTAGACTTTCCGAGATCTCGCACAGCACCCAAAAAAGACAGTGTGCGTTGCGTTATCCAGTCTAGCATCTCACAAAGTCATTGGGAGCTGTCTGCAACAAATGAGTGAGGTAGAAGGCAGCCGAGCGAGCAGACTTCCTGTGCGCGCTGAAATCCCAAGAGACGAGTATCGATTTTCTCTTCCTCACAGCCCTTTCATGTGCAAGCGATAAGACCGGGCTTTAGCACGCGAGGCTGGGATTGGCTCTTTCTCTTCTCTTACGTAAAATGTTGTGATGTGTTCAGGAAATGCCTCGTCGCGTTTCGATGCGAACGATGCACATGTGTTGTGTACACGAAGAGATACTCGTGCATTAGTGCTCGCGAGACTTTCTCGTGTACCTACCTCGAAGTGACATTTGGTTAGGCCTTCTGAGATCTCGCACAACACGTAGAAGAGACAATTTGCCTTGCCCTATTTAGCCTCATATCTTACACAATCATTGCGAGCTGTGTGCAACAAATGAATGAATTGATTGGATGTCTTTAGCAGCGATATTTATGTGAAACAGTTCTTCATCACTAATTATTCTACGTGCCATATTACGAAGATTAAAATTTTAACATCAGAAGCACAACTTCCCCCGACAGCACCAAATGTCACTTTGAGGCAGGCACACGAGAAAGTCTCGCGAGCACCAACACATGTGCAGCACGCATGTTGAGGTGCAACGAAGTATTCTTGAGCACATCTCAATATTTTACGAAAGAGAAGAGTAGGAGACGAACCCAGGCTCGTGTGCTAAAGCCCGGTCTCAACGCTTGCACATGAAGGGGTTATGAGGAGGAGAAAATCAATACTCGTCTCTCGAAATTTAGCCGCGCGCGCACAGGAAGTCTGAAAACCTCTCAATATTTTACGAAAGAAAAGAGAAAGAGCCAATCCCAAGCTCGCGTACTAAAGCCCGATCTCATCGCTTGCACATGGAAGGGTTGTGAGGAAGAGAAAATCGATACTCGTCTCTCGAAAATGAAGCGCGCGCAAAGGAAGTCTGGTTTCAATGCATTCCTATTGTAGCGTACACTTTTTCCAGTTTCGCCCCTTTCTTCGGGAGGTCCAGATTACACTCCCAGTCAACGCACTTCACTTCACTTTTGCCGGATCAAACACGGATTCGGGTTCAGTTTAATGTTCCATTAACTGCCAACATAAACGGGAACACTACTCGAGTCTTAGAACCGAATTCTTTCGATACTATTCGGGCGGTCGGAAAAATATTGGGTTGGGGAAAAAGAAATGTCGTATTTCTGATAGAAATTTGACGCTTTATTTAATATACTTAAAATTATCCAATTTAAGTCAAATTCGCGCCGTTTCGTTCGCAATCTTGTTGCCATTTAGAAGGCAACTTTATTATCCTCCCCCCCTTATAAAACCCCCCTCCTTATTTGCAAAAAAACTCAGACAGTCAGTTTTCGTAAACCTCTTTTGAGGCCAACTTAGTATCACCAAGAGCGTTTTGCATGGACCGGAAGAGATGATAATCACTTGGAGCCAGGCCCGGTGGGTGCAATAGGACATCCCATCCGAGGTCCTGTAGCTTCTGGTGGGTCATCAAAGATGTGTGAGGCCGAGCGTTGTCCTGGTGGAAAACAACACCATTCCTATTGATCATTTCTGGCCGCTTCTGGTCAATCGCCTGCTTCAAACGGTCGAGCTGCTCACAGTAGAGAACCGGGTTGAGGGTCTGGTCATAGTTGAGCAGCTCATAGTGGATGATTCCCTTTCAATCCCACCAAACACACAGCAAACCTTCCTGGTCGTCAATCTCATTCGTTCGAGAACTCGCGAGCTGATCGGACAAGTTTGAAAATCGATCCGATAACGGTGTTTTTTTTTCACGCAGATCTATATTGTGCTTTTTTTCATCAGTGCTTGCGAGTGAAGCGAGCTCAATTAAAAGTGGTGCACGATCGAGACGCTGAGGATCCAGTTCAGATCAACACACATTCATCACACGCTACACAGCAGCGGCAAGTAGAAGTTTATTTTTCTATTGTTCCATATATCATTCCTTCAACCTCCTGTGTACGATTTACACCATTGTCCAACATTGTATTTACCAAATCGGCAAGCGTTGGCATTAGGGGTGTACATTTTTCTTACATTACCGTTGAACTTTTGTTGAAACTTTTTTTCATTTTTGAATTTTATACAATAAAAAATTGAAATAAATATAATTTATATATACCTTGAATACAAATATAATTTATTTACTCATTTATTTTTTTCTATTTTTTATTATTATTCTACACTGTTCACATCGAACAGGTGACTAATTCATTATTATGGCTGAGGGCGGGGAGGATCCCCCATCCACGTCATTGAATGTTTCTGATGCTGACCCACCTCCTGAAGAGCAGGAGGATGAAGCAGACGTTGAGGAGGATAATTCTGTGTATGAAGTAGAAAGTTCTGAAGATGAGGAAATTGATGAAAAACATGATTTTCGTCTAAAGGAATACCCGGAGGGATTCAAAGGTCCATTCATTGTATACTTTAGACGAAAATCAAAACCTCTTAATGTCATTCGCATCTCAAAAGAACTAACGCAGAAATTTTCCAAAGTAACTGAAATTACTCGGATGGGGCCAGACAAATTACGAGTTGTCGTCTCTTGCAGGACCCAAGCGAATGCAATAACGCGCTGTGATCTCTTTGCGATTGAGTATCGACGTACCCTGTTGCAACGTTAAATAGACGGTGTAATAAACGAAAAGGGTTTGACTCGAAAAGAGATACTCGATGGTGTCGGTCGCTTCAAGAATTCCTCACTTAAAAGTGTGAAGATTCATGAATGCGATCGACTGAAGTCTGTGTCACTTAAAAATGACAAACGAGTTCTCAATCGGCGAACTCTTTTCGAGTGACATTTGAGGGTTCCGCTCTTCCAAACTACGTTGCAATAGGTGCTCTTCGTTTACCTGTTCGGTTGTTTGTACCCCGGGTAATGAAATGCAATAAATGTATGCAACTCGGTCACACGGCCGCCTATTGTTGCAATAAACAACGTTGCGCAGATTGTGGAGAGAGTCATGATGGGACTTCTTGCGCAAAAGAGCGCAAGTGTCTTCATTGCGACGGGGCCCCCCATGATCTTTCTCAATGCCCGGTGTACATACAACGAGGGGAAAAACTCAAGCGTTCCTTAAAGGAACGTTCCAAGCGGACTTATGCAGAAATGCTTAAGAGTTCCGCCTCAACGACTCAGGACAATCCCTACTCCATTCTGCAGAACGACGAGCCTGTTGCAGACCCTCCCAATGCAGGAAGTTCCGGTACATCGCAGGGTGCCATTAGGAAAAGAAAAATTACTTCTTTTCCATCACTCCCCAGAAAGAAGACCGAAACTTCCCAAGTTGGAATGAAACCTCGTATCGAACGTGCTGAGAATAGACCAAAGCAAGTACCTCCTGGTTTAAGCGGTTCTTCTACGCACCAGGGGTCCTCAGCACTTCCCGGAGCAGAGTCCAACACGTCTGTTCCTTTTTCGCGGTCGAGGCAACAGCCACAATCTGGCTTGTGTTACGGGGTTTCGGATCAGAACGAACTGCACTGCCTCAGGTTTTGTAAGCGACTGCCACATAGTTTATTTTTCCCTTTCTTGCTATTTCACAAATCCTTATTATTTATCTACTCCGTTTTCCTGCCTATTCGTTTTTTATCTTATCGCTAGGATGCCGAGAATGCCGATCATAAAACAACCCTCGTCATGCTTATGGATTTCGTCACCCATGTGGCCATATCCTAAAATAAACATGACGAGGCTATAACGATCGTCTGTACTATATGCCTGGTATTCTTATGATATGATTCTGTGAGACGAACCGATCATAAAAGATGTTTCACTATGTTTATGGATTTACCTCCCACGAGGCTAAATTCTGAATAAACACGGCGAGACGATAATGATCGTTCGTACCACAACACTTGCTTGCGTTTTCTGACCTGGTGGACAATATTTTAAATGCTTTAAATATAAATGACCCTCTTAAAAGCATAGTATTATGTTTGCTTCCGATCGTGAGAACATTTTTGAAAGAAAAATGTGTTTTTTTAGCAGCGTTCATTTCCCTCGATGCCTGATTCAGTGCAAGAGGTCAAGGATTTGACCACTGTAATACAGTGGAATTGCAGAAGCATCATCTCTAAACTAGATCAATTTAAATTTTTAATTCATAGTTCTAACTGTGATGTATTTTCCCTCTGTGAAACATGGCTTTCTTCAGCCGACGAACTGAATTTCCACGATTTCAACATTATTCGCCTCGATCGAAATGACTCGTTTGGTGGCGTACTATTGGGGATCAAAAAATGCCACTCCTTCTATAGAGTCACTCTCCCATCGATGACAGGCATTGAAGTTGTCGCTTGCCAGACACAAATCAATGGCAAAGACCTCTGCATTGCCTCGATATATATTCCTCCAAGAACTATGGTTGGCCGCCATCAGTTTTTTGATATCATCGAGGCACTGCCGGAGCCGCGGCTAATCTTAGGTGACCTCAACTCCCATGGAACAGCATGGGGTTCACTCTACGATGACAACCGTGCCACTTTGATTTATGATTTGTGTGACAACTTCAAATTGACAGTTTTAAATACTGGGGAAGCAACTAGAATAGCCAACCCTCCTGCGCGGGCAAGCATGCTAGACATATCACTTTGCTCTTCTTCGTTATCCCTGGATTGCACGTGGAAGGTAATCCAAGATCCCCACGGTAGTGACCACCTACCAATAATTTTATCGATCGTCAATGAATCAGGTTCTCGTGAGTCAGTCGATATTGCGTATGACCTCATGAAAAATATTGACTGGAGAAAATTTGCAGAAATAATATCTGAAGCACTTGTTTCAATGCATGAACTTCCTCCACTCGAAGAGTATAATTTTATATCGAGTTTGATTTACAAAAGCGCACTTCAAGCTCAAAAGAAACGTGTTCCTGCTACCACTTTACGACGTCGTCCTCCATCACTTTGGTGGGACAAGGAGTGTTCAAAGGTCTACCTTGAAAAATCATCCGCTTTCAAAAAATTCCGGAAAACTGGACTAGTGGAATGGTTTCGAAAGCACCAAGCTCTAGAAGCCAAACTAAAAGGTATGATTAAAGCAAAAAAGCGTGAATATTGGCGAAAGTTCGTCAATGGTTTGTCATGGGAGACCGCTATGAGCACTCTTTGGAATACGGCTAGGAGAATGCGTGGCTGGAACCATACAAATGAAAGTGAGGAATACTCTGACCGTTGGATTTTCAAATTTACAAGAAAGGTTTGTCCCGATTCCGTTCCTGCACAAAGCGTCGTACGCGACATTCCGCTCCAATGCGACTATGAGAATTTTTCGATGGTGGAATTCTCAATTGCCCTCCTCTCATGTAACAATTCAGCTCCGGGGTCGGACAAGATTAAATTCAACTTGTTGAAGAATCTTCCCGACTTGGCAAAACAGCGTTTGCTGAACTTGTTCAACAAGTTTCTGTTGCTGAATATTGTCCCGCATGACTGGAGACAAGTGAGAGTGATAGCCATACGGAAACCCAACAAGCCGGCTTGCGATCACAACTCGTGTAGGCCGATTGCAATGTTATCCTGTATTCGTAAATTGTTAGAGAAAATGATTCTACTTCGTTTGGACAAGTGGGTTGAAGCGAACAATTTGCTGTGAAATACGCAGTTTGGCTTCCGCCGAGGTAAAGGGACAAATGATTGTCTCGCGCTGCTTTCTTCTGAAATCCAAATGCTCGCAAAGAACAAATGGCTTCCGTTTTTCTCGTTATCAAAGGGGCATTTGATTCAGTTTCCATGGAAATTCTCTCAGAGAAACTTCATAATCGTGGACTTTCACCAATTCTGAATAATTTCCTGTACAATTTACTGTCAGAAAAGCACATGTTTTTCAATCATGGAAGCTTGAAATCTTCTCGATACAGTTTTATGGGCCTACCACAAGGCTCCTGCCTAAGCCCCCTCTTGTACAGTTTTTACGTCAATGATATAGATGATTGTCTAACTAGAGACTGCACGCTGAGACAACTTGCAGACGATGGAGTTATTTCCATCACGGGTACTAATCCCGCCGTTCTGCAAAAATCCTTGCAAGATACCCTGAACAACCTGTTCAAGTGGGCTCTCAAGCTGGGTATCGAATTCTCTACGGAGAAAACCGAAATGGTCGTTTTTTCTAGGAAGCACGAACCCGCCCAATTCCAGCTTCACCTATCCGGCAAAACGATCAAGCACTCGATGTTTTTCAAATACCTTGGAGTATATTTTGACTCTAAATGTACCTGGGGAATGCACATTGCGTATTTGAAACAGAAATGCCAGCAAAGAATCAATTTTCTCCAAACAATAACCGGAACATGGTGGGGTGCCCATCCAGGAGACCTCATTCAGTTATACAAAACAACGATATTATCAGTGTTATAATATGGCAGTTTTTGCTTCCGATCAGCTGCCAGGATTCATATTCTCAATCTGGAGAGAATACAATATCGTTGCTTGCGTATATCCATGGGGTGTTTGGCAGGAGTACCCCCGCTTACTCTTCGGTTCACAGAATTATCCTACAGATTTCTCATCCGTTGCAAGATAATGAATCCATTGGTGATTGATAACTTCGAAAATCTACTCCAACTGATTCCTCAGTCAAGTTTTATGTCTTTATACCATGAGTACCTTACCCACGACGTGCACCCTTCACCAGGCATCTCCAACCAAGTTTGCTTCCCATACTTTTGCAATTCCTCTATCATTTTTGATCTGTCCATGCGACAAAAAATCCATGGAATCCCAGATCATCTACGCTCAGATTCTTTTCCGCCGATATTTTCGGCAGAATATGGGGGCATAGTTAGATCTGATAAAATGTTCTTTACTGACGGTTCATTCATAAACGGGTCCACTGGCTTTGGCATCTTCAATGAAAATTCCAGTGCCTCTTTCAAACTCAAACTGCCTTCCGTGTATGTTGCTGAACTAGGTGCGATATACTACGCACTGGGGATCATTGAAACATTGCCCATCGACCACTATTTTATTTTTTCAGACAGTCTCAGCTCATTAGAGGCAATCCGCTCAATGAAGGTTGATAAACGCTCATCTTATTTCCTAACAAGAATAAGACAACTATTGAGTGTTTTGGTCGAAAAATTATTCAAGATTACCTTAGCATGGGTTCCCTCTCATTGCTCGATTCCGGGGAATGAGAAGGCGGACTCGCTAGCTAAGGTGGGCGCTTTAGAAGGCACTCTTTTTGAAAGGCAAATTGCTTATAATGAATTTTTCCACATTCCTCGTCAGTACACGCTCGTAAGTTGTCAGCGCATGTGGAGTGGAGATGAGTTCGGTCGTTGGTTACACACGATTATCCCTAAGGTCTCGACGAGGGCATGGTTCAAGGGATTGAATGTAGGTCGTGATTTCATTCGCGTGATATCTCGGCTCATGTCCAATCACTACAACCTAAACGCGCATCTCTATCGCATTGGGCTCGCAGCAAACAATCTTTGTGATTGTGGCGATGGCTACCACGGCATCGAGCATGTTGTCTGGTCGTGTATCCGGTTCCATACTGTTCGCTCTCAGCTCTCTAGAGCACTGAGAGCACAAGGCAGACAATCGGAGATCCCCGTCCGGGATATCTTAGGTAGCCGTGATCCTGATCTTCTGCTTCATCTATACCTGTTCCTCAGAAACGCCGATGTCAACGTTTAATGAGGTTTCCTTCGTTGTGTCCCCGTTTCATATCCCTCCTATCCGATCGATAAAGTTTTACTTAGTCGCGGCAATACATACACACACTCTTTACAGACACACGGGCCAAAGGTTGTGCAGTCCACTGATCATTCAACAAGAGCCAAAGGTTATACCGCTCATGACAACTCTACACGAACTGATGATTGCGCCGGTTAGTGACCATTCTATCCTGGATTCCTCGAGTCGAGAAAGACGCACCACGCTAGATATGAGGTACAGACTAGGGGGGCGTTGCTGATTAATGGTCAGCTGTATCCCAATAGGAAGTATCCCGTGTCGGGCACACGTACAGGGCATTGGAGACAGCAACATCCCAATTACGAAAACACTTGTAATACTAACCTCGAGCCAACCGCGAGTAATCGGTTACATATTACTAACATAGATAATAAGAAAAATTGTCAAAGTATTGAACTCCCGGCCCCGTGAGGCTAACGCCATATGTGTTACTACCGGCAACCCTGAAACGGTCTGTGCGATATGGTCGTGTCATGGTAACATGTTGGCGAAATGTCAAACGCCATGAAAAGATTTCCAAAACCATTTGATTGTTCGAGGAGTTAAGTTATACAAAAAAAATATTGAATTGAAATATAATAATTGTATAACCAGTGCACCGAATTTGTAAGTTCTAAATAATGAATTGAATTGTAAAACTTACTGAATAAATCTTGTTTTAGTTTAAAGCATTACGCTAGAAAAACGGAGCTCCTTTTATTTTCGTTCCCGAACAATACCTTTAAAAAATTCGCTAATAAATACGGAGGATAACCATACCCCGGATAACAGCAAAAATTTCAGCTGCGTTGCCTGCGAAAGACCAGATTCTGCCGACGATTTCGTTGCGTGTGACAAATGTGGTGGTTGGTGACACCTATCCTGTGCCGGCGTCACGGGTTCAGTCGAGAACAGAGAGTGGATATGTACAACATGTTTACCGGTACCGGTCCAGTGTGTCTCGATTAGGTCTTCGTCGTCAGCTCGGAAAGCTCGTCTAGAACTTGAGTTGAAACGTCTGGAGGAACAACGAGAGATTGAAAGAAAACAGCTAGCTCTAGACATGGAAAAGAAATATATGGAGAAAAAACAGGAAGTGGGTTATATCTATGGTATAACCGCAATGATGACGTAGGACTATCGTTGATTCAGTGATCATTTGTTTGAAGTTGAATCTGAATCCATTCTGAATGAATGACTAAATGAATATTTGAGGCACTTCGAAAACGAGAGCTCTTTCGCTTGCATGTTTTTATATCTGCCAAGAGGAACTGGCAGATTATTTTGCAGCAGCGATATCTTTCCGGATTCTTCTCGATAATCAGCAAATGTAAAGAGTTGCGCGCGTGTATGTGTGTGTGTGACGGTTGCTCCGATGTCTCAAGCGGAACCAATTTTCGATGCTGGTATTCTCTCGGTCGTTTCCTCTTCTCTTAATGATAATGAATCCCTTGATCCCTCGCCGTCCAGCTCGTTCAACTCGTTCAGTAACGATGTTGTCTTGTCGATGTCCTCACGAAAAATGAATGCGTTTCACCACCACAATATCGCTTAAGTATGCTTTTTGTCCGTGACTGAATCGAAAGAAGGTGTGGTTTACGATGGAAATTTGGAAGGCAAACTAGAGGCGAATGAACTCTTTGAGTTTGAAACTTTCGGCGACTGAGCAATAATTGAAAATTATATGATTTTCGCGATGCGAAACATTTTCGAACTGTATTCGATACGAAAATATTCTACTGATGGGGGAGAATAATCTTCAGATGCTTTCCTGCTAATTAGTTGCACTTGATTGAAAAATCACAAAACCAAATGTATTCGATCGCAGCAGTACTATGTGGATAGAAAACATTAAAATAAACTCTTCCGCTTGAACATAATTTTCAATTCCAAGGGAACTGGCAGATTATTTAGCAGTAACGATGACATCATTCCGGATTCTTCTCGAAGTCCACCACCAGTGGTTAATGCTAACTTGATAACCACCTGTTAATTGCACTTAATTGTAAAATCACAAAACCAACTGTATTTGTTTGCAGTTTTACATGGATAGGAAACATTAAAATAAACTTTTTCACGTGAATGTATTTTTCAATTCCCAGGGAAACTGGCAGATTATTTTTCAGCAACGATTGAATCTTTCCGGAATTTTCTCGATGCTGAATGGCATCCAAACGAAAAAAAATCCGTGCGTGTATGTGTGTGTGTGTGGCTGCTTCGATGTCTTCCCGGGGAACCGTTTATCGATGCTGATACTCTCTTGGTCACCTTCTCTTATCCTCCTCCTGCCTCCTGACTTTTCTGCCCTACCTCACAGTTCCAAACAAACTGCATGTCTTTCAGGTTAGGTCAGGCTAGGTAATGAATCGCTCGATCCCTTGATTCCTCGCCGAAAAAGAATAATTTTCAGAAGCTTTCCTGTTAATTGCGATCGATTGAAAAATCACAAAACCAAATGTATTTGGTTGCATTGTGATATGGATAGAAAACATTCAAATAAACTCTTTCCCATCAATGTATTTTTCAATTCCCAGGGGAACTGACAGAGTATTTTTCAGCAACGATTAGTTCTTTCCCGATTTTCCTCGATACTCGAAGCCCACCAGTGGTTAATGCTAACTCGATAACCACCTGTTAATAGCACTTAATTGAAAAATATTTGGTCACAGTGTTACATGGATAGAAAACATTAAAATGAACTCTTTCGCATGAATATATTTTTCAGTTTTCAGGGGAACTGGCAGATTATTTTTCAACAACGATTGAATCTTTCCGGAAATTTCTCGATGCTGAATGGCACCCAAACGAAAATAGTTCCGCGCGTGTATGTGTGTGTGTTGGCTGCTCGCATGTTTCAAGCGGAACCGTTTGTGGCATCACTCTCCTCCTGATGGATTCCCTTTCGGCCTAAGGTGCACACACAGGCTCTTGGTGACACCGTTCATCCGCGCTTTCATGATAAACGAAGAACTTCACCACAACAGCGACAACATGCTCCAATCGCTGTTCAATTAGAACTGAGTGGATTTCCGAGCGGCGCTCGCTTATATACCGATTGGTGATTTCAATAGCCTGTTTTGAAAGCAATTTTAAGACTATTGAAACAAGTTTTTGGATCAAAAAGTAACAGGTATATAACGCGTAGACATTTTATCTTTCGAATGAAGTGTTAATCATACCATTTCGTTCAACTGTTTAGGAGCTATTAACGCTCAAAATCTCGGTCTCCGGCGTAACGCTTTCGTTTTCGAAACTTTGATTTTACACCCCGGTATAGAAATGAAAGACGTAGTCCTACGTCAAAATTCCGGCTGCTAGAGGATTCTATAATGGAAACTGAAGAGCGAAGTGTTCGAAATGACGAGATTGAATCTCGTGATCGTGCAAAGCACGTCAAAGAGTGGGTGACGGAGCAAGCATTCGCTAAAAGCGAAAATAGTAAATTGATAAGTCGTCCACTGAATCGTTTGAACCGTACTCACAGTGATTCAGCAATCCTCCCGGGGGGTAAACTATCCAAAAGTGCAACGATTGATTCGTGCACGGCTAATAAGTTACCGCGTCAATTAGACGTGGCAACTAATGAACACGCAACGAATTCTAAAAGAGAATCAGTTCAAAAGAATAATTATGAAGAAGAAATACATGAACTTCAGGAGAGAATGAATCGTTTCCAGTTTCAGTTGCTACACCAGGTTACAGGAGCAATTCCGAAACAACGTCCGAACGAATCCCAACAAATAACGACTACCATTGGTTTCTGCGAGACTGCCTTAGGAAATCCAACTGGTCAAATAAGTGAGCAACAGCGACAATTACCCGCGCACTCAACGCCATCCAACGAAGATAATTCCCAGCGAAATTCGGCACAACCCATCTCGGAACAAGTAAATATCGAAGTGAATCAGCATCATGTCAACAAACGTATCCAGGAACGCGCTTATACCACGCAGTGCGATCCGCAACATACTCATTCTACTTATCCATCATGTTCCAATGCCAACTTTATACGACGTCCATTTGTACCATCATCGAGTGTGAACCAGAGTATAAGCCCCGTCGCGATTACGAATCAAGGACCATCACCGGAACAACTCGCTGCGAGACAAGTGATGCCACGCGATTTGCCGATTTTTTCTGGAGAACCGGATGATTGGCCTATGTTTGTGAGCAGCTATAACAACACTACATCCGCCTGTGGATACAACCACGCAGAGAACCTCGCTCGTCTGCAACGTTGCCTAAAAGGTAAGGCGCTCAACTCAGTTCGTTACTACTTGATGCAACCTGAATCCGTTCCGGACGTAATGAAGACACTTCAAACTCTCTTTGGTCGTCCAGAAATTATTATCAGTAAGTTGATAAAAAACGTACGGGAAACTCCGGCACCAAAATCAGAGCGCTTGGAAACGCTTATCGATTTCGGTATGTCTATCCGAAATCTTACGCAACATCTCATTGTAGCTGGACAAGAAAGCCATCTTTCTAATCCCATTTTGTTACAAGAACTGGTGGAAAAGCTCCCAGTCAACATAAAGTTACAGTGGGCTCAATATCTTCATACGTGTCCGGTAGCAACGCTTCGAACGTTCAGTGACTTCATGTCGTCAGTTGTTGACTCTGTAAGTAAGATTGCAGTATATAGCGATGGTCAGTTTTCGAAAAATGATAGGCAAAAGAGTCGAGATAAAGGGTACATTCATTCGCACGAAGAAGTGAAAAAGGTAATAGAACCTAGAGACTCCGAATCAAATAAGAATTGTCCAGTATGTAGCAAGAGTCCCCACCGTGTAAAGGATTGTTTCATATTCAGAGCGAGTAATTTGGAGAACAGATGGAAGAGTGTGAAAGCCTTGAAACTATGTAGAAGTTGTTTGAATTTCCACGGTCGTCGCGCCTGCAGAATCACCATTCAATGTGGAACGGACGGATGCAAATTTCGACACCATCCATTGCTGCATTCGTCAGCTGTTTCTGTAGAGAATAACACATTTGTTCAACCAACTGAGAGTTCTACGCATCATCATTGCGGCCAGTCGGTGCTATTTAGGATAATTCCGGTGGTGTTGTATGGAGCATCGAAATCCATAAAAGTTTTTGCGTTCCTTGACGAAGGCTCTTCGGCAACCCTCATCGAGCACAATTTAGCTAGACAACTCGGAATAAAAAGACAAAATGCCCCACTGTGTCTGAAGTGGACAGCAAATATGTCTCGATTGGAGGAAGACTCCCAGCTTATTTCTCTAGACGTGTCTGACGTTGACCAGAAAAGTCGTTTCCACTTGGCAAGTGTGAGAACGGTTGGAAATTTGAATTTGCCGGTACAAACATTACGGTTTGGCGAGCTGCATAAAGATTTTCGACTCTTGAAGGGTTTGCCTATCCATAGCTATGAGAATGCTAGGCCTCGTCTGTTGCTAGGGTTACGCGACCTTGCTCTGGCTGTTCCACAAGAAGTAAGAGAAGGAAAATATGGTCCAGTAGCAGCACGAACACGTCTCGGGTGGTGCGTATATGGGAGCATTGGTGAAAAACAATCACGTGAACATGTTAGCTACCACATCTGTGAATGCCAAACCGACGTTAAGTTGGACGAAATGATGAAAGATTATTTCGACGCTGATAATTCCGGAATACGATCAAATTTTATGCTCGAGTCAGATGATGATGCAAGAGCACGTCGTATCCTCGAGAACACTACGACTAGAGTTGGAAACCGTTATAAGACGGGCCTATTGTGGAGGTATGACGAAATAGATTTTCCGAACAGTTTTCCTATGGCACTGAAACGACTCGAATGTCTAGAACGCCGAATGCGCCGAGATAGCATGTTAAACGAAGCTATTCATCATCAAATTCTCGAATATCAGAAGAAGGGATATGCTCACGAAGCGACAGAAAAAGAACTAAGTGAGGCAAATCCAAAAAGAATTTGGTATGTTCCTCTCAACGTAGTGGTTAATCCTAAAAAGAATAAAATACGCTTAGTATTTGATGGAAGGGCGCAGGTGGGTGGCATTTCTTTGAACAGTTTTCTACTTTCGGGTCCTGATTTGTTAGTACCGCTGCTGCACGTTTTATTTCGTTTCCGTCAGTACCCGATAGCAGTCTCAGGTGACATTAAAGATATGTTTCATCAGTTACTTATAGTTGAGTCCGACCGCCACTCCCAACGTTTCCTTTGGCGAAATAACCCACAATAATTACCTAGAATATTTCTCATGGATGTGGCTATATTTGGTGCGACTTGTTCGCCATCTTCAGCGCAATTTGTAAAGAATAAAAACGCTGAAGAATTCTTAGACTTATATCCGAGAGCAGTGGAAGGCATTTTGAACTGCCGGAGGCGATCTGGCGTAGTGGTAACATCCATGCCTCTCACGCTAAAGGTCACGAGTTCAATTCTCACTCCCGACATTCTTCCAAAAATGGAAGTAAAAAGTGACGAACCAGCCAAATGAGTTGAAAATCACTATAATACAGATAAAAAAAAAAAAAAAAAAAAAAAAAAAATTGAACTGCCATTACGTCGACGATTATCTTGATAGCTTTGAGACAGTCGAGGAAGCAAGGACCACTGCACGTGACGTAAAGACAGTACACTCCAAAGGCGGTTTTGAGATCCGTAATTGGAGATCGAATAGTCGAATTGTGTTGAATCATCTGGGCGAGAAATCTGAGGAGAACGTGAAAGCTTTAAAGTTTAATGACAGCGGTATCACAGAACATGTTTTGGGCATGCGTTGGCAATGTGCTGAAGATGTGCTCAGTTATTCTACGACGTTTAGAAGTGAGGTAGCATTGATCATCGATACTGAAGTGAAACCGACAAAACGACAAATTTTAAAATGTCTCATGAGTTTGTTCGATCCGCTTGGGCTACTAGCGAACTTTTTAGTTCACGGCAAAATTTTAATGCAGGACGTGTGGCGTAGTAAAGTCCTATGGGATGAACGTGTGAATGATGAGATTTTTGCTCGATGGAAGAAATGGATAGCACTATTTGAGAAAATTACCGAGATTCAAGTCCCCCGTTGCTACTTCTATGGGGCTAGTACGACGTTATATAAATCACTTCAGGCTCATGTTTTCGTAGACGCTAGCGAAGAGGCCTATGCTGCTGCTGTATATTTTCGAGTAACAAATTCTACAGGAGTTGTACAATGTACGTTAGTAGCCGCCAAGACAAAAGTAGCTCCATTACAACACACTACTATTCCTCGACTGGAGCTCATGGCGGCGCTGCTAGGTGTTCGCTTAGTAGATACGGTCATGGCAGGACATTCAATTCGTGTGAATCGTCGAATCTTCTGGTCCGATTCCAAAACAGTTTTGGCGTGGATCAATTCTCAACATCGTCGGTACCGACAATTCGTAGCCTGTCGTGTGGGAGAAATTTTATTATCAACCAATGCACGCGAATGGAAATGGGTGCCGAGTAGGCATAACGTAGCCGATGAAGCCACAAAATGGGGAACCAGTCCCTGCTACGACGTAAATGGACGTTGGTATCGTGGTCCAGACTTCCTTTATTCGGAAGAAGAACTGTGGCCTGAACAGAAGAATGAAAAAATTATTACTGATGAGGAGCTTCGTACGTGTTATTTTCACCATGTGTCCTTCGAAATACCCATCGATTTTTTACGATTTTCTAACTGGAATCGCCTCTTACGTACCACTGCTTATGTAATACGGTTCATCAACTCATGCAAAAGGAAGAATCGCAACGGTTTGAAGAAACAACTCCTCACAAGCCAAGAATTAACACAAGCAGAGAATCTTCTTTGGCGACTCACGCAAGCAAGTTTTTATGCTGAAGAAATAGCTGTAATAAAAAGGAATACGAATTCGTCGGCTGTAAATTTTGAATCTGTGGAAAAGTCAAGCATACTTTACAAACTAACGCCCATACTAGATGAATATGGTGTACTTCGTGTCGATGATCGTATAGGCAGATTGCAGTTGGTTTCCAACGACCTAAAATATCCAGTGATACTTCCTAGAAAACATCCAGTCACTAACTTACTCGTGGATGGTTTTCACCGCAGATTTCTTCATGCTAATTCAGAAACGATCGTGAATGAAATTCGTCAACACTTTTATATATCAAAATTACGAGTGTTGGTAAAGACCATCAGCCATCAATGTCAATGGTGTAAAATTTACAAAGCAAAGCCAGCTGTTCCACGAATGGGATCCCTGCCGACTGCCAGGCTATCACCGTTTGTTCGACCATTCAGCTTCGTCGGGGTAGATTATTTTGGCCCACTAGTTGTAAAAATCGGGCGTTCTAACGCGAAAAGATCAATCGAGCCAGTCAGCTCGCGCAGTCCGAAGCCGCCGGACGCAAAGTTGTTCGTGTCCGTTATTGTGTTGGAACAATACCGTTATCGGTTTCGCTGAAGTGATTGTGTCGCTCTAACGGTGTTTTCTTTATTGCGAGAGTGAAGTGATAAGTAATCACAACCAGCGGGAGGGAGAAGTCCTCCACTGCGGGCGCTGTGAGTGTGTGCCGTTCCTCGTCATCGTATTGTGGTGCGATACACCATTGCTGTTGTGCCAAGCGATCATCACGTGGTTCGATTGGAGCACCGTTACAAATCATCCGCACCGTGCGCTTCAAGTATTTTAGTTTATATATATATTAGGTTAAGGATTTAAAAAAAAAAAAGAAAAAGTATAATTGTATATCTGCCATAATGGCAGAGTGCGATCCTCTTGATATGGACATTGAATCTGATGTTTCCTCCTCACTAACTACTGGGAAGTCGCTTAAACGCGTTCCCCCCTCAGACGATGTCTTTTCAGAGGAAGAGTTAATCAACCTCAACAAGCCCCCTTCAAGAAAATTGGCAAACTTTTCCACTTCGCCCCCTCAATCTCCCGCTCCCGCTTCCGATTATCTCCCGAACTTGCCTCCCAGCCCAACTGTTCCCGCTCCCGCTCAACAATCGACCTCGTCCTCCCCCGCAATTGTCCCCTCTCCGCGTGTCAAGGTCTATCCAGAAGATGCATCTGGATCTGGCCCATGGGTTGTTTTCTTCCGGCCAAAACCCAACGGGAAATCGCTCAACGTCATTCAGATCATGAAAGATCTGACAAAAAATTATTCCTCCGTGGTCGAAATTAGAAAGGTTCGACCGAACAAACTGCGTGTTGTCGTGGCTGATCGGAAGCAAGCTAACAAGATTGTTGTCGACAATAGGTTCGTACTAGAATATCGCGTCTATGTGCCCTGCCATAACGTAGAAATTTCGGGGGTGATCACAGAAACGGGTCTGACGAGCGCATTAATAAAAGAGGGAGATGGCAGATTTAAAAAGCTCCCTTTGACGAAAGTTAAAATTTTGGACTGCCATCAATTAGGAAAAGTGTCCCAGGAAGAGGGAAAAAAAAATTCACGCCGTCCGACTCGTTTCGAGTAACTTTTGCTGGTTCCGCCCTCCCTGACTACGTTATGGTGGACAAATTGAGGCTTCCGCTGCGTCTCTTCGTGCCAAAGCCCATGACTTGCAACAAATGCAAGTCAGTTGGTCACACAGCAGACTACTGCGCCAACAAGGAGCGCTGTGCCACTTGCGGAGAGCAACATGTGGGCAAATCCTGCAGTGCGACTGAGCATAAGTGTCCATATTGCGGGGGGACCCCACATGAGCTCTCAGCTTGTGAAAATTACAAGAGTCGCTGGGAGAAACAGAAGCGCTCTTTAAAGGAACGCTCGAAACGCACTTTTGCGGAAATTTTAAAGGGCGCTTCTCCACAGGCCCAACAACAACAACATCCAATCTCCTCACACAATATCTTTTCCACGTTGCCAGTTGACGAAATGGAAGCGGACACAGCTCACGGGGGTACACCGTTTATTTCCCAAGGGAATCCCCGGCGCAAAAATGTGACCACTCCCAAAATTCAATCACAAGTCCCTCCGGTGATATCCCCTGTTAGCTTGCCTAAAAAAACGAGTGCAGCGGACAAGCAAAATCAGGTTCCTCCTGTTCCTCCTGGCTTCCGTGGGAATAGTTCACCTTCGAACGACCCAGCACTCGAGGGGACATCAAAAACCCCAACTGTCCCTATTTTTCCGTCCAGCTCAACTTCCCAATCGGGATTTATAAAGTTGTCTGACCTTTTGGATCAAATCTTCAAGTGTTTTAACGTTTCCGACTCCATCAGAACCATTGTCATTTCAATGCTTCCAGTATTAAAGACAATTTTGCAACAATTGATGCAAACATGGCCCCTCCTTGCAATGATTATCTCTCTTGATGTCTAATTCAAATAGAGAGGTCGGAGATATCACTGTTTTACAGTGGAATTGTCGTAGTCTTATCCCTAAATTGGATACATTCAAATTTTTAATTCATAAGTTCAATTGTGATGTTTTTGCTCTGTCCGAAACTTGGCTTTCTTCGCGAGATGATCTCTCATTCCATGATTTCAATATTGTACGCTTGGACCGTGATGACAGATACGGAGGGGTGCTATTGGGGATCAATAAGTGCCACTCATTTTTTCGAATTGACCTTCCACCTATTGGAGGGATTGAAGCTGTTGCTTGTCATGCAAACATCAGAGGCAAAGACCTCTGTATTGTCAGCTTGTATTGGCCTCCGAGAGCTGCGGTTAGCCGCAAGCAACTTGTTGACATGTACTCACTCCTTCCTGAGCCACGATTGATCTTGGGAGACTTCAACTCTCACGGAACTGCCTGGGGGGAACAGTACGACGACAATCGTTCATTGTTGATATATGACCTTTGTAACAGCTTCAATATGACCATTTTGAACACTGGGGAAACAACACGTGTACCTAAACCTCCTGCTAACCCAAGTGCTCTTGACCTCTCGCTTTGCTCGAATTCACTATCGTTAGATTGCAAGTGGGATGTAATCCAGGACCCCAACGGTAGTGATCACTTGCCAATCAAAATTTCCATCACCATTGGGTCGAATTCTTCTGAATCTATAAACATGGCATATGACCTCACAAGACACATTGACTGGAAAAAATATGCGGACGCGATTACTCTAGCCATCAATTCCAGAGATGGTTTACCTCCATTGGAGGAGTATAACTTCCTTTCTCGTTTGATCTATGACAGCGCAGTTCGCGCTCAAACGAAACCCAATCCAGGTTCCACCATTTTCCGAAGGCCTCCCAATCTATGGTGGGATAGCCAATGTTCCAAGCTTTATGTAGAAAAATCGAATGCATTTAAAGCTTTTCGGAAACGTGGTACTCCTGAAAATTTTCAAACGTATTTAGCCCTTGAGAATCAGTTCAAAAATTTGATCAAAGGGAAAAAACGTGCTTATTGGCGAAATTTCGTGGGAGGTTTGTCACGAGAAACGTCAATGAAAAAATTATGGAAAGTGGCTCGAAACATGAGAAATCGCTCTTCATCCAATGAAAGCGAGGAATATTCACATCGATGGATCTTTAATTTTGCACGAAAGGTTTGTCCTGATTCAGCTCCTGTGCAAAAATTTGTTCGAGATATACCACAAGATAGGTGCGATCTTGATTCCGAGTTTTCGATGGTAGAATTCTCTCTTGCTCTCCTTTCATGTAACAATTCTGCTCCGGGATCGGATAGGATTAAGTTCAACTTGCTGAAAAACCTCCCTGATGTGGCGAAACATCGCTTGTTGAACTTATTCAATCGGTTTCTGGAGCATAATATTGTTCCAGATGATTGGAGACAAGTACGAGTTATAGCTATTCAAAAACCCGGAAAACCCGCGTCCGACTTCAATTCGTACCGCCCAATAGCAATGCTGTCTTGTATACGGAAATTGTTGGAGAAAATGATCTTGTTTCGCCTTGATCGATGGGTTGAAACGAATGGCCTACTCTCAGATACACAATATGGGTTCCGCAGGGGCAAGGGGACGAATGATTGTCTTGCGTTGCTTTCTTCAGAAATTCAATTGGCTTACGCCGAAAAAAAACAAATGGCTTCAGTATTCTTGGACATAAAGGGGGCCTTTGATTCTGTTTCAATAGAGGTCCTGTCAGACAAATTACACTCTCGGGGTCTGCCGCCTCTATTGAATAATATGTTATATAACTTGCTTTGTGAGAAACATTTGAATTTTTCTCACGGGGATTCGACAGTAAGTCGGGTCTCCTACATGGGACTCCCCCAGGGCTCATGTTTAAGCCCCCTTTTGTACAACTTCTATGTAAGCGACATCGACAATTGCCTTACACAAAATTGCAACCTAAGACAACTTGCAGATGATGGAGTGGTGTCTGTCGTAGGATCAAACGAATCCGAACTGCAAGGACCCTTACAAGATACTTTGAACAATTTTTCAACCTGGGCCATTGGGCTAGGGATCGAATTCTCCACGGAGAAAACAGAGATGGTGGTTTTTTCTAGGAAGCATAGACCAGCAAAACCAAAGCTTCAACTTTTGGGTAAACCGATCACTCATGCTATGTCTTTCAAGTATCTTGGGGTCTGGTTCGACTCCAAATGTACTTGGGGGGCCCATATTAGGTATCTGAGTAAAAAATGCCAACAAAGAATAAACTTTCTCCGTACAATTACCGGCACCTGGTGGGGAGCCCATCCCGAAGATCTTCTAATGTTGTATCGAACAACTATTCTCTCAGTGATGGAGTATGGCAGTTTCTGTTTTCAATCAGCTGCCAAAACACACCTCATTAAACTCGAGCGAATTCAGTATCTTTGTCTCCGTATTGCGTTGGGATGTATGCCCTCAACGCATACCATGAGTCTCGAGGTTTTGGCAGGCGTACTCCCACTAAAAGATCGCTTCAATTTATTATCTCTTCGGTTCTACATTCGGTGTAAGGTTATGAACCCATTGGTGATCGGAAATTTTGAGCAGCTGATCGAGCTAAATTTTCATTCTGGATTCATGAGCTCATATCATGAATTCGTCTCCATGCAGGTTGATCCTTCTTCGTATATTCCCAACCGTGTTTGTTTTCCTGACTACATCAATTCCTCTGTGCATTTTGATCTGTCCATGATGCAGGATATCCATGGAATTCCAGATTATCATCGATCGGGGATCGTTCCTACGATTTTCGAAGCAAAGTATGGGCGTGTCAATTGTGATAATATGTACTTTACTGATGGGTCCTCTATGAATGAGTCCACAGGATTTGGAGTGTTCAACAAATTTTTTAGCACCTCACACAGTCTTCAGTATCCTTGCTCAGTGTATATTGCTGAATTGGCAGCAATACACTGGGCGCTGGACAGCGTCGCCTCACGACCTGTTGAACACTATCACATTGTAACGGATAGTCTTAGCTCTGTCGAAGCTATCCGTTCAGTGAGGCCGGAAAAGCACTCGCCGTACTTCCTTGAGAGAATACGAGAAATTTTGAGTGCTTTATCCAGACGCTGTTATGTCATTACCTTTGTCTGGGTCCCTTCACATTGCTCAATTCCGGGTAATGAGAGGGCTGACTCATTAGCAAAGGTAGGTGCAATTGAAGGCGAAATTTATCAGCGTCAAATCGCCTTTAATGAATTTTATTCTTTAGTTCGTAAAAATACCATCGTTAACTGGCAACGCAAATGGAACGAAGATGAATTGGGCCGGTGGCTCCACTCAATTATCCCTAAGGTTAGCCTCAATCCGTGGTTCAAAAGTCTGGAATTGAGTCGGGACTTTATTCGCACCTTCTCCCGACTCATGTCCAATCACTGTTCGTTAGACGCGCTGCTTTTTCGTTTTAATCTTGCCGACAGCAATCTCTGCGGTTGTGGCCATGGTTACCACGATATCGAACACGTTGTTTGGTCGTGCGAGTTGTATCTTGTCGCCAGATCGAATTTAGAAAACTCCCTTCGGGCTGGAGGAAAGCAGTCCAATGTGCCGGTGAGAGATGTGTTGGCTCGGTTAGACCTTGATTACATGTCCCAAATATATGTTTTCCTTAAAGCTATCGATCTTCGAGTGTGATTGTTTATACATCCTTTTCCCCTCCTTTTCGTCCTTCGCGAGCTATCGGTTCCCTTCCTACTAACATTAGAATAAGTTAAATTGTAAATACATATTAGATGTAAGGATAGTTTTAAGAATTGAGTGTGAAGTGTCAGTGTGAATGAGAATGTGAATGTGAATGTGAGTGCGAGTGTAAACACACATCTCCTTACATCCCATCCTTTTCCTAATGAAAATGTGTCACCCTTCTAAACTCGAGTCGACCGCGAGTAATCGGTTTCCTATTTCATTAACCATAGAATTAAGGAAACAACATGTTGATATATGCTAGTTGAAATATAGTTAAGAGTTTGGCTCCTTTAAACTTATGTAACTGAACCTGTAAAAATAAACGGATTAATAAAAAAAAAAAAACGCGAAAAGATGGGTAGCCCTTTTCACGTGCCTTACTGTGCGCGCTGTCCATGTAGAAATAGCTTACGATCTTTCAACCCCATCGTGTATATCGTGTATTCGACGGTTTATTGGCCGTCGTGGAGCCCCTATTGAGATCCATTCAGATAACGGGAGCAACTTTGTAGGAGCCGATCGTATACTACAGAAACAGTTACAGAATATTTACGACGAAGCAGCAGTCACGTTCACCAACGCACGAACCAGGTGGGTTTTCATACCTCTCAGTGCCCCCCATATGGGTGGTAGCTGGGAGCGATTAGTGCGTTCCATCAAAATCGCGATGGTTAGTCTACCACAAGAACGCAAGATGGATGATGAAGCCCTGCAAACGGTTGCCGTGGAAGCAGAATCCATTGTGAACTCTAGACCACTGACATATCTTCCCCTTGATTCGGCTGAGCAAGAGGCCCTGACACCCAACCATTTCCTCTTGGGCAGTTCTAGGGGAACTAAACAACCTGCTGTTTCTGCGACTGATGCAGTTACGACTTTACGCAAATCATGGAACTTGATCCAATACAATCTAGATCATTTCTGGAGACGTTGGATAAGGAAGTATCTTCCCACTCTGACTAGAAGGACAAAATTTTTCGGCGAAGTAAAAAATATTGAGATTGGAGACATAGTGGTCATCATTGATGACTCAAAGAGAAATGGATGGACTCGCGGTCGAATTCTTGAAGTGATCACAGGAAAAGATAACAGAGTTAGGCAAGCAATTGTCAAAACATCCGATGGAGTGTTTCGTCGACCAGTTTCGAAGTTGGCGGTGCTGGAGGTCACAAAAAATAGTAAAGCTGAGGCGACAACTCATCCTTACGAGGTGGGGAGTGTTACTACCGGCAACCCTGAAACGGTCTGTGCGATATGGTCGTGTCATGGTAACATGTTGGCGAAATGTCAAACGCCATGAAAAGATTTCCAAAACCATTTGATTGTTCGAGGAGTTAAGTTATACAAAAAAAATATTGAATTGAAATATAATAATTGTATAACCAGTGCACCGAATTTGTAAGTTCTAAATAATGAATTGAATTGTAAAACTTACTGAATAAATCTTGTTTTAGTTTAAAGCATTACGCTAGAAAAACGGAGCTCCTTTTATTTTCGTTCCCGAACAATATGAGCCTTTATGAAAATATATATTTTGGAAAAAAAAATCCGGGCTTAGCGATGGTTTGGGCCGGCTCACCGCGCTTCGACCACGACTTTTTTCGCTTTAGGTTGTCGTAGGTGTTCCACTTTTCATCACCTGTCACTATCTTTTTCAAAAATGGATCGAGTTCGGTCCGTTTCAGCAGTGCATCGCAGGCGTTGATTCGGTCTAAAAGATTTTTTTGCGTCAACTCGTGTGGCACCCATACATCCAGCTTTTTTTTGGAATCCAATCTTCTGCAAATGGTTCCAAACGGTTTTATGGTCTATACCCAGTTCCTGGTCAATCGAGCGAGTGCTCACATGCCGGTCTACTTCGATGATTTCAACGATTTTATCGGTTTCCACGACGATTGGTCTACCAGTGCGGGGTGTATCTTCGACAGCCACTACACCAGAACGAAATCGATCAAACCAACGCTGTGCTGTGCCTTTACAATATCGGGTCCATAAACTACACGATTTTTTTCGGCCGCTTTCGTTGCAGTTTTACCTCGCATGTAGTAAAAAACGTAAAATATGGCGAATTTTTTGCTTGGTGGACTCCATCTTTGACGCGCTATAACTTGAGACGTCTTAGCTTGATACTGAAAAGGACAATCACAACACTCTCAAAACTACACATGTAGCACAGATTGTCGCCTTTAAATAGCCGTATAGCATGACACGATGCGATAAGTACAACACAATATATGTTTAAGTGTTGCCATATATTGACAATATACGACATTTCTTTTTCCTCAACCCAATATATTAAAAAAAAAACCGTTTAAATGCGACCGTCTTCGACGGTGTCTACTTTATTACTCGTCTCTTAACAATATTCATCTTACCAACTAATAATTCATGCAAATTCCTATGGGAGGTGCTTGGAGTCGCTTTTAGAGAGAGGAAATATAATTAACCAATTACAATCGAATTGGCTATATATAATCGTAAACATTAATTTGGTTACGCGGAATTTTCGTCGCGCGGATAATGAACTGTCGCCACGAGCCACATAGAAACCCGAGCTTATTTTTTTATACTCGCGGTACTGGAGTTCGTGTCAGTAAAACAATTGAACCTGGTCATAGACACTGGCTGACGAACAAAACTGTAATATGAGATAATTCGACGAGGTGGATGTACTCGCGGGCTCGAAATAAGCTCGACTTCAGAAAATATAAAAATGTAACTTCCGAACATTTTTACAGAATGTAGGATGATTAGGGGCGCTTCACTATCCTATGTGATTGTGTGCAATGTTTGGGCAATCTCGAATGTTCCCGACGAAACGGGTAAGTACCTATTGTATATAAATAAAAACCTCTGAAATAAAAACAGGAAGTGGGTTATATCTATGGTATAACCGCAAGGGTAACGTAGGACTATCGTTGATTTAGAGATCATTTGTTTGAAGTTGAATCTAAATCCATTCTGAATGAATGAATAAATGAATATTTGGGGGACTTCGAAAACGAGAGCGTTACGTTGGAGGCACAAGGTTTTATGCATCCAATATAGGATACGAAAAACCTTGTTCTGAAGAATAATCTTCAGACGCTTTCCTGCTAACTGCACTTGATTGACAAATCATAAAACCAAATGTATTACATGGATATTTTATGGATAGAAAACATTAAAATAAACTCTTTCACATGAATGTATTTTTAAATTCCCAGAGGAACTGGCGATTATTTTCAGTAACGATAAGATATTTCCACATTTTCCTCGATACTGGAAGCCACTGGTGGGCTAAATGCTAACTCGATAACCATCTGTTAATAGCACTTGATTGAAACATATTTAGACACAGTGTTACATGGATAGAAAACATTAAAGTAAACTCTTTCACATGAATGTATTTTTAAAATCTCAGAGGAACTGGCAGGCTGATTATTTTCCGGATCTTTCTCGATGCTGAATGGCATCCAAACGGAAAGAATTCCGTGCGTGTATGTGTGTGTGTAACGGCTGCTTCGATGGTCACCTTCTCTTCTGTTGAAGGATCGGCTTCTCTGTGCTCTCTCACAGTTTCAAACAAACTGCTTGCGTTTGTTTGCGGGCAGATCTCGATCCTTCGCCGTCCAGCACCATCAGCATCGATGTTGTCTTGTCGATGTCCTCACGAAAAATGAATGCGTCTCACCACCAGAATATCGCTTAAGTATGCTTTTTGTGCGTGATAGAATCGAGAGAAGGCGTGGTTTACGATGGCAATTTGGAAGGCAAACTAAAGGGGAATGAACTCTCTGAGCTCGGAACATTCGGCGACTGAGCAATAATCGATTGCGTGCGCATACAATATTTGATACGGAAATATCCTACTGATGGGGAAGAATAATCTTCAGAAGCTATCTTGTTAATTGCAATTGATTGAAAAATCACAAAACCAAATGTATTTGGTCACAGTGTTACATGGATAGAAAACATTAAAGTAAACTCTTTCACATGAATGTATTTTTAAATTCCCAGAGGAACTGGCAGATTATTTTCAGTAACGATTAGATATTTCCACATTTCCCTCGATACTGGAAGCCCACCAATGGTTAATGCTAACTCGATAACCACCTGTTAATAGCACTTGATTGAAACATATTTGGTCACAGTGTTACATGGATAGAAAACATTAAAATAAGCTCTTTCACATGAATGTATTTTTAAATTCCCAGAGGAACTGGCATTATTTTCCGGATCTTTCTCGATGCTGAATGGCATCCAAACGGAAAGAATTCCGCGCGTGTATATGTGTGTGTAGCGGCTGCTTCTAGATCTTCCCGGGGAACTGTTTGTGGCATCACTCTCCTCCTGATGGATTCCCTTCTGGCCTAAGGTGCACAAACAGGCTCTTGATGACACCGTTCATCAGCGCTTTCATGATAAACGAAGAGCTTCACCACAACAGCGACAACATGTTCAATTAGAACTGAGTAGATTTCCGAGCGGCGCTCGCTTATATACCGATTGGTGATTTCAATAGCCTGTTTTGAACGCAATTTTAAGGCTATTGAAACAAGTTTTTGGATCAAAAAGTAACAAGTATAGAACGCGTAGACATTTTATCTTTCGAATGAAGTGCTTATCATACCATTTCGTTCAGTTGTTTAGGAGCTATTAACGCTCAAAATCTCGGTCTCCGGCGTAACGCTTTCGTTTTCGAAACTTTGATTTTACACTCCGGTATAGAAATGAAAGACGTAGTCCTACGTCAAAAAAAATCGAAGGATCGATCTTCACGATTTTTACAATGAATCGATTCAAAAAATCGAAAATCGAAATGGACAAGATCGATCTTCTGAAAATCGATCCAAGATCGCTCAATCCTAGTGTAGAGATCAGATAAAATCTAATGGCATCCCTGCCTGAGCAAAAAATTGTCAGGGGTTATACTTATGACAGACATACAGCTGTACTTGCGTTGTACTTCGAAAATTGTATGTCTGTCACCATGTACAGCGCTTGAACCATGCAAGCAACTCGGTACAATCGCTGTACCTGTACCGACCTGTTTTACCGCTGTACATGGCTACAGTTGTACTGTGCGCAGCGCCATAGAAGGTTAGTGGTGGGTAGCATGAACAAGCAGAATCAAATCACTTGATAAACGTTCTTTTCATTGACTTTCTCTTAAGTTAATAACTCAGATTGGAAACTTTTTTGTTGTGTTTGATAGTTTAGACAATAAGTAAAAACCTTTTTCATTGAAATATGTGGTGGAAATTGGAAAAATATCTGATTGTCAGTTGATACGGTACAATGTACAACCAAAGTATGTCTGTCATGGTACGATGGTACCTGTACAACGCTGTACACGTACAACGCAAGTACAGCTGTATGTCTGTCCCTGGTATCAGACATCAATTGAATATAGGCTACCCAAAATCAAAATCAATATGGCGTCATTTGTTTACCAACATATCATTTGCGAGGATTGAAATCGTTGAAATCACTGAAATAGTATGCTTTATTTATAACTGCATGAGCGATTTTCATATTTCGGTTTCACATGGAGGTGTTCACCTTTAACATGGAGTTTAAAGTTAGCCACTATTCGACTATATAATCGGACCGAGTTGTAAACAACAGTAGTTGACAGAACCAAAATGTCAGTGAACCGCAGCAATATTGGGTACACTGGTAATATAAGCGATTTGACGTTTTAGTCATACCCCTGGAAATTGTAGGCATGTAAGAAGGAAAAGTTTCTCTTATAGCGAATTCGTTTTTGTTCAGTTTCAACCCCAGTGCCGCACTAACTGCTGTCAAAACGTTTTTTTATTCACTCAGTTTCGCACTCAGTGTCGCACTAGTTCGCCCCGAAAGCTGTTAGTTTCGCACTGAGATGTTTCACGGGTTGGCACTCGGGTTCACCAATACAACTATACTGAACTGTCAAGTTCCGAATATTGTTTTGGAAAATCTAAAAATAAAGACTATGAAAATGGAAAACCTGCTGCTTTTGCTTTTGTATTATTGGAATCGTAATCCAATTCGGATTCTGATTTTGAAGAGTATAGTAGACGGCATTAAGCTACGTGTGCTTTCATTGGGAGGTGAAAATAATGATGAATATTCAGGTGGAATAAATTTCAAAATCAAAATTATGAATGAAAATTTACTTTAACGTATCGAATATTTATTTTATGTGATTAAATAAAAGTTTTTTCCGATATCGCAGAATATTGAACGAAAACTGTGTCTAATGATGGTTTTATGTTATAATAGTAATTATTTGTGGAACAAACAGGAAATGCATCGACAAATGGTTAAGTGAGTGTCAGAACAACATGTGTTAGGTAATCAAACAATATTAAGTAAAAATTTTCATTCAAACTTTTATATGTTTACACTGCACTTGGCCCTTCTGATCTGATGGAGAACAATTTACCTCCCAAGCACTAATATCACCACCAGACGTCGACACTGTACATTTGCCGTCGTAAATATAAACAAATCAGACTATATAACGCACACCAACAAACCACCGCATTTAAGAGACGAATGAACTCTCAGAGTTTAAAGTCTCTCTAATTCAATACCTTCCTTCCTTCCACCGCATTCGTGAAACTGAAAACGTTTTTTTATTAAAGCGTCAGTTTGGCACTGACTCCGTTTTAAAAACGAATTCGCTATTAGTAAGCTGTACAATTTATGGACCCCTCGAAATTTGTTTGGTTTTGTGTCTTCTTTATTTATTTGTTTCGACAAGTTTACTAGTTGAAAATAATAACTAGCGTTTACAATTGATCATAAATAATACAATTTAACCACAGTTGCAATTCGAAAATAATCATGGAAGCTGTATCGTCCAGCACCGATAAAGGTCTCCAGCAGAATTCAGCGGTCCGACGTCGCCAGATGAGACAGAAAGTGCTCAATCGGATCCGGAAAGTTAACATTAAAAACAAGGGCGCAAAAAGTTTTTATTATTTCACTTATGAAGACGAAGAAGTCAAAGCCAAGGATGGTTCAATAGCTTCCACTTATTTTTTCAATGGAGAGCCTTGCGAGGGAGATGAGCAGTTCTTGAAGCAAAGTAAGTGTTTCATGAGGCGGTGTTCGTGGTTGATCAATTCCTCATTTGTTTTCCAGTGAAACGGAGCATTTTTGTGAGCAATATTGCAGCAGGAACGAAGAAATCTGAGATAAAAGATCTTTTTTATAAATTTGGTAAAATTGGAAGTATTCAATTGAAGGCTCCCAACGGAAAAACAATCGTTGGAAGACAGCATATATCTCCTTATAGTCCCATCGTGGCAATGATTAAATTCACTAAAAAGGAAGAAGCAGAACAAGCCTGTGATTTGAAAGATGGCAAATACCAGTCTAAGCTTGTAGATCAGATTGATCAATATGGTATATAATATTGCTGTTTTCATTTTCATTTTCTCGAATGTATAAAATATTTTTCAGGAATTGAAAATTGTATCCGTGTCGATAACATCGATCCGAAAGTGGTTAAAAAAGAACTACGGGATTATTTCGGGGCGTTTGGATCTATTATAAACATTTCGCTAGAAACAAATGATGGATCGATGGTACTTACTGACAATGAATATCAGCATATTAGAAGTGTTTGTTGTTATGTACGTTTTGCCCATAGAAGTGAAGCAAAAGCAGCGAAAGATATGAATGAATATGTATTTAAGGACAGAAAACTGCATGTTGACTTAGCGTACCAAAAACATTGCGACCCTCACAGTAGGTAATACCGTTATGTGTTATCGCACATTTTTGATGTTATTTCTCGGTTTACAGAGATGAGCAACAATGTGCTACGCATGTTTTTCCAAAATGAGGGCGATGTAGTAGCTTTGGATCAAATTCCTCAACAACATATGGGATACGTGTGCTATAAAAATGCTCTACCGGCAGACATAATAAAACGGTTGAATGATGTTTATCGTAATAAAAAAATACACTTGGAAAAACTTGACATAGGCAATATCGTAAAAAGTCAGAAGCAGCAGAGATCTGCTGTGGAGCAAGGATCACTAGATACTGCTTCTAGTTTTGCTAAGGAGGAATCCTCGGTACAGACAATAGATCCACCAAGCGTTGCAACAGCAACGAAGAAGACGAAAATGAAGACAGTACAGAAGAAACTTGGAAACCCGGGTGTTATGACGGGCCCACCAGGGGTTATGAAGAAAAAAATACAACGAAAAGCTGTTTCGAAGTCAAAGGCTATCGAATATGCAATAAAGCCGCTAAGAGATGAGTTTCTGTAGAATGTTCATTGGAAATATAGGTTAAGGATTGTTATTGTAGAGAACGTGATAAACAATAAATGGTTCATAAATTTTATATGTTCATCAACAGTTATACTTTTATGTTAATTTGAATACAAATTCCATTTGAAATTTTCACCAGATTTACCAAGGCAGAACTTCACTCTGAAAGACCAACTGATTGGTGTTAGGTATTAACAAAATATAATAGCGTAGCTATCATTGAATCGTATGGGACTATCTTGTAATTTTATTATTCAGTATTAATGATACATCGTTTTTTTGACGTAGAACTACGTCTTTCCTTAAGGGTGCCAAATCAGAAAACAGGTCACGTTTTTATGAAATAAAGTTAACGTTAATAACTATTTTTGCCGCGAATGGATTTTGACGATTTACATACCAAACGAATCGGAAATTCCCTAAGATTTGTTTTTTTATGCTGTATATTACAATCCCCTGGTGTATAAATGGTTTAAACTGATGAAAACTAGAAGCATTTCAATTCTCCCATACATTTGTCATTTGTGAGCATCCCTACCCATGCCGTCAATAACGAGCAACTTATCGGCGATCAACGAATAGGAATGATTCAAAGTCTATTATATAGGGGGAATATTTGCCTAGAGCATAAATATTGGATCTAGCTGAGGCAAACTTTCAGTATCGTTCTAGATACGAAGCAATGTATGGGGAATCATCAAACTAGGCTATCATCGGCTCACCAAGAAAATAATTGGAATTTTGTGTGTGATTTGGTTTCGCATGACAGTGATAAACTATCTCCACCAAGGATGACACCTACGCCAATCGAGACCAAAAATATTAATAGAAAGGGCTTCTGTTGAAAAGAGCGCAAAGCGGAGTACTTGAACAAAATACCAGCGTAGTTCTACGTCAATAATGTGGTCGCGTCTTGGACACAACCTCTTAAATTTTTTTCACGCGTCAAAAATGCTCCATAATACTTATGACAGACATACAGCTGTACTTGCATTGTACTTCCAAAATTGTATGTCTGTCACCATGTACAGCGCTAGAACCATGCAAGCAACTCGGTACAATCGCTGTACCTGTACCGACCTGTTTTACCAGGTGACCGGAATAAATCGCCACAGTAAACAACTGCAACAGAAACAACCGCTTAGAAAAAGTGTAGTAGGCTAGAAATATTTGGCGCGGGAAAAACATCATGTGCCTCACATTTCTATTATAAATTTATTCTCTTGTTCTCGTTTTTCGAAATTTATTCTGAGGACAATGTAATGGGGACGAAGTCCCCATTTGGCGAGGATAAGGAATCGAGGCGGCCCATGCCGCCAAGATGACGCAATCCGAGTCCACCGCCGACCCGCCGTCGGAAGCGGCGGTGTCTCGCACGCAAACCTGGGATCCACTGATTGCCCGGTTAGTTTGAAACATAGGATACGATCCTTTAGCAATGTCCGACCGAGCTCTAGCGAGCGTCGGACGGTATACGTCTGCCCGGGGCGTTACGTTTGCCTGGGGCGATACGTTTGCCCGGTTAATTCTTGTTTTGAAATACAATACCGCGCCACAATATTTATAGCCTACTACACATTTTATAAGCGGTGGTTTCTGTTGCAGTCGTTTTCTCCTGCGCTTTATTCCGGGAATCGTTTTACCACTGTACATGGCTACAGTTGTACTGTGCGCAGCGCCATAGAAGGTTAGTGGTGGGTAGCATGAACAAGCAGAATCAAATCACTTGATAAACGTTCTTTTCATTGACTTTCTTTTAAGTTAATAACTCAGATTGGAAACTTTTTTGTTGTGTTTGATAGTTTAGACAATAAATAAAAACCTTTTTCATTGAAATATGTGGTGGAAATTGGAAAAATATCTGATTGTCAGTTTGACATACGGTACAATGTACAACCAAAGTATGTCTGTCATGGTACGATGGTACCTGTACAACGCTGTACACGTACAACGCAAGTACAGCTGTATGTCTGTCCCTGGTATAAGACATTCATTTTAACTACAACCAAGGGATAGTAACTTCAAGCACGGCAGTGGAACTTCATACAAATCACTCGTCGAAGAGTGTCTCCTTTTTCACCGCTTGTTTACATTGACGAATATATTTTTTTCCACTATGTTTCGTAGGAGAGTGTATGCATATTGACAGATTTCTACTACGAGGTGTTTAATGAAGGATGAAAGGTGGGAATGTTTATGTTTATATATGATTTATCGTATGATTTAATTGAATGCATAAAAGTTGTCAACAAAAGTGGAGTTAAGCTCATTTTTAAATTTGAACAAATATTGATAAGAGATTCCCAGCAATTCTTGATGTTTATTGCGTGATTTGGTTACTGTATAAGTTGTTCGAAACGAAGGTTTAGTGTAATGTAATTTTATTTTGAGGATTATATTCACAAACATACAAGTATGATTAATATAAATTGCATGTATATGATGCACCTAGCATGCAAACGTGGAGTCGATATACATACATCCTAGAAAAAAATAAATCGTATAATTATTGTTTATATTACTTCATATACCCCATATACATGTATATGGCCTTATTTTTTTTTTTTGGCAGACTTATCTCACTTCTTAACTAGGCGAACCTAGCCAGAATTTTCACCTGCCCCCGGGCTTCTGAATGCCAAAGGGTGACTAGGCTCTGCGGAATGCACGTATCTGCATGCTCGTGCTGTTTCAGTCCTGACCGAGAAATTGTCGGACAATCGCGCAGGTGCTAAGGATGACCGACTTTTGGATGCCGGCCAATTCCTTCTCCATATTCAACACCTTTAGCGCTTCCAGAAGTGTCTTCGGGACAATTGCAGTTCCAGAGAGAACGACTGGAACAATTCTTGGGACCTCCCTTAGCCCCCACAGTTCCTTGAGCTCCACGGCCAATGGTCGGTACTTGCAGATTTTGCGACCGTGGGTCTCCTCCAGATTCTGGTTCAGTGGAATAGCGACATCGATGATGGTGACTTTGCGGTCGCTCTTGTCGTAAACCATTATATCTGGGCGGTTGTGGTGGATCGAGAGGTCGGTCAGAACAGTGCGATCCCAGTACAGCTTGAAACGGTCATTTTCCAGGACAGGTGCAGGCAGGTACCGGTAGTTTGGTACGTTGTCTTCCAGTAGAGCACATTGGAGCGCCAGTTGTCGATGAACAATACGGGCCACGTTGTTGTGGCGCTCGGTGTAGGCTGCGTTGGCCAAAACGGGACAGCCTCCCATAATGTGCTCTATGTTTTCACCTGGTTGATGGCACATCCGGCAAATGTCATCAACGTCTTGATGCCAGACGTACCGCCTGCAGTTTCTCGTCGGCATTATCCTGTCCTGGATGGCTATCATGTCGGCTTCTACTACTGAAGAGAGTTCACCACGCGTTAGCCACAGATTAGATGCGGCCTTGTCGACGTGTGGCCGGTCCAGTTGATGGGGGTGGGCACCGTGCACTGCCTTCTGCTTCCAAGCTGCAATCTTCTCCTCCACTGTCTGCAGATTGCAGTTGAGTTGGTACTCCGCTTGCGCCAAGTGCAGAGCGCTGTATCCTCTGTCGGCGGCGCAGACAGCCCGGTATAGCGCGTTTTGGTTGGCGCATTCTGCGAAGTACTCGCGCAGTTGTCGTACCTGGGCAACACACAGTGCAGATATGTCGACTATTCCAAGTCCCCCTTCTTTGCGTGGCAGTGAAACTCTCTCCAGTGCCGATTGAGGATGGTGCATTCCGGCCTCTTTAAATGCTTTCCTCATCCTCCTCTCAAGGTCCTCTAGGTCAGTTTTGCTCCATTTGACTACACCAAAACTGAAGGTCAGCAGGGGAACCGCGAATGTGTTGATCGCGCGTACCTTGTTCCCCGGGTTGAGGAAAGTCCTCAGGACACAGTTCACTCGACTCAAGAACTTGTCTCGCAGCTCCGTCTTGATGTCGGAGTGGCGAATCCCGGTGAGCTGTCGGAATCCAAGATATTTATAGGATTCGCCACGAACCATGTCTCTTATGAACTCGTCGTCATAGACCTCGTAACCTCCGGATTCGGTAAGCTGCCCTTTCAGCAGATGGACACAGCGGCACTTGTCAAGGCCGAACTCCATGCAGATGTCCCTGCTTATGTCTTCGACAACCCGGATAGCTACACCTAGACGCTGACGTGAATCAGATCATCCATGTAGAAGGTATGGCTCTTGAGATCATCCATGTAGAAGGTATGGCTCACTTCTTCGTGGGCGCCGTCGCCATACCTTATTTTATAGCCATGACCGTTTCTATTGAGCGTCCTACTGAGGGGGTTCAGTGCCAGACAAAACCAAAGCGGGCTGAAAGAGTCACCTTGGAATATCCCCCTCTTTATCTGCAGCGTTCTAGACTGCAACACATTTTCCCCATCACTGAGGTGCAGAGACGTACTCCACTGCCTCATCGCATGCTGCAGGAACCTAACGACGACGGGATCAATTTTGTAGAGCTCCAATACCCGGACGAGAAACGAGTGAGGTATGGAGTCATAAGCCTTCCTGTAATCGATGTAGGCCATACTTAGGTTCCGCTGGTTATATACCGCCTGGCCGACTATGGCTGCGTCGATGATGGCCTGGTCTTTGCAGCCATGCGTATTTTTCCTGCATCCTTTCTGCTCTTCTGCGATGATGTGATGCTGTTCGCAGTGAGCAGAAACTTTGGCGGTAATTATGCTGCTTGTAGGGTCTTGTCCCTCGAGTAAGAAGTAGTGCTGAACGCAGAGAGTATGATGTGAGCATATATGAGAAAGAAAGAGGACGTAGAAGGTCAGAGAGAGTAGATAGAGAAAAGGGGGTTGAATGGTAGAAGGGATAGCGAGCGGACGGAGATGTTTGGTGTGCTGTACAATGAAGTCTGATATAAAACTAATTGCTGAGGATAAGTATTATTATTGAAGTGTTGACCCGACAATTGGCGACGAGGAGAAAGCAAGTAGGGTGAGCAATGGATTTGCGGGCAGGATCCAGAAAGCATTGATGATAAAATAGTTCCGAACGAGGCGAAACGAAGCCGCTATTCAAAATGGCCGACTAACAAAATAGAAATAGTTTACCTGGAATGATGGTGGTTTGACTGGAGGAAGATAGGGAATTGGAAGTGATTTTGTAAGATTTAATGCTGTTGAATTTATGTGTTTTGATTTTCGGGCGTTGATTTTTTTTTGTGATACAACAGGAATTTAATAGTAAATGTGTGAAGTGTTGAAACCATAAGGAAATCGATCGATTCGGGAATCGATAACGTCGTTTCGGTTTGGGAATCGGCTATGTTATGTCATCGATTTGGGAATCGATAGTGTCGGTTTGGGAATCGACTGAGTAAATAATCGATTTGGGAATCGAAAGTGTCGGTTTGGGAATCGGCTATTTTATGTCATCGATTCAGGAATCGATAGTGTCGGTTTGGGAATCGACTATGTTATTTTATCGATTTGGGAATCGATAGCGTCGGTTTGGGAATCGACTGAGTGAATAATCGATTTGGGAATCGATAGTGTCGGTTTGGGAACCGACGGAGTAAATCATCGATTTGGGAATCGATAGGGTCGGTTTGGGAATCGACTATGTTAAGGTAATTGAATTGGGAATTGATATTCTTGGTTTGAGAACCACCGGAAGTCAGTTTGGAATAGACTCTTCTTCTTCTTTGTTTTTAAGAGGCTTTAAACTTTGCAGTTCATTCGCCTCTATGGAATAGATTTGCCATTTAATTGATTTTTATGCTTATTTGGGTTGAAGTAACATAGCGATGATTGACGATTTTGTTTCAATTAATCAAGCTTGCATAAGTGTTGTTCCTATCTGACTTGGAATAAAAGTCAGAGTTAGTTCGTTGAGTATTGACATGGAGCAACATAAGATATTTAATTCGGTTTTTTCAAATTTGATTTTAGATGGAGCAGTCTCGAGTTTTGCCACCGTTCAAGTGCAGCGATATCGACAAAGGAAAACTACAGAGAGAATGGGTAATCTGGAAGCGATCGCTCGAGTGCTATTTCGAATCCGAAGATATTAGCGACCAGAAGAAAAAGCGGTCAAAGCTGTTGCACTTTGGCGGACCTCAACTGCAAGCTCTTTTTCAGAATTTACCTGACGTGGAAAAGTTTTCCTATGTAACTCCCGAAAAGCAATATTACAATGTTGTCATTCAAGCTTTTGATGACTTCTTCAAGCCAGGGCGACAAGATGTATTAGAACGGCACAAACTGAGACGTCTGAAGCAGCTTCAAGGAGAACGGTTTGCAGAGTTTGTTGTAAGGGTGCGACAGCAAATCGGTGAATGTGGCTTAGAAAAATATCCGGAAAAAGTCCGAGGTATTCTATTTGACATAATGTTAGTTGATACGATTGCGGAGGGATGTCGCTCCGAGGAGCTACGAAAGCGTATTTTTCAAAAAGACCGCTCTGTGGAGGAGATCGAGAAATTCGGAAAGTCCCTGGAAGAAGTGGAACAACAAATCAAGATTATCGGAACAACTGATGAAGAAGAAAATGTAGCAGGACGTGTGTATAAAATTCAAACCTACAAGGAGAAAAAATACTCATCGGCAACAGAGGGCAAATTCCGAAAAACTAACGACCAATACAAGTGCTTCAAACGTGGGTTCAGTGGACACATTTCTTCGGACACAAGATGCCCGGCACGAGGTAGGGTATGCAACCACTGCAAGCGAGTAGGACATTTCGAGTCCCAGTGTCGTATTCGGAAGTCTCTATCCGTGGTTCAAGAACAAAATCGAGGAAAGCCAAAAAGAATACGCACCGTAGAAGCCAATGATGCGGACGAACACAGGTCAACAGGAAATGTTTGTTCGGTAGCGACAGCGAACGCGGAAGATTCCAAGAGAACATATTACGCATTTTACTCTGGGAATAACTCGAATATGATCAAATGTGTGGTAGGTGGAATAAATCTGGAGATGTTGGTGGACTCAGGAGCGGAAGTTAACTTGGTATCCGAACTGGCTTGGGAGAGGCTGAAAGCGGAAGGTATTCGTATTAAAAGTTCAGAGAGAGGAAGTATGCATGTATTGAAAGGATACGCTAGCGATCAGCCTATGACCATTTTGGGTACGTTTGTAGCAGATATCTCAATTGAAGAAAACCTAGCAGAAGCGAGATTTTTTGTTATAAAAAGCGGCCAGCGCTGTCTTCCTTGGTGATACTACGGCCAAGGAACTTGGGGTGCTCAAGATTGGAGTAAACATCAATCAAATAGATGAGAAAATTGAGACACTATCCAAGATAAATGATTTACAAATTCATATCCACATGAATCAAACTTTGAAGTCAGTTTTTCAACCGGTGAGAAAACTGCCGGTAGCTTTGGAAGACGCAGTCAATCGAAAATTGGACGAGTTAATGCGTAGGGACATTATAGAGGAAAAGAAAGGTCCAACGAGTTGGGTGTCTCCTCTTGTAGTCGTCGGCAAGGCAAACGGCGAGCCCAGAATCTGTTTGGACTTGCGCAGAGTGAATGCGGCAGTTCTTCGGGAAAGGCATCCTATGCCGTCAATCGATGATTTTCTGGCGCGAGTCGGTCGTGATATGATTCGGAGCAAGCTTGACATAATGGATTCGTTTTTACAACTTGAACTGGATGAAGAGTCTCGTGATATTACGACATTTATTACAAACCGAGGGATTTTACGCTTCAAGCGAATGCCGTTCGGATTAGTTACGGCGCCAGAGATATTCCAAAAGACTATGGACTCTATCTTGGCTGGTTGTGATGGGGCTGATGACATTTATATCGAAGGAAAGGACGATGCGCAGCATGATGCTCGATTAAATCAGGTACTTCTCAGACTGAAGAAGCGAAACGTTCAACTCAATTGGAAAAAATGCGTCATTGGGGTAACTGAGCTCGAATTTTTGGGACACAAAATTATGAAAGTGGGAATTAGTCCTTCGAATGCAAAGATAGAGGCTTTATTATCATTCAGGAAGCCAGAAAACCCTAACGAAACACGTAGTTTCCTTGGGTTAGCTAACTACCTGAATCGTTATATCCCTAATTTGGCTTCTATTGACAAACCTTTGAGAGAATTAACTAAAAAGGGAGTCATCTTCAAGTGGGAAGGAAAACAGGATGAAGCATTTCAAAATATTAAAAAGGCGATGACCGAATCTGCGGCACTTGGTTTCTTTAACGTACGCGATCGTACACTCGTGATGGCGGATGCTAGTCCGTCTGCACTGGGAGCCATACTCGTACAAGTGAATAGGGAAGGAGAGCATCGAATAATAAGCTACGCATCGAAATCGTTAACCGAGACAGAACGGCGATACTGTCGCACCGAGAAGGAAGCCCTGAGCCTGGTTTGGAGCGTGGAGAAATTTTATATCTATCTCTACGGAAAGGTTTTTGAGTTGCTAACTGACTGTAAGGCGTTGGTCTATCTCTTCACTCATCGTTCTAGACCATGCGCTAGAATCGAGCGATGGGTTCTTCGACTTCAGAGCTTTGAATACGTTATTACGTATATTCCTGGAGATCAAAACATTGCAGATGTGCTATCTCGACTGACAACTCTGCGACCCGTAGCGTTTGATGAATTGGAGGAGGTAATGGTTAAAGAGATTGCGAATATGTCTGCAAGCGCGGTGGCCATTGAGTGGAAAGAATTAGTTGAAGCCACTAATCTAGATCCAGAACTACAACATGTAATCAAGAGTCTTCAGAATAACAGTCACGATGAAATGCCAATCGATTTCCGTATTTTTGCGAATGAGTTATGCTGTGTTGGAGAAGTTTTATTGCGAATAGATCGTGTGGTAGTTCCAGTTAAGCTGCGTGATCGCGTGTTGGAGATTGCACATGAAGGACATTTGGGCATACGGATGATGAAGACCTTTTTACGAGCAGTAACCTGGTGGCCAAAAATGGACAAGCATATTGAGATGTTTGTGAGAAAATGTCAACCCTGTACCCTGGTTGCTGCACCCGACCCACCGGAGCCTATGATCCGTAAACAGTTACCGACAAGCCCTTGGGAGGAAATAGCAATAGACTTTTTGGGGCCACTGCCGGAAGGTCAGTATTTATTAGTAGCCGTTGACTATTATAGTCGCTATGTCGAAGTGGCTGAAATGACATCGATTACAACAAAGGATACAGTGGTCGAGTTGGCGACCATGTTCAGCAGATATGGTATTCCTCGGGTTATGAGAGCTGACAATGGACCTCAGCTCAGCGGTGATTGCGTGGAGTTTCGACAGTTCTGTAAAGAATTTGGGATCGATTTAGTAAACACCACACCATACTGGCCACAAGCTAACGGCGAAGTGGAGCGTCAAAATCGTACTATTCTCAAACGATTACGTATCGCTCAGGAATTGTGGCAGAATTGGCGTATGGAATTACGGAAATTCTTGTTGGCATATCACGCTACTGACCACTCTATTACAGGAAAGTCACCCTCGGAGATGATGTTCGTACGGCGCATAAGAAGAAAATTACCGGCAGTGCCTGCTATTATGCGTAACGATGCTGATACAAGGGATCGTGATCGTTTGTTTAAAGCGAAGGGAAAGATGTACGCAGATGCAAGACGGAAGGCCCGCACAAATCCGGTGGCGGTAGGCGATAAGGTTTTTGTTAAACGAACGATAAAGGATAACAAGCTATCAACAGATTTCTCGCCGGAACATTTTGAAGTAACTGACAGACAGGGTTCGGAAGTGACCCTACGTTCGACTGTATCGGGTAAAAGACTAAAACGTAATGTAGTGCATCTCAAAAAGGCTGAGACTGGACAAGAATCGGTGTCGTCAAGTGGCTCGAGTGAAGAAGAGGGCGAGCTACAGAATAAAGAATTGTTATCGGAGGACCTCGCGGAGAATGATCGATGTACCTATATCTACAAAACGGTTGAGAGTTCAGCCGAAGAATTTTAAAGATTATGTTGCTTATGAAACACAAAAATTTTATTAAAGAGAAGGTTGGATGTAGGGTCTTGTCCCTCGAGTAAGAAGTAGTGCTGAACGCAGAGAGTATGATGTGAGCATATATGAGAAAGAAAGAGGACGTAGAAGGTCAGAGAGAGTAGATAGAGAAAAGGGGGTTGAATGGTAGTAGGGATAGCGAGCGGACGGAGATGTTTGGTGTGCTGTACAATGAAGTCTGATATAAAACTAATTGCTGAGGATAAGTATTATTATTGAAGTGTTGACCCGACACTGCTCAGTATTTTGTACAGACTCGATAGGCACGTTATCGGTCTGTACTTTGATGGGTTCAATGTGTTGCTGTCTTTCGGGAGGAGGAAGGTGACGCCACGGGTGGCGAATTCAGGAAGGTTGTGTGGGTCACGTAGCACCTTGTTGAAGCACTCAGCTATCTTTGGATGTGCGACGGTCAGCTTCTTGTGCCAAAAGTTCTGGACACCATCGGGGCCCGGTGCTGCCCAGTTCCTCAGGTACCGCGAGGCTTCGCGGACATCGTTCTCTCCGACGATGATAGCTGGCATCTCTCCAATTTCACCACAACTCTCCTCCTCCCGTCTTAACCACATTTGCCCGTCGCGATGTTCTACTGGGGTCTCCCAAATACCAGCCCAGAAGTTCGTCACATCGCTAATATCTGGCAAACCTTCGCGGTAGTCGGGCTTCTCGTCGCTAATATGGTCGTAGAACGCTTTCTCGTTATCTCTGAACATCCGATTTTGTTCCTGGCGCTTTGCAGAGTCAGAGTAACGTTTCAGCCGTTTTGTAAGGACGCTCAATTGCTGTACCAGTGTGTCGAGTTTTTCCGTCAGCTGGTGAGCTCCCAGCTGGCGAAGTTCAGTAGGCCGCACGATCACAGCAACTTGGCGACATAATTTCACCGATCTGCTGCCTCTTTTGTACGCCATCAGTCTTCCAATTGCGGCGCGCTTGTTTAGGATCCATTGCTCCAATCTCCTTCGCCATGGAGGCTCACGCCTTTCACGGAGATGTTGGAGCAGTCCGCCTCTTGGCCTAATACGGTATCCTAAACTTTTGGCGATCGCCACAGCAGCACAGTAAACATTCAGTTGCAGCTCCTCCATGTTCTCAGCATCAACCAAGTGCAGCGGAAGAACGTGCTCGTTCATGAGCTTTACTGCACTTGTCAGCCTGCGGGAATGCTGCAACTTCGGGATCCTGGGGCGCGTAAAAGGGTCCGTGTCGCGGAACTGTGAGATCGCCTCGTCGTAATGGAAGACCAGATCGCGTAGTAGTTGTTGATCTGGCTGTGGATCTTCCGGCTCAGGGGGTTGTTGTACTGTGGCCTCCACTGGTGCTGATTCGCGTGCCCCACTCGCGAATGAATTGCTCAGCCGTACTGAACTTCGTCTCGACACATCGCTTGCTCTGCTTGTTCTGGAGCTTAGTTCTCTCTGCACCTGCTGCTTGATCTCGTCGACTTGCGTTTGGGAGAGCATATTGTTGCGTACAATCGCTCTACGCCTCGCGTTCATCGCGTTTTGGTCAAGCCTCCCGACGAACTCTGGATACGCTTCCTCGAACATTGCGAGTATTCGAGGGCGACCGCTCATGTCCGTCTCCAAAGCAGTGCAGATGTAATAGGCGCGGATCACGAATTCGTTCATTTCGTGTGTCCACATGATCCGTCGCCTAGTAGTACCCACAAGTGTGGACGACTGTCGTCTGACAGTCGCAACACGCCTCGTAGGCGCAGCGTTTCGTTGGTGATGTCGATGGCTGCTGTTTCCGTGTGGCGGTAGCTCTTCGGGTTGAACCCGGCTGGTGGCCCGCTCTTGCACCTCGCCCTCCAGCCGCTGGCCGCTCGCTCTTACTCCCGTTCCAGGACCAGCTCCAGTTCAGGGACCCTCCTCGGGCGATCGCATTCTAAGTATTCTTCGTGAACGTAGCTCCATTTTCTGGGTGTATCTCCTTTGCCCGGGAGACAGCGGGTTGGCAAGGCCTCCATGACCCGGGAGGCCTTCCCCGGGAGAGATATAGCGCTCTGACTCGCTCGCACCCCCTCACTTAGCCACTTTCGACACCCGTTCTCGGAGCCAAGACCAGGTGTGTGTTTCCAGTTCACGCCCGATCTAAAAATGTCGTCATATGATCTTCGTGGAGGCGTGAGATAGGAACATTTGAGACCAACAGGTAGGCTCCTACCCTAGTGTTGATCCCCATTTGAGAACCTTTTTTTTTGGCAGACTTATCTCACTTCTTAACTAGGCGAACCTAGCCAGAATTTTCACCTGCCCCCGGGCTTCTGAATGCCAAAGGGGGACTAGGCTCTGCGGAATGCACGTATCTGCATGCTCGTGCTGTTTCAGTCCTGACCGAGAAATTGTCGGACAATCGCGCAGGTGCTAAGGATGACCGACTTTTGGATGCCGGCCAATTCCTTCTCCATGTTCAACACCTTTAGCGCTTCCAGAAGTGTCTTCGGGACAATTCCAGTTCCAGAGAGAACGACTGGAACAATTCTTGGGACCTCCCTTAGCCCCCACAGTTCCTTGAGCTCCACGGCCAATGGTCGGTACTTGCAGATTTTGCGACCGTGGGTCTCCTCCAGATTCTGGTTCAGTGGAATAGCGACATCGATGATGGTGACTTTGCGGTCGCTCTTGTCGTTAACCATTATATCTGGACGGTTGTGGTGGATCGAGAGGTCGGTCAGAAAAGTGCGATCCCAGTACAGCTTGAAACGGTCATTTTCCATGACAGGTGCAGGCAGGTACCGGTAGTTTGGTACGTTGTCTTCCAGTAGAGCACATTGGAGCGCCAGTTGTCGATGAACAATACGGGCCACGTTGTTGTGGCGCTCGGTGTAGGCTGCGTTGGCCAAAACGGGACAGCCTCCCATAATGTGCTCTATGTTTTCACCTGGTTGATGGCACATCCGGCAAATGTCATCAACGTCTTGATGCCAGACGTACCGCCTGCAGTTTCTCGTCGGCATTATCCTGTCCTGGATGGCTATCATGTCGGCTTCTACTACTGAAGAGAGTTCACCACGCGTTAGCCACAGATTAGATGCGGCCTTGTCGACGTGTGGCCGGTCCAGTTTATGGGGGTGGGCACCATGCACTGCCTTCTGCTTCCAAGCTGCAATCTTCTCCTCCACTGTCTGCAGATTGCAGTTGAGTTGGTACTCCGCTTGCGCCAAGTGCAGAGCGCTGTATCCTCTGTCGGCGGCACAGACAGCCCGGTATAGCGCGTTTTGGTTGGCGCGTTCTGCGAAGTACTCGCGCAGTTGTCGTACCTGGGCAACACACAGTGCAGATATGTCGACTATTCCAAGTCCCCCTTCTTTGCGTGGCAGTGATACTCTCTCCAGTGCCGATTGAGGATGGTGCATTCCGGCCTCTTTAAATGCTTTCCTCATCCTCCTCTCAAGGTCCTCTAGGTCAGTTTTGCTCCATTTGACTACACCAAAACTGAAAGTCAGCAGGGGAACCGCGAATGTGTTGATCGCGCGTACCTTGTTCCCCGCGTTGAGGAAAGTCCTCAGGACACAGTTCACTCGACTCAAGAACTTGTCTCGCAGCTCCGTCTTGATGTCGGAGTGGCGAATCCCGGTGAGCTGTCGGAATCCAAGATATTTATAGGATTCGCCACGAACCATGTCTCTTATGAACTCGTCGTCATAGACCTCGTAACCTCCGGATTCGGTAAGCTGCCCTTTCAGCAGATGGACACAGCGGCACTTGTCAAGGCCGAACTCCATGCAGATGTTCCTGCTTATGTCTTCGACAACCCGGATAGCTACACCTAGACGCTGACGTGAATCAGCGTAGACCTTGAGATCATCCATGTAGAAGGTATGGGTCACTTCTTCGTGGGCGCCGTCGCCATACCTTATTTTATAGCCATGACCGTTTCTATTGAGCGTCCTACTGAGGGGGTTCAGTGCCAGACAAAACCAAAGCGGGCTGAAAGAGTCGCCTTGGAATATCCCCCTCTTTATCTGCAGCGTTCTAGACTGCAACACATTTCCCCATCACTGAGGTGCAGAGACGTACTCCACTGCCTCATCGCATGCTGCAGGAACCTAACGACGACGGGATCAATTTTGTAGAGCTCCAATACCCGGACGAGAAACGAGTGAGGTATGGAGTCATAAGCCTTCCTGTAATCGATGTAGGCCATACTTAGGTTCCGCTGGTTATATACCGCCTGGCCGACTATGGCTGCGTCGATGATGGCCTGGTCTTTGCAGCCATGCGTATTTTTCCTGCATCCTTTCTGCTCTTCTGCGATGATGTGATGCTGTTCGCAGTGAGCAGAAACTTTGGCGGTAATTATGCTGCTCAGTATTTTGTACAGACTCGATAGGCACGTTATCGGTCTGTACTTTGATGGGTTCAATGTGTTGCTGTCTTTCGGGAGGAGGAAGGTGACGCCACGGGTGGCGAATTCAGGAAGGTTGTGTGGGTCACGTAGCACCTTGTTGAAGCACTCAGCTATCTTTGGATGTGCGACGGTCAGCTTCTTGTGCCAAAAGTTCTGGACACCATCGGGGCCCGGTGCTGCCCAGTTCCTCACGGAGATGTTGGAGCAGTCCGCCTCTTGGCCTAATACGGTATCCTAAACTTTTGGCGGTCGCCACAGCAGCACAGTAAACTTTCAGTTGCAGCTCCTCCATGTTCTCAGCATCAACCAAGTGCAGCGGAAGAACGTGCTCGTTCATGAGCTTTACTGCACTTGTCAGCCTGCGGGAATGCTGCAACTTCGGGATTCTGGGGCGCGACAATGGGTCTGTGTCGCGGAACTGTGAGATCGCCTCGTCGTAGTGGAAGACCAGATCGCACAGTAGTTGTTGATCTGGCTGTGGGTCTTCCGGCTCAGGGGGTTGTTGTACTGTGGCCTCCACTGGTGCTGATTCGCGTGCCCCACTCGCGAATGAATTGCTCAGCCGTACTGAACTTCGTCTCGACACATCGCTTGCTCTGTTGTTCCTGGTGCTTATTTCTCTTTGCACCTGCTGCTTGATCTCGTCGATTTGCGTTTGGGAGAGCATGTTGTTGCGTACTATCGCTCTACGCCTCGCGTTCATCGCGTTCTGATCAAGCCTCCCGACGAACTCTGGATACGCTTCCTCGAACATTGTTAGTATTCGAGGGCGACCGCTCATGTCCGTCTCCAAAGCAGTGCAGATGTAATAGGCGCGGATCACGAATTCGTTCATTTCGTGTGTCCACATGATCCGTCGCCTAGTAGTAGTTCTGGTTCAGTGGAATAGCGACATCGATGATGGTGACTTTGCGGTCGCTCTTGTCGTAAACCATTATATCTGGACGGTTGTGGTGGATCGAGAGGTCGGTCAAAACAGTGCGATCCCAGTACAGCTTGAAACGGTCATTTTCCAGGACAGGTGCAGGCAGGTACCGGTAGTTTGGTACGTTGTCTTCCAGTAGAGCACATTGGAGCGCCAGTTGTCGATGAACAATACGGGCCACGTTGTTGTGGCGCTCGGTGTAGGCTGCGTTGGCCAAAACGGGACAGCCTCCCATAATGTGCTCTATGTTTTCACCTGGTTGATGGCACATCCGGCAAATGTCATCAACGTCTTGATGCCAGACGTACCGCCTGCAGTTTCTCGTCGGCATTATCCTGTCCTGGATGGCTATCATGTCGGCTTCTACTACTGAAGAGAGTTCACCACGCGTTAGCCACAGATTAGATGCGGCCTTGTCGACGTGTGGCCGGTCCAGTTTATGGGGGTGGGCACCATGCACTGCCTTCTGCTTCCAAGCTGCAATCTTCTCCTCCACTGTCTGCAGATTGCAGTTGAGTTGGTACTCCGCTTGCGCCAAGTGCAGAGCGCTGTATCCTCTGTCGGCGGCGCAGACAGCCCGGTATAGCGCGTTTTGGTTGGCGCGTTCTGCGAAGTACTCGCGCAGTTGTCGTACCTGGGCAACACACAGTGCGTCGATGATGGCCTGGTCTTGGCAGCCATGCGTATTTTTCCTGCATCCTTTCTGCTTTTCTGCGATGATGTGATGCTGTTCGCAGTGAGCAGAAACTTTGGCGGTAATTATGCTGCTCAGTATTTTGTACAGACGTTATCGGTCTGTACTTTGATGGGTTCAATGTGTTGCTGTCTTTCGGGAGGAAGGTGACGCCACGGGTGGCGAATTCAGGAAGGTTGTGTGGGTCACGTAGCACCTTGTTGAAGCACTCAGCTATCTTTGGATGTGCGACGGTCAGCTTCTTGTGCCAAAAGTTCTGGACACCATCGGGGCCCGGTGCTGCCCAGTTCCTCAGGTACCGCGAGGCTTCGCGGACATCGTTCTCTCCGACGATGATAGCTGGCATCTCTCCAATATCACCACAACTCTCCTCCTCCCGTCTTAACCACATTTGCCCGTCGCGATGTTCTACTGGGGTCTCCCAAATACCAGCCCAGAAGTTCGTCACATCGCTAATATCTGGCAAACCTTCGCGGTAGTCGGGCTTCTCGTCGCTAATATGGTCGTAGAACGCTTTCTCGTTATCTCTGAACATCCGATTTAGTTCCTGGCGCTTTGCAGAGTCAGAGTAACGTTTCAGCCGTTTTGTAAGGACGCTCAATTGCTGTACCAGTGTGTCGAGTTTTTCCGTCAGCTGGTGAGCTCCCAGCTGGCGAAGTTCAGTAGGCCGCACGATCACAGCAACTTGGCGACATAATTTCACCGATCTGCTGCCTCTTTTGTACGCCATCAGTCTTCCAATTGCGGCGCGCTTGTTTAGAATCCGTTGCTCCAATCTCCTTCGCCATGGAGGCTCACGCCTTTCACGGAGATGTTGGAGCAGTCCGCCTCTTGGCCTAATACGGTATCCTAAACTTTTGGCAGTCGCCACAGCAGCACAGTAAACTTTCAGTTGCAGCTCCTCCATGTTCTCAGCATCAACCAAGTGCAGCGGAAGAACGTGCTCGTTCATGAGCTTTACTGCACTTGTCAGCCTGCGGGAATGCTGCAACTTCGGGATCCTGGGGCGCGATAAAGGGTCAGTGTCGCGGAACTGTGAGATCGCCTCGTCGTAATGGAAGACCAGATCGCGTAGTAGTTGTTGATCTGGCTGTGGATCTTCCGGCTCAGGGGGTTGTTGTACTGTGGCCTCCACTGGTGCTGATTCGCGTGCCCCACTCACGAATGAATTGCTCAGCCGTACTGAACTTCGTCTCGACACATCGCTTGCTCTGCTTGTTCTGGAGCTTAGTTCTCTCTGCACCTGCTGCTTGATCTCGTCGACTTGCGTTTGGGAGAGCATATTGTTGCGTACAATCGCTCTACGCCTCGCGTTCATCGCGTTTTGGTCAAGCCTCCCGACGAACTCTGGATACGCTTCCTCGAACATTGCGAGTATTCGAGGGCGACCGCTCATGTCCGTCTCCAAAGCAGTGCAGATGTAATAGGCGCGGATCACGAATTCGTTCATTTCGTGTGTCCACATGATCCGTCGCCTAGTAGTACCCACAAGTGTGGACGACTGTCGTCTGACAGTCGCAACACGCCTCGTAGGCACAGCGTTTCGTTGGTGATGTCGATGGCTGCTGTTTCCGTGTGGCGGTAGCTCTTCGGGTTGAACCCGGCTGGTGGCCCGCTCTTGCACATCGCCCTCCAGCCGCTGGCCGCTCGCTCTTACTCCCGTTCCAGGACCAGCTCCAGTTCGGGGACCCTCCTCGGGCGATCGCATTCTGAGTATTCTTCGTGAACGTAGCTCCATTTTCTGGGTGTATCTCCTTTGCCCGGGAGACAGCGGGTTGGCAAGGCCTCCATGACCCGGGAGATCTTCCCCGGGAGAGATATAGCGCTCTGACTCGCTCGCACCCCCTCACTTAGCCACTTTCGACACCCGTTCTCGGAGCCAAGACCAGGTGTGTTTCCAGTTCACGCCCGATCTAAAAATGTCGTCATATGATCTTCGTGGAGGCGTGAGATAGGAACATTTGAGACCAACAGGTAGGCTCCTACCCTAGTGTTGATCCCCATTTGAGAACCAAAGGTTTTTTTTTTTTTTTTTTTTTTTTATAGAGGTGAGGAACGCTCTACCAGCCTTATCTGGGAAGGGTTAACCCAGACGTCGAGTGGGGATCGCACCCACAAAAACCAAGCCCTCTACTCGTTGCCTTATTCCCCCTGGGACCACATCTAGGCGACTACTTCAGGGGGCGGCTGTGCTCATGCACTCTTCGAGTTTTCAACGCTGACTAGCGTTGTCCTTCCCTTTTCCTCAACATTTTTTCTCTCTATTCGCTTTTCATTCCACTGCGCTTATGTCCTCTTCGCAGGCATCCATTTACCCGTCGAGACGTGTACCGATTAGGAATTGCCCTCCAACTTGACGCGCAACCCGTCACAGTCACCCTCGCGGGATTTCTCACCTGTCGAGACGTGCACCGATTAGGAAGCGCCCTCCAACTTGACGCGCGCCCCGTCACAATCACCCTCGCAGGATTTCTCTTCCCAGCGGAGTGCCGATTAGGTAGTGCCCTCCTACATGACGCGCACTCCGTCACAGCTACTCTCGTGGGGTATACACCATTTTGATCACGGCTTCATCCTTCGCGGTGTTTCTCCATCCAGGCCACGATCAGGCGTTGCCAGGCAGGCATTTTTGCTGTTCTCCGCGGCAGTATCCGGTTACCTGTCGAGACGTGCACCGATTAGGAAGCGCCCTCCAACTTGACGCGCGCCCCGTCACAGTCACCCTCGCAGGATTTCTCTCCCAGCGGAGCGCCGATTAGGTAGTGCCCTCCAACATGACGCGCACTCCGTCACAGCTACTCTCGTGGGGTATGCACCATTTTGATCATGGTTTCATCCTTGATGCTCGCTCCTTCGAAACGTTCGCAGTGTTTCTCCATCCAGGCCACGATCAGGCGTTGCCAGGCAGGCATTTTTGCTCTTCTCCGTGGCAGTATCCGGTTACCTGTCGAGACGTGCACCGATTAGGAAGCGCCCTCCAACTTGACGCGCGCCCCGTCACAGTCACCCTCGCAGGATTTCTCTTCCCAGCGGAGCGCCGATTAGGTAGTGCCCTCCAACATGACGCGCACTCCGTCACGGCGGCTCTCGGGGGGGAACTATCCGGTACTACAGCCGTCTCGATTATTCATCTCTTATGGTCAGGCGTTATCCGCATGCTGGTCGGTCCTCCACTTCCGCTGTAGCTCGGACATGATATGTACGATTGCACTGTTTACTGCGTTCCAGGTGCCCTCGTCACGACACATTTCCTCCACGATGTTCCCAGCATGAAGGGTAGGCAGCCCCTCGCGCACTGTGGTGAATCTGGGACATTCGAATACGATGTGTTCCGGTGTTTCCTCCACATTTCCACACTCCGGACAAAGAGGCGATCTTGCGTGTCCGAACCGGTGCAGATACTGCCTGAAGCAGCCATGACCAGACAAAAACTGCGTTAGATGGAAATTTACCTCTCCGTGTTTCCTGTTCACACAGCCCATTAGTGTCGGTATGAGCCTGTGCGTCCACCTGCCGTTTTGCGCGGCACTCCACTCTTGCTGCCACCTAGCCATCGACTCCGCCCTCATTAGCTTCCGGATTCCTCTGGTTCCCCTCCTCCTATAGCACTCGCTGTCCTCCGCCAAGATGATGTCTATGGGGACCAACCTGGCTATGACGTAGACCGCTTCTGTTGACACGGTTCTGTACGCACTCGCGACTCGCATCGCCATGAGCCGGTACGTACTATTCAGCCTCTTCGTGTTCCGCTGAGTTTCTAACGCCGCGATCCAGGCTGGACCACCGTAACGTAGTGTCGATGAGGAGACACTAGCCAAGAGGTGCCTCTTGCTGCTGCTTGGGCCAAAGTTGTTGGGCATGATTCGTGTCAGTGCATTGATTGCCTTCGTTGCTTTTTTACAAGCGTAGTCGACGTGACTGTTGAAGTTCAGTCGATCGTCGATCTGCACCCCCAGGTATTTTAGGTCTCGCTTCGAGGTTATCGAGTGCTCTCCAATTGTGATTTCTGCACGTTGCACCGCCCTGCGGTTGCTGACAATCAGCATTTCCGTCTTGTGGTGGGCTATCTGCAGTTTCACACTTTGCATCCACCTTCCGATCATGTCTATCGACTCGGTCGCGAGCATTTCGACCCGTTCCAAAGATTCCCATGTCGCGAGAATAACGATGTCATCCGCGAAGCCAATGATCTCCACACCTCTGGGCAGATTCAGTTTTAGTACACCATCGTACATACTGTTCCAGAGCGATGAGCCCAGGATAGAGCCCTGCGGAACTCCCGCCGTAGTTTTAATCTGCGCCTGACCCGTGTTTGTCTCGTACACCAGCACACGGTTCTTGAAGTAGCTTCTCAGTATTCTACACAGGTAGTCTGGGACTTTCATCGTGTGGAGCGCAGTCGCGATGGCCTCCCAGCTGGCACTATTGAACGCGTTCTTAACGTCGATCGTTATCACTGCGCAGTATCGATTTCCTCTGAGCTTCTGTTTGGATGCTCTGTTGGCTCTTTCGACCACTATGCGAATGGCATCTACCGTGGATCTCTCTTTCCGAAATCCGAATTGATTATCGGACAGTCCACGAACTCCCTCCGTGCATTCCGTCAGCCTATTAAGGATGATTCTCTCCAAAAGTTTCCCAAGAGTGTCCAACAGGCATATGGGTCTAAACGATGCTGGACCACCCGGCGTCTTTCCTGGCTTGGGCAGTAGTACTAGCTGTTGTACCTTCCATCGATCCGGAAAGTAGCATTCGTCTAGACACTTCTGCATGGCTGTCCTGAACATATCAGGGAATGCTAGGACTGCCGCTTTCAAAGCTACGTTGGGGATTCCATCTGGGCCAGGCGCTTTCTTCGTTTTTAGGCGTTTGATTGCTGCAACTAGCTCATCGTTCGTCACATCTCTGCGTTCGATGCTATCCTCATCCTCTCCATATGGCGTGGGTGGCCAGGTCGTTGGGTCGTGCTGCGGAAATAACCCTTCCACGATAATTTTTAATTTTTCGGGACACATTTCGGAAGGTGTCGTTGGGCCCCTGAGCTTCGCCATCACCATTCGGTAAGCATTGCCCCATGGATTGACGTCCACGTCCCGACATAACTCCCTGAAGCAATTAGATTTGCTCCGCTTAATCGCCCGTTTAAGAGTGGATCTAGCCTCTCTGAATTCCACTCTCCGTCCTTCTCTGGTGTCTATGCTTGACCGTTGGAAACGTCTTCTGGCGCTAAGGCAGTTGGCCCGAAGCACGCCAAGTGCCTCGCTCCACCAATAGGCTGGAGGTCGCTTATACCTGGTGTCCCTTTTTCTTGGCATTGTTATATCACATGCTGTTGCTAGCGTTTCCGTCAGTTCATCCGCGTTCATGTTCAAGACGTCGCTTTCCACGCGTAGTGCTTCGATGAAAAGGTCCTTGTCAAAGGTTTTTGTCTTCCACCTGCGCGGGCATGTCCTATTTATCCGTACTGCCACGGAGTTTCGTTGGCCAATGGTATAACGGATGGCTTGATGATCACTGTGGGTGTATACTTCACATACCCTCCACCTCATTTTCGTCATTAACGAAGGACTGCAGAAAGTCAAGTCGATGATGGACTCTCGACCCTCTCGGTGGAAGGTACTAGTGGTGCCCTCGTTGCACAGGGTAACATCCAACTTGGCTAGAGCTTCTAGTAAACTAGTCCCTCTCGCGTTGGTGCATCTGCTTCCCCACTCTACTGCCCAAGCATTGAAATCCCCTCCTATAACGACTGGTTTTCGTTCGGCGAGCTCCTCGGTGAGGACATCTAGCATATAGTGGAACTGGTCCATCGTCCATCTGGGAGGTGCGTAGCAACTGCAGATAAAAATTCCGTTGATCTTTGTAATCACGAAACCCTCGCGAGACCTCGAAACTACCTCCTGAATGGGATATCGGCCCATGACCTGGATGGCGGCCATTCCTACTTTATCCGTCACCCAATTACCGTTACCGGGGGGAACGCGATACGGCTCCGCGATAATTGCGACATCACATTTTGTTTCTGTCGTTGACTGCCACAACAGTTGCTGTGCGATGTCACAATGGTTGAGATTAATTTGGGTTATCTCCATCACTGTTGGCTTGCCCTCGCCTGTTTGTACACAGGGCAATTAAAGCCTCCCCTCATATGGTCATTACTGTCCTCTTTTTCGCAGAGCATACACCTTGGTTTTCCCTTGCAGTCGCTGGCAAAGTGTCCCTCTATTCCGCATTTCCTGCACAGTTTGGATCTATCTGGCCCCAAGCAGCCTTTCGCCAGGTGGCCGAAGTTTAAACACTTGAAACATCGCTCCAGTTGCTTGGGAACAGGCGGAATGATTCTAAAACGACCCACAGCCCAGCAGACGTTTATACTCTCTAACTTCAGTAACTTGTTCGCTGCGTCCGTTGAGAGACGAATCGTTGCGGTCTGCGTCCCGCGATACGCCTTTCGTAGTAGGATTTTCATCGGAACTTTGCCCAGGATGTTTTCCTCCTCCAACTTCTGACGTAGGTCTATCTCGGTGGTGAACAGACTGAGGTTCCTGCATTCTATCGATGCCTCGGAGGATAAGGCCCTTACGTTCGCTCCATCGCCGAGAACCCTTTCTACAAGATCCTTGAATGCTGAGCTCCTGATTTCTGGGTCTCTCTTCAGCTCGAACAGCATTTCGCCGTTCTGGGTGCGCCTGGACTTCACCACGCTCTCCTCCAGTTTCTTGAGGCCAGGGTCCTCTCGCATTTTTTTTAAAGAGATCAGCGTATGATACGTTGCCCTTCGCTTCGACGATGAGTGCATCGCCTTTGTCTCTCGCCCGCCGAGGATTAGGCTTCTTGTCTTTTGGCCCCTGCCACTTTTCATTCTCTTTCTTATTTTTTTCCACTATTTTCACTTTTCTCTCCCTCTCTTTTTCTTCGTTCCTTTGTTTTCTCTTGTTTCTTTTCGTAACCGTGCTCCAGTCGCTTCTCTTGCTATCGGTGCTGATCTGGTCATCGCTGTCACCCAGCTCTTCGCTGTCGCCCTGGGCGGCACTATCGTCTTGATCATCGTTGTCGTGATCGTCCTTGCGTTTTTTGAGCATTTCTTCTTCTGCTGGTGAATCCTTATTTCTTTTTTCCGAACGGTTTCGACGAATCTTTGGCGTCACCTGCAGCTCTTTGCAACGCTTCTGCGAGTGCCTTCGCGGCGGTTTTCGTCCTTTCGACGAGTCCATCGTGCTCCTTCAAAGCTCGTCCCAAGAGAGATCTTATACCCGACATCCTGGTCTTGATTTCCTTATGCACGTTGGGTTTGTCCAGTCAGCCCTCCTTCCTGGGTTAAACTACCGCTGGACTTTGGCAGGAACAGGGGATTGATCCCCCGACTTTGCTGGGTCTCAGGTATTCCTCCATTACTGCCGCTAGGGCTTCCACTTGTTTGAGTATTGGCGATCGCAGAAGCTTTTTACTACGAATGAACGCGTTGGCTTGGTCACCTGTATCCATCATACTCTCTCTTTGTTCTTCGTTGGTTTTGTAGGTTGTCTCCATTTTGGTTGGGTCCCAACTTCGGGCCGCTATCTCCGCTCGTTGTACATAGTCGCCTTTTTGTGATCCCATGGTTATCTATGCAAGCAGTGAGGCCATGCAGGGGTTGACACGGTCCTTCATGGGGACCGTGTTCAGAGCCGGATCAGCGCAAGTCAGGAATGTGACATCTGATGCAAAGTACCTAGTGCCAAGGCCTAGACGAGCATCGAACGTACCCGAAGACTTGCCAAGTTGTTAACGGGACGGGGGCAACCGTACTATTAACCCACACGCCATTTCAGGTAGGTGTCACCCTTCCTTACTCAGGGAGCAGAATAGCACGACTGTCGGCATTTAGCATCGCATGTTATCCGTTTTCGTGTCTTGTCCGTTTTCCATGTCATACCAGTATGTCGTAATCAGGATCTTACTGGCGTCGATCCTGATGTGCTCGGCACTCCTCTCGTTGCTCCTGTACACGGTATTTCCCCCGTGCATTCTCCATAGGCTTTACCGCGCCCTTACTCGCGTTGTCACCCGATTAGTCGCCTTCTACGACAGGGACAGGGACGTAGACCCGAAGTGCTATTCTAGGCCGGCAGCTCCACGGCTCATGTATATGGCCTCCAATTTCATATGCATATGCCAGTTATACACATCATACAAGGAATGTGTCTTGGATGTATGTATATCGCCTCCAATTTTAGATTTTTGACGTAGGACTACGTCTTACATTAAGGGTGCCAAATCAGAAGACAGGTCACGTTTTTATGAAATAAAGTTAACGTTAATAACAATTTTTGCTACGAACAGATTTAAACGATTTGCATACCAATCGAATTGGAAATTTTCTAAGATTTGTTTGACTTTGATTACAATCCCATAGTCTGTATATGGTTTAAATTGATGAAAATTGGAAGCATTCCTATTTTCCCATACATTTGTTCTGTCCATTTGTCTGCTTTCCCGAACAGAGCTGTCGATAACGGGTAACTTATACAGCCGCTAGAATAGAAACAACGAAGGGGGATAGCGAAAAGAGAATATTTGCGAAGTAAACTCCACCCTTGCATAGTAAGTAAGCTGTCGCTAGCGTACAAGTATTGCATCCCCTCTGAAGAAAATTCTCAGAATCTTTCTGTGCCCGAAGCAACAAAGGTCGCTTATTCTGCTCGTTTTGTGTTTTATGTTTCCCCTCGAGCTGTGAACACTAGCGAATATTTCACTTGAAGTGCATCTGGCATTTCACTTAACACAACTATCCGAGTCATGGCAAAGCAGGCGAAAAAAGAGAAGAGTGCAAAAGATTATAGGTCGCTTCTAAACATCAGTGTTTGGTTTTGTGTGTGTTGCTTGTTTTCATTGCTCGAAACTTAGAACTTGTTCATTTCCTGTACATGTGAATTGCACACCTTCGATACTTTTAGTTGTCATTCGTATTTGGTCTCGTGCGCATCGGCTCTGTCCTCCTAGCTTTGTTGACGGTTTTGACCGAGAGTCGAGAAACGATTTTTCATAAACGGTGATTCTCGCGATGTTTCATTTTTAGCACTGCAATTGTGTGCATCTGTTAGACGCGTGTGTGATGCTTGTTGAATGGCGATGCACTTCTTCTTCTTATTCTTCTTTTGAATTATAGAGACTTGAAACTCAGAGAGTTCATTGGTCTTTGATGGCGATGCACGGAAGATGCCTCTCATTGATATTCAGTGCAATGCGTGCATTGATATAAAGAAACAAGTTGCGACATATGACCAATTAGTGCATTGTTCTCGCAAAGGCAAAAAAGGATCGTTGCTTCTCGAAATGATTCTACAAAACTACGCAAGCCATTAAACCTTTTCAGAGTCCCCGGAACTTTTTACTAGAGAGTTATTTATGAAATTTCGACGTAGTCGCAAATAATATTCGAAATGATAAACCATCAAATTTCAAAAGAAAAATGATTGCGTAGTCCTACGTTCTAAGCGGTCGTGTCTTGGATACAACCCCTCGAATTGGCCCGAAGGAAGTTTTAAACTGTTAAAATATGAATGAAATTTCTTACTTCATGTTATTTGATTACTTGAAACATGTAGTACTGAACATTATTTAACCATTTCTATATAAACTTAGCGATATTTCCACTAAAGCAAAATAAATACTGACGCATGACGTATTCGATTGCAACTCTTTCGTATCATATGTAAGAGCTTTAATTACCCTAGAATCATATTTCAGATTGCCGTACGAGATATCTGCGGCTTGATAATACAAACAACCGGAGCTCAATTCCCATCGGAGCAATTTTATAACCGTCGCCACCACTCATATCAAACATTTATATCCCTAAAAGTCAATTGATTAATTCCTATTTGTACAAACATAAATGTTTATAAAGGTTCTATATACATACAAAAATGGTGATTCCCCGGACTGAACATTTTACTTTAATATATTCCGCCATTTTTTATGTCAGTGATGAACCGTATATTCGTATGACAACAGACTTATTATGATATTGGGTATTGCCTAATAACCTTGCATGTACAGTAAGTTACCTCTAATTTGACATTTAGTTAATTGGGATCTAGGTAGTGCGGACCAAGGCGCCTAGAAGTATATCCTAAGGTGGGCCAACTTGCTAAAACGACTCTTCAGCCATCTTGGAAGTCTACTGTGTTTTGTTTGTAAACAATACACAATACGCTAGTGGCGAAGCTCGCTCGTGATCAGTCTGTCTCTTTCACTCTACAAGCAAATAATTCCCCTTCTGCTTTCTTCCGTACTGTTTTCATATACCGCTCCCCTAATCAACTTAGTGACGAAACGGCCTCACCTAGTACCATAGACCCGTCTTGGTGCGGACTGAATCAAAACGGCTGTCAAAAAAGATCCAATTGAAATGTCAAAAGAGATCCAACGATCAGGAGTGTTATTTTTCTTATGATAATCAACACTATAAAAGAGGTATTGTTGTCAAGGGCAAAAATAATTAGAATTATAAAATGAACGAGCTACATTTTTCCGTCAATTGTTTAATTAACCATTGCATCTCTGAAAGAGCATCTCAACCTTTCACTGAGCAACGCATTTTTAATCTCCCCTCCCTTTGACATAACGTTTTTTCCGAACGAAATAAAAACAAACGAAGTCAGAGTCACGTAAATGTTTACTCCTGCGATTTGAAAATATTCGATAAAAAGTGGAAGGAAGAGATGCCAGATGATTTTTGAAAAAAGTCTGTAAAAACATGTGAATGTCTGTTAAAAATGTGGAAAAGTCTGTAAAAGTGTACAGATCTATAGAAATGTTTTTTAACGTTAATTTTCACATATTCATTAATACTTTGTACATCGCGATGCACGTAAGATTGTATTTTGTATATATATACAGCCATTCCATGCCAAACCAATATAGTGATTCTCAGATCTTCGTCAAAAATGGTAATTTTGTTCTTTATCGCAAAACATTAAACTCGTATTTTTTTATTTTTTCATTAGGGTGCCCATTTCCATTTTAGGGTGATCCAAAAAATTATTTTTTTCCACTTTTTCAAAAATGACTTTTTTCAAAAATTTATAACTTTCGAACCACTTAACCGATTTAGATGATCGACATATCAAATTCAAGCCAATGAGCTCTAATTGAGAAATATTGAAATTGCAGGTAATATGGATCCTATTTTCGCAATTATTGATTGTAGTCGTTTTTCAATGTATTCATGGCTTTGGACTAGGGGGCGCTTTTTTTCTATATTTTTAATTGAAAGCTGAGAATTTTTACATAAAATATCTCGATATCAAAGATGCTTTTTTTTCGTTTTTGAAATATGATTTTTCAGAACTAATCGATGGTTCGAAAACAATTTTTCCTCATTTTTCCCACTACAAAAAGTCATAACTTTTGAACTATTGGACCGATTCCTATCATCGACATATCAAATTGAAGCTTACGAGTTATTTTTCTATTGAAAAATTTTACTTTTGCGAAAAAATTGAATTTTTCATTTTTGTAATTATTGATTCAGTTAGTTTTTCATAGTTTCCTCGGTTAAAGATAGGAGCGCTATAATTTTTTATATTTTTCATGGAAAGCTGAGGATTATTTACCTAGCATATCTCGATATCAGAGATGCTATAATTCTCATTTTTAAGTTATAACTTTGTAAATTTAACATGTTTTAAGTCTTCGATCAATATTCCCGCTTCTAGAATCCAAACTTCCCGCAAGTGTGATATTTTTTCAAATTTTGCTTATTGGCTTCCATTTAATATATCGATCATCTAAATCGGTTCAGTAGTTAAAATGTTATGATTTTTTGCAGAATGTTATTTTTGGACAAAGGGGGAAAAATGATTTTTCGAACCACCGGTTAACTTTGAAAAATCATATCTAAAAAACGAAAAAAATAGCATCTCTGATATCGATATATGTTATGTAAAAAATTCTCAGCTTTCAAGAAAAAATATAAAAAAATATGGCGCCCTCTAGTCCAAAGTCATAAAAAAATAAAAATACGATTACAATCAATAATTACTAAAACATAATCATTTTTTTCGCAAGTTAAATATTTTTCACTAAAAGGCTAGGTCATTAGTTCAATTTTATATGTCGATCTTCTAAATCAGTGATTCAAAAGTTATTAATTTTCATTTGTCATTTTTGGGAATAAGTGGAAAAAATTGATTTTTCGGGCCACTTAATAACTTATGTGTTGTAAGTGTGTTTAAATGTTTCAACAATCTACACATACATACATACACATATATACGCGTTGTTAATTTTTATAAAAATCAGTATTTCTTCGTTGATATATTGGACATCCACCAAGGCTTGCGGTCTTGTCGTTGATGAAATTTATAAGAAAATGCAGTGAATATTTTCCATCCGCCATGCAAGGCTATACAAGTTTTAGATCACCACACGGCCATGAACCATGTCTGTGGTAACAATATCGAACAGTAACCCATATTTCGTCATAAGCAGACCCGAAAGCGAATGTAAGTTGTTGAAAATAGAATGAAAATTTTTATTCGATGTTGTTTAAATACTTAGAAGACATAGTCCTGACCCTAACTTAACTATTCTTCAATAAATCTCCTTGCATTTCAGCAAAACAATCTTATCTAGAACAGAAAATAATTATCAGAGACAATTTTCATTCAAGATTTTTCCTTTCCTGCAGAGAATGCAATTTTTCATTAATTGTGAATAACCGTATTCTCTCTTTCGTCTGCAATGATGTCATGGCAAAAGTAAGAGTTTCAAACTTTATACACACCAGATTGGCCAACCAGAAAGACTGCCGGGCCGCAGGTTGAGTATCGCTGGTCTAACGTCATGTGTATTGATATAAACTAAATATAATAACTTTTCTGTATTAAAACTATGGAAAAATGTCATATGGTGAGTCGAATATCTTTGATGTGATGAATAAAGCCTCTTATTTTTCAAAAACCTGTGAAATATTTTTGTATCCAAAAAGTCTACAACAAAAATGAAAAGTGTTTTACAGATGTCTGTAAATTTACAAACATATTTGTAAATCTGGCATCCCTGGTGGTCTGAGAATTTATTGCAAGAAATCGCTTGAAAACATGCATGAATTTGCTTGAAAATGAAGTGGATTGAGTCCGCACCACTTAGATTGGGATACAAATAATTGGACATTTTCATCTCTAATTGAATATTTTTGTAAACATCGAGTTTGGGACCCAAAGTATGGCCCCAGATTGAAAGTCGCCACCAGACGTCGACATTGTACCACTATCATCGTGAATGTCCAATTATAGGCCAATCACGTCTAATGCGACACTGAGTAGTGCCTCGGTATGTCGAGGATTAGAGGTAACTTACTGTATATGCTTTTTGGGCGCATCACATACCACCCAAAATATCAGATATTCGATGCTCTATATACAATAGTTATACGATTTAATGTTTGCTGGGTTGGCATACTTGGCAGCTTGGTTTGTCAAGTTCATACTCTCATGTTTACAGTTTTGAGTTAAGTGCAATTGAATGACGAAGTTGAACTAATTTATTTTTGTCACTATGTATATCAGAACGCAAAAGACCGGCAAACAGATAATCTTTCGTTATTAAATATTAAAAAAAAAAATTGCAACTTTAACTTTCACTTTTCTTGAAACCGGAAATAGTCGGACTTAAAAATATTTTTAACGTAATATTCCAAACATACATGCTTTTACAAAAATCTATAATAATTATTATAATTATCAGGAACGTTTTCCGCTTTTCGTTTTTTTGGTTGTGTGTAGTAAATCGTATATACGCATGATAATAGTCGTACTAGATACATGTATAAGTCGTATATTCATCCATCCAATCATCGTGAATACTGTTGCAAGTGGGAAATAAATGTGTGTTCGTTGCTAATGATGCGAACATAAATAACAATATAATACAGTAATTTAAATTTAATGCGACATGCCGAGGTACCACTCAGTGTCGCTTTGGAAGCGATTTTGGCCTGTAATTGAACATTGGCGATGTGAGTGATACAGTGTGGAAGTCTGGTGGCAACTTTAATGTGGCGCCATAATTTGTGTAAAAGGAGTGTAAAAAAAGTTCACTGTTTACATAAAAGCAATCTCGAATCGGTCCCACTTTTTTGCTTGAAGTTACTATCCCTTGCTTCAAGCAAAAAAGTGGGACCGATTCGAGATTGCTTTTATGTAAACAGTGAACTTTTTTTACACTCTTAAAATTGCACCGACTTGCACTGACAACCTAATGATATTGTCAATTTGTGCGAGATGCCTCAAAATAGCTGGGAATCATCTGGGTAAACATCGAGTTCGGGGCCCAAATTATTGCGCCACATTAAAGTTGCCACCAGACTTCCACACTGTATCACTCACATCGCCAATGTTCAATTACAGGCCAAAATCGCTTCCAAAGCGACACTGAGTGGTACCTCGGCATGTCGCATTAAATTTAAATTACTGTATTATATTGTTATTTTTGTTCGCATCATTAGCAACGAACACACATTTATTTCCCACTTGCAACAGTATTCACGATGATTGGATGGATGAATATACGACTTATACATGTATCTAGTACGACTATTATCATGCGTATATACGATTTACTACACACAACCAAAAAAACGAAAAGCTGAAAACGTTCCTGATAATTATAATAATTATTATAGATTTTTGTAAAAGCATGTATGTTTGGAATATTACGTTAAAAATATTTTTAAGTCCGACTATTTCCGGTTTCAAGAAAAGTGAAAGTTAAAGTTGCAATTTTTTTTTTAATATTTAATAACGAAAGATTATCTGTTTGCCGGTCTTTTGCGTTCTGATATACATAGTGACAAAAATAAATTAGTTCAACTTCGTCATTCAATTGCACTTAACTCAAAACTGTAAACATGAGAGTATGAACTTGACAAACCAAGCTGCCAAGTATGCCAACCCAGCAAACATTAAATCGTATAACTATTGTATATAGAGCATCGAATATCTGATATTTTGGGTGGTATGATATGCGCCCAAAAAGCATATACAGTAAGTTACCTCTAATCCTCGACATACCGAGGCACTACTCAGTGTCGCATTAGACGTGATTGGCCTATAATTGGACATTCACGATGATAGTGGTACAATGTCGACGTCTGGTGGCGACTTTCAATCTGGGGCCATACTTTGGGTCCCAAACTCGATGTTTACAAAAATATTCAATTAGAGATGAAAATGTCCAATTATTTGTATCCCAATTAACTAAATGTCAAATTAGAGGTAACTTACTGTACATGCAAGGTTATTAGGCAATACCCAATAACATAATAAGTCTGTTGTCATACGAATATACGGTTCATCACTGACATAAAAGCTGGCGGAATATATTAAAGTAAAATGTTCAGTCCGGGGAATCACCATTTTTGTATGTATATAGAACCTTTATAAACATTTATGTTTGTACAAATAGGAATTAATCAATTGACTTTTAGGGATATAAATGTTTGATATGAGTGGTGGCGACGGTTATAAAATTGCTCCGATGGGAATTGAGCTCCGGTTGTTTGTATTATCAAGCCGCAGATATCTCGTACGGCTATCTGAAATATGATTCTAGGGTAATTAAAGCTCTTACATATGATACGAAAGAGTTGCAATCGGATACGTCATGCGTCAGTATTTATTGTGCTTTAGTGGAAATATCGCTAAGTTTATATAGAAATGGTTAAATAATGTTCAGTACTACATGTTTCAAGTAATCAAATAACATGAAGTAAGAAATTTCATTCATATTTTAACAGTTTAAAACTTCCTTCGGGCCAATTCGAGGGGTTGTATCCAAGACACGACCGCTTAGAACGTAGGACTACGCAATCATTTTTCTTTTGAAATTTGATGGTTTATCATTTCGAATATTATTTGCGACTACGTCGAAATTTCATAAATAACTCTCTAGTAAAAAGTTCCGGGGACTCTGAAAAGGTTTAATGGCTTGCGTAGTTTTGTAGAATCATTTCGAGAAGCAACGATCCTTTTTTGCCTTTGCGAGAACAATGCACTAATTGGTCATATGTCGCAACTTGTTTCTTTATATCAATGCACGCATTGCACTGAATATCAATGAGAGGCATCTTCCGTGCATCGCCATCAAAGACGAATGAACTCTCTGAGTTTCAAGTCTCTATAATTCAAAAGAAGAATAAGAAGAAGAAGTGCATCGCCATTCAACAAGCATCACACACGCGTCTAACAGATGCACACAATTGCAGTGCTAAAAATGAAACATCGCGAGAATCACCGTTTATGAAAAATCGTTTCTCGACTCTCGGTCAAAACCGTCAACAAAGCTAGGAGGACAGAGCCGATGCGCACGAGACCAAATACGAATGACAACTAAAAGTATCGAAGGTGTGCAATTCACATGTACAGGAAATGAACAAGTTCTAAGTTTCGAGCAATGAAAACAAGCAACACACACAAAACCAAACACTGATGTTTAGAAGCGACCTATAATCTTTTGCACTCTTCTCTTTTTTCGCCTGCTTTGCCATGACTCGGATAGTTGTGTTAAGTGAAATGCCAGATGCACTTCAAGTGAAATATTCGCTAGCGTTCACAGCTCGAGGGGAAACATAAAACACAAAACGAGCAGAATAAGCGACCTTTGTTGCTTCGGGCACAGAAAGATTCTGAGAATTTTCTTCAGAGGGGATGCAATACTTGTACGCTAGCGACAGCTTACTTACTATGCAAGGGTGGAGTTTACTTCGCAAATATTCTCTTTTCGCTATCCCCCTTCGTTGTTTCTATTCTAGCGGCTGTATAAGTTACCCGTTATCGACAGCTCTGTTCGGGAAAGCAGACAAATGGACAGAACAAATGTATGGGAAAATAGGAATGCTTCCAATTTTCATCAATTTAAACCATATACAGACTATGGGATTGTAATCAAAGTCAAACAAATCTTAGAAAATTTCCAATTCGATTGGTATGCAAATCGTTTAAATCTGTTCGTAGCAAAAATTGTTATTAACGTTAACTTTATTTCATAAAAACGTGACCTGTCTTCTGATTTGGCACCCTTAATGTAAGACGTAGTCCTACGTCAAAAATCTAAAATTGGAGGCGATATACATACATCCAAGACACATTCCTTGTATGATATGTATAACTGGCATATGCATATGAAATTGGAGGCCATATATATGTATATGGGGTATATGATGTAATATAAACAATAATTATACGATTTATTTTTTTCTAGGATGTATGTATATCGACTCCACGTTTGCATGCTAGGTGCATCATATACATGCAATTTATATTAATCATACTTGTATGTTTGTGAATATAATCCTCAAAATAAAATTACATTACACTAAACCTTCGTTTCGAACAACTTATACAGTAACCAAATCACGCAATAAACATCAAGAATTGCTGGGAATCTCTTATCAATATTTGTTCAAATTTAAAAATGAGCTTAACTCCACTTTTGTTGACAACTTTTATGCATTAAATTAAATCATACGATAAATCATATATAAACATAAACATTCCCACCTTTCATCCTTCATTAAACACCTCGTAGTAGAAATCTGTCAATATGCATACACTCTCCTACGAAACATAGTGGAAAAAAATATATTCGTCGATGTAAACAAGCGGTGAAAAAGGAGACACTTTTCAACGAGTGATTTGTATGAAGTTCCACTGCCGTGCTACAACGGACGCTTGGGCGATTATATATCTTGGACTCTTTTCTAATGGTTATTTGTTAGATTTCCAATGATTTTCCTGTTTTAACTCGTATTGTGTTGCGTTTGTAGATATGTCCAATTACAGGTCACAATCGCCTCTAATGCAACACTGAGCGGTGCCTCGGTATATCCAGTTAGAGGTACATCATTGTGCTTAAGCGGACCTTACACGGTCAACTTTATTGACAATATGATGACGTTTGAGAGCATAATGACAGCTGAACATGGCCGACGACGCAGAAATCCGGATTTTCTGATTTTCGAGCATCAATATCGTGACATTTCATATAGATGCATGATGTTGACGTTTTACCTCACGGACTTCCAGACTGAGTTGCCAGATATGCAAGCGCACATTTAATTTTTGTTAGTCTTTTTTGCGATTGCAATTAAAATTTATAAACTACTGAAATTGTAGGAATCATAAATGGAAGCTTTTGGTTTGGAAAACCGATACTTTGAATAGCAAAATACGGTACTTTTCACGATACAAATCAAAACTTCAAAGTAAACTGACAATGTGATGGTGAGAGAGTGGATGAAACTTAACAACGTTTTAGGAATTTTTTAACGTTGAACTCGGTCATTCTTTGCGCTAGTGAGCGGGTTGTGTGTTTCTTCACACTCCGCTATAAAATTTGGAGAATGAGAAGATCTGGGAAAATCACAGATGAAAAAACATCATGTGTTAATTCAAGCTACAGTAGAATCCCGATTATCCGCGGAATAGTCGGGCAAACTCACCGCGATTAACGAATATCCCGATGACCCATTAAAGGACAAAAAAATGCAAACACGAAAAGAGATGTTTCAACATAAAAACTATGTTCTATCAATACAAAAATCAATCAACTATCCATCTATAAGGTCGTGTACACCAGTGGCTAAATAATGTAAAAGCCATGACCACAACAAAAGAGCATGGGCACTAACAAATTCCGGAAAGGCCTATTGATTTACTATGGAACTCGCAGTCACGAATAATCCGCAGGGCGGATCACCCGCTCGCGGATAATCGGGGTTCTACTGTCATAGTCTCATTTATGGAATAAAAACATTTGCTTGCAGATAAAATAACTTGCATATATTTTCGCAAACTAAAATAATCTGGCATCTCTGAAACTGAAAGGAACAGTCTGTATTTGTGAAACGAGTATTATGATGTATTTTTGAGAAGAAAAACCGAATTCTAAAGTGTAAATTATGAATGAAAATTAACTTTTACGAATCAAATTAGTATTCTATGTGAATGCAAATCACTTTTTTTCTGCAAGTGGTGAGAAAATCCCATACAAAAATTATGTCTGAAATTGACGTTTTATTATAATAATACATTTTAGGAGGAATATCTGAAAATTCAGAGGAAGTAGGTTAAGTTAAGGTTAGGACTACGCGCTTCAACTAATTAAATAATACCAAGTAGATATTTTCATTCAAATTTTACCAAATGAAAATTGCCTTTTAGCCTTCTAATCTGACAGAGAATAGTTTGGATCCCAAACTCGAATGTCGCCACTAGCCATCGCGGATATTTTCGTTGTCTCGGGTTGAGGGCGATATTGACCGTGTAAGGTGGAAAAATATTGATTGAGGTTAGATCAGATGTTGAAAGCCTAGCTGTCACGATATTGAAGACACTTATTGTCAATCCGGTTGATCGTGTAAGGTGCCCATTAGAATATACAGTAATGTACATTTGATGCGACATTTAACTAATTTGACACACCTGTAATGCGACACCTTTAATTGGACATTTTTGTAAAATTCAGATCAAAGTTCTGTTTGACAATTGTCATAGCATTTATACCATGTCTTTTATAATCCAAATAATCAAAAAAGCAAAAAAGTAAACTTCACGAATTTCTTAGAGTCTAGAAATTTGTGTTCCTTTTCTGAAAATATTTGCTCACAATTTGCAATATGAAATGGGTGCCAGATCGAAAAAACATGCAAAATCTTTATGGAATAGATTGTTTGGATGTTGACAAATGAACGAACAACGATTTGCATGCCAATTGAGTTGGAAATTCTCTAAGATTCCCTAATTCAAAAATGGTTTAAATTTATAAAATTGGAAGCATACCCATTTTTCCACACATTTGTTCTGTAAATTTATGCTGTTAATGCTTCCTATACCGAGTAACGAGTGGAGTCATGAGGGATAATTTTTATATAGCACTGCGAATAAGGCATGTGTAAAACAATTGCTCGAACTGCAAATGCAGCTTTCGTTCCTACGGACACTGTGGAGAGATATTGCAAATTAACCCCGTCCGTTAATAAGTTATTGGCTACAAATGAGTCGTTCGTGATTTTCAATACAAATTATTGCTCCAACCAGCAAGCAGTCAGCAGTTTCTCTGATGTCACACACACCGGTTTTTCCTGATACAAAATTCAAAAGCAAAATCATTTCGGAGGATCGAAAACAATTGGTTAGTGATTACGACAAAAAAGCCTTTTGTCAACATTTTAATATTCGACGCGTTGAATCAGGCCCAGATACTGAATCGGTTCAAAATATGTACACTATAACCTCTGGGGTGTATAAAGATAGTCCATTGGAACCATGGATGCCACATATACAGAATATTCTGCATTTTACAGATTTTTCGCTAAATTTCAGATACAGAATCTGTATATACAGAATTACATCTGTAAAATTCAGCAAAAATACAGAATTTGCAGATATTTTTAAATCCAATTTGGCAGAACGAAAACAGCTTCTTAGGGTGGCAATGGATGTATGGGAAAAAATCATCATCGAATTTCAAAAACCGACCATGTACATTTTGTTCATTGGCCAAAAAGAATGATCTGTGCAAGGTTTCTGCTCAATCGGATACGATTTAGGGGTGTCTCAAAGTGCCCAAAGTTTGGTTTTTTTGATCTTCGTAAATCTTTCAAGGGGGAAGCAAAGGAAATTTGGAAAATCGAAACAAAAACAATTCACGCCGGCGATATTTGTACTTCTCTGCCAAAATTTTATTTTTCCAGATGACACCAGAAATTACAGGTCAAAATCGCCTCCAGTGCGACACTGAGTGGTGCCTCGACATGTCGCATAAAATGTAAATTACTGTAGTAGAGCGCATGAGAAACACTGACTCTGCTACTATAGAAGATGAATCTACCGATCTAAGGGTGCTCATACACTGTTTGACCGAAGCCAGATAATGAAGAAGAGTCATTTGACAGATAAAATTTGGTCAACGTGTACTGATCAAATATATTCTACACAAAACACGACAAGCAAATATTCAATTATTGGATGCCTAAAATATTTTTTCAGTCTGTTCTTCGAACCTGTCGGTACATGGTTAGGTTACCTTGGATATTTCAGTTGATTTTTTTCCATGTTCGGTGTTTGATATTGTTTACTACTGTTTAAAATTGAAGAGTGGCAAACAAAATAGTGTTTGTACAAATATCAAATCAAACCTTATCTGTCAAAAAATATCAAATATTTGACCTCCGGGCAAACAGTGTACGGCCACCTTAAGTAGCCATAAAACCTGGCCCTAGTGCTCAGAATAATGGATAAGGAAGCTTTAGCTGCAAAAGATGTTTTTTATACTGCTACTAGCTGACCCGGCAAATTTCATCCCGTCCAAAATTTGTTTTTTGTTATCAATACCTTCAAACATTCACGTTTTCATACTATGAGCAAGTTCATGGTCCAATCGCAGAACTGTTCATTGGTTGATCTTCTATTGGAACCCCGTTGAACTATGCTATAACTATAAAATTCCTAGTATTTCAAACAAAACTCATCATTTTAATGTCAGATTATTTTCAGACACAATTCTCATTCAAAATTTTTCAACCACTTGCAAATAACATGTTTCTCCGTTACATGGAATAAATGTTTTATACAGAAAATATGATAGAATAAAAAGACGGGTGGGTAATGTCGGGGACATAACCGGAGTGACGTAGGACTATACAAAGGGGACAGCTTTTGTTAAATATATATTTTAAATATATTGTTTTATTTTCTTCTCCTACGTGAATACCTACCTATCTACCTGAAAAATGGATTAGTTTACTGTTTACTCTTTATGAATATGTTGATGGTTCTGAAAAGAACCTTTGGTGTTGTGTTTTTGTTATCACTCGATATTCCCATCTTGTTCGGTTAAACCTTCCTGTTTAGCTATTGTGTTTGCCACTCGCCACAGCTCTCACAGTTGGAAAATTTCTTCCTATCCAGCTTGTGACATGTTGTTCAGTAAATTACATTTAATGCGACGTGCCGGAGAAACACTTTGCCACTCACTGAAACTAATTATTGCCTTGATGAGCGCCGAACCGAAGCTGCTCTGTTCTTGATGCGGGTTTTCTGATTGTCGTGAGCTGCTTTGCAAGCCAACTCGAGCACTCCAACGGCCAAAAATCTATAATCGCTGTTAGGTATACTGGTGCTCCGGCACCAATCCGTTCGGCCTAGTTACCCTTGCGGAGCAATCAGTGAATGCGACCAACAGGGAACTGGAGACCTGCACGGTTCGAGTGAGACTTTGCCTTTCCCTTAACTTGTCCTCCTTTGTTACGTCAACGATGCCGATGCCGTACAACCACACGGGTTTACGGTTTGAAAGAAAATAAGATATTTTTTTGGGGTCCGCGTGTTTTATACTCTAGCGGTACACACTCACAGGATATAGACAAATCGGCAGACTCAGCCAGAGGGGCGAGTCCAACGAGACGAACGAATGAGCGTTAAAAAGGAGCGATGGCAAAAAATACATTCATTACGATTTGTTCGCTCGTTGGATTCACATGCAGGCTAAAAGGGGTCCTTTTCAGGATCACAAAATTATCTTCAATTTAAAGAGTTTATTGTTTTGTTATCACTCGATATCCCCATCTTGTTCGGCTAAACCTTTCTGTTTAGCGATTGCATTTGCCACTCGCCACAGCTTTCACAGTTGGAAAATTTCTTCCCATCCAGCTTGTGACATATTTTACAGTAAATTACATTCAATGGCACGTCGCATTACCACCACTCAGTATCGGATTGGAGGTAATTTTAACCTGTAATTGAACATTTGCGATGACAGTGGTACAGTGTCAACTTTCAATGTGGGGTCATAATTTGGACCCCGAATTCTATGTTTACAAAAATGTCCAACTAAATATGTCGCATTACAGGTCCGTCCAATTAGCTAAACGTCGAGATAAGTGTAAATACTGTACTTTCAATCTAGATGCAATTTAAGAATTGGTGAAAATCAATAAGCTCAGAACAACTGCCAAATTCACATACTCATCATATCCTGGCAAACAAATTATGAAAAAATCAATTTGTGTTTTATTATTATTTTGGATATTGTTTTAGAACGCATTGAACTGGATTTCCTAAACTCTTTTTTGGAAGGTTTAATGAGAATGATCGTTACGGAAGGAAGGAAGGAAGGTCTTGTATTATAGAGACTTTAAACTTTTGCAGTTCATTCGTCTCTAGCCTTGAGAAAGGCCCTTTGAAAACTCTACTCTATTTACTCCAGCGCTACCACCTCCACCCTCTTGCCTTGAGAAAGGCACTCGATCCCTCACCGTCCAGCTCGTCCAGCAACGATGTTGTCCAGTCGGTGTCCACACAAAGAATGATCGTTACGGCAGCGGAGCGGGGACTTTTAAGCTGACTGGCTGGCTCGAGAATTACGCATGTGTGAGACTGCGACCAATGTTTCGTTCATTTTTTTCTTTTTCCTTTCCAATCGTGCTTCATTCTTTTTCGCTGCTGCTCTGGTTGCCCGTTTTGGTCGGTACGATTTGAGGAGCACAAAATGGACCAATCAAAAATGGGCACATAGTGCATAGTGCATATTTCACAATTATTCAATTATTTATCTCGAGAAAAATGAAATGTTATTCGTTATGATAGATGCGTAGATATATTTCCTATCAATTGATGCAAAAACCTTTGCGATCTATTGAGAAATGCTTGAGTTATAACGTTCCAAATCTTGCATTTTATCCTACTTGTTCAGTGCCTAGATTTCCATTTCACCCCCTATATCTTCCGGTTAGACGTAGTCCTACGTCAAAACAGCTTCAAATCGGACAATTCCTTCCTCGAGTTCTGCTCTTATCAACGCATCCGGCAAATCATTTTTTTGATATAGATAGAAGAAGATATAGCAGTGCGTTTCATGACATTTAAATCCATTTCCAGTTTCGAACAAACATCAATTTTGCTAGCGCAAACATCAAATGGAGTAACAGCACTTGTCACTGTGTGATTGTAGAACATATGGGAATTTGATTTTCCGAATTTTCCCTTTTTCCTTCAGAGTTTTCCGAACATTTTCAATTGTCATGTTTGGTTGGAATATTTTTGGTTGAAATATGTGTAATATTTTTATGGGACCCCCTCTCCATTCCAGAGGTGGGAGGGGTGTCATACCATTATAGAAACACTTCTCATACCCAAAAACCCTCACATCTCAAATTGTGCTTGATTAGCTTTCGAGTTATGCAGAAGTTTGTGTTTCATTTGTATGGTAGACAAATCCCCCCCCCCTCCCTTAGAGAAGGGGGGGTGGAGAGTCTAACCATACAGCAGAAATAGGAATGGCCCTAGATGGCTGCCTTGAATCCATCTCGCCAGATGTCACGGGGAAGGAAGGAGCAACATAGTCCGCAATTTTGACAGACATGCTTCGACCAGTCAAATAAGAAGAAAGCCAAGCAAGCAGGTCGTTCTGAACACCTAACCTGTCATACTTAGCCAAAGCAATGTCGTGATTCATTTTATCGAATGTTGCAGAGAGGTCTGTATATATAGTATCTACTTGATGGCCTTGGTCAATTTCACGGATGATGTAGGAAGTGAACTGTACTAAATTGGTAGTCGTTGAGCGCTTGGACATGAAACCATGCTGGTCCATCGAAATGCATTATTGAGCCAAACTTGTCATTTTTGTCAAAGATAAAATCGATTACACGAAACGACTAACGGGATTTGGCTCTGATGGGGCGTAACAACTCAGTAATGCGATTGTTCCAGAAGGAGGGTTCTGATATGATCGCTATTAAATGTACACGTCTTTCTTCGTGCGCTAGCTATGCGTGAAAAAAAAAACATTACATTGCGAGATCTATAGCTATAGATGGATTTATTCACGTGAAAATAGGTGTAAACGGATGAGAATAAATATGATACACTTATTCGAGGTATATATAACTTGAATAAATTCAGCATATGTAAACGCTTGTGAATTTCTCACTGGTGAAAAATCACTAAAGTTGGATGCAGTTCTACTTCAGGTGAATACATTCACCGAAAATATGAATATATTCATTATAGAAATTCACGCTAGTGTAAACGGTTGATGCGATTTCTATAAATCTCATCATATTTCTTCACATGAATATATCACTAGTATAAACCCACCCTTAGATTGAATCCCGCAAGGTAGCGCTCTAACAATCGATAAGTTTCTTTCAAATCCGTTTCCCTGATTCCAGCTATCGACGATGAGATGCACATTTTGACTGATGATCCCAATCAGCCCCAATCCCCCCAATCAGTCTTAGAACGTGAATGATATTCGGGTCGGGCTAGTGCAGGAACCGATTTTCAGATGGAGTACTATACATACATAAATAAAACATTGACCAACCAAAGGCCTAGATCAATGTTGTTGTTTAAGAATTGTTTTAGTTTTATTGTGGTATTCAGAATGGTACTCTCATTTCATTTAAACTTTGCGCCACTATTACTTTGAAATTGTTTTATAGGTGATAGTGCTCGATTTACTTCTTCTTCCACGAACGTTCCAGTTGCTCGGAAATCGCTTCCAGGAAGTCTTGAGTGTTTAAATACATGCCTTCTTTAGTATTTTTAGCACCATGAATACAAATTGCCAGATCCTTGGTCATTTTTCCAGATTCCACACATTCAATGCAAGCTCTTTCCAGAGCATTGGAGAAACGTCCCAGGTCAGGGGTATTATCTAGTTTAGCTCGATGTTCTAGACCACGCGTCCACGCGAAGATGGATGCGATCGGATTGGTTGATGTAGGTCGCCCTTTTTGATGTTCTCTAAAAAAATGATAAACCAAAGAATGTAAGATAATTTTATCTGTAAACAATAAATTCTACCTGTAATGGCGAGTAACGGTACCGTGCGCTGCTTCAGATTCAATGGTTTTTCCATCAGGGCACATCAGAACGGAAGTCATTAGACCAAGCGATCCATAGCCTTGGGCAACAATATCTGACTGAACGTCGCCATCGTAGTTTTTGCAGGACCATACAAATTCTCCGTCAGACTTAAGCGCCTGTGCTACCATGTCGTCAATGAGACGATGTTCGTACCAAATGTTAGCTTCGTCGAATTGTTTTTTATAATCTCTGGAATAAATTAAACACAAGAGATGTGTAAAATGCAATACATATGTGGGAGAGAGAAGCAATACTTTTCATAAATTTCCTGGAAGATATCCTTGAAACGACCGTCGTAACGCTTCAAAATAGTATTTTTTGTAGAAAGATACAAAGGCCACTTTTTGCTCAACGCAACTTGGAAAGATGAATGAGCGAACGCCGTAATTGACTCGTCGGTATTGTACATACCCATGGCTACACCGCCAGCTTTATACTTGTAAAGATCATACTCTTGAACAGTACCATCATCAGCAGTGTAAACAAGCTTAACAGTTCCCGGTTTAGACACTACAAAATCCAGCGCTTTGTACTGATCACCATGAGCGTGACGACCAATAATAATTGGTTTGGTCCAACCGGGCACCAAGCGTGGAATATTACTACACAATATCGGTTCGCGGAATACAGTTCCACCCAGGATGTTACGAATTGTCCCATTGGGGCTGAGCCACATCTTCTTGAGCTTGAATTCCTCCACGCGTTGTTCGTCCGGAGTAATGGTAGCACATTTTATGCCAACGTTGTGCTTCGCCACAGCATGGGCGGCATCGATTGTAACCTGATCGTTAGTTTGATCCCTGTAGGGCAATCCCAGGTCATAATACAGACACTCGACCTTTGGATGGTGTTATTTTGTGAAAAGTATAACAGTATAGTATTCATGTACGACAATACCTTAACGTAGGGAAAAATAAGCTTTTCCTTGATAAACTGCCAGATAATTCTGGTCATTTCATCACCGTCCATTTCAACGACCGGTTTGACAGCTTGAATTCGTGCATCGGAGCCTGGGCAATAAAAAGATGATGTTATTATTCACATACTTATTCCAGCGTTAAATTGTTTTTTCAGGATTCGATCGTGAGATGGGTGGTATATAAAACAAATACACGAGGCTTTTTGATGAACGCCCTTTTACGTTTGGTATGACGCCTAGGACAACCAAAATATGTGAACGGAAAAATTGTAAAACGATCATTGTATTTTACATTTCCCTCTGAAATTATTGCACATCTCATGTTAACGTAGTTCTCGAACCGCGAAAGTTCATTCACCTCTAGTATCTGAAATGACGATTTTCCCAGGCTTCTCGGTATAAAAGTACGTTTTATGGAAACATATTCCGGTCTGCACAACGATAAGCGAGTACAAAAGTACTTAACACCAAAAAATACTCCCTTACCTGTATTTGCAAAGTGGATTCCCCAGACCCATTAATTTTGAAGTTCGTGTTAGGGAAACACAGCTCAGTGGGGAAAAATACCCCCGACTTGCATGTATATTTGCAAAGCGGGTTCCCTCAGACACAATGATTCCGAAGTCCGTGTTAGGAAAACACAGCTCGGCGGGAACATAAATACCCCCGACTTGCATGTTTATTTGCAAAGCGGATTTCCACAGGTACATCGATTTTGAATTCTGTGTTGAGGAAACCGTAAATAGGGCCAATTAAAACATGGCAGTTAGGGTGTTTAGATAATGCTGGACATTTTACAGTTACTCAATTGTTCATCTCTATGAAAAATAACTTTTTATTAATCGTGATAGACGCGGAGAAACATTTCTTGTCAATTGATGCAAACATCTTTTCGATCTATTAAGCAATGTTTGAGTTATGAGCATTCGAAATACGAGTAGGGTTAGCACACAAATCGGCAGAATAAATATATGAGAAAAAGGAAATTCTTCCAGTTTTCATGAATTTAAACCGTTTAAAGATTACCGAATTGTAATGTATAGCATATCAAACAAATCTTATAGAATGTTCGATTCGATTGGTATGCAAATCATGAGAATTCGTTCACAGTGAAAATAGTTATTAACGTTAACTTTATTTCATAAAAACTTTACCTGTTTTCTGATTTGGCACCCTTCCTGAAAGATGTAGTTCTACGTCAAAAACATGACCAATTCTGATGAACGAACCTCACTACGTTTCCTCGGTTACCCCTGGGTGGCAAGGTCGCCAAACCTGTTAACGCCGGTGGGGCTGCACCGGGAATCGTCGCAGCCAGTGTTGCCACATTTAAATCTGTTCCAGAGGGGTTGAAAATCTTTCTCATCTGTACTTTTTCTTCCAAAAATCTGTACCATCGAAAATATTCGCTGACGACAAATTTTTTTTAGCATAAAAAATACTCATTACTACATTTACTTTTGCAAGTAATTCTTGTGTTTGATGATGATCATACATCGTTTTTCCGTATCTAGACTGCATACTATCATTTATAAAAATTTTCGAGCTGCCGCCACGATGTTTAATCAAATCTTTTGACCTCAAAATAGCTTCATCGTATTACTGCTGAGCGGAATTCGAAGCTTATTTTTGTTCTGATTATATTCAGAAAAAAATATAGGGGGTTGTGTCCAAGATACAACCGCATTGTTGACGTAGAACTACGCTGTTGTTTTATATAAGTCGCTTGTTTATAACTTCGGACATTATGCTGTGAAATTTTAGAAATAACTGTTTAGTAGAATGGTTTGATCGTCCTGATTGATGATTAATTCTTGCCCTCGCAGAACAATTCACTAGCTGATCGTATGTCACAATTTGTTTCATGTCAATGCATTGAAAATTTACCTCGAACGCTATTCCGGTGGCCTTTTTCGCAATTGACATATACTCGGCTACAAGCGATTATATACTTGTTGCATCAGGACCATTATTCCACATCTCATAACTACGTCAATATATCTTTGACACCGCTTGGAAACAACAACAATGACAATACTTGCAAGTATCAAATACCATGCTACATTTTATTTTGTAATTTCTCAGTGGAATCGCACCTTTAGGCACCGTTTGTACAACGTAAACCAATCGTTCGCCATAGCATGCATACAAAGCCATACATTGGTGGCTTGAAGCTACTAGAAATATAAACACTTCTCATCATTTTGCGCTATTCTCAAAAGAAACGCTTCTGTTGATATTACTGGCCTCGAAAAAATTGCACTACTTTCTCATGCTCGAGATAAGCGCAACTGTTATCCTTAGTGGAAAAAGTTTTTCTACTGGCAAACGAAACCAAATCACATACAAAATTCCAGAACGACATTTACTTTCTTGTTGACTAAATAAACGAAATAAACTATTTCTCTTAATCTCAACAACCAGTAATCTCTGTTTCAGCGTAGCGAAGAGTCACTATTTTTACGTACCGGTTATGAAGCACACACATACTCATACAAATATCCGTATATCGATGGAAGAACAAGCGATGTTCATTGATTCGTATCGAGAACGATACTGAAAGCTTGCCCTAGCGAGATCCACATACTCTAAGAAAATATTCCCCTTCGTTCTTCTTCTTTCCTTTGTTCAAGGAGACTTTATATCTTGCGATTTCCCCTTCGTTGCTTATCGATAAGTTGCCCGTTATTGACAGCTCTGTTCGGGGAGGCACACAAATGGACAGAACAAGTTTATGAGAAAATGGAAACGCTTATACTTTTCATGAATTTTAACCATTTACACGTCAGGGGATTGTAATGTATAGCATATCAAACAAATCTTAGGGAATTTCCGATTCATTTGGTATGTAAATCGTCGCGGCAAAAATAATTATCAACGTTAACTTTATTTCATAAAAACGTGACCTGTTTTCTGATTTGGCACCCTTAATGAAAAACGTAGTTCTACGTCAAAAAATCGCTCGACAGTTGCTGAAGAATGAGGCATAGTGAGAACGCTACAAACAATACATCGAAGCGCCGAAGAGGCGAACAAACCGTCAATTCTTTTTAGCCATCCAATTTTTGTCCACCAACCCTGCACATGATCGTTTTTTAAAATTGTGATTTCCTTACAAAGTAATTTTATCTTTAGGCTACAGAATTTATTCTCCACATCTTGTACATTACCTTTGCCTGGAAACGCTTTTAAACAACGTTCTTTATCTCATCTGTTTATTAGGTTCATTTAGCAATTCAGCTATAGCAGAGCCGAATTTATTCGTGTACATTTTCATCTTATGTTGTATATTACAAGAAGCCATTTAGGCGTAAGGGTATTCCTATCTTATTAACACTTTGGCGTCCGGGGACACCACAGTGGTTAGGCACGAAAACTAGCGGCTGACTGCCGGCGACACCACTGTGGTTACGTGTGCATAGTATCTCTGTGGCCGGCGATAGCACTTTAGTATCGTTTACATTCTGTTGGGGTTTTGTTTAGGTAACAATAACTTAAACACGCCAACATGTTTTTTGTTTTTATAAGTAGGGAAGGTGGGGAAATACGGACATATTAAGAAGAACTTTAATCATATCTTTCGAAACTCACGTTTCTCCAAACTTAAATGCAGTTTCTTGCATTTCAATATATTGTTTTTCGAATTAATCGGCCGAATGTTTTTCAATGTTTTTACTAAAATTAAAACAGACCGAAAAGCAGAACATTTTTTCGATGATTACCCGCATGGACATATAGTGGGGCGAATATGGACAGGATTGTAATATTTACATATGTATATCTTCTAAATTTAATGAAAGTAGGGGAACAGGGTTGAGAACTTATGAAAACTAACGATGAGATTGATAAAACTTAACAATTTATAATTTCCTGATAATGTCAGGAACGGGCGGCGACAAGCCAAGTAATCCGAAATAGCGCTGCCGGCGCCAAGTGAATATTGTTGTACGAAACGTGCGGACGTCAAAGTGTTAATACACATTTTTTATCAATCACACAGTAGCCATTCAGGCGTAAGAGTATTCCTATTCTATCGATACACAGCACATGTCACCTTTTTTTCGCCGTAAGAATATTTCTATTGTTCGAATGTTCACAGTTGGACTGTTGATATGACGTTTCCATTGTTGTGTTAGTTATAAATAGTTAATCTATTTCTCATTTGTTTGATCAGCTCCACAAAAAAACTGCGACAAACATCCTTCGAAATGATCTGCCTTTCGCTGTCCAATGTTCTGATAATTTTTTCTGCTGCTATTCCAACCTAAAATTTTTGTCGGTTTTCAAATGATCTTCATATTTAATTGCATTGGTCGGTGTTAAGTCAGAGCGAACCAAGTCGCAAAACTAAAAATTTCGAGTTATTGATTGCATTATGCTAAACATTTTGTGAGCTACATTCTACATTTATCAGATTTGGAAAATCACGCGTACAGCAAGAATAACTTATCGATATTGTTTTGAACGCTCAATAGAAACCCTTGCACCAAACTTCAAACTTTTTTTTTCGAAATCATAAAAATGTCACTTGGTCCGGTCTGACTTAACACCGACCATATCTAAATCATGTAATTAATGCATTTCGATGACCTCAATTCTGATCATGGTTTGTCCGATTCACTGACGTTGGTTTGTTCGCATGTTTACTATAGCAACCGCTTGGCGCGTTGAAACAACAAAAATAATATGTCGGTATTGTCGTTTTCATAAAAAAACGACATTTCAGGATACGACGGTTTTAAATTGGATTGTTTGTTTATTTATCAAATAAAATTTTAATTTCATATTTTGGAGTTCAGGGTAAATATTTCAATAAGTTGATATGCCTCACTTGGAAAAAAACAGTTGAGGGCGAAAAGATTTACACAGTCTTGTTAAACAGTAAAATTCACGTTGCTGATATGAAATATGTTTTATATTATATCATATTGTGCTCGATAGTTTTGAGATGGACGTACGCGGTTTGGGTACATAGTTGCTATAGCAGTTATTGCAATACATCGTAAGGAAAGCAGCACAAAGCTAGTTTGTGCTGAAAAAAATGGGTGGTTTATATCTATGATATAACCGCAAGGTTGACGTGGGACTACCGTTGGCTTAGTAATCATTTGTTTGTATTGATTAAGTTATTGATTGAGTGAAACAATTTCCGAATTCAATTGAATTCAACCTATTTGCTGTGTAAGTAAAGAATTTGAACAAACGCCATGTAATGTAAGTCACCTTGGTTTAGATGGCTGTGTTATGAAATACACTTCAGTGGGAACAAAAACTACCTCAACTTCCATGTATTTGCCATTTTCCCCAGGCACCTAGGTTTTGATGGCTGTGTTAGGGAACATACTTCGCTGGGAACAACAATCACCCTTCCCATCCCTCCCTTATGTATCTGCAAAGCGGATTCTCCAAGGCACATCGATTTTGATGCCTGTGTTAGGGAACATACATCGATGGGAACAAAAAATCTCCCCCACTTGCTTTTAGTTGCAATGGCAATTTACTCAGGCAGCTTTGTTTAGATGAATAACGACTCAAACAACTCAAAGTTATTTCTAACAAATCGAATAATTATTAAAACGGCATTTTATGATTGAACAGCCCTTCATAATATCCCACACTTTTTATATTTATATTTTATATTCAGCAATGGTGAGTGCAAGCTTGGAATTCACCCAGGACCCCGAGGTAGTCAAACTGGTCTCCAAAGGTGTAGACATCAGCAACATAACCTTCATCTCATTCAAAGTCGGGCTTGATCCTGCTCTGAAATCCAAAGCATTGGACCCTCCGTCTTGGCCAGAGGGCATCATGTTCCGGGAGTTCGAGGAGATTTGTGTCCAAAAATTTCAGAAACCTCCCGCTGTCAACCTGACGCCAACATCCATTACACCACTGGTAGATGCAATACAGATATGATTGATGTTCCAATGCGTTATGACGAGGACGGTGGGAACCCACGGGTTTCCATAACAGGCGAGTATACTCATTCTGTTAAGGATTGCGAACGATAGGCCCTTTGAATCGGGTCCACATCAAGTCGGCGCCGAAAATAATCGACGCGCTGTGTTGATTGTCAACGATAACTGACATGTGACATATACCTAAATGAGATAATCCGAAGAAAAGAAACGATGTGCTAACGCTGAATAGCTAATGAAAAGCTCCATTGTTCTTTGAATTATAAAAAGTGAATTTAACATTAAATATTAGGTTCTTAGAGTTTATATTTCATTATATATATATATTGATTTGTAAGTACAGCTATTCAATCAATCAATATTCATGAATTCAATATTAATTATTTGGTAACTTTGTTCACAGCTATTTAACCTAATAACTGCAATATTTCTGAAAAGCTAATTGGATCAAATAGTAAAGAAACTAATTTGTAAGTGCTCCAAAATTGTGTATTTGATAAACGCTAAATAAATACTACTTTCCAGTCGAGTTCACGGAAAACCCGAACTACGAAACAGTTTTTTTAACATTCTCGAAAATTACGGCATTCAATAAGATTCCAGCCAGTCATGAGCAGTTCAGAGATGCAGTCTCCCAGTAACTGCAAGTCCTGCAATCGGCCGGACCATGCCGAGGACATGGTTGCATGTGATATGTGTGGAACCTGGTTTCACTACACCTGTGCAGGGGTGCAAGCCTCTATTTGCGACAAACCATGGTATTGCGGCCATTGTTCTTGCCGATGCGAAGGCACTAGTAGTTCAGCGATATCTGTGCACTGCACTCTGGAAGCTCTAGTGCTCGTTTGCGACTGAAACATCTCGAAGAAACGAAGGCGCTCGACGATCGTCTTCTTCTACAACAAGCAGATCGAGAACGAGATTTTTTAGCCGATAAGCATCAGTTGGAAGCTGAAATTCAGACAGAAAGGCAACTCAGAGGAAGTACATCGAGTTTTAGAAGCCGAAACAGTGCCAGAAGTCGACGTAGCTACAGGAACGAACTACGAACCGTAGTCAACCAATCTCTAGATACACCAGTGAAAGCTGTGGATCCACAACCTGGCGCGTCAACATCCATTCCTGTTGAATCAATCGGGAACGTGGTGCTAGCGGTTCCAGATAAGCGTGATCTTCCACCCGTTCAGCAGTTACCTCCTCGCGACCATCCAGCGGTAGTCCAGGAAGTTGCCGTTCAGCCTGTATTTACCCAATCCAGCGTCGATCAAGCCACAGCGATGCATCCACCGAGAAGTCATTTGCAAACCATCGTTGCGCCTTTCGTATCGATAGCAACAACCGTTCTGCCGTAAACGGCGACAAGTACTGATGTAATCCATCCGTCTGTGCAACCATTTTCAGTACCACTTCACAACGCCTTACAACAAGGTCGACAGAAACAACATCCACCTCGTCAGACAAAAGGACAATTTCCACCGACAACACAGTCAGGTTCGAAGGAGTCCGCGATACTAGGTACGAATCCAGTGGAAAGTCACGTTTCTATGCAAGTCCATAATGAAGGCAAGTTCCAAGTGGAAGAAATCGATACGCAGCAAACAAGGAGACAGCAACAGTTTTATAAGCCAACACTCAACCAAAATGTTTCATCACAACCAGCTTCATCCTTTTTTACCCAGTGGCCGCAGAACGCAAATGTGAGTTTCATGCAGCAATTCCCAATGGCCAACCAAATTCCAGTTGTACAACCGAATAACTCTTCTTATCCGATGAGTTTCTACCAACCGTCGTATTATCCTATGCCACAGAGTATGCCAACGCAGCAATCGAGTACGGGTGCAGGAGCTGCACCAGCAACCTACGCATCGCACATCCAGCATAATTTAGGGCATGCCACTCAGCATCCACTGCCGGAACGAGGTTCGAGTTTCTACCATACACACGTCGGTGAAGGAATATTAACGGCACAACAATTGGCTGCACGTCAAGTGGTATCACGTGAGCTGCCCAAATTCTCAGGCGATCCTCTTGAGTGGCCAATGTTCATTAACGCATTTGAGTCCACTACGACTATGTGTGGGATTCAACCAGACGAAAATCTGGCTAGGCTGCAAAAGAGCCTGGTAGGTAATGCCAGGGAGAAGGTTCAGAGCATACTAACGCTGCCAGCGGCAATTCCCGAGATCATTGCAACACTACGCGACGAATGCGGTCGACCAGAACAATTAGTTCATTGTTTACTTGTGAAAATTCGACATGCGCCTCCACCCAACGTTAACAAGCTCGATACGCTTATAAACTTTGGCAGAGAAGTCAGACATTTGGTGACCTTTGTCGAAGGTGCCAATTTGCGTGAGCATCTTGCAAATCCAATGTTGCTGTCCGAACTGGTAGGGAAGCTACCCCCAAGTATTCGACTGGATTGGGGACTTCACCAGCAGAAAGAAGGCCAAGTTACGCTAAAAGCATTTAATGATTACATAACCTCTATCAAAAGTGCTGCATGCAAAGTTTCAATGCCGACTGAATACCATCAGGACGATAATCGGCGAGGCAAGAAGGAGAAAGGTGGCTTTGTTAATGCACACTCCATTGAGGAAAAGAATGGAATCCCGCCATCAAGTTTGAAGAAGGAATATCAAGTAAAATCCAAAACATACTTGACTAAGTCATGTCCTGCGTGCAATAGAAGCGACCACAAACTTCGAACTTGCGATAAATTTATTGGCTTCAATATGGATAAAAAAGACGTTTGGTTGATCAGTTCAAACTATGCCAACGTTGCCTGGGAAGCCACGGAAAGTGGCCATGCAGATCGAAGCAATCATGCGAAATAGATGGTTGTAAAGAATCCCATCATCGATTGCTTCACCCAGTAAACGCCAAACCGATTACCACTGTACCAAAAGCTGGTTCATCCGGAATTATTTCGGTTCACTGTTCTCGCCAAGATGGCATGCTGTTCAAGGTGATTCCTGTCGTTCTGTCCAGCAATGGGAAATCAGTCTCAACCTTTGCATTCCTGGACGACGGATCGAATGTCACGCTGATGGAAGAGAAAATTGCTGATGAGCTTGGTTTATTCGGAAATATCAGTTCGCTGTGTATTCAGTGGACAGGAAGCGTAACCAGAAAAGAGCCAAAATCCAAGCAAGTGGAGCTACGCATCTCTGGCGTCAAATGTAAAACAGATTATGCCATCTCAGGCGTTCAAACGATACCTCGTCTTGACCTACCGAAACAAAGTCTCGATTACGGAGAACTATCCAAGCAGTTTCCACACCTAAAAGGTCTTCCTATTCAAAACTTTTCTAATGCAGTGCCACGGATTCTGATAGGCTTAGATAATGCAACGCTGAAATTAACTCTAGACAAACGAGAGAGACACAGCGGAGAACCAATAGCAGCCAAAACGCGGCTAGGGTGGACCATATTTGGAGGTGGCCAACGGGGCACGAAGAGCATCGATCACGCAATGTTTCATATTTGTAAATGTGATGCGGATGAAGCGCTTCACGATCTCGTCAACAGCTACTTTGCCGTAGAAACTATGGGGGTAAATTCTTTGCCACTTTTAGAGTCATCCGAAGACCAACGAGGTAGGCAGATCTTAGCGGAGAATACCAGGCGGACTGAATCCGGAAGATTTGAATGTGGTCTTCTGTGGAAGAGTGACAACTTTGAGTTCCCCTGCAGCTACAGAATGGCTGAAAGGCGCTTAGTTTGCTTGGAGAAAAAATTTGCCAAGAATCCAGTGCTGAAATCGAAAGTGATAGACCAAATTGAGGGATATCTGGAGCACGGATATGCACACATAGCTACCGAAGACGAGCTTCAAAATTCAGATCCACGCCGCGTCTGGTATCTTCCCTTGGGAATTATACAGAATCATCGTAAACCCGAGAAATTTCGTATTGTATGGGACGCAGCGGCACGTGTAGGAGACATATCGCTCAATTCGATGTTATTCGTGGGTCCAGATCTCTTGACTCCACTGCTGAAGGTAATCTGCGGATTTCGGCAACGACAATTTGATCGACAAGCCCAAAGATTCCTGTTTCGATCCGATCCTGAACAACCGCCTACAGTTTACGTCATGGACGTTGTCATCTTCGGGGCGTCATGTTCCCCATGTTTGGCGCAGCATATTAAAAACACTAATGCCAAGGAATATGAGAGAACATACCAGGAAGCGGCATCAGCGATTATCAACAATACTTACGTCGATGATTTCTTGATTAGTAGACCGTAGATGAAACTGTACAGATAGTAGAGGAGGTACGATTTATTTTCGATAAGGCCGGCTTCGAGATTAGGAACTGGCAGTCAAATTCCGAGGAGATTCTTCGACGGGTCGGGGTCACGATCGATGAAACAGCGAAATGTTTTTCAGTGGAGAAATCTACAATAGCCGAACGAGTGCTGGGGATGACATGGCATCCTAAAGACGACTTGTTCGTATTTGAAACACAGTTCCGGGAAGACCTTCTTCCGCTCCTATCGGGAAACATCGTTCCCACCAAAAGACAAGTGCTTCGGGTGGTAATGAGCCATTTCGACCCACTAGGCATCGTAGCCACCTATACCGTGCACGGGAAAATTCTAATTCAGAACGTGTGGCGGTCCGGCGTAAAATGGGATGACCCTATAACAGTGGAAGATTTTAAGGAATGGCAGCGTTGGGTGAGACTAGTTCCAAATCTGACGCAGGTTCGAATCCCGAGATGCTATTTTCCGCACTATATTCAGGGCAGTTACGACTCACTCGAACTCCATGTTTTTGTCGATGCCAGCTTAATGGCCTACTGTGCTGCAGCTTACTTCAGGATAATCGAAAATGGCTCCCCTCGTTGCGCTCTAGTAGCGGCAAAGACGAAGGTTACTCCTTTGAAACCTCAATCTGTCCCACGCAACGAATTAAGTGCTGGAGTGATTGGAGTGAGACTCCTTAGAAGCATTCAGGAGAATCACTCAATACCAGTCCAGAAACGCTACATATGGACTGACTCAACGACCGTACTTGAGAGCAGATCCTCGTAAGTACCGGCAATTTGTAGCCTTTCGGGTCGCGGAAATTCAGTCGGAAACAAGCGTTGATGAGTGACACTACGTTCCAACGAACCTTAACGTCGCCAACAAGGGTACCAAGTGGGGACCTGGCCCTTGTTTCAGCCCTGAAAGCTCGTGGTTTACGGGGCCAGCATTTTTACATCGACAGGACAATGATTGGCCACGTCAACCGATTAAATTTTCGGAACCACAACATGAAATCAAAGCTGTTCAACATCATGCGGTGGTTTGGGATTCGACTATCGACTTTACAAAGTTTTCTCGCTGGGAGGTTCTAGTAAAAAATCTAAGCTACTTGCATCACTTTGTCCATCGTTGTCGAACCAAAAATCGGGTAGCGACTGGAAACCGGATTGCAGTATTGCAACAGAGCGATTATGCAGCGGCAGAAACAAGCGTTTGGCGGGTAATTCAGAATGCGGAATATTCTACCGAAATCTCCATTCTGCGCAAAAATTCTGATCTTCCTGATTACGAACGTAGGTTGTTGAAAAAAAGTAGTCAAATCGGAAAGTTGTCACCATATTTAGACGACAAAGGCGTGCTGCGTATGCGTAGTCGAATCAATGGGACTTCTATTCATTTTTCTTTCGAATTTCAAAATCCGGTGATACTCCCTAGAAAGAACCACGCCATTAATCTACTAGTTCTCAAATACCATCAACGTTATGGTCACGCTAATATTGATACTGTCGTCAACGAGTTGCGCCAAAGGTTTTACATACCCAAAATTCGTTCTGTAGCAAAGGAGGTTGTGAAACAATGTATGTGGTGTAAAATTTATCGAGCAAAACCAACCGAGCCGAAGATGGCTATTCTACCACAGCCTAGAGTGACACCTTATGTTCGCCCGTTTACCTTCACTGGTCTAGATTATTTTGGGCCATTGATCGTGAAGCGTCGTCGCAGTAATGAGAAACGATGGGTGGCACTTTTCACGTGCTTGACCATACGAGCTGTACACGTTGAAGTAGTGCACATGTTATCTGCTGAATCCTGTAGACTGGCGATTCGCCGTTTCATATCCCGGAGAGGTGCACCGCAACAAATATTCAGCGATAACGGTACCAATTTCAGGGGAGCTGCTCGCGAGATTTCCGATGAGATAAAAGTTCTTAATAAGAAATTAGCCACCACATTCACCAATGCAGAAATTGAGTGGATTTTCAATCCACCTTCCGCTCCCCATATGGGTGGTGTGTGGGAGCGGAAAGTACGCTCAAAAAAAGACGCGCTCAAATCTTTGCACCATAAGCAAAAATTAAACGATGAGGAGTTAATGACACTTTTATCAGAAGCTGAAATGATAGTCAACTCCCATCCTCTGGCCTTTGTACCGCTGGAAGATCCAACCCAAGAAGCTATTACCCCGAACAACTTCCTACTAGCGAGCTCGAGTAGTACCAACACTTCATCAAGGATACCTGTAAATGAGGAAATCTCCCTGAGAGTAAATTGGAAGATGATGCAACAACTTCTGAATCAGTTCTGGAAGCGATGGATTCAAGGCTACCTGCCAACCATAGCTCGTCGCACCAAGTGGTTCAACGATGTTCGTCCGCTTCAAATTGACGATCAGGTGGTCATCGTAGACGAAACGGTTCGTAACGGATGGTTACGGGGCCGTATTGTGAAAGTTTATACGGCGTTATGGGCAAGTAAGGAAGGTCGATATTCAAACTTCCTCTGGAGTGTTCCAGAGACCAGCAATCAAAGTAGCCTTGTTAGACATCCTGCAGAGTAGTAAGACCGTTTCAAAATCAGGCATTACGGGTCGGGGTGTTAAGGATTGCGAACGATAGGCCCTTTGAATCGGGTCCACATCAAGTCAGCGCCGAAAATAATCGACGCGCTGTGTTGATTGTCAACGATAACTGACATGTGACATATACCTAAATGAGATAATCCGAAGAAAAGAAACGATGTGCTAACGCTGAATCAATAGCTAATGAAAAGCTCCATTGTTCTTTGAATTCTAAAAAGTGAATTTAACATTAAATATTAGGTTCTTAGAGTTTATATTTCATTATATATATTGATTTGTAAGTACAGCTATTCAATCAATCAATATTCATGAATTCAATATTAATTATTTGGTAACTTTGTTCACAGCTATTTAACCTGATAACTGCAATATTTCTGAAAAGCTAATTGGATCAAATAGTAAAGAAACTAATTTGTAAGTGCTCCAAAATTGTGTATTTGATAAACGCTAAATAAATACTACTTTCCAGTCGAGTTCACGGAAAACCCGAACTACGAAACAGTTTTTTTAACACATTCCATTCTCTTGACCCCAGCACTCAATCAGTCTGTGTTGCAGCATACTTTTACTTCTGACGATGATGCCGTCTGGATTTACTACCAGAATGTTGGAGGATTGAGGACCAAGCTGGACAATATATTCCTTACTTCTCTCGACTGCGACTACGATGTGATATTGCTGACAGAGACTAGACAAAACGATAGCATGGACTCACTGCAAAATTTTGGATCATCGTACAACGCTTTTCGATGTGACCGGTGTCCTCTGAATAGCGACAAGCGTAGCTTTGGTGGTGTATTGATAGCTGTCGCTAATCGAAACGTGAGCTCACACGTCTACACGTATAACGGAATCCGGCTGGAGCAAGTGTGTGTTTCCGCGAATATTCGAGGCCATCGTTTCCTGATGTGTAACATTTACATTCCGCCCGTGATGTTCTGATGGAAGATCATATCGCCACCGTCCGTGAACTTAGTGCGGCCGTCAACTCCGATGCCATTATTCTCGCCAGGGTTACCATATCTACAGAATAATCTGTATTTACACAGATTTTTCAGACTTTTTGAAGCCAATAATCTGTAGATGCAGATTACAGATTTTTTTGGTTTGCATACAGATTTACAGATTTTTCAAAATAACGATCCAATATGACCAACTCATCAATTTCATTCATATAGCATCCGAGTCAATCTGAATGAGAGTCATGTTGGCATTCATATGTAGCGTGTAGTACTGCTTTCTCATGTTCAATCTAAGGCGAAAAGATGCAAAATTCTGCCTCATCGGTTAGCTTTACAATAGATAAACAACACTACTAAAGCGCAGTGAATGAGAATTGGTATGGTATCACAAAAATAATAAGTTTGGTGTTTTTCGCCTTTTATCTTTCTTTTTGAACATACAGAACAATGCTCTTTACATCTACACAGTGCCGCAATACATGGAGTTTTCTATTAACCCTTTTCGTTGCACCATCACCCAGATATGGGTGACACTTTCGTCGTTCAAATTGAATAGGATTTTATAGGATTTTTAAACGGAATTGGATAGAATAGGCACCTAAATGTAACTATAAGATATGTAGAAAAATAATAAAATCATAACAATATTATTATAATGTTTATACTATACTTTTTATTAATTTCTAGTATGGATGGTTTGTACTGAAGTTTTTCGAGCAAACCATATAATATGAATTTGGCATGTGTTATTGTTGTTAATTTGTTAATGTTAATATTGTTTTTTTTATCCCTTTTGTTTATTTTAGGCTCATTAGCATTTTAGCTGTGACAGAGCCGAATTTTAATCGTGTACATGTCACATGTTTGTCATATCTATAATTAGCACATTACAAAGTTAGAGTATCCCCTTCTATACCATTGCATATCGTACACATTTACACGGTAGCCATTTGGGCGTAAGAGTTTTCCTTCTGTTCTTCCATTATCCAGTTAGATCGGACAGCGGAGACAGTTGATTGATCATTGTTTAGTTATTTATAGAACAGCAGCCCGATATGTCTTGCAGAGCAGAGCAGTTGTATGGATGAATCGATCTTATTTGGACCGTGGATCGATCTCCATCGCTGATAATTGTTGCGTGGATGTAGTTATTCTGTAATAACACAAATATAGTCAATGAGGGCCCTGAGTTTTGAACTCACGATCGATCGCCTACTAAGCGAACGCGCAAACAATGAGGCTACGAAGACCCCCAAAAAATATTGTTAGATCATGTAAAAGTTGTCTACAAACTATGTTTGAGCTTCATTTAATCATTGATCCGCAAATTGGGCCCAGCAAGAAACTCAAAAACGTCGTTTTGGGCTACGTGTTAATCCTTTCCTCAAGCATGGATGAAAACTTTTATCGTTATCTATTATTCATAGTAGCACCGTCTTGGGTCGTGAATAGGCTCAAAAGACATAAATATTCGTTTAGAAAAACTGTGATATCATAAATTGTAATATCAGTATATTCTTTGCTGTGGTGGCTGAGACCAGACCAACGTCCGCAAAGGCTTCATACAGATTTCGATACAGATTTTTTGAGAAAAAACACAGATAAAAAGATTTGTTGAAAGCAAAAACACAGATTTTGTTATGGTAACCCTGATGCTCGCTTGTGGCGACTATAACCAGCCGCGTTTAGTCTGGTCTAACGACGACAACAGCTTTCGTCCCAACAACACTATACTTTTGACTCCGGCGACAACAGCGCTGATTGTCGGAATGGATTTTTTGAACCTGAATCAAGTTAATGCACTGCTAAATTACCTGCGCCGTACTCTAGATTTGGTGTTTGTATCCGAAGGAAGCCATGCTGAGATAACGACCGCCGATGATTCACTAGTGCCCGTGGATCCACATCACCCACCTTTCTCAAGGTAATGAGGGTGGAGTTGTAGTGCAGGAGTAAAGTTTTTCAAGGGTCTTTCTAAAGGCTAGAGATGAATGAACTGAAATAGTTTGAAGTCTCTATAATACAAAACCGGACCTGACTCCGGCAAACTTTCAGTCTCGTCCTGTTTTCAAAGCAATGAACATCGCTTGTTCTTCCTTGTTTTGCGTCATCACATGCCTTCGTTTCGGGTTGAGCTGTGGGCGCGACCAAGTTATTCATTCGCTGATGTCTCTGGCATTGTAATCATTGCATCAAACTGACGCCATTTCATTAGGGTTTTGAGCTACACAATTGTGTGGGGAATCATGAAGCTAGGCTATCGGCGGCTCACCAAGAGAATAAATGTTCTGGAACTTGGTCTGTGAATTGGTTTCGTATGGCGGTAGCAAAACTCTCTCCACCAATGATGGCAGTTAAGCTAAGCTAAGCTAGACCGGCAATAACGGATGTTAAATAAAAAATGAGAATTTTTCAATACCTTTCAGTAACTCAAATAAAGAGCTTAAAATTTTCTTTCTCCAAGAAAATTGCTCTTTGGGCTCCCTAGAAACAGTAGGCGTGTTTGGTTTTGCTAGTTTGAATTTAGTCAAAGCAAAGATGGCGTCGAAACAGCACGTGCTCCGCGAACGCATTGTACGGTTCTACGAAACGTAAAAAAGTTCACGGTGGCACATTTTAAGGAAGAAAATGTACCTGTCAGTACGGTATATCGTATCCTGGGTTCCCTGAACGTAGAGCGGAAGGTCGGAAGTGGTCGTCCGGTGACGATAATGACGAAGCAGAGGAAGACATCGTTAAAGAAGCTGTTTGACAACAAGGACGCAACCAGTCTGCGTGACGCCGGTCGGAAATATGGCTGCTCCCACGTATTGATCCATCGGACCCTCAAGATGGAAGGAATCGTCTGCAGGAAGAAGACGAGGTCGCCGGAGTACACGGAGGAGCAGATTGAGACGGGTCAATCACAGTGTCGGTGGATGACCAAAAAATACCGCGGGACGTCTTTCGTTCTGGACGACGAAAGCTATTTTCCGCTGTCCAAAACGCATATTCCAGGAAATGATAATTACTACTCCAGCGACAAGTCATCCACACCGCCTGGAGTGAAATACAAGTTCAAGCACAAGTTCGAAAAAAAAGTTTATGTTGCACATCGCCATTTCCGACCGGGCATTTCAAAGCCTTGGTTTTAGCCGAGCGGTCTGGCAATCAACCAACAAATCTATCGAGAAGAGTGCCTCGATAAAATCCTGCTGCCGTTCCTGAACGAGCATCACGCGGATGGGAAGTACGTCTTCTGGCCGGACAAGGCGTCTTCCCATTACGCCAAGAAGACGCTGGCGTATCTTGAGGAGAAAAAGATACCGTTCGTGCCGAATGATCGTAACCCAACAAACTTGCCCCAGTGCCGCCCAATAGTGGATTTTTTTGGCTCACTCAGTGCCCTAGTGTATAAAAACAATTGGAGGGCCAAGGACACGAAGCAACTGACTACAAGAATCCGGAATTGTATCCGGAAAATGGACGTAAATGCCGTACAACGTTCTTGTGAGATCATCGCGACAAAGTTGCGTCGAACAGCAGACCACGGCCCTCACTCAAACATTCAATGACATTTTTTTGAAGAAAATACATTATGTTATTAATAAAAAAAACTGAAATCGATAAAAAAATATTTTTTTTATATGTGATTGAAAAAAAATCTCATTTTTTATTTGACACCCGTTATTAACAGAAAGGGCTTCTGTTGAAAAGAGTGCAAAACGGTGTGTGTTCCGTTGCTTCAAGCCATCGAAATATGAATATTTATGTGTGTTTGTACATGTTTCATAACCCGTGCGGGAGGGAAATATTTGCGTTAGGGTATTAGTAATGAATCTCTGCTGAGGCGAATATTCAGTCTTTTTTTAAGCAGTTAACATTGTTTGTTTTCCGTCATCATAAAGGCTTCGTTGGTGCCTTCGACATTGCATTCAATGAATTGAACTGACGGTATGGCGAAGCAGGCGTTAAGGTTGTGCGCCAAAAAATATTTGGGGATACCAAGCATCTTGAATGTCGTGCTGGAATGTTATAAGTTATTTTGGTTCGCTAGCCAGTCGCAAAACTACTATGATTGCATTTCGCTAATCTTGATCATAATGAAGCAACGCTACTATTTTCGAGGTTGTTAAGAAAAAGTTTCTTTTATTTATTAAGTCACCAAGAAAGTAAATGTCGTTCTGGAAATTTGTATGTGATTTGGTTTCGCTTGCCAGTAGCAAAACTTTCTCCACTAAGGATGACAGATGCGCTTATCTCGAGCATGGAAAAGTAATGCAATTTTTTTCGAGGCCAGTAACATTAACAGAAGCGTTTCTATTGAGAATAGCGCAAAATGATGAGTAGTGTTTATATTCCTAGTAGTTTCAAGCAACCGATGTACGACTCTGTATGCCATAGTTATATTGGTGTAGTTATGAGATGTGGAATGGTGCTGGTACAACAAGTATATAATCGACTGTAGCTAAGTCTATGTCAATTGCGAAAAAGGCCACCGGAATAGCATTCGAGGTAAATCTTCAGTGCATTTACATTAAACAAATTGCGATATACCATCAGCTAGTTTATTGTTCTGCGAGGGCTAGAATGAATCATCAATCAATTGTCGTCAACTGATTCTACTATAAAAAAAACATTTCAGGGCGATCAAACCATTCTACTAAACAGTTGTTTCTAAAATTTCATAGCATTATAAAATAACATCCGAAATTATTAACAAGCGACTTATATAAAATAACAACGTAGTTCTACGTTAACAACTTGGACACAACCTGCTATAATTTTCTTCAAAAAATCTATACCAACAATCTGTACCATTGGAATTATTCATTATAGAGAAAAATCATGAAATATGAGAAAATACTCATTTGTTTACTAGAAAATACTATATTTACTTGCTTACTTTATATCTAGATTTACTTACTACAATGTACATTAACATTTTCTTAGCCTCGAATCACTCATGTGTTTGATGATGCTTATACATAGTCTTTCTAAATTTAGATTGCGTATTATCTTTCAATAAAATTTTGCGAGAGAAAGTTCACACGCGGAGAAAATCTGTACTAATCTGTACTTTTTGACGAAAATCTGTACCAAAAATAACGAAAAAATCTGTACCTTTCCAGATAAATCTGTACGTGTGCAACACTGTATGCTATCTGTGCACAAAAGTGGAGATCGACGTGATGTGAAGAACCATCGTGGAATAACTAGTCTTCCTGCAGCATCGACATTTTTTGAGATTATCGTCAACGACCAAATTCTACATGCTACAAAGTCCCATATTTCGTCCGATCAGCACGGTTTCATTCCCGGTAGATCCGTCACTACCGTCGTCTGTTGGATTTCACCAGCACCTGTTTCGAAGCTATTGAGCAAAAGGCACAGGTAGATGTGATCTACGCAGACCTAAGAGCGGCTTTTGATGAAATCGATCATGCTACTGTGTGAACTTTCACAGATGGGAGATTGGTGTCGTGGTTGCCTTCGTACCTAACTAATAGGAAACTTAGTATCAAGCATGGTTCTAGCATATCATCTTCGTTTGTTAGCGTATCAGGCGTCCCGGAAGCAATTTGGGACCATTATTGTTCGTGCTATACTCCAATGACGTTGCATCTTCGTTAGGCTTTAAGAGGAAGCTTATATACGCTGATGATTTGAAGATCTATGTCGTGGTACGCTGCATCGGGGATTGCCTACACCATCAAAGGCTACTTGATGAATTTGTTCACTGGTGTCGCAAGAACAAACTTGTTATTAGTGTCGCTAAATGCCATGATCTTTCATCGATCCAAGGATTCGATCATTTTTGATTACCACATTGTTGAGAATGTTCTTGAGAGTATATCAAGTGATAGATCTTGGCGTAGTGCTGGATCCTAAACTTTCCTTCCATTCACATTATACTTCGATCATCTCTAGGGCAAACCGACAACTTGGCTTCCTCTTCAAGATTGCCAAAAATTTCAAGGACCCGCATTGCCTAAAAGCATTGTATTGCTCACTCGTTCGCCCGATGGAATGCATCTGCTGTTTGTGCTTCTAATGATGTTATATGGAATCTTAGAATTGAACGTGTGCAAAAGAGGTTCGCACGGCTTGCGCTCAGGAATCTACCGTGGCGTGATCCACAGAACCTACCGGCTTATCCTAACAGATGTTGCTTGCTTGAACTCGAAACACTTGATCGGAGACTAATAGGTAATAGTATAAGGAGAATGAATGTGTTTTAAATTGTGATACATTATTCATTAAGACTATTTTTGCCAGTTGAATTAAATAATAATAAAGAATAAAGAAAATTTGCTCAGTCATTTCTTGATGGATTTACGAGATTTTTTTGCAACAATCGATTTGGAAACACCCTTCCCACATCATTTCGCGGATATTCGGGGCTCTACTGTATGTTAAAATAGTGTGAAAATGAGAGCTAAATTTTTACATTTAAAATATATTCAAGATGTTTTATGTGATATCGGGATTTCAACCAACCGTCAATTAAAATTACGTGATTCGGTAAAGAATTGCGTTTTTCTTCGTGTTAGTTCAGGAAAAGTGAACTTGATCCGAAGTCATTTGAACGAACTGATACTTTGAATTAACACATTCTAATACGGACAAATAATTCTTATCAGTTTCAACTTATGTATAGACAGCTGTCTGAACGGTTAAAGAAATAAGATGTTATGGCAGAAACTGGTAAAAAGAACGTGGTAAACTCGTGATACATGTATTGTATCACGTGTTAAACATTTACATATTAGCAATATCGGAAAATTCCCGAGGGTTGTCTATTGTTTCTCATGAAACACTATGTATTAGGTTCCCGCGATTACATTGTCTCATATATCACAAGTGAAAGTATTACAGTTTTATAATTGATTTACTGAAAAATACGTAATAGATGAATACTTTCTTAATCACTTCACTTCATTTCTTCGCTTTTAAGAGGCTTTAAACTTTGCAGTTCATTCTTCTCTAATACACTCTTCATCAAAAGAGTCTAGAATCTCTAAGCTGCAGTAAAATCCTCCTTATCTTGCAAATATGAATCGATTGTACGATTGATAAGATGATTTTTCAAAGTCCGTTTTTCAAGAAACGAAGACGCTGAATCTTTTAATGCTTGTATAGAATGGAACGAGTGCATTTTCGTGTTGCTAATGTGTGCCAGTTAAAACAATGAATATAATGAGGGAGATTAAAATCATGTTCATGTGAAAGTTACGTTATGATTTATAGATGAATACGTTAAATACGGGTCTTAGAGATGAAACACCGTCATGATCAAATACTTACTTTTTTGCCTAATCGCTGTAACCGAAAGTGTCTGCACTGCGGTTGCATTGTAGTTCGACCCAACGAGTTTGGCGAATTTTACAAGCGAGCGAACCATTTCAAAGAAGCAGTAACTTACTGTAGGTGGTTCACCGGCACGGTAAAAAGGTAGTGAATTTCGGTAAACGACACGTAAAAATTCTTGAAACAACAACTGATAACGGGATATACGCGACCGAACAAAAAACGCGTGAATCAAAACACACCGGTGGACGCAGACTGAACTTGTAACCACTGTGACAGTTCAGTGAATGCTGAGATGAAGCGGCCGCCGCTTCGCCTGTAATGTGTTGGTGATGTATTAAGTTTACATACATAACCATTGATACGTCGTTTGAACTCTCACGGAAAAGGGAGTAAACAAGAGAACAATTTCCACAGAGAATTTTAAAACATTTGTGGGATCGGATGTGTGTATTGCAATTTTTTACATTTTATAAAAAAGCTGCAAACTGGGTTGGGAGCGATCAAGTGCAATAAAAGTTGTGTGTAACAATTTATAAATACTACTATGAACAATACTTCCTAATTGTTTCGTATATTAAGCATTGAAGTAGCATGGCCTTGAGTCCATTGCGTTTCTAGGGTAAACGTGCGCATTGTAAAACAACGAATTGCTACATATAAAAATGCGTACATCGCGATAAGATTTGTAATCATTTTCAATTCTCAACTCTCACACGCTATGAATAAAACGTTATTTGTGTTCGTTGTTATTTGTATAGGGAAGAAATTTCGTTTCACGAGTCAAAACTCAGAAGGCAGATAATGCCGCTGTCTAAACTACATCAATATCTCTCTTTGTATCTATACGTACTTCGAGAATGTAATCTGGGCGGTAATTTTTAAATCTATTTTGAATTATTTATGTGAACTCAATCACAATATATTCAACAAACGCTTGTTGTATGAACCGGTACCAAGATAGAAATTTTAAATACCATGAATTTTCTGTTCTCCGCGACTCAGTTCATCAAAAACATGGCGCCTGCGGCACTGAATGTAACTACAGCAGCCTCTGCCTTTTATGATATGTGTAGTATACTAGACTCTATTCAATCACAATTAACAATACAAATATGTCCCACCTTCTTTATTGACAAACCTTTGAACCTTTGTACGACCCTGGACAGAACGGATGACATTAGGATGTCAAGAAGAGAAGACGGTTTAGAGAAGACACGATTCAGGACGGACGCATTACCACAATCTGGCGACGAGGATATAGAAGTTCAAAAAGAAAAGGGTAACTATGAATTGAAAAATGGCGACTGAGAGTCGGTTATATTGTTAGTTTAAATATTCTTGTGTAGTGATGAACATTATAACGAGAATTGCAGAGAATTCTCTAGTGTTACAGAAAATGTTCTGGATTTGGGATGCAGAAATCGTATGGATTTCTCCAGATAATATGCGAGTACTGCTGAGAGTGCTCCTGAATAATGAAATCGTGGTAATCGCCATTTTGAATCGTTTATTCTCGATGGCGATGGCGATGTTATGGTTGAGAGAATTCTTCGGTGGAAGAAAGATAATATGCGAGGACTGCTGAGAGTCTTCCTGGTGATCTAAATGACAAATTGAATCGTTTGTTCTCGTTGACGATGACGGTGTGATGATTCGCAGGAATTATGCAGAATTCTTCAATGGTAAAATAAAATTAGTTTCGTTTATAATAGAAGGCAGAAATCATCAAGGATTTCTCCTGATCACATGCGAGAATTGCCGAGAATTCTCCCGATGTTTGAAAAGGCTCTAGTGAGGTGAGAAATTTTCAAAACGGTGCTTCTCTGTTGATATGATTATATAAGCGGAAATTACTAAGAGTTTTTCCCTGTTGCATAATGGAAACTGTTGTGTTTTCCAGAACCGGAATGTTTTGTGGAACGATGTTTAAAATAAAAAAAAATTGGAAAAAGTGTGAATATGTGGGTCGTGAATCTGTAACGGGAAATAACAAGAGGTTATTTTTGTTTAATTACAGATGCAGGATTCACGACCAATTCCACCATTCCGATGTGACCAAATAGAAACGGCTAAACTTGCGAGAGAATGGACAACCTGGAAAGAGGCACTTGAGTGTTATTTTGCAGCATATGATATAACTGACCAATACGCTATGCGTGCGAAGCTGTTGCATCTTGGCGGTCCAGCATTGCAAAGAGTATTTAAAAATTTGAAAAATACTGACCATGTTCCACTGGTTGCTATAAAACCAGCTTGGTATGACTCAGCTGTCGAGAAGCTGGACGAGTTCTTTGAGCCACGACATCAGAGTACTTCGGAACGCCGTAAATTACGTTTGATGAAGCAAATGCCGAAGGAACGGTTCGCCGATTTTATTATTCGGTTGAAACAACAAGTATCACAGTGTGGTTTCGACAAGTATGGCACTGAAGTGAGTGAAATTTTAGGCAACATCTATCTTACTGACGTCGTCGTTGAAGGATGTATATCCAACGAGGTACGTAAAAAGATTCTGCTGAAGGATTTGTCGTTCGCTGAAATAGAAGCTATCGGTATTGCACAGGAAGGTGTAGACCAGCAGATAGAGGAGATGAGTACACCTCAACTACAAGAGAAGATATTTCAAATTGATCATAATAGAGGAACAAGAGGAAAATCACTCCGAGGAGTCAAAGGGAGAATTGTTAGATCTTGCTACAACTGTGGCCGTTCGGGGCACATTGCGGTTTCAGCTACATGTCCGGCACGTGGTAAGCAGTGTCGGAACTGTAAATGTTATGGACATTTCGAAAAACTTTGTCGGAAAACAAAAAGTCCAATGGAAAGAAACAACGAGAAACAAATCCGGGCTGTTGATGAATTTCCCCGAGTAGAGCACGAGTTAACACCGAAAGTACCGGAAGAGGAAAAGGGAATAAACGACGAGACGAAAATATACTATGCGTTCTACTCGGGAAACGAATCAAATATTATCACGTGCGTAATTGGCGGAATTAACGTAGAAATGCTCATTGACTCAGGAGCTGATGGAAACCTTATAACAGGTGAAATGTGGTCAAAGTTGAAGAATGACAAGGTGAACGTGATCTCTTGTACAAAAGGTAGTTCTCGAATCCTACGAGCCTATGGTAGCCAGAATCCTTTGGTCATAATTGGATCATTCGTGGCAGATATTTCAGTCGGAGAACTAACTGTGAGGGCAGATTTCTATGTTGTTGAGGGAGGACAGCGCTGTCTGTTGGGCGATAAAACGGCAAAACAGCTAGGTGTACTGAAGGTCGGTTTGAATATAAATACGGTGGAACTTTGCCCGTTCACTATTATTAAGGGCATAAAAGCGAGAATTCGTATCGATCCTCGAGCAGTTCCGATATTTCAACCGATGCGCCGGATTCCGATTCCACTAGAAGAGGCAGTAAGAAGAAAACTAAATGAAATGCTGAAACGAGACATCATCGAGGTAAAAACAGGACCAACTACTTGGGTATCGCCATTAGTGGTAGTAGGAAAAGCGAATGGAGAACCCCGTTTATGTTTGGATTTGCGTAGAGTGAATGAGGCGGTCTTGAGGGAGCACCATCCGATGCCAGTTGTGGATGATTATCTCGCAAGATTAGGCAGAGGATGTTTGTGGAGCAAACTCGATATAAAAGAGGCATTTCTACAAATAGAACTTGATGAAGCATCTCGGGACGCTACGACATTTATTACTAGCCGTGGGTTGTATCGTTTCAAACGATTACCATTTGGTCTAGTGACGGCCCCCGAGTTGTTCCAGAAGGCAATGGATGAGATTCTTTGCGGTTGTGAGGGAACATTTTGGTACCTCGATGATGTGATTGTTGAAGGAACAACTTTGCAAGAGCACGACAATCGCCTTGAGAAGGTAATATTTGTATGAAACTGAAATAAAGGAATAAAAAAAAAAAAAAAAAAAAAAAAAAAAAAAAAAAAAAAGGTTGTCCATTGGTTCTCAAATGGGGATCAACACTAGGGTAGGAGCCTGCCCGTTGGTCTCAAATGTTCCTATCTCACGCCTCCACGAAGATCATATGACGACATTTTTAGATCGGGCGTGAACTGGAAACACACACCTGGTCTTGGCTCCGAGAACGGGTGTCGAAAGTGGCTAAGTGAGGGGGTGCGAGCGAGTCAGAGCGCTATATCTCTCCCGGGGAAGGCCTCCCGGGTCATGGAGGCCTTGCATACCCGCTGTCTCCCGGGCAAAGGAGATACACCCAGAAAATGGAGCTACGTTCACGAAGAATACTTAGAATGCGATCGCCCGAGGAGGGTCCCCGAACTGGAGCTGGTCCTGGAACGGGCGTAAGAGCGAGCGGCCAGCGGCTGGAGGGCGATGTGCAAGAGCGGGCCACCAGCCGGGTTCAACCCGAAGAGCTACCGCCACACGGAAACAGCAGCCATCGACATCACCCAAGAAACGCTGCGCCTACGAGACGTGTTGCGACTGCCAGACGACAGTCGTCCACACTTGTGGGTACAACTAGGCGCCGGATCATGTGGACACACGAAATGAACGAATTCGTGATCCGCGCCTATTACATCTGCACTGCTTTGGAGACGGACATGAGCGGTCGCCCTCGAATACTAACAATGTTCGAGGAAGCGTATCCAGAGTTCGTCGGGAGGCTTGATCAGAACGCGATGAACGCGAGGCGTAGAGCGATAGTACGCAACAACATGCTCTCCCAAACGCAAATCGACGAGATCAAGCAGCAGGTGCAGAGAGAAATAAGCTCCAGGAACAACAGAGCAAGCGATGTGTCGAGACGAAGTTCAGTACGGCTGAGCAATTCATTCGCGAGTGGGGCACGCGAATCAGCACCAGTGGAGGCCACAGTACTACAACCCCCTGAGCCGGAAGACCCACAGCCAGATCAACAACTACTACGCGATCTGGTCTTCCACTACGACGAGGCGATCTCACAGTTCCGCGACACAGACCCATTGTCGCGCCCCAGGATCCCGAAGTTGCAGCATTCCCGCAGGCTGACAAGTGCAGTAAAGCTCATGAACGAGCACGTTCTTCCGCTGCACTTGGTTGATGCTGAGAACATGGAGGAGCTGCAACTGAAAGTTTACTGTGCTGCTGTGGCGACCGCCAAAAGTTTAGGATACCGTATTAGGCCAAGAGGCGGACTGCTCCAACATCTCCGTGAAAGGCGTGAGCCTCCATGGCGAAGGAGATTGGAGCAACGGATCCTAAACAAGCGCGCCGCAATTGGAAGACTGATGGCGTACAAAAGAGGCAGCAGATCGGCGAAATTATGTCGCCAAGTTGCTGTGATCGTGCGGCCTACTGAACTTCGCCAGCTGGGAGCTCACCAGCTGACGGAAAAACTCGACACACTGGTACAGCAATTGAGCGTCCTAACTAAACGGCTGAAACGTTACTCTGACTCTGCAAAGCGCCAGGAACAAAATCGGATGTTCAGAGATAACGAAAAAGCGTTCTACGACCACATTAGCGACGAGAAGCCCGACTACCGCGAAGGTTTGCCAGATATTAGCGATGTGACGAACTTCTGGGCTGGTATTTGGGAGACCCCAGTACAACATCGCGACGGGCAAATGTGGTTAAGACGGGAGGAGGAGAGTTGTGGTGAAATTGGAGAGATGCCAGCTATCATCGTCGAAGAGAACGATGTCCGCGAAGCCTCGCGGTACCTGAGGAACTGGGCAGCACCGGGCCCCGATGGTGTCCAGAACTTTTGGCACAAGAAGCTGACCGTCGCACATCCAAAGATAGCTGAGTGCTTCAACAAGGTGCTACGTGACCCACACAACCTTCCTGAATTCGCCACCCGTGGCGTCACCTTCCTCCTCCCGAAAGACAGCAACACATTGAACCCATCAAAGTACAGACCGATAACGTGCCTATCGAGTCTGTACAAAATACTGAGCAGCATAATTACCGCCAAAGTTTCTGCTCACTGCGAACAGCATCACATCATCGCAGAAGAGCAGAAAGGATGCAGGAAAAATACGCATGGCTGCAAAGACCAGGCCATCATCGACGCAGCCATAGTCGGCCAGGCGGTATATAACCAGCGGAACCTAAGTATGGCCTACATCGATTACAGGAAGGCTTATGACTCCATACCTCACTCGTTTCTCGTCCGGGTATTGGAGCTCTACAAAATTGATCCCGTCGTCGTTAGGTTCCTGCAGCATGCGATGAGGCAGTGGAGCACGTCTCTGCACCTTAGTGATGGGGAAAATGTGTTGCAGTCTAGAACGCTGCAGATAAAGAGGGGGATATTCCAAGGCGACTCTTTCAGCCCGCTTTGGTTTTGTCTGGCACTGAACCCCCTCAGTAGGACGCTCAATAGAAACGGTCATGGCTATAAAATAAGGTATGGCGACGGCGCCCACGAAGAAGTGACCCATACCTTTTACATGGACGATCTCAAGGTCTACGCTGATTCACGTCAGCGTCTAGGTGTAGCTATCCGGGTTGTCGAAGACATAAGCAGGGACATCTGTATGGAGTTCGGCCTCGACAAGTGTCGCTGTGTCCACCTGCTGAAAGGACAACTTACCGAATCCGGAGGCTACGAGGTCTATGACGGCGAGTTTATAAGAGACATGGTTCGTGGCGAATCCTATAAATATCTTGGATTCCGACAGCTCACCGGGATTCGCCACTCCGACATCAAGACGGAGCTGCGAGACAAGTTCTTGAGTCGAGTGAACTGTGTCCTGAGGACTTTCCTCAACGCGGGGAACAAGGTACGCGCGATCAACACATTCGCGGTTCCCCTGCTGACCTTCAGTTTTGGTGTAGTCAAATGGAGCAAAACTGACCTAGAGGACCTTGAGAGGAGGATGAGGAAAGCATTCAAAGAGGCCGGAATGCACCATCCTCAATCGGCACTGGAGAGAGTTTCACTACCACGCAAAGAAGGGGGACTTGGAATCGTCGATATTTCTGCACTGTGTGTTGCCCAGGTACGACAACTGCGCGAATACTTCGCAGAACGCGCCAACCAAAACGCGCTATACCGGGCTGTCTGCATCGCTGACAGAGGATACAGCGCTCTGCACTTGGCGCAAGCGGAGTACCAACTAAATTGCAATCTGCAGACAGTGGAGGAGAAGATTGCAGCTTGGAAGCAGAAGGCAGTGCATGGTGCCCACCCCCATCAACTGGACCGGCCACACGTCGACAAGGCCGCATCTAATCTGTGGCTAACGCGTGGTGAACTCTCTTCAGTAGTAGAAGCCGACATGATAGCCATCCAGGACAGGATAATGCCGACGAGAAACTGCAGGCGGTACGTCTGGCATCAAGACGTTGATGACATTTGCCGGATGTGCCATCAACCAGGTGAAAACATAGAACACATTATGGGAGGCTGTCCCGTTTTGGCCAACGCAGCCTACACCGAGCGCCACAACAACGTGGCCCGTATTGTTCATCGACAACTGGCGCTCCAATGTGCTCTACTGGAAGACAACGTACCAAACTACCGGTACCTGCCTGCACCTGTCCTGGAAAATGACCGTTTCAAGCTGTACTGGGATCGCACTGTTCTGACCGACCTCTCGATCCACCACAACCGCCCAGATATAATGGTTTACGACAAGAGCGACCGCAAAGTCACCATCATCGATGTCGCTATTCCACTGAACCAGAATCTGGAGGAGACCCACGGTCGCAAAATCTGCAAGTACCGACCATTGGCCGTGGAGCTCAAGGAACTGTGGGGGCTAAGGGAGGTCCCAAGAATTGTTCCAGTCGTTCTCTCTGGAACTGGAATTATCCCGAAGACACTTCTGGAAGCGCTAAAGGTGTTGAACATCGAGAAGGAATTGGCCGGCATCCAAAAGTCGGTCATCCTTAGCACCTGCGCGATTGTCCGACAATTCCTCGGTCAGGACTAAAACAGCACGAGCATGCAGATACGTGCATTCCGCAGAGCCTAGTCCCCCTTTGGCATTCAGAAGCCCGGGGGCAGGTGAAAATTCTGGCTAGGTTCGCCTAGTTAAGAAGTGAGATAAGTCTGCCAAAAAAACGCTGCAGATAAAGAGGGGGATATTCCAAGGCGACTCTTTCAGCCCGCTTTGGTTTTGTCTGGCACTGAACCCCCTCAGTAGGACGCTCAATAGAAACGGTCATGGCTATAAAATAAGGTATGGCGACGGCGCCCACGAAGAAGTGACCCATACCTTCTACATGGATGATCTCAAGGTCTACGCTGATTCACGTCAGCGTCTAGGTGTAGCTATCCGGGTTGTCGAAGACATAAGCAGGGACATCTGCATGGAGTTCGGCCTCGACAAGTGCCGCTGTGTCCATCTGCTGAAAGGGCAGCTTACCGAATCCGGAGGTTACGAGGTCTATGACGGCGAGTTTATAAGAGACATGGTTCGTGGCGAATCCTATAAATATCTTGGATTCCGACAGCTCACCGGGATTCGCCACTCCGACATCAAGACGGAGCTGCGAGACAAGTTCTTGAGTCGAGTGAACTGTGTCCTGAGGACTTTCCTCAACGCGGGAAACAAGGTACGCGCGATCAACACATTCGCGGTTCCCCTGCTGACCTTCAGTTTTGGTGTAGTCAAATGGAGCAAAACTGACCTAGAGGACCTTGAGAGGAGGATGAGGAAAGCATTCAAAGAGGCCGGAATGCACCATCCTCAATCGGCACTGGAGAGAGTTTCACTGCCACGCAAAGAAGGGGGACTTGGAATAGTCGACATATCTGCACTGTGTGTTGCCCAGGTACGACAACTGCGCGAGTACTTCGCAGAACGCGCCAACCAAAACGCGCTATACCGGGCTGTCTGCGCCGCCGACAGAGGATACAGCGCTCTGCACTTGGCGCAAGCGGAGTACCAACTCAACTGCAATCTGCAGACAGTGGAGGAGAAGATTGCAGCTTGGAAGCAGAAGGCAGTGCATGGTGCCCACCCCCATCAACTGGACCGGCCACACGTCGACAAGGCCGCATCTAATCTGTGGCTAACGCGTGGTGAACTCTCTTCAGTAGTAGAAGCCGACATGATAGCCATCCAGGACAGGATAATGCCGACGAGAAACTGCAGGCGGTACGTCTGGCATCAAGACGTTGATGACATTTGCCGGATGTGCCATCAACCAGGTGAAAACATAGAGCACATTATGGGAGGCTGTCCCGTTTTGGCCAACGCAGCCTACACCGAGCGCCACAACAACGTGGCCCGTATTGTTCATCGACAACTGGCGCTCCAATGTGCTCTACTGGAAGACAACGTACCAAACTACCGGTACCTGCCTGCACTTGTCCTGGAAAATGACCGTTTCAAGCTGTACTGGGATCGCACTGTTCTGACCGACCTCTCGATCCACCACAACCGGCCAGATATAATGGTTTACGACAAGAGCGACCGCAAAGTCACCATCATCGATGTCGCTATTCCACTGAACCAGAATCTGGAGGAGACCCACGGTCGCAAAATCTGCAAGTACCGACCATTGGCCGTGGAGCTCAAGGAACTGTGGGGGCTAAGGGAGGTCCCAAGAATTGTTCCAGTCGTTCTCTCTGGAACTGGAATTGTCCCGAAGACACTTCTGGAAGCGCTAAAGGTGTTGAACATGGAGAAGGAATTGGCCGGCATCCAAAAGTCGGTCATCCTTAGCACCTGCGCGATTGTCCGACAATTTCTCGGTCAGGACTGAAACAGCACGAGCATGCAGATACGTGCATTCCGCAGAGCCTAGTCCCCCTTTGGCATTCAGAAGCCCGGGGGCAGGTGAAAATTCTGGCTAGGTTCGCCTAGTTAAGAAGTGAGATAAGTCTGCCAAAAAAAAAAAGGTTCTCAAATGGGGATCAACACTAGGGTAGGAGCCTACCTGTTGGTCTCAAATGTTCCTATCTCACGCCTCCACGAAGATCATATGACGACATTTTTAGATCGGGCGTGAACTGGAAACACACACCTGGTCTTGGCTCCGAGAACGGGTGTCGAAAGTGGCTAAGTGAGGGGGTGCGAGCGAGTCAGAGCGCTATATCTCTCCCGGGGAAGGCCTCCCGGGTCATGGAGGCCTTGCCAACCCGCTGTCTCCCGGGCAAAGGAGATACACCCAGACAATGGAGCTAAGGTCAAGACGAATACTACGAATGCGATCACCCGAGGAGGGTCCCCGAACTGGAGCTGGTCCTGGAACGGGCGTAAGAGCGAGCGGCCAGCGGCTGGAGGGCGATGTGCAAGAGCGGGCCACCAGCCGGGTTCAACCCGAAGAGCTACCGCCACACGGAAACAGCAGCCATCGACATCACCAACGAAACGCTGCGCCTACGAGGCGTGTTGCGACTGTCAGACGACAGTCGTCCACACTTGTGGGTACTACTAGGCGACGGATCATGTGGACACACGAAATGAATGAATTCGTGATCCGCGCCTATTACATCTGCACTGCTTTGGAGACGGACATGAGCGGTCGCCCTCGAATACTCGCAATGTTCGAGGAAGCGTATCCAGAGTTCGTCGGGAGGCTTGACCAAAACGCGATGAACGCGAGGCGTAGAGCGATTGTACGCAACAATATGCTCTCCCAAACGCAAGTCGACGAGATCAAGCAGCAGGTGCAGAGAGAACTAAGCTCCAGAACAAGCAGAGCAAGCGATGTGTCGAGACGAAGTTCAGTACGGCTGAGCAATTCATTCGCGAGTGGGGCACGCGAATCAGCACCAGTGGAGGCCACAGTACAACAACCCTCTGAGCCGGAAGATCCACAGCCAGATCAACAACTACTACGCGATCTGGTCTTCCATTACGACGAGGCGATCTCACAGTTCCGCGACACGGACCCTTTGTCGCGCTCCAGGATCCCGAAGTTGCAGCATTCCCGCAGGCTGACAAGTGCAGTAAAGCTCATGAACGAGCACGTTCTTCCGCTGCACTTGGTTGATGCTGAGAACATGGAGGAGCTGCAACTGAAAGTTTACTGTGCTGCTGTGGCGACCGCCAAAAGTTTAGGATACCGTATTAGGCCAAGAGGCGGACTGCTCCAACATCTCCGTGAAAGGCGTGAGCCTCCATGGCGAAGGAGATTGGAGCAACGGATCCTAAACAAGCGCGCCGCAATTGGAAGACTGATGGCGTACAAAAGAGGCAGCAGATCGGTGAAATTATGTCGCCAAGTTGCTGTGATCGTGCGGCCTACTGAACTTCGCCAGCTGGGAGCTCACCAGCTGACGGAAAAACTCGACACACTGGTACAGCAATTGAGCGTCCTAACTAAACGGCTGAAACGTTACTCTGACTCTGCAAAGCGCCAGGAACAAAATCGGATGTTCAGAGATAACGAGAAAGCGTTCTACGACCACATTAGCGACGAGAAGCCCGACTACCGCGAAGGTTTGCCAGATATTAGCGATGTGACGAACTTCTGGGCTGGTATTTGGGAGACCCCAGTAGAACATCGCGACGGGCAAATGTGGTTAAGACGGGAGGAGGAGAGTTGTGGTGAAATTGGAGAGATGCCAGCTATCATCGTCGGAGAGAACGATGTCCGCGAAGCCTCGCGGTACCTGAGGAACTGGGCAGCACCGGGCCCCGATGGTGTCCAGAACTTTTGGCACAAGAAGCTGACCGTCGCACATCCAAAGATAGCTGAGTGCTTCAACAAGGTGCTACGTGACCCACACAACCTTCCTGAATTCGCCACCCGTGGCGTCACCTTCCTCCTCCCGAAAGACAGCAACACATTGAACCCATCAAAGTACAGACCGATAACGTGCCTATCGAGTCTGTACAAAATACTGAGCAGCATAATTACCGCCAAAGTTTCTGCTCACTGCGAACAGCATCACATCATCGCAGAAGAGCAGAAAGGATGCAGGAAAAATACGCATGGCTGCAAAGACCAGGCCATCATCGACGCAGCCATAGTCGGCCAGGCGGTATATAACCAGCGGAACCTAAGTATGGCCTACATCGATTACAGGAAGGCTTATGACTCCATACCTCACTCGTTTCTCGTCCGGGTATTGGAGCTCTACAAAATTGATCCCGTCGTCGTTAGGTTCCTGCAGCATGCGATGAGGCAGTGGAGTACGTCTCTGTACCTCAGTGATGGGGAAAATGTGTTGCAGTCTAGAACGCTGCAGATAAAGAGGGGGATATTCCAAGGCGACTCTTTCAGCCCGCTTTGGTTTTGTCTGGCACTGAACCCCCTCAGTAGGACGCTCAATAGAAACGGTCATGGCTATAAAATAAGGTATGGCGACGGCGCCCACGAAGAAGTGACCCATACCTTCTACATGGATGATCTCAAGGTTTACGCTGATTCACGTCAGCGTCTAGGTGTAGCTATCCGGGTTGTCGAAGACATAAGCAGGGACATCTGCATGGAGTTCGGCCTTGACAAGTGCCGCTGTGTCCATATGCTGAAAGGGCAGCTTACCGAATCCGGAGGTTACGAGGTCTATGACGGCGAGTTCATAAGAGACATGGTTCGTGGCGAATCCTATAAATATCTTGGATTCCGACAGCTCACCGGGATTCGCCACTCCGACATCAAGACGGAGCTGCGAGACAAGTTCTTGAGTCGAGTGAACTGTGTCCTGAGGACTTTCCTCAACGCGGGGAACAAGGTACGCGCGATCAACACATTCGCGGTTCCCCTGCTGACCTTCAGTTTTGGTGTAGTCAAATGGAGCAAAACTGACCTAGAGGACCTTGAGAGGAGGATGAGGAAAGCATTTAAAGAGGCCGGAATGCACCATCCTCAATCGGCACTGGAGAGAGTTTCACTGCCACGCAAAGAAGGGGGACTTGGAATAGTCGACATATCTGCACTGTGTGTTGCCCAGGTACGACAACTGCGCGAGTACTTCGCAGAACGCGCCAACCAAAACGCGCTATACCGGGCTGTCTGCGCCGCCGACAGAGGATACAGCGCTCTGCACTTGGCGCAAGCGGAGTACCAACTCAACTGCAATCTGCAGACAGTGGAGGAGAAGATTGCAGCTTGGAAGCAGAAGGCAGTGCATGGTGCCCACCCCCATCAACTGGACCGGCCACACGTCGACAAGGCCGCATCTAATCTGTGGTTAACGCGTGGTGAACTCTCTTCAGTAGTAGAAGCCGACATGATAGCCATCCAGGACAGGATAATGCCGACGAGAAACTGCAGGCGGTACGTCTGGCATCAAGACGTTGATGACATTTGCCGGATGTGCCATCAACCAGGTGAAAACATAGAGCACATTATGGGAGGCTGTCCCGTTTTGGCCAACGCAGCCTACACCGAGCGCCACAACAACGTGGCCCGTATTGTTCATCGACAACTGGCGCTCCAATGTGCTCTACTGGAAGACAACGTACCAAACTACCGGTACCTGCCTGCACCTGTCCTGGAAAATGACCGTTTCAAGCTGTACTGGGATCGCACTGTTCTGACCGACCTCTCGATCCACCACAACCGGCCAGATATAATGGTTTACGACAAGAGCGACCGCAAAGTCACCATCATCGATGTCGCTATTCCACTGAACCAGAATCTGGAGGAGACCCATGGTCGCAAAATCTGCAAGTACCGACCATTGGCCGTGGAGCTCAAGGAACTGTGGGGGCTAAGGGAGGTCCCAAGAATTGTTCCAGTCGTTCTCTCTGGAACTGGAATTGTCCCGAAGACACTTCTGGAAGCGCTAAAGGTGTTGAATATGGAGAAGGAATTGGCCGGCATCCAAAAGTCGGTCATCCTTAGCACCTGCGCGATTGTCCGACATTTTCTCGGTCAGGACTGAAACAGCACGAGCATGCAGATACGTGCATTCCGCAGAGCCTAGTCCCCCTTTGGCATTCAGAAGCCCGGGGGCAGGTGAAAATTCTGGCTAGGTTCGCCTAGTTAAGAAGTGAGATAAGTCTGCCCAAAAAAAAAAAAAAAAAATGCTATATCTCTCCCGGGGAAGGCCTCCCGGGTCATGGAGGCCTTGCCAACCCGCTGTCTCCCGGGCAAAGGAGATACACCCAATAAAATGGAGCTACGATCACGAAGAATAATTAGAATGCGATCACCCGAGGAGGGTCCCCGAACTGGAGCTGGTCCTGGAACGGGCGTAAGAGCGAGCGGCCAGCGGCTGGAGGGCGATGTGCAAGAGCGGGCCACCAGCCGGGTTCAACCCGAAGAGCTACCGCCACACGGAAACAGCAGCCATCGACATCACCCAAGAAACGCTGCGCCTACGAGGCGTGTTGTGACTGCCAGACGGCAGTCGTCCACACTCGTGGGTACCACTAGGCGCCGGATCATGTGGACACACGAAATGAATGAATTCGTGATCCGCGCCTATTACATCTGCACTGCTTTGGAGACGGACATGAGTGGTCGCCCTCGAATACTAACAATGTTCGAGGAAGCGTATCCAGAGTTCGTTGGGAGGCTTGATCAGAACGCGATGAACGCGAGGCGTAGAGCGATAGTACGCAACAACATGCTCTCCCAAACGCAAATCGACGAGATCAAGCAGCAGGTGCAGAGAGAAATAAGCTCCAGGAACAACAGAGCAAGCGATGTGTCGAGACGAAGTTCAGTACGGCTGAGCAATTCATTCGCGAGTGGGGCACGCGAATCAGCACCAGTGGAGGCCACAGTACAACAACCCCCTGAGCCGGAAGACCCACAGCCAGATCAACAACTACTACGCGATCTGGTCTTCCACTACGACGAGGCGATCTCACAGTTCCGCGACACAGACCCATTGTCGCGCCCCAGGATCCCGAAGTTGCAGCATTCCCGCAGGCTGACAAGTGCAGTAAAGCTCATGAACGAGCACGTTCTTCCGCTGCACTTGGTTGATGCTGAGAACATGGAGGAGCTGCAACTGAAAGTTTACTGCGCTGCTGTGGCGACCGCCAAAAGTTTAGGATACCGTATTAGGCCAAGAGGCGGACTGCTCCAACATCTCCGTGAAAGGCGTGAGCCTCCATGGCGAAGGAGATTGGAGCAACGGATCCTAAACAAGCGCGCCGCAATTGGAAGACTGATGGCGTACAAAAGAGGCAGCAGATCGGTGAAATTATGTCGCCAAGTTGCTGTGATCGTGCGGCCTACTGAACTTCGCCAGCTGGGAGCTCACCAGCTGACGGAAAAACTCGACACACTGGTACAGCAATTGAGCGTCCTTACAAAACGGCTGAAACGTTACTCTGACTCTGCAAAGCGCCAGGAACAAAATCGGATGTTCAGAGATAACGAGAAAGCGTTCTACGACCACATTAGCGACGAGAAGCCCGACTACCGCGAAGGTTTGCCAGATATTAGCGATGTGACGAACTTCTGGGCTGGTATTTGGGAGACCCCAGTAGAACATCGCGACGGGCAAATGTGGTTAAGACGGGAGGAGGAGAGTTGTGGTGAAATTGGAGAGATGCCAGCTATCATCGTCGGAGAGAACGATGTCCGCGAAGCCTCGCGGTACCTGAGGAACTGGGCAGCACCGGGCCCCGATGGTGTTCAGAACTTCTGGCACAAGAAGCTGACCGTCGCACATCCAAAGATAGCTGAGTGCTTCAACAAGGTGCTACGTGACCCACACAACCTTCCTGAATTCGCCACCCGTGGCGTCACCTTCCTCCTCCCGAAAGACAGCAACACATTGAACCCATCAAAGTACATACCGATAACGTGCCTATCGAGTCTGTACAAAATACTGAGCAGCATAATTACCGCCAAAGTTTCTGCTCACTGCGAACAGCATCACATCATCGCAGAAGAGCAGAAAGGATGCAGGAAAAATACGCATGGCTGCAAAGACCAGGCCATCATCGACGCAGCCATAGTCGGCCAGGCGGTTTATAACCAGCGGAACCTAAGCATGGCCTATATCGATTACAGGAAGGCTTATGACTCCATACCTCACTCGTTTCTCGTCCGGGTATTGGAGCTCTACAAAATTGATCCCTTCGTCGTTAGGTTCCTGCAGCATGCGATGAGGCAGTGGAGTACGTCTCTGCACCTCAGTGATGGGGAAAATGTGTTGCAGTCTAGAACGCTGCAGATAAAGAGGGGGATATTCCAAGGCGACTCTTTCAGCCCGCTTTGGTTTTGTCTGGCATTGAACCCCCTCAGTAGGACGCTCAATAGAAACGGTCATGGCTATAAAATAAGGTATGGCGACGGCGCCCACGAAGAAGTGACCCATACCTTCTACATGGATGATCTCAAGGTCTACGCTGATTCACGTCAGCGTCTAGGTGTAGCTATCCGGGTTGTCGAAGACATAAGCAGGGACATTTGCATGGAGTTCGGCCTCGACAAGTGCCGCTGTGTCTATCTGCTGAAAGGGCAGCTTACCGAATTCGGAGGTTACGAGGTCTATGACGGCGAGTTCATAAGAGACATGGTTCGTGGCGAATCCTATAAATATCTTGGATTCCGACAGCTCACCGGGATTCGCCACTCCGACATCAAGACGGAGCTGCGAGACAAGTTCTTGAGTCGAGTGAACTGTGTCCTGAGGACTTTCCTCAACGCGGGGAACAAGGTACGCGCGATCAACACATTCGCGGTTCCCCTGCTGACCTTCAGTTTTGGTGTAGTCAAATGGAGCAAAACTGACCTAGAGGACCTTGAGAGGAGGATGAGGAAAGCATTTAAAGAGGCCGGAATGCACCATCCTCAATCGGCACTGGAGAGAGTTTCACTGCCACGCAAAGAAGGGGGACTTGGAATAGTCGACATATCTGCACTGTGTGTTGCCCAGGTACGACAACTGCGCGAGTACTTCGCAGAACGCGCCAACCAAAACGCGCTATACCGGGCTGTCTGCGCCGCCGACAGAGGATACAGCGCTCTGCACTTGGCGCAAGCGGAGTACCAACTCAACTGCAATCTGCAGACAGTGGAGGAGAAGATTGCAGCTTGGAAGCAGAAGGCAGTGCATGGTGCCCACCCCCATCAACTGGACCGGCCACACGTCGACAAGGCCGCATCTAATCTGTGGCTAACGCGTGGTGAACTCTCTTCAGTAGTAGAAGCCGACATGATAGCCATCCAGGACAGGATAATGCCGACGAGAAACTGCAGGCGGTACGTCTGGCATCAAGACGTTGATGACATTTGCCGGATGTGCCATCAACCAGGTGAAAACATAGAGCACATTATGGGAGGCTGTCCCGTTTTGGCCAACGCAGCCTACACCGAGCGCCACAACAACGTGGCCCGTATTGTTCATCGACAACTGGCGCTCCAATGTGCTCTACTGGAAGACAACGTACCAAACTACCGGTACCTGCCTGCACCTGTCCTGGAAAATGACCGTTTCAAGCTGTACTGGGATCGCACTGTTCTGACCGACCTCTCGATCCACCACAACCGCCCAGATATAATGGTTTACGACAAGAGCGACCGCAAAGTCACCATCATCGATGTCGCTATTCCACTGAACCAGAATCTGGAGGAGACCCACGGTCGCAAAATCTGCAAGTACCGACCATTGGCCGTGGAGCTCAAGGAACTGTGGGGGCTAAGGGAGGTCCCAAGAATTGTTCCAGTCGTTCTCTCTGGAACTGGAATTGTCCCGAAGACACTTCTGGAAGCGCTAAAGGTGTTGAATATGGAGAAGGAATTGGCCGGCATCCAAAAGTCGGTCATCCTTAGCACCTGCGCGATTGTCCGACAATTTCTCGGTCAGGACTGAAACAGCACGAGCATGCAGATACGTGCATTCCGCAGAGCCTAGTCCCCCTTTGGCATTCAGAAGCCCGGGGGCAGGTGAAAATTCTGGCTAGGTTCGCCTAGTTAAGAAGTGAGATAAGTCTGCCAAAAAAAAAAAAAAAAAGTTGTGATAACAGTAATATATTTTGTTTTCATTATAAAATAAAATACAAGTATTACATGTTTTTTTTTGTGTTTTTCCAGGTTCTATCTCGATTCAAGAATCGAGGTGTAGAACTGAACTGGGAGAAATGTCAATTACGAGTCACTGAGCTGAATTTCTTAGGGCATTGCATATCACAAACGGGAATAATGCCTTCAAGAACGAAAATGCAAGCTCTCTTATCATTCAGAAGACCTGAAAATGTTGCTGAAGTCCGCAGCTTCCTCGGCCTCGCGAATTACATGAACAAGTTCATTCCTATGTTGTCTACCATGGATGAACCATTACGTAGATTATTAAATAAGGATGTGAAATTCACATGGACTCCAGAGCTGTCGAAGGCATATAGTGCAATCAAGAAGGCTATGAGTGATGTTACCTGTCTGGGTTTTTATAAAGTCGAAGACCGAACCGCCGTTATAGCAGATGCAAGTCCATCGGGATTAGGAGCTATTTTGATCCAATTTGATCAATCGAACTGTCACCGTATTATTTGTTTCGCATCAAAATCTCTGACAAGCACTGAACGCCGTTATTGTCAGACAGAAAAGGAAGCGTTAGCATTGGTATGGAGCATTGAACGATTTCGTTTCTATCTGCTTGGGAAGTCGTTCGATATTTTCACCGATTGCAAAGCACTCAGTTTTCTATTTTCTACAAGGTCAAAGCCTTGCGCACGAATCGAAAGATGGGTATTGCGCCTGCAGGCCTTCGACTACAGAGTTGTTTTCATATCGGGAAAGGAGAATGTTGCTGACAGTCTTTCGCGTTTATCATTAATAGAACCGACACCCTTTGATCCGACGGAGGAGATTTTTGTCCGGGAAGTAGCTATGCTGGCTGTTAATGCAGTTTCTGTGTCATGGAAAGATATAATAGAAGCGACAGATAATGATCCAGAAATGCAAGAAATTTTGAATACATTGCAGAATGGAAATGTACAGAATTTACCTATAGAGTATCGCGTTATTGCTACTGAGTTATGCGAACTTCAAGGCGTACTGCTCCGTGGAGATAGAATTATCGTTCCAAATTCTCTTAGAAGTAAAGTTCTACAGATTGCTCATGAAGGGCATCCAGGAATCACAATGATGAAAAATCACTTGAGGTCGAATGTGTGGTGGCCTAAGATGGACGCACAGGTGGAGAAATTGGTAAGGAATTGTCGAGGATGTACTCTAGTTTCTGCGCCCGAGCACCCTGAACCGATGCAACGTTGTCAGCTTCCTCTTGCTCCATGGCATATGCTGGCATTAGATTTTCTGGGGCCTCTGCCAGAAGGACAGCATCTCTTGGTAGTTATAGATTGCTACAGTCGTTTCATGGAGGTGTGCGAAATGCAGGCGATAACAGCTACAGATGTAATACGAGAGCTTTCAGTCATATTTAGCCGCTATGGAATACCGTCAACATTGAAGGCCGATAATGCACCGCAACTGAGTTCAGAATGTAATGAATTTCGTGAGTTCTGTAAGGAAAATGGAATCAGACTTTCAAACACAATTCCGTATTGGCCACAGTCAAACGGAGAAGTTGAGCGACAGAATCGTTCCATCCTCAAACGGCTACGCATTGCTCAAGAGTTGGGACTTGACTGGAGGAATGAGTTACGGCAATACCTTTTGACCTACCATTCAACAAAGCACTCAACGACTGGAAAATCTCCAGCGGAGATCATGTTCGGTCGTCGTATAAGAAGCAAATTGCCGACTATTTCAACTTTTCAAGAAGATGCGAGCGTTAGAGAGCGAGACACTCTCATGAAACAGAAGGGCAAAGAGTATGGAGACAAAAAGCGTGGTGCACGAGAGAGCGATATTCAAGAAGGTGACAAAGTACTCGCAAAACGCATTCGGAAATCGAACAAACTGGATACGGATTTCGCTAACGAAGAGTTTATTGTTTGTCGCAGACAAGGTACCGATGCAACTATCAGATCTACAGATACAGGAAAGCAATACAGGCGCAGTACAGCCCACCTTAAGAAAATTGGTGATCAACAAGAAGCTCCACTGGAAGTTGTAAGGAGTGACGATAGAGATTTCCCGGTGAACTCTGCCAATCCTCTTGGAATACGTAAAACAATAGCAGACCGTCTGTCTGAACCATCAATTCAATCAGATTCAACTTGTACTAAACGAATAAGACAACCGCCTGCTAGATATCAAAATTATTTACCGTATTAAAATAAATTTGAGCTTTCGATTATTGAATAAATATAAGCTTATATAACTGTTCTACAAATATTCATTTATTTATCTTAAAGGGGGGTTGTAGTATACTAGACTCTATTCAATCACAATTAACAATACAAATATGTCCCACCTTCTTTATTGACAAACCTTTGAACCTTTGTACGACCCTGGACAGAACGGATGACATTAGGATGTCAAGAAGAGAAGACGGTTTAGAGAAGACACGATTCAGGACGGACGCATTACCACAATATGTTTCACGGAAAGTGAAAGGTCTTTGAAAAACCATCGGAGAGACCTTGACAATAGCGCAATTGCGCACCCAGAACGGTGAAATGCTTTTCGAATTAGGAAGTGACTCGACAGTTCAACGCTCGCACCATAAAGAGTTGGTGGAGAATTTGTTAGGAGAAAGGCGAAAATGAGGACTCTACCGCTCTAAGAGTGTTTGAATGTAGGAATCTGGATGAAATTACGCCAGAAAGCCGAAAGCTTTGTGGAAACTCTTCAACAATGAAGAAACCATTCGGAGACAAGCAAACAGCAGGCATAAAACTGCCAGAAAACCCAGGAACTAAACTGCTAAAGAATGACAGTATACCTTCTTAGAATAAACCAAGAAATCCTTTGAATGCATGAACTTTTGTCATCAAGTAAAAAACTGCAAGGATCTCCCTATTGCATGAACCAATTAAAAAATCTGTTTTCAATTTTACTATTTAAAAAAAAAATTGTCAAACGTACGAAGAAGCAATTTTAACTATTCTAATTAAGAATATTTTTCCGTTCCTTGCTCAAAGAATACTAAACATTTGATAAAATAATGGATGATTACATGAATCCGTCTGAATGAAAGTTTACTTTACCAATTTTATTTTAACGCATGTTCGAATTCGAAAATAGTTTTCACTTTGTCAAACATCTGTCAACTGATTGGTTTGGTTTCAAGGCGTTTTTTTGGACAAAGCGTGTATTCTCGATGACAAAGGAATAGTGTCGACATCTGGTGGCGACTTTCAATTAGGGACCATAGTTTGAGTCCTAATCTTGTTAGTGTAATACCTATCAGATTAGAAGACACGAAGCCAGTTTTCAAATGTTAAAATTTGAATGAAAATTTTTACATCATGTTATTTAATAACTTAAAAAAACTTATTTCCGACTTTTATTTAACCCTTTGTCTATACATTTCCAACATTGTTACTGAAACTTTTCATTATAATATAAAGTTGCCTTCAAAAACAATCTTCGTAAAAGATTTTTTCACCACCAAAAAAGTGTTTTTCATTTAAACAGATAGCAGGCATCAATTAAAATCTGATATGGCATCGAAACAAATGACGGTGTTTTCAGATCCAAAGTATGCTCATGAGCGCACTTGATAATTACGAAGTAAATACTTGATAAATGTTATTTTATTCATACAAAATCAGCTGAACATCCATTTTCGAAAAGTTACTTAGTTGTTACTTTTATTCATGCCAAACGTAGTGACGTTATCCGAGTCGACCGCCGACCCGCCGTCGGAAGCGGCTCGATGAGCAAGGGCCGCTCACGAGTTTTCTCGTGTTTCGCGTTCCGTCTGTTACGGATGGATAATGAAATAACCCGTGTTTTCTACACTTGATGGTCAAATCATTGGTCTGCCAAGAATCTAACAAGGCCTACCGATGGCTCGCCTCCGTCTCATCCATACCGAAGGAAACGATATCATTCGTGGAATCCGAACAAATGAAGCGCACAAGTTTGCCCCAAAACGTGCGATTCCAGGCGTTTGTATTACAGATTTCTTTCCGGTCCTTAATATGTTAATACGGGCTCGTTTCGAAACCTAATAAAAAAAAGTCACAGGAGGGTTGTGTCCGAGACACGATCGCATAATTGACGTAGGATTCCGTTAGTCTATCTGTTGACTTTTGATATGCTGGAAAATTACCATCGGCAAACTCTTTGATAACGATTTGGTGGCCCTGAAAAGAGCCGTTTTGTTTGGTTGTTCGGTATTGTTTGTTCACTCCACCAGTGTTTACCAAGTGATGATGACAGAAGGATGGCAAACAGTCGTTGGATAGTACGTATCACATAAAAGATGCTGAAGTGGAACGAGATATGATGAAAACCGCCCTCTGTGATCCTAGATTAGATGCCGCCTGTGTTATGTATGGATGAAAAAAAAGACTCACTAATTTATAATAATTAATTACCAATACCGAACACAATTATCAATTTTTCACATCAGTAAAAACATGTTACTTTATTGTAGAGAAAAATATTTGAAATGGAAAAGGCAATTTTCTTTTATAATTTTTAGTTTCTGAATGTTTATTCAACCCAATGCGAATTTTAATTGGACTAACAACACCAACACCTATACTATATATAGAGCATGTGGGAAATCATTTTTTCTAATATTTCTTCACTTTTCCAATTTTTCTCGCCGTATAAACTTTTCTTGAGTGAAAATGAACATAACAAAACAGACAGCTTAAACCGAACGACCCGTTCTCGAGCGGGAACACACCTTGGTTTTTATTCATGAAAATTGAAATAAATCGTTTCATATATCAAGCGATTTTTAACACAACAATTTTACACTTACACTTGTGCTAAATTTTTCACAATACACGATCGGTCATTGATATGAAATTTCACAAAGCAACCAACACTAAAGTTCCAGATTTAAATTTTATTTGCTAGAATTAATCGTATCCCTCACCCAACTTGGAATATAAAAATGCCCCCGACTTGCATATATTGGCAATGCCGAGTTCACCCAGGCACCTTGGTTTTGATGTCTCTGTTAGGCAACACTTCACGGTGGGAATAAAAGTTCCCCCTACTTTCATGTATTTGCAATGTCGTTTACCTCAAGGCAGCTTGGTTTTGATGTCTCTGTTAGGGAACACATTTCGGTGGGAGCAAAAGCTCCCCCTTCTTTCATATATTTGCAATGCCGATTACCCCATGGTTGCTTGGTTTTGATATCTATGTTAGGGAACCGCCACATGTATCGTCAATTTCAACCAACCAAAAGAGAGTATTTCCGTTAGGATAGGGGTTGAGATTTTTCAATAGTTCGATAGTTAGTTTCATGACATATATTATTTTCTTCAATATGAAAAATTGTTATGGAGTGCCAGAATCGATTGAAGCAAAAAATTGATCAATCCATCATGAATTGACTGAGCAGTAAGCGTTTGAAATGGACAATTTTCACGATGTGCTCGATTTTCGATTTTCAATTTGTACCCCAATATGTTCCCGAAAGACGTAATCCTACGTCAAAAAACTGATAAAAGAAGATCAGAGCAGTCAGTGTTCGAGCTGAGCCCTTCCAAATTCTCTCCAGTGATCACTTTTCAAACTATCGTCTTGCTGTTTGATATCCTGCTCCAATGCCATGTTAGCAAATTAATTATTGACAATTTTTTAATTTTTTATATTGCAATCAGAGTTTTTGATTTGAGTTCTCGCTCAAGATAAGTCTGACTGAATGTCAATCAATCTAGTTTTCGATGAGTTGTGCGTTCGTCTCTCCCATTTCACCGGAAATTTTTTTTTCAGAGAGGAAGAGATGTCGAAATGTCTCTCTCTGAAGTACAACGATAAAGTTTTGTTATCGCGTGTTTTCATGCAATGTTTTCAGCTGTACTGAAGATGTCAAAAACCATTATCGGCATCAAGAAGTCACTGAAAACGGAACCATTTTACGACCAATCATAACACGCTGAAAACAAAAATCGGCATTGCATTTCTCACGAGAATCGAAGTGAGCGTATAACATTCTCTCGCCTCCCGTATTCTCAACCAAGGAAAGTGAAGTGGAAGGTAAAACGTAATGCCAGAATTGCCGTTCGGACGTATCCCGTAAGTTTGAACTTATTTACATGAATGGTATCCAAACAACACTAAACATTGACTACAGTTTCGCCGGCACGGTTGATTGCCGTTATGAACCAGCATAAAAAACAAAGCTGCAAATTATGCGCTAGTGGCGGTACCACGATCAAAGCAATCCCTGAATCACATTAGCCGAGCCAGCTGGCGGAAGCATATGCATAAAGGTTACTAGGTTACTATTTTCAACGACAACTGTTTATTTATTATACTGCTTCAAATACTTTCGACGAAATCAAATGTAACCATACCAACGTAAGTAATAACATAAACAAATCCAAACTTTTCGTCTTGCCGTTCCTCATCCGTCTTTTCTAAATAGTGTAAATTACGAGCCACCTGTTAACTCCACCATCTTGTTCTCAACTATTTTTTCCTGTGGGTCAAAACGGATGTTTTTTTCTCTCAGATCGGCGAACATTTCGATCTCTGATTGCAATCGATTGTTGAGAAGTGTCAAAATCAGTTGGGGTGAGATACCTCGTAAATCCAGCAACCTGCAATTTTTCGTGACCCTACCGATTTTTAGTTTTCCAATTTGTACCCGGAATATCTCTCCAAAAGGAGTAATCATACGACAAAAACGAGCACTTGTTTTCCTCTCATACCAGGTAAATCGAAGTCGTCAAGTAGTTAGATATCAATAAGAAAGGAGCGAAAAAAACACAAATAACCTGTTCAATATTTACTGTTCCAAATGTTAGCAGCACTTCAAGACTTATGCGATATTGAAGATTGTACTCGAAAAAAATGCAACACTTTTTATTGTATGGGTAAAAATTGATGAAATTTTGGGTAAAACTAGTTTAGAGTATAATGTTTACATGTTTACTGTGCTTCGACAAAAATTATGGGCGCGGTCGTGAAAGTCCAGGCCAGTCCCACAGGTGGATCGCGAAACTGGTGGGAAACGACCATTCGAACATGTCCAGTGTGGAAACCCAGACGACACATCGGCAAGTTGGCAGCGGAAGAAAAGCGAAGACGAACGAGCCTCCGAAGGCAAGGAAGGTGTGGCATTACTTCAAGCGCAGTCCAAACCTTTCGATTCGGGAAGTGGCAAAAAGATCAAATCTTCCGTCTGGTTCGACCAGCAGACAATTAAGCGGGCCGGACTTCATGTCTTCAAGGTAAGTAAGGCGCCTAACCGAACCGATAAATAGAATATAGTAGCCAACTCCGGCGCCAGAAAGCTGTACCGTGAGTGGTTGGTGCAGCTGTAATGGACGACGAGACGTATATTAATCCTTCTTTGCATATTGGTGGAAATTTCCATCATAACAATGAATGCTCAAATATTATATAAAAGAACAAGTCCGCTTTAAGCTGATCGTGTCTGGACCTTTAGTTTTTCACCAATGTAGAAAAAAATTATGCAAAGAAGAGCCAAAGCAGACGCCAAGCAGATCTCCGGTCTAGAGTTTTTCGTCGGCAAGTCCCCCTGGATGTTCCGGAGAAGTTCCGAAAGAAGGAGGTCCACAGTGAGGCCGACTTGGTGTGGTAGGCAATCTGGGGTGTGGAGAATTTAGCAAGCTTTACATAACGACCGGTACCATATACGGCCAAATATACAGTATTGGACATAAAAAATGCACCAAGGTAGTGTATTAATTTTTATTTCTTGATCGGTTCAAGTTCATAACTACCTGCGATGAAGAAATCATTAAGCATCGATACTCGCAATATCGTCGTCAGGGCAAAACGTTCTGGAAAAACGAAGGTTGTTGAACAGTTTGGTATTAGTCACACGACAGTAGGAAGTTTTTGGACTCCAACTCGGAAGAGAGGAAACCGGGGAGCGAACGTTCGTGAAAATCGACGGAAAGAGAGGACAGATCAATGATTCGAGTCATCAAAAATGACTCACGGAAAACTGCAACAGACGTTATTCGATATGCTGCAGATCATGTGGAGCTCAACCTAAGTTCCCGGACTGTTCGACGCCGTCTCTGTGAGGTGAATCTTTTTGCTGATCGACTCGCAAAGAAGCCACTGATATCCATCAAAAACCGGAAAGCTCGAATGAGTTTTACCGGACGATTTCATCATTGTTCAAAGCCCTATTGGGAGAAAGTAAAGTGATCTGGCGAAAGTAAATTAAATTTATTCTCATCAGACGATGTCAGATACGTTCGGAGACCACATATACAACGATATAATCCAAGATACCAGGTGTAACGGTTGAACATGGCGGTGGTAGTGTCATGATCTGATATAAAAATATGCACGAGTTTCAAAATTGAAAAAAAAATTACAATTTATTTAAGTTGTTTGAGTCGAAACGGTGTCGTCCAATACGTCGAATTCAAGGCATCATGACTACTCTTGTGTACAAGAAATTGTTAGGGACCATAATGTTTCCATATGTCAATGAACACATTTTTCGAAGAAGAATACAATGGAGGAGCAAAAATAGTGGAATTTATTGTGAGTAGGCCTCTGAGTCGACTTGTCGTAGAAACGACGATATGATCTGTTGAGTTGAGTTTTGAAGTAATCAGCTATTAGTTTTTGTGGTTGTAACATGTAGTACAAACCGTCCGTAACGTAAATTAATTAAAAGTATATTTTGACTTGTGATCAACGGACCGGGAAGGGCTAATTTCACAATTATAATGCTCCGGGAATAAAACACGAATACTTGGTGTAATTAAATGGAGATTATAATTTACCTGTTTTGCGTATTGTACATAGTTAGTTCAAAGTCTTTTCATTTCAATTTTATGTGAACTTACGTTTAGTCCCTTTCGTCTACTTTCTAATTCCTCATTGTTGTATGTGTTACCAAAGCTAATAAGATCTTATGTTGAGTGTTAACTTGAAATCCCTTTTCTCAACTGCTCTGTCTAGTATTCAGCATAAAAATGGGTTTCAAATCTATGTATTTTCCAGTTGTTTGTATGTTGGCATCTTTGAGTGACGGTGCGACGAACGTGTTAAAAAGGAAGAACGCATAGCAGAGGTCAGCATTCCATGTGCCTTTCCGGGGGCTCGTAGGGCGTCTGGCCGACCCCAGCCATCCAGCCGTTATCAGATTCGCCACTCTATTGCTACCAAGGAATAACCAGCCAAAATCAACATGAAATAAAACAGAAAGTATCATAATAGGAGTATGAGTATTCTCTCAATTTTAAACATGAAGCCCCTCTAATTACCCAGCTTACTACGATCCTGACATACAGTATGAGGGGTTGCTATTGAGATTTTTCCGGAAACAGACAGTATAGAGTGACAATATAGATTAAATAATATATAATAAAAGGAAAATAGAAAAGGATGAATGATGTACCCTAATCATGTAATGCCTTGTAAGAGTTAATTAGCATCGAGATCACTTGGGTTTCAATAAAAAGTTTGTAGACATATAAGGAATATCATTTTCATTACTTCTGTCTAGAATTTTTTCTCATATATGAACTCTGTCTCGTACATACATCGGGACTTCCTCTGGTGTTGTGATGCGCATAATTAATTGCTTTTGTCTCATGCTCAATGCCAACGAAAAACGCACTGAGTAAGCTTACGATGTCCATGAAGTTAGGTGCTGTTTCTTCAAGAGATGAGTGGTACTCTTGTTTTACGCTTATTACATTTTTCTGCGTCGTGACGATCAACACTGTGGTAGTGGATGACGCTAACGGAATGGGAAAGAATGATGCTAAATAATCGTGCCAATCACTTGTTAACAGTGCAATGAACTTTCACTCTCCCGCAGTGGCAAAACCAAAAAACCAGTTCACCACGTAAAATTTTGCGAAATGTGTGCCTTGCATATGCGATATATTTTTAAACTTGCGTAGTCTGGCGAGGAAGAGAGAAGGAGAATCGGAACAGTTAAGAAGAGTGCTTATTTTTCATTCTTCATCACATAGTAAATTCATGTCAATTCAATATTAACAGTGAATTAGGTTTGAAGTTGAGATAATTGACCGCAAATGTGTCTGTGTCATTGTGTTATCCTTTTCCCTTGCGATATTTTCGTTATCATTATTGCCCCGTAGAGAAAATAACACGAAACCAATGTTTAATTAACTCTGCTAGGATTCCTAGCGGGCAGTAGAGAGGCCGAGGAAGCCATATTTATACAATTGAATTAGTCTTCCTGTCATTAAGGAAATGCAGCAAGACTATCTTCCCTGGGCCTATTATGGCTTGAATCCACGAGTGATATATTTCATCTCAAAGCATGAAAAATGTGCATTTTAGTTTTTTTCAAGGATACTAATACCAAACAATATTATTTTTTATCCCATTTGTATAAAATATATATTAAACAGTAGCCATTCTTAGGCATACGAGTATATGATACATTACACAGTAGCCATTTAGGCGTTCTGTTCTGTTGTTGCATTGTTCAGTTAGACCACCGGGCAGCGGAGACAGTTGATGTGATCATTGTTGTGTTATTAATAGAGCAGTTGTATGGATGAATAGATCTTCATTCGACCGTGGGTCGATCTCCATCGCTGATGATTTTTGCGTGGACGCAGTTATTCTACAACAACACAAAGATGGTCAATTGAGGGCCCTGAGATCGATCGCTTGGTAAGCAAACGCATAACCAATGTGGCTACGAAGACCCCCAACAGTTACTATTATTGTATTGTGTTATTCATACGTTTTCGATTCTTCCAATAGGTTATATCTGTACTCGAAAGTTTTTTTGTGTTACCTAACGAAAGCATTGTTTAACCCTTTATAAGGCCGTGGAAACTAGGCAACGAATCGACTCCAACTTCAGAGAAAATAATCCTTACATGAGGAATAACACATATTTACCATTGATAAAAAATTAACTATTGAAAAAATTAAAAAAAAAGGTGCAATATAGTTGTTACTGCCCGCCAACCGTAAGAACATGATTTGCCGCTTCCTTGTAAATCCACTTTATTGCGCCTTTGGTTATGCAAAAATTAAAACAATATTTATTGTGCAGTGTAAGTAAAAGTTTTGACGTAGGATTACGTCTTTCGGGAGCATATTGGGGTACAAATTGAAAATCGAAAATCGAGCATATCGTGAAAATTGTCCAATTTCAAACGCTTATTGCTCAGTCCTTTCATGATGGATTGATGAAATTTTTGTGTCAATCGATTTCGGCACTCCATAACAATTTTTTATATTGAAGAAAATAATATATGTCATCAAACTAACTATTGAACAATTGAACAATCTTAACCCCTATCCTAACGGAAATACCAACTTCTGATTGGTCGAAATTGACGACACATGCGGGTCCCTAACAGAGGCATCAAAACCAAGCAACCAGGAAAAATCGGCATTGCACATACATAAAAGTAAGGGGAGCGAAATGTATTCCCTAACAGAGACATCAAAACCAAGGTGCCTGAGGGAAATCGGCATTGCAAATATATGCAAGTCGGGGGCATTTTTATATTGCAAGTAAGGTGAGTGGTACGATTAATTCTAGCAAATAAAATTTAAATTTGTAACTGGTTGCTTCGTGAAATTTTTATATAATTTTATATATTTCATGTATTTCATCATAAGTGTAAAATCGTATATGGTAGCAGTTGTGTTAAAAATTACTTCATATATGAAACGATTCATTTCAATTTTCATAAATAAAAACCAAGATGTGTTCCCGCTCGAGAACGGGTCATTTGGTTTAAGCTGTCTGTTTTGTTGAAATATTAGAAAAAGTGATTTCCCATATATATATCCCATTGAATTTTCATTTGTTCATAAAATTAGTTACAATCATCTGTTTTAAGTCAAATATGCGCCGTTTTGTTCGATAACTTGTTCCCAACGAGATGCCAACTTCATAATACCCCTGTTATAGAAGCTCGCTTCCTTATTGGCAAAAAACTCGGATAGCCAATTTTCACAGGCCTCTTTTGTGGCTAACTTCTGACTACCTAGCTCGTTCGCCATGGACAAAAACAGGTGGTAGTCACTTGATGCAAGGTCCGGACTATACGGCGGATGCAAAAGAACCTCCCATCCGAGCTCCCGGAGCTTCTGGCGCGTCACCAAAGAAGTGTGTGGCCTGGCGTTGCCCTGACGGAAGACAATGCGGCCTCTGTTTATCAAAGATGGTCTCTTCTTCATGAGTGCTACCTTCAAGCGGTCCAGTTGTTGGCAGTACAGGTCCGAATTGAGCGTTTGGCCATAGGGAAGCAGCTCATAATATTAGGCTGTCAAAAAAGTCCTGCGGTATTTCCGCGAGGTGTCGTTGTAAGCGCGTAGTTCTAGTTGTATTCATTGTATCGAGTCATACTATAGCTTGTTGGAAAGGTATTTTAATATAGTCCTTGACAGTAGAACCTTCCTGGCCGTTAATGAGGGCTTGGCCACCGTCTGAGCCGCTTCAGCGGGCTTCGACTACGACCGTTTGCGCTTCACGTTGTCGTAAGTGACCCACTTTTCATCGCCAGTCACCATCCGTTTCAGAAACGGGTCGATTTTGTTGCGATTCAGCAGCGATTCACATGTGTCGATAATGTCAAAGAAGTTTTTTTTGCGTCAACGTGTGTGGCACCCATACATCGAGCTTCTTTGTGAATCCAAGCTTCTTCAAATGGTTAATAACGGTTTGATGACTTATCCCCAGCTCTTGGCCGATGCTACAGCTGCTACTATGCCGGTCTTTCTCGGCTAATTCAGCGATTTTGTCGCAATTTTCGACGACAGGCCTTCCGGAGCGTGGCGCATCTTCGACGACCTCTACACTAGAACGAAAACGTTGAAACCATCGTTGTGCGGTGGAAATGGAAACTGTATCGGGTCCATGAACTGCACAAATTTTATTGGCAGCTTGAGATGCATTTTTGCCTTTGTCATAGTAGTACTGTAAAATATGTCGGATTTTCTCTTTATTTTGCTCCATATTTGCGACACTATAACTCACGAACGACTTAACCAAAAAAAAAAACTCTCAAGGACTATATTATAGCGCGCAAAAATACATTTCCAACAAGCTATAGTATGACTCGATACAATGAATACAACTAGAACTACGCGCTTACAACGACACCTCGCGGAAATATCGCAGGACTTTTTTGACAGCCTAATATCTTATATTACATTGGTTAGTTTTTTTTATTTCATCCATTTAAAACACAGTATGCATCTCGTCTAGGATCACAGAGGGCGATTTTCATCATATTTCATTCTACTTCGGTGCCTTTCATCTGACACGCACCATCCAACGACTATTTACTATCTTTCTGTCATCATCACTCGGTAAACACTGGTGGAGTGAACAAATAATACCCAACAGCCAAACAAAACGGCCCTTTTCAGGGCCACCAAATCAAACACAAAGAGTTTAACTATGTAATTCTTCAAACATATCCAAAATCAACAGATAGCCTAACGGAATCCTACGTCAACCATGCGGTTGTGTCTCGGACACAACCCTTTTGTGACTTTTTTATAAAGAGTTATAAAGCCAAAAAATAAAATTTGAATTTTCCGTCAAATATAAATACACCATTTTTTTTTTTGATAAACTGCATGATCTTACACAGCAGATCCTACTACGATTACGATTTACTACTAGTACGATTACAGTGAAAAACAGAATTTTCTGCCGGCGTTCCGGCGATCGTGGTTTTGTAACATAAAAATGACTCCCAAATTAATATCGTAAATTTTTAGCCGCCCAAAGAAAATTGGAGTATTGCCAGATACTTTGAGATTTTTTTTGGTTAAATAAAAAAAACTTAGAAATAATATTCCAAGTGCAGCGAAAAAACTATTTTTCGTGGGTGGCGATATAGTTGCCACGGCCTTATAAAGGGTTCAATCGATTGAAGCATACTCAACAAATAGTTTCATTATCAACCATCATGTACTCGCGTGCATGGTCATAACTCGTATGCTCGCGCTCGGTGTCACAGATCGAAAGTGGAACTACTCTGTAATATTGTTATTGTGTATTTTTTTGGCTTTATTGGCATTTATTTGAAGAATATTGTATAATTGAATAAAAACACCCCAGAAAAAATGTTTTCTTCGTCTTCATTCAATTTCAATAGTCATCTAATTCCTCGAAACAGAGGAATTTCTGATACTACAACACAAAGCAGCTGCCACACAAATGAAACACAAATTTCTGCATAACTATAAAACTAATCAAGCAAATGGAACCAAATTTGGCATGCGAAAGTTTTACGGGACACGTCCCAATGGTGAATAGAGGCTCCTGCCCTTTCTCTGAGAAGGGGGGGGGGTAACTTTATAATATAAAATCACACATAATTTTCGTTCAATATTTTTCAACATTTGCAAAACATTGACTGATCATCCATCGAGCCATCATATAAAATACATACATTATAAAGAAAAAGTCAAAGGAGGGTTGTGTCCAAGACACGACCGCATAGTTGACGTAGGATTCCGTTAGGCTTTCTGTTGATTTTGGATATGTTTGAAGAATTACATCAATAAAAACATGTTACTTTAATATAGAGAAAACATATTTGAAATGGAAAAGGTAATGTTCTTTTATAATTTTTACTTCCTGAGTGTTTATTCAACCCAATGCGAATTTTAATTGGACTAACAACACCTAATACTATATGTAGAGCATACAGGAAATCACTTTTTCTAATATTTCTTCACGTATCCAATTTTTCTCGCCGTATAAACATTCCCTGGGTGAAAATGAACACAACAAAACAGACAGCTAAAACCAAACGACCGGTTCTCCAGCGGGAACACACCTTGATTTTTATTCATGAAAATTGAAATAAATCGTTTCATATATCAAGTCATTTTAAACACAACAGCTACCATATACAATTTTACACATACACTTGTGCTAAATTTTTCACAATACACGATCGGTCATTTATATGAAATTTCACGAAGCAACCAACATTTAATTTCCAAATTAAAACTTTGTTTGCTAGAATTAATCGTATCACTCACCTTACTTGCAATATAAAAATGCCCCCGACTTGCATAAGTTTGAAATTACGGTTTCTCCCGGGCACCTTGGTTTTGATGTCTCTGTTGATGAACACATTTCGGTGGGAGCAAAAGCTCCTCCTACTTTCATGTATTTGCAATGCCGATTTCCCACAGGCAGCTTGGTTTGGATGTCTCTGTTAGGGAACACATTTCGGTAGGAACGAAAGTTCCCCCTACTTTCATGTATTTGCAATGCCGATTTCCGCCAGGCAGCTTGGTTTTGATGTCTCTGTTAGGGAATACATTTCGCTCCCCTTACTTTTATGTATGTGCAATGCCGATTTTTCCTGTGTCGTTCCTCGCCGCATGTGTCGTCAATTCCGACTAAACAGAAGTGGATATTTCCGTTAGGATATGGGTTGAAATTTTTCAATTGTTCGATAGTTAGTTTCATGACATATGTTATTTTCTTCAATATAAAAAATTGTTATGGAGTGCCGAAATCGATTGACGCAAAAATTTTATCAATCCATCATGAAATGACTTAGCAATAACAGCAGACACTTCAAGCTACCGAACGCACTATTCGTTTAGCCGCCCCTCCCCTCTAGGGAGCACTCCAGGCGCGCAGTCTCGTTATTTAATAGCCAAACCTCGTATGGAGTAGAGTTTTTTCCACAAGAACGAATGAACGAATGAACTGAAGAAGTTTAAGGTCTCGTAAAAACAAAAAAATGGAATGGAATGAAACCACAGTGTGAGCGAGCTAACCAGCACAACACAACGGGCACTCATCTTTAATGCCTAATGTTCTTGGGTTCGATCGCACCTCAAGCGGAACATAGAAGTAAAAGTGTTTATAGTTTGTGACCGATATTTGAGTGGGATGGAGAAAGTCTGGTGCGTGTTGGCAGCGCAGTTCAATCGTAAAGTGAGGACGGAACCAAATAAACGAGAAGCGCTGGTAGCTTTCTTTATCTGTAAATTGTAGATGACATATTCGTACTACATGAATCAAATTCAGTGTTTGTTGTGCGGGCAATGAGAGAAGAGAGAGGAACTACTGCGATTTAAGCTTCGCCATTTCTCGATAGCTCGCAGTGTTATTTTCATCAATTGATAGGAAATTTTTCTACTCGCGCAACTCAGTACAAATATTCTGTTCTTCTTCTTCTTGTTGAATTGTAAAGGCTTTAAAGAATATTGTGTGCAAAAATTGATAGTTATTGAATGGAATAAGGGTTTGCTCTGAAGTATGTTATACACAGAGAACAAACACAGTTTTATCAGACACGTACTGGCACGAGCCGACAAATACATGATATATTTATGTTGTCAGACATAGTGGGTTCTCAGTACGGACCGGCAGTACAGCCTTGTACTTTTTACAATCTTTTCCTCGTCAACATCATTATTTTATTTAGTTGGCAAATGTAAACTATACTAAACATAGCGTATAGTGTTTTGTTAACTCCGGCTTTAGTCGTATTGTCCAGCTTAGCTCACCTCGTGTTTTAAGTTTCTCAGGGTCGGCCTTGGCCCTCGGGAAGACTGTTTCGACCTTGTTTTAAGCGGACAGCAGAAAGTGGACACGAGAAGTTGTCTGGACAAACGGGCTGGCTTTGATGATAGAGGAAAATAGAGAGTAGTTAGATTTGTTTTTCTTGTTTCTTCGGTTTATGGGGTTAGTATGGTACCGTGTTCGTTGGGGCCCTTGCTGTCCTTCGTGGTCGTCGTCGGCGTCGTTGCGCTGCGGATAACCGTTGATGCTGGGAGGAAGGAGGTGTTTTTTCGGGTACTCCGGAATCTCGATCTTACGGAAGGCGTCGCCTGAGAACGTGGTGGTAGGTTGCCGGAGTTTTTCCGCAGAACACCCTAGAATGGTTTAACGTGGCTCAGGGTCTGCTTGCCAAGATCGGTAGGAGGTCTTCTCTCTCTCTCTCTCTCCTTCTTTCACTTCACTCTACCACTCACTTTTTACTGTCGCGACACTTTTCTTTGGTTGGTTTTCAACTTTCCACCGCTTGTTTTTTAATCTCTTTACAATAAAATCTATTCCATGCCTCCTTCCAAGTCACCTTTCTCCCCTCTAGTCTAGCTCCTTCCGCCTCCCATTTACTTCCATTCCTACCGGAAAGGCATCTGTCAATCGTGACAGATGTCATTTTCGACTGATGCTAAGCAACATCGGAGCGATGTTGGGTTACATTTACAAACATTTAATCTGGGAATTAACATTTAATGGAAATTATACCAGTACCAAACAAGTCGAAGGGTTTTTTTGACGAAATATTCCCCGACCAGAACGGGAATTGAGCACGAATCCCCGGCATCATAATTCTGCTGACAGATAAGTTTGGGTTTTTTGAAAACAATATAAGATTTCCTAGGTAGCGAATTGTACTGGAAAATAAAGCCATAGTTGAACAGATGATACTGTCAATTAGACAAAGCAACTGGTGTAACATTCTTCAGTGTTGACTTTTTCTAATATGTTATTATCATATTTATATAATTGTTTATCACATCTTATTGTGTAACAAAAAATAAACCGCTGAACAAAAAAGGTCATTTATTTTTGTTCATTTTCGATCTTTTTTCATTGAAATATGAAAATTAGAGATAACCAAGGTAGTTGCGTGTCAGTCGTACGTTTGAAACAGTCCAGAAGCCTGGAAATATATTTTTGATATGTTATTTTTGGATTTTTATCAGGGTCAACGCACTGCACTCATGAACCACAATCGTATCTGGAAAGCATGTTAATGTGTTATCTTTTCTCGCTTATACACGTCGTCAAAAACAGTCTTAGAAATTGGTATCATCTGGATTTTTGTATTTGTGAAAAGTATTCGCATTCTTTTGATCTAATCTCGGGTTCAAGATAAGTTGAAACAACAAATTATGGAATCGAACTGCACCTGACTCTTAAAGTGCTTTATCATAGCAAACGTTAGAGATTAACACATCGGCGAATTTGTGTTTCTTAGTTATAATGGAAATTTGAAAATGTGAATCAAATTAAAATAAAATGTCTCATACCAGACCAGAGGAGGATTGTTATTCGACTTGAATGCACCTAATGTTTTCCTTCCCGACGATTTTGGAAGTATTAATTTTGAACTATTTTGTTACAAAAGTTGCTGGCGCATTGTGTCTTGTGAACATGTTGCTATGCTGCTGAGACGGTATTGTGCAAACCAGTCTACCCTAATAGTGATAAGTTGATACCGCATGTGCATGTGTCTCACATTTACGTATTTTGAAAAAAAAAAATGAAACAACTATGTTTATCACTAGCAGTCTGCAGTGTAATAGGATAATATGCGAGAAATGACTGTTAGTTAATCGTTTTTTTTAAAGTAAAATAATTATGATTTCCTAATTACAAAAGGTTTCGATAACAGCAGTGGCATCTCTTGAGTAAAATGATTAGTTGTACATCTAGAAGGTGACCCAAAACATTAACTTTAAATCGCAAAATGGGGGTTAATTGGTGCTCGAATATTGTTTTCTTCATCCAAGAATTTTGATGGATTGACTAAACTATCTCGTGTTTTATCGTATTTCAAACATTTCCGAATCTAATTCTAATTTGGAGTTGTTTTTCATAGTCGTGCGTAGATGCATAAGTTTAGATGGGCAATGGAGTATGATAGAATATTTCTTAAATATAATACTACAGTCTTGTTTTCGGGGTTCGAAGTTCGAAGTTCGAAGCGTAACTTTTATTTAAACAGAGAACAATAATTATATATGTAGATCACAATCAACTTCTGCTTTACTACCAGAATGTCGGTGGCATGAACAGTACTATTGCGGACTATAACCTAGCCTGTTGGTTGGTAATTGACTGGACTAAGCGTACCATCGGTACTTCGCCTACCTGCAGGCATAAAATAGACCCCATTCGCGGTCCTTAGCTTTCTGTCCAGTAACTCCTATCCCTACCTTCCCGTGGTGTAGGCTGGGGAACGTGTATCCATAGTGAAGATCGGGTGACCAACCCCGGTGGGATCTTGGTCGTATGCTGACAGGGAAGGGTGCCTATCCGAGCGTTTGTTCACCATGGAGGTGCGGCTCAAAACAGCGTCTGATCCCTATGTCAGGGGCGGTTGATTACTGTCTTCGTGCAAGCGGGAACTCTAAAAAGAACTGTGCACGTCGGTCCTCCAGGGAGACAGGCGGTTGGTGCAGGCCCTACAAGCCATCCGTAAAAATGAAACGCACAGAAAAAGTCACAAAGAAATTCGAGACAGGACAATCGGACTAGACCCACGCAAAGAACACGGACCAGAGATTGGAAACTCGGAACATGGAACTGCCAGTCTCTCAATTTTCTTGCGAGTACTCGAATTCTTTCGGAAATATTGAGAGCCCGCAATTTCAACATTGTAGAGTTGCAGGAGGTGTGCTGGAAAGTGCGTGGTGCGATCGTTCCAAGGTGGGTATATGGCTCTACGGTGAACCCAGCATCCAGAAAGTCACTAAGGCTGGACGAGTGCGATGGGCAGGGCATGCTGCAAGATTGCTGGACAGCAGCCCTGCAAAGATGGTGTTCGCATCGAATCCGGTAGGAACATATAGGAGAGGAACCCAGCGAGTGAAGTGAAGTTGGACTAGTTGGAGCAGGACTTGTCAAGAATCGGTGCAGCCGAGAATTGGAGAACTGCAACTATGAACACCGAGAACATTGGCGGAACAATGTTGTGAATCAGATTCAATCCCTTCAAGGGATGTAGCATCAATGTTAATAAATAAATAAATAACATTGCATAAGATTAGTTGGGCAATGGAGTATGATAGGACATTTCTTAGGTGTAATATAACAGTCTTGTTTTCGGGGATAAATTATTGGGTTGAGGAATAAGTTCGTAGCGTAGCTAAAACAATAACTATATAAATAAGTTAATCAATTATATATTCGCCGCAGTCCATTTTTTCCGCCAATTCACGACTGGTTTGGCGACTGTTCTCCTTCAAAAGTGATTTGAGACGTTACGTTAGAACGTTAGACGTTAGAACGGGCGTGTCACCGACGTCTAAGTCACCATTTTCGAACTTTGCAAACCATTTCCGTGTTGTAGACCTTCTCTATACACGTCGTAAATGTCCCGGGCTGATTCGGCAGTTTTTTGACCTCGATGGAAAGCATAGAAGAGCAGGTTTCGAAAATGTTGATTTTTTCCCTCTTGGGTATACCATTTCTAAGCCTGAGAACTAATAAAAAATTAAGTAACTCGGAAATACAACTAACATAGTTTTGTAAAGCAAAAAGAGTTCTATCGAATGAAGAGTTCTATCGAATGAATACCCTTTACCAAACAGCAAACAAATGGTTGTAAAATCAAATAAATCTCGCATAACTTTTGAAAAGGTCCTAAGTAACAAATGTAAACAAATCGAGTTAATGAAAGCACACTATTAGTTCTCAATAATGATTGATATAAGACATTGCGAAAACAATCGTTCAAGTATCTATCTTATTCACCTTTTTATCACCAATGTACAGATTCGAATTTTAAGCACTCGACTGTTTCTTCGGACACCACTTTGCTCTGACGCTCGATACGTCCGAAGTAACAAATCAATCAAAACACCACGAAGTCGTACTTCGGTCATTTTGAGTTTTTGTTATTTTCGGGTGTTGACATCGTTTTTAGTGCAATTCAACAAGTGATAACAATAATGAACTGCTTTTAGCACGAAGTGCAAATATTTGGATCGTTATTCAGTAGTTATATTCAAATTCTCATCGTGCAACGTAATTTGTCCAATGTACAAAGCGGTCTGTCAAAACGTCCAATGTAACATTTTTCGGTACTTTCGTATTAGCGTCACCGGGGCCGAAAGATAATAGATAGAATTTTTATTGTTCGCACCGGCATTCAAATATTATTTGTATTGTTGTTGCGGCGGCCTTCCGCAAACAAACCTGTGTTCCATCGATTGCCCGGTTAGTTTGAAACATAGGAGACGATCCTATAGTTCGGTCCGACCGAGCGTTAGCGAGCGTCGGACGGCATTCGTTTGCCCGGTTAAGTAATTGCCAGCTATTGTATTTCGGCTCCGGAGACGCTAATACGAAAGTACCCATTTTTCGCTCGGAGGCTTTAATTTCAAACTAAAATCATACAACACGTTACGGTTATTCAGAGTTATTATTGACTGCTAGTGGTGAACTTAGTGATAAAGATCGATTCCTTTTGAAACAATTCGCGGAACAATGTTCCGGTCTTCAAGTTCATTTTTCTCGAATTGATGTGAATGTTACATAGGACCTTTTCAAAAGTTACGCGAGAAATGTAAACACTCTATGAACTTATCCCTCAACCCAATATATTATGTATTTTGAACAAACGTCGTATTTTTGGACTGAAACAATCGATCATCTTGTAAAGCAAGAATTTTATCAGGAACTCAAATATTTGAAAACGGCATTTCAAAAATTTGACTGTTAACTATTTGTTTACATTGTTGTATTAGTTATAGGAAGAAATACGTTAATTATATTCAATTATATGCACGGCAGTATCAAATCTATTGTAAATATGCAAAGAACGTAGAAAGCTAAATTAATTACAAGGCCTAATGATACACAATATACGCACGCTGTTATATTTTATCAAGGTCAATAAATATAAATTCGTTCATGAGGGGTGTGTCCGTTCGAGGCGTGTCTACAGTTTTATTTTTAGTACAGCTATGTATTTAGCACAACATTGCACAATAATAATTTTTATAATATCCTGAAACTGCCTAGTACTGCAAACTGTGAGGAATGTGTTTCTCGAAGTAGTCTGTATGTAAGGGAAGGCGGTATGTTTACCAATGCCGAGGCATATATCGTGTGCTTTATGCACATATATACAGTTCCGCATAGTACGAAGTTTGCGAAATTGAGATGAAAATATTCTGTGGGCGAAATGGATGAAAACGTTCTTCGAAACGGTGTATCACATTAATAAGACATGCAGGTGGTCATATAACGAATTACTGATAACAAATGTATGGTTTATTCACACGAATGTTCAACTTGGGAAGAATAAGCGCGTAGAGCGCGCTGCACAACTCCAAATAGATTGATGATTTGAAGAAATAATGCATGAATAGCATGATAAGATTTGCTACGTTGGAATCTCTTCAGTGCAAATATGATACAGATACAAATATGAAGCGTTTTGTCTGTTTGAAAGTCATTGTTGACAAATAAAATTATTCTCGCAGAACTTGTATTTTGGAATGAATTAGCAAAACATTATTTTATTTTAGCAAAAAAACTGCTTTAAACTTTCTTCATGTCCTCCTTCTTATCCTCATGATGTCATCCAACGTATTCCCCAAGGCGCCTAGAAGTATATACTAAGGTGGGCCAACTTGCTAAAACCACTCTTCAGCCATCTTGGAAGTCTACTGTGTTTTGTTTGTAAACAAAACACAATACGCTATTGCCGAAGCTCGCTCGTGATCAGTCTGTCTCTTTCACGCTACAAGCAAATAATTCCTCTTCTACTTTCTTCCGTGCTGTTTTCATATACCGCTCCCCTAACCAAGTTAGTGACGAAACGGCCTCACCTAGTACCATAGACCCGTCTTGGTATTCCCTATCGTATTACAGAGATGCCTGGTTTGAAGACACGTTCTCACTTTTAAGACATTTGGCTTACTGTGAAGACAATTGATCTTGTGAAGACATTTTGAAAACATTATGAAATATGTGAAGACATTTCATTATTGTAGCGTACGTGGGTTTTCGAGAGATATTATTTACATGAAATTCTAACCATTGGCCGGAAATATTGTCAAAAGAAGTATAGCTTTTGTCTCAGTGTAATTCGCTCACGAGACTTTTGTTTCGGGGTCATTCACTTGCATTTTGCCAACTTTTCCAAGCAGACAATCCATAAAGATGAATTCAACAATAAAGCGACTTTTACTTCAAATTCTAGAGAACTTCTAGCGGCCCGAATACACAGAATTCGAGAATTCGAATGATTGTGACATTGTATATTTATTATTTTAGGCCTATACTATACAATAGATTAACCTGGATCTTTTAAACAACCACTTGACAAATCGAAGATTAGATTAGCTACAAATTGTGTAGATTTTGTACGAAAACACTGGTTTAGTTTGGGAAACTCATCGGTTTTTTTTTCGATTTTACAAACGACATAATCGTTCATCATAGTTATTTATTCGGACAACCATATATTTTTTGTGAACAATATTTACTCTATAGCAACGGTGCTCAACCTTTTTTTCGAAGGCGCCACAAACACGTGTTAGTCATCGTGTCGCGTTCCACAAAAAAAAATTAAATAAAGAAGAGTGATGTCCAAGACACAACCACATTAACATTACCATATACTGTCTGTCTCGCTGTCTAGAGCACTGAAACTGGAATACTGAACTTCTTGATCTAAGTAGTTTTTTTTCAGTATTTCTCAGCAAAATACCATAACCAACGCAGAGCTAAACGTCTCAGAAGACACAGAACAGCAACAGAAAATCTGAACCGAATGTTTTGTATTATGGCGGCGGAATCGAAGGCAATAACTTCGAAACATTTTCAACTCCAGTTTTCCACCGAAGAACACAACTCTGAAAAATATCTTACGTCATTTTTAATCCCGAAACAATAATTGGAATCTCGAGAATTGAATGATCGATTGAAAAACATCACAAATAAGTCTTTCACTATTTATCAGTCATCCAGTCATCTCCGGGCTGGAAATTCGCTGACCAGATGATGGTTTTGAGTACTGATTTTGGTTAGTTTCGCAGGTATGTTTTTGACAGCATGCATCGTCGTACGTATTGGTTCATATTTATTAATTCTTACAGGTTCTTTTTTCATTCCAGTTTGTTGAATTCAGTGGGGTTTTTTGTTCCGGTTTCGCTAGCGAACCGTAACATTACTTATTGACCCAAAAACTTACTCATGCACCGTTTATCTTTCAAATGAAGTGATTGATATTCATGCTTTGTTCAACTGACATAGAGGTATTGATGCTCAAAATTTTGTACCCCAAACGGAACGCTCTCGTTTTAGGAATTTTAAACTTACAACCCAGTGAAGATTCAAATATGATGTGATGCAAAAATCTTCGCCAGACGGCATGCAAATCGACGCGGTGCCCCACCGAACAAAATTGCACCATACTGTGCGAAATAATTCTTCCCTAGATTCGAGCGAAACCGCTGCGTGTGACATTAGCATTAAGATAGACTGCTGTCTGATAGTTTAAGCAAGGCGACTTGAATGATGATGGCAATTATTATAGAGATAGATTGAAATTCATCAGTTCATTTGCCTCTTGCCTTGAGAAAAATCAATGTGGAAAACTAAACTAAACACTCAGCCTTGAGAAAGGTCATTTCGAAAGCCTCGCTGTCGTCTGATCGGTAGCTAGATGACTGATGAATTGTGATTACTGTAATGAGAATTCGCGAATGAACGAAGAGAGAGAGTGATTTTGAGAAGGCAAAAGGAACGTTAGTGACATCCAAGAAGAAGAAGAATCTTTCTTGGTTGCTCATTAGTGGCATAATTTTTTTCTCGGTAGATTCCCTTAGGAGGAATATTTGATGAACCCGACACGCACCAATTCCGTTTGTTCACACAATCAGGCTCTTGGTAACACCGTTCATTCAATGGCAAACACATTTTAGTGAAAAAACAAGTCTGAGCAGTCTTCTTTAGATACGCTCCTATTGACTTTTAGGGATCGGTCATGTTATTAGCTTCCTCGGCAGAATATCCTACAAGATTCTGATTATAACAGTTCGGCTGAAATGTTTATAACTATTTTTTTGCAAAATTGTTTTCCTCAAAATAGGCCTCAGTTTCGGTAATTACTACAACATCGGTCTTAAACTTCTTACCAGCGAGCATTCTCTTCAGGTCTGCGAATAGAAAATAGTGGCTGGGCCAGGTCTTGAGAATACGGTAGATGCTGAAGCAATTCGAAGCCCAATTCATGCAATTTTGCAAGCAATGTTTTATCAACACACGAAATTCGGGCTTTTCCATTTTTTTCACAATAACAAAAGTTGCTTCACTCTCAATGTTGTAACTCACGAACCAATCGACCGATTGCTGACACGTATCTATTGAAAGATGGTGCTTTGTGATAGTCAAGCAGATTTTTGCAAGAGGCGCCATCTAGACGTCAACCTAATGAACTTTTCAGTCGAACTGTTATGGTATTCCTGTTGAGAGTTTTGGAGTCAGTTCCGATAACCTCAATCAAGTCGTAGAAGCAGTTATTAATATGAACTGTATATTCGTTTCTTCCGGTGCTCCCGTGGCCGAATGGTTAGCGTCTCACAGTTCCACGGGGAACGTTGACGTCGTTCAAGATCTTCCTTACAGAAGTGAAGTTTCAAGGAGTGAAAAACTTGGAAATGATGAAAAAATAGAAAAAAGCTGGATAAAACTGTAAACATTGAAAAAAAACTGGAGATTTTTGCCTTTCATTGTTTCGCTGGCATGCCCAAAAAACTGGCAGTATCTAGGAAAAACTGGAAGGTTGGTAACGCCGGATCCGCCTCTCTCTCTCGTCAACAAACACCTGAATCATCAGTAATAAACCGAAAGTATTTAAAAAGAGGTGAGAATATTCTTTTTATTTTGATCGCGAACCTCCCCCCAATTACCGAGGTGTAATCCGATCTTGAGACACAGTTCGTAGGGTCTCTTGCTACTGAGATTTCCGGGAAGACACGGCAGATAGTCACAAAGATGAGGAAGTTCTATGTCCTTAAGAAAAAAAAAGGCTTGAATAAGCAACACTTAGATGAGTTTTTTTTTGATGAATAGGAGCATAATGAGAAAAAATGCAATGCTTGAGTGAATCGATTCGATTAAGACGTCTTGATTTGTTACAAAACAAAGGCTCTTATCGTTCCAGCCTTATCACATCCCACACAGATTTTCCTTCGTACATAAGACCTCGAACCCGGAACACTAGGAAACTCCATTCATCCGTTTCTAGGATAGCCTCGCTATGTTTGGACGAAGTTGCCGAGCCACCTCTTAAAATAAGATCGTACAACAACGATTTGAGCTTAACGATCCATATATCTCTGGTTCAGACAGAATGACCATTCAAGTAACAAAAAATGTCATACAGACAAAATAAGTTCAAAACTTATTTGAAATCGTGATGGTTGTATTTTTTTGGTTGAAATTGGAGAAGTGGAACATTTGATTTATAATTTGTTTATTTGGACTATAGGCTGTAAGCCTGTTAGCCTTCTTAAAATTAAGAGTGAATACAGAAAACATAAAACATACAAACTTAAAACTTATACATTCAGTTGGTCTCTAAAATATAATCTTAATCTTTTTCGAATTTCTTCTGATGTCATATTTACAGAAATAACATTTTGCAGCACGTTGAACTCACGCATAAATCTGGCTGTCGGTTCATGCTGGGTGTAATTTCTGTTCCTCAGGGGTGGGTCAAACATCCTCCGTCGACGAAGAGAAACGGGGCTGGTGTTAAAACGAATCCTGTCGTAGAGACGCGGGCTTTTGATCCGTCCGTTCAGTACGCTGCAAAAAAAAGTTACGTCTGCAATTTTGTGCCTGCTGCTAATGGTATCCAGATCTACCAAACAGCAGAGATCTTTATATGGTGGCCGGGGTTCTTCTCTCCATCCCAGATTTCTTAGCGCAAATTTCAAGAACTTCTTTTGAACATTTTCAAGTCTTTGAATATGTAGATCGTACTGCAGTCGCCACACCACACTCGCAAAATCGAGTTTGGATCGTACAAGGCAGGTGTAAATTTTCAGGATTGCGTGCGGACCGGCCCGAATCGACGAGTGAGTGCAAATAGTTTCAGCACTTCTTTGACAATTCGCTCTATGTGGCAATTGAACGAAAGAGATCGATCCATCGTGACGCCTAAGTCACGAACATTCTCTACTTGTTGTAGATTCGAACCTCCCAGTCTATAGTCGAAGCTTATTGGCTGAACTCTCCTCGTAAAGGTCATAACGGAGCATTTGTTGGGGTTTACGCTCAATCCATTGTTCTCGACGAACCTCTTAAAATTGTCCAAATCCTGCTGAAGCAGATGACAGTCAGCGATGTGTTTCACTGGCTGGAAAATCTTTACATCATCCGCGTAAATAAGCACTACTGCGTTGGTCAAGAATGATGAAAGATTATTCATGATAGGATAGGCCCCAAATGACTTCTTTGTGGAACTACTGAGTGGACACCAAATGACCTAGATGAATTATTGTGTACTTTCACTTATTGCGTTCTGCTCTCCAGATACGCTTGAATTGAAAAGCGTTGAGTGCTGTTCCCTTTCTAATCCGTCCATGCTTTAGTAGGAGATTTTATGGTTCATCAGCTTCTCTTGTTATTGATATTTAATACACGACTTCAAGACATTAGTCTAATGTAAAGTGACCGGATGGTTAAAGGTCTAACGCGGGACACAAAAACAAAACGTTATGTGAAAATAAACCATAGTTTAGCGAGTCTCATTTATTCGTGAAACACTTAACACGTGTTCCTGCAATTAAACCTGATCTGTATTATTTCTTTCTAAGTATCGTCATTCAGTTGTGATTTTTCGGTGGTTTAGATTTTGTTTAAGCCTGAAAATCACTGGCTCAGTTAGAGCATTAAAGCCTGGAAAGCACGATTCAAATTCAACAATTTTCTTCAAATTACCGAATGGAATGCTCGAAAATTTCAATCCATTTTTCATCCAATTTAGTGTTAACGTATGCATTGAAAAAATGAACTATTTTCGGATGGCGATACAAACTACAAAAAATAATTTAATGGAACAAATTTTCCTTAAATATTACGTTTATTAAGCCTACAACAAAAAATATTCAAGGCTGTTGATAAGCAGCAGCAGCACTGTCAAGCAACTTCGTGATTTTTTCATACTATCAGCTTCACCCCACAGCAAAGGAATTGGACATCCTGAGACACTTTGTGTCCGCCAGACATAGCCGATCTGGTATTTACAACATCCTCTCCCTGTCGCTCCTTAAGCCGGGAGATCAAAACAACCGGCCAAACGGTGAAGGAGAATCTGGCCAAAATGGACATTTTATGCGGAAGCGTCAGACGAGACCGCAGTATCTGAGCAGCTGGCAATCACCCAGAAGGAGTAGCTTCAGGTGCTGAAGAAAAACTTCTTTCCGGCAAAAGATGTTAAAAACTTCTTTTCGTGCTCATAATGGAAGACGAGACGTGCTTGATGCTAGAATTCAACGAATGATCGGGGACCGGGTACTTTACGTTCCCCAGGTAAGTGATGACGTCGAATATATCATCCACATCAAGTTCTCGAAGAAGGTCCTTCTCTGACAGACGAGAAGGGAATGTCTAAGCCGCTCTTATTTCGAGTCATATGGTGAACGGGGAACGAGTACGAAGTGCTTGCCGAAACTTGCGAAGGTGATGTGGTCTTTATGCCGAAACGGGCCATTATGCCAAAAGATCACAGGAGAATGGATAATGGATCGGCTGGTGATAAACATTGCCGCGTAGATCGCCAACCTTCCCAACATACCCCAGCTGCGGCCTATAGAAAACTTTTAAGCGAATGGCCAAAATAGAGAGATAACTGACTACCAAAGCCACGAAAAGGTAAAAGAACATGTCGACATACATCTTTTCATCAGCCATGATAGAGGTTCCGGCCAACATTTGCTCCATTTGCGATACTTCATCAAACAACCCTGCCTCTTCCTGTCCAGCATACACTAGTTCTTCCGGCTTATTTAACACGTTAAGCCCTGACCGAGCTAGAGGACCAAAAATGAACTTTTCGTTTGACTCACGTTGGTCTCTGCGGATCAATAGGGAACTTTTATAAAAATCATTATAAATCTTTATAAAAATCTATTTTCCGATTTTGTTGCTGTCGTTTCCTGTTGACACTCTCTGAAAAGAGTCCACTGTCGCTGCGATGAAACCAGCTCAACGTATTAATCGTTGAATGCATTGGAAGCGCATTGAACAGTCTGACAAATAAAAGTTTAATTTTGAGGTTCATACATTTAAGAAAATCAACATGATCAAATTGTAATACTAAAATATATTGATATCGCGGGACATTTTCGTTCCTTTTTCCAAATGGGGAACGTTTCGCGGGACGTAATCCTACGCGGGACATTTTGTTGAAATGCGGGACTGTCCCGCGTAACGCGGAACGTCTGGTCAGTTTAGTCTAATGTCCTCATATTTCATAGCGATAAGAACACGTTAAAGAATCTTGCTAATTATATACAGTACTGATGTGTGTCAAACAGCAAATATTGTAATATAATCTGGTATGATCTGGTTTACATACACGCAGTTGACTTAGACTATAACTGTTTGTAGCACTTTTATATTGTCGACGTTGGCAGCACATGTAACGGTGCTAAGAGTAACACAATTGCATATTGTTTTCTCCAGAGTAATACTGAGAGTCAAGTTATAGGTTTTTTTTTTAATATTTCCCTGGATGAATGGTCCGGGAGTCTAGCGTATTGTATATGTATTTCGAATGCCACATGCATGAAAACTGTGAAGCATCTGGCGTAGAATTCGCAACATTATCTGTTTGCTGCACACATGTTTGTTCCGCTTGCAAATGCTATACACAATTTCTGCGTCACATCGAGAGAAAATCATCCCGGTTGATATTAGTGAGATGGTGGTGTTCGCTATTATCAGTATCAACCGCAGAGACAAACAGAACATAAACAAACTCACTTGTAAGCAAAACATTGAGAGAGAGAGATCCCAAACGTTTACAAACACCCATTTAATGTTCCAACTTGGGCCGGCTTTTGCGAATCTTTCAGGTCTGCCCAGAGACCAGCGGCTCAGTCGAGTACAGTGACTCTGCGAAGACGCTTGCCAGTTGCATTTATTTGGCGCATTGTACATATTCGTTCAGTTTCTTATTCTTACTTTCGTTGTTATTTTTATATTTTTTCCGTGTTTTTGAACTCACAAATAAACGAATAACGTTTACCGGTTCATCTACCGTGAGGTACGTTATTCATTCACGGTTTTAATCGGTTTAATTTGTCGTAGTGAGTTTTACACATGTACGAAGAAAACTTGATCCTGAATGGAAACGTAGTGAGATGCATTTGATGAGATCTCCGATAAAAATAAATGTGTAAATGTATTCAAGTGTAACGCAACAAGTAACAAATAATGTTTTCGCCTGTGTAACGAATGTACGTTTGTTGATAGGAGCAATTATACTGTGAGAATTGCTGGCGTTGTTTTAAAAATCATCTTTTATATACTTTCATTTTAAAAATTAAGAAACGTTGAAAGTATTTTAGGCCTTTTAGATGCTACTGATAAGATGCCACCTAACATTGTATGAATTTTTTACTAGCTTTCCTTTTAGAGCATTATTACGGAAAACATTTTTTGGTTTTTATTCTGATTTCAACCATACACTTTGTTGTGTTTAATGCACTTTTTGATATATTCAGTTGATGCAAGATGACGCGTGGTATCTTACGCTTGTGCGCTTACGGTGGCGACGTCGCTGTACAGATTCATAAACCAGCGCAACCATTACGTTTATTTTCTGGTATGAAACGAATAGTACAAACAATTATACAATACAATACAATAATTGAAAATTGTAGGTAACGCGAGGTATCTTCAGAAAGATGGCAAACCGGCTGCTGTCGCCACAGGAATTCCATATGAAAAACTGTTTATTGGAGTTCCAAAAGAAAGATGGGCAAACGAACGACGGTAGGTTCTAGCTTAATTTGATCGATCATTGAACTCCTTGGTATAGAGTACGATTTATTTAACCTTTGAAAAGTATATCACATTTGAGACTATCAATACAGTCTAACTAGAAAATACACACATCAATACTGTTATATAGCCATTCCATGTCAAACCGATATAGTGGTTTTCAGATTTCCATGAAAAGTGGTAGTTTAGTTCTCTATCGCAAAACATTAGACCCGTATTTTTTTAAATTTTTTTATAAGGGTACCCATTTCCATTTTAGGGTGGTCCGAAAAATAAATGTTCTTCTTCCCAAAAATGTTTTTTTTTCAAAAATTCATAACTTTTGAACCACTGAACCGATTTAGATGATCAACATATCAAATTGAAGCCAATGAGCCTTTGTTAAAAAATATTGATCTCGCGAAAACAATCGATTTTATTTTCGAACCATTTTTATTGTTTTCTATTGTTTGCATCTGAGAACCACTATATCGGTTTGGCATAGAATAGCTGTACACCCATACCTCGCTCTACGGCCTAGTTGCGTTCCACGAAACTTGGCCGCAAAGCGAAAAGCCGTTTAAGGAATCAATTGTTCTAATACAAATTCATACAAATTCATTTGGATCGGTTCCATATTTATGAAATATGTAACATGGTTTAACAATCAAAATGCATTTATTCTTTTTATTTCGCTTAAATCAAAAATACACACATAACAAGTTCATACATTTATTTACACGATAAAACACCCAAAACAATGTTTATCGTGTAAATCAACATTTGGCTCGAAGTTCCATATGAAAAATCAAGATGATCATTTTCATTGGAACCCTAAACCATACGTTTTGCCTCCTACTCCGAAAAAAGACTCAAAAGTCTTTGGGGATTAGATTTCGACGTTCCATGCAATTATAAGACATTTGGCATCAAAAATAAATTCGAAAACACAATATTCGTAGACATCGAAAAAAAGTTTTTTGCCGTTATAGCGAATCGTTTTAGGCCGTAAATTGAAAACGTGCCTTAATTGAAGAGGACCGTTATAGCGAAATGCCGTATAAAGTGCGCTACACATACAGCGTCACCGTCACCGTCCCGTCAACTATTCTCTAGGACTTATTTTGCCGACGTCAAAGTTGCCGGTATGGTGTATGTGAATGCTATCATACGATTTTCACGGGAGAATATTTGACATTTCATTCCTTTACGTTTACTTCACGATGACGGGACGGTGTATGTGTAGCGCACTTAAAAAGCGACCGTATAGCGAGGTATGGGTGTAAATACAACGTAAGAGGTGACAAAACTTCTACATTGTTTATTCTTTTGTGGGTTGTTTTGTAGGTTGTATGTAAGTTGGAATTATTGATTCGCTTTCGAACATGTCGAAAAAAGATACTTCTGAGGTCTGTATTTCTGTTTTATCACACTCATTAAACATCGGTAGGAAATATAGCAAAGAAGGCCGTACTATGCTATTCATTGCATTGCACGATTATTTTAGACATTTAATATGCGTTTGAAAGACAATTTTCTGCATGACTTGGGGGTTCGGGTTCGATTCCCGTTCTATTCGGGGAATTTTTCGACAAGAGATTTCCTCCGACTTGCACTGTGCTCACGCATATTCTAGAGCTTGCCACTCAGAGTGCATTCAAGGCGTGTTATTTGACATAGAAATCTCAAATAAGTACAGGGTTTTCCATTTCGGGCTTCCGAAAGTATACAGCCCTGCGCTGACAACCGTTTGACATAGTTGTCAACCAAAGCGTCATATCGTTAGTTGAATGTCTGCCATTTTACAATATGGATCGTTTTAGCATGGCACAAATTGTTAATTTTGTTAAATTATACTATAAAAATGATGAAAAACCGGCAATTGTTTTTCGAGCAATACGGACGGATTTTGGTCGTCATGAACGGCCTACAGAGCACACAATCGCTAATGTAGTGCGTAAATTCGAACAAACTGGATCCGTAGCGGATATTGTGAAACCTGTGCATCATCGTAATGTGCGTTCGGCCGAAAATATTGCTGCTGTTGCTGCCAGTGTGGAGGATGACCCGAATGTTCACACGTGATTGTTGAGAGGCCATTGCATCCACCAAAAGTCACTGTTTGGTGCGCATTATGGTCTGGTGGAGTCATCGGGCCGTATTTCTTTGAAAATGAGGACGGCGAGACGGTAACTGTGAGTGGTGAGCGCTATGGCCGCATGTTAACCAATTTTTTTTGCCACAAATTGAAGATATGGATACGGATGACATGTGGTTTCAGTAGAACGGCGCCACGTGCCACACAACACGACCGAACATGGCCATATTGCGAACGAAATTTGAGAGACGCATAATTTCGCGTTTTGGTGATGCCAATTGGCCGTCCAGATCATGCGATTTGAACCCGCTAGACTTTTTTTTGTGGGGTTATGCGATAGACCGTGTCTATGCCAACTCTCCGCAAACTCTTGAACATTTGAAAGACACCATTCGTGAAGTTATGACCGAGATACCGCCCCATATGTGCCGAAAAGTCATCGAAAATTACCTGTTCCGGATCAAGGTGTGCGAGGAAGCCCTAGGTGGACATTTGAATGATGTTGTATTTCACACATAATGGCATAAACCAAACTTTAATTTGAAATCAAAGTTTCATCGAATTTCGAATTCTATGTGTGTTTTATTTCAATTTACTTTCGGAATTTAAAGTTGGAAAACCCTGTACTAATAAAAATGACGCAATCAATACTTTGTTGAGATGGCGAAGTTCCTTTAGGAACATTAGTGCCATTTAATAACAAGAAGAAGAAGATGTTGGGTATCAGAAAACAAATTGTAGAGCGGTTAGAGAGCGTCAAGAGAGCACAATTTTTTAGAATCAAATTAATAATAACACATTAAAAATGATTACCTTCTAGGTTTTTCACTTCCAACGTGTTATTAAAATCCACTAATTTAGATGTTCCACTACTATACCCTGTACTAAATTTTCTCATCTTTCAAATGAAAGTAACAGAATCGTCTTCCGTAGCGTACTTTGAAATTCGAACATATGCGTATAAGGATTTTTTTCATCAAATTTGATCGTCTATCACCTTCTTAGAGAATTTGGATAAATTTATTTTTTCGTGTGAGAAAGGTGTTTTCTGACTTTTAGGGGATGAATCAAAAATTCTTCTTTTGTATTAAAAAAAACCAAAAATACATGCATAAAAAAACGAATAAAAAAAATTTTTTTGGCTCGATCAGTTAGTCTTTCCTGAAAATATATTACAGCTGTAAAAAAAGCTGGAATTTGTTTTCGTTATTATTGATTGTATTGGAAACGTTTGTTTGAGAAACCCCATAAGTCCATTTGACGCACTTGTGAGAAAACGACATAAAAATGTTTTTTTTTCAAAATTTTGACCTGGTCCTCCAATTTGTTGGTATGAGGTTCGATTATTAGACCCAAAACGGGACAGTACCGTTTTTCGACCATTTTGGATTGTCCCGTATTTTTATCATTTTGTACCGTATTTTGAGTAAAAATAAAAATAATTATAACAATGCCCTTTTTTTTTCCAAAATATATTTTTTATTAAGGCACATGTGGCGTTAGCCTGACGGGGCCGGGAGTCCAATATTTTGACAATTTTTGTCTTACAACTATGTTAGTAATATGTAACCGATTACTCGCGGTTGGCTCGAGGTTAGTATTACAAGTGTTCTCATAATTGGTATGTTGCAGTCTTCGATGCTCTATACGTGTGCCCGACACGGGCTACTTCCTATTGGGATGCAGCTGACCATTAATCAGCAACGCTCCCTAGTCTGTACCCCATATCTAGCGTGGTGCGTCTTTCTCGACTCGAGGAATCCAGGATAGAATGGTCACTAGCCGGCGCAATCATCAGTTCGTGTAGAGTTGTCATGAGCGGTACAACCTTTGGCTCTTGTTGAATGATCAGTGGACTGCACAACCTTCGGCCCGTGCATCTGTAAAGAGTGTGTGTATGTATTGCCGCGACTATGTAAAAGTTTATCGATCGGATAGGAGGGATATGAAACGGGGACACAACGAAGGAAACATCATTAAACGTTGACATCGGCGTTTCTGAGGAACAGGTATAGATGAAGCAGAAGATCAGGATCCCGGCTACCTAAGATATCCCGGACGGGGATATCCGATTTTCTGCCTTGTGCTCTCAGTGCTCTAGAGAGCTGAGAGCGAGCAGCATGGAACCGGATACACGACCAGACGACATGCTGTCGTGGTAGCCATCGCCACAATCACAAAGATTGTTTGCTGCGAGCCCAATGCGATAGAGATGCGCGTTTAGGTTGTTGTGATTGGACATAAGCCGAGATATCACGCGAATGAAATCACGACCTACATTCAATCCCTTGAACCATGCACTCGTCGAGACCTTAGGGATAATCGTGTGTAACCAACGACCGAACTCATCTTCACTCCACATGCGCTGCCAACTAACGAGTGTGTCCTGACGAGGAATGTGAAAAAATTCATTATAGGCAATTTGCCTTTCAAAAAGTGTGCCTTCTGAAGCGCCCACCTTAGCTAGCGAGTCCGCTTTCTCATTCCCCGGAATCGAGCAATGAGAGGGAACCCATGCTAAGGTAATCTTGAATAATTTTTCGACCAAAACACTCAATAGATGTCTTATTTTTGTTAGGAAATAAGATGAGCGTTTATCAACCTTCATTGAGCGGATTGCCTCTATTGAGCTGAGACTGTTTGAAAAAATAAAATAATGGTCGATGGGCAGTGTTTCAATGATCCCTAGAGCATAGTATATCGCACCCATTTCTGCGAGATACACGGAACAAGGATCTTTGAGTTTGAAAGAGGCACTGGAATTTTCATTGAAGATGCCGAAGCCAGTGGACCCGTTTATGTATGAACCGTCAGTAAAGAACATTTTATCAGATCCAACTTTCCCATATTTTTCCGAAAATATCGACGGAATAACATTGGAGCGTAGGTGATCTGGTATTCCATGGATTTTTTGTCGCATGGACAGATCAAAAATGACAGAGGAATTGCAAAAGTATGGGAAGCAAACTTGGTTGGAGATGCCTGGTGAAGGGTGCACGTCGTGGGTAAGGTACTCATGGTATAAAGACATAAAACTTGACTGAGGAGTCAGTTGGAGTAGATTTTCGAAGTTATCAATCACCAATGGATTCATGATCTTGCAACGGATGAGAAATCTGTAGGATAATTCTGTGAACCGAAGAGTAAGCGGGGGTACTCCTGCCAAAACTTCGAGACTCATCGTATGTGTCGAATGCAAACACCCCATGGCTATACGCAAGCAACGATATTGTATTCTCTCCAGCTTGAGAATATGAATCCTGGCAGCTGATCGGAAGCAAAAACTGCCATATTCTAACACTGATAATATCGTTGTTTTGTACAACTGAATGAGGTCTCCTGGATGGGCGCCCCACCATGTTCCGGTTATTGTTTGGAGAAAATTGATTCTTTGCTGGCATTTCTGTTTCAAATACGCAATGTGTATTCCCCAGGTACATTTAGAGTCAAAATATACTCCAAGGTATTTGAAAAACATCGAGTGCCTGATCGTTTTGCCGGATAGGTGAAGCTGGAATTGGGCGGGTTCGTGCTTCCTAGAAAAAACGACCATTTCGGTTTTCTCCGTAGAGAATTCGATACCCAGCTTGAGAGCCCACGTGAACAGGTTGTTCAGGGTATCTTGCAAGGATTTTTGCAGAACGGCGGGATTAGTACCCGTGATGGAAATAACTCCATCGTCTGCAAGTTGTCTCAACGTGCAATCTCTAGTTAGACAATCATCTATATCATTGACGTAAAAACTGTACAATAGGGGGCTTAGGCAGGAGCCTTGTGGCAGGCCCATAAAACTGTATCGAGAAGATTTCAAGCAGCCATGATTGAAAAACATGTGCTTTTCTGAGAGTAAATTGTACAGAAAATTATTCAGAATTGGCGAAAGTCCACGATTATGAAGTTTCTCTGAGAGAATTTCCATAGAAACTGAATCAAATGCCCCTTTGATATCGAGAAAAACGGAAGCCATTTGTTCTTTGCGAGCAAATGCGATTTGGAAATTGTTCGTTTCAACCCACTTGTCCAAACGAAGTAGAATCATTTTCTCTAACAATTTACGAATACAGGATAACATTGCAATCGGCCTATACGAATTGTGATCGCAAGCCGGCTTGTTGGGTTTTCGTATGGCTATCACTCTCACTTGTCTCCAGTCATGCGGGACAATATTCAGCTCCAGAAACTTGTTGAACAAGTTCAGCAAACGCTGTTTCGCCATGTCGGGAAGATTCTTCAACAAGTTGAATTTAATCTTGTCCGACCCCGGAGCTGAATTGTTACATGAGAGGAGGGCAATTGAGAATTCTACCATTGAAAAATTCTCATAATCGCATTGGAGCGGAATGTCGCGTACGACGTTTTGTGCAGGAACGGAATCGGGACAAACCTTTCTTGCAAATTTGAAAATCCAACGGTCAGAGTATTCCTCACTTTCATTTGTATGGTTCCAGCCACGCATTCTCCTAGCCGTATTCCAAAGAGTGCTCATAGCTGTCTCCCTTGACAAACCATTGACGAATTTCCGCCAATATCCACGCTTTTTTGCTTTAATCAGACCTTTTAGTTTGGCTTCTAGAGCTTGGTACTTTCGAAACCATTCCACTAATCCAGTTTTCCTGAATTTTTTGATAGCGGATGATTTTTCAAGGTAGACCTTTGAACACTCCTTGTCCCACCAAAGTGATGGAGGACGACGTCGGAAAGTGGTAGCAGGAACACGTTTCTTTTGAGCTTGAAGTGCGCTTTCGTAAATCAAACTCGATATAAAGTTATACTATTCGAGTGGAGGAAGTTCATGCATTGTAACAAGTGCTTCAGATATCATTTCTGCAAATTTTCTCCAGTCAATATTTTTGGTGAGGTCATACGGAATATCGACTGACTCACGAGAACCTGATTCATTGGCGATCGATAAAATTATTGGCAGGTGATCACTAACGTGGGGATCTTGGATTACCTTCCACGTGCAATCCAGGGATAATGAAGAAGAGCAAAGTGATATGTCTAGCATACTTGCCCGTGCAGGAGGGTTGGCTATCCTAGTTGCTTCCCCTGTATTTAAAACTGTCATGTTGAAGTTGTCGCACAGATCATAAATCAACGTGGCACGGCTGTCATCATAGTGTGACCCCCATGCTGTTCCATGGGAGTTGAGGTCACCTAAGATTAGCCGCGGCTCCGGCAATGCCGCGATGATATCAAAAAACTGATGGCGGCCGACCATGGTTCTTGGAGGAATATATATCGAGGCAATGCAGAAGTCTTTGCCATTGATTTGTGTCTGGCAAGCGACAACTTCAATGCCTGTCATCGATGGGAGAGTGGCTCTATAGAAGGAGTGACATTTTTTGATCCCCAATAGTACTCCACCAAACGAGTCATTTCGATCGAGGCGAATAATGTTGAAATCGTGGAAATTCAGCTCGTCGGCTGAAGAAAGCCATGTTTCACAGAGGGAAAATACATCACAGTTAGAACTATGAACTAAAAATTTAAATTGATCTAGTTTAGGGATGATGCTTCTGCAATTCCACTGTATTACAGTGGTCAAATCCTTGACCTCTTGCACTGAATCAGGCATCGAGGGAAATGAACGCTGCTAAAAAACCACATTTTTCTTTCAAAAATGTTCTCACAATCGGAAGCAAACATAATACTATGCTTTTAAGAGGGTCATTTATATTTAGAGCATTTAAAATGTTGTCCACCAGGTCAGAAAGCGCAAGCAAACCAGATTGTGGCTGTTGCCTCGACCGCGAAAATGGAACAGACCGGGTGGGTGCTGCTCCGGGAAGTGCTGAGGACCCCTGGTGCGTGGAAGAACAGCTTAAACCAGGAGGTACTTGCTTCGGTCTATTCTCAGCACGTTCAATTCGAGTTTTCATTCCAACTTGGGAAGTTTCGGTCGCCTTTCTGGGGAGTGAAGGAAAAGAAGTAATTTTTCTTTTCCTGACTGCACCCTGCGATGTACCGGAACATCCTGCATTGGGAGCGTCAGCAACAGGCTCGTCGTTCTGCAGAATGGAGTAGGGATTGTCCTGAGTCGTTGGAACGGAACTCTTAAGCATTTCTGCATAAGTCCGCTTGGAACGTTCCTTTAAGGAACGCTTGATTTTTTCCCCTCGTTGTTTGTACACCGGGCATTGAATAATATCATGAGGAGTCCCGCCGCAATGAAGACACTTGTGCTCTTTCGCGCAAGGATTCTCATCATGGCTCTCTCCACAATCTGCGCAACGTTTTTTATTGCAACAATAGGCGGCCGTGTGACCGAGTTGCATACATTTGTTGCATTTCATTACCCGGGGTACAAACAACCGAACAGGTAAACGAAGTGCACCTATTGCAACGTAGTTTGGAAGGGCGGAACCCTCAAAAGTCACACGAAAAGAGTTTGTCCGATTGAGAACCCTTTTGTCATTTTTTTGTGACACAGATTTCAGTCGATCACATGCAAGAATCACAGTTTTTAGTGAAGAGTTCTTGAAGCGACCGACACCATCGATAATCTCTTTTCGAGTCAAACCCTTTTCGGTTATTACGCCGTCTATTTCGACGTTGCAACAGGGCACGTATACGCGATACTCAATCGCAAAGAGGTCGCAGCGTGTGATTTCGTTCGCTTGGGTCCTGCTTGAGACGACAACTCGTAGTTTGTCTGACCCCATCCGTGTAATCTCGGTAACTTCGGAAAACTTCTGAGTAAGTTCCTTCGAGATACGAATGACATTGAGAGGTTTCGATTTTCGTCTAAAGTATACAATGAATGGGCCTTTGGAGCCTCTAGGGTATTCTTTTGGACGAAAATCCTGTTTTTCTTCAATGTCCTCATCTTCGGGACTTCCAACTTCATATACAGAAGTTTCTTCCTCAATTTCTGCTTCATCTTCCTGCTCTTCAGGAGGAGGATCGGTATCGGAAATATTCAATGGCGTCGATGGGGGATCCTTCCCGCCCTAAGCCATATCAAAAAAGACGGGTGGGTAATGTCGGGGACATAACCGGAGTGACGTAGGACTATACAAAGGGGACAGCTTTTGTTAAATATATATTTTAAATATATTGATGGTTCTGAAAAGAACCTTTGGTGTTGTGTTTTTGTTATCACTCGATATTCCCATCTTGTTCGGCTAAACCTTCCTGTTTAGCGATTTGTTGTCACTCGCCACAGCTTTCACAGTTGGAAAATTTCTTCCCATCCAGCTTGTGACATATTTTACAGTAAATTACATTCAATGGCACGTCGCATTACCACCACTCAGTGCCGGATTGGAGGTAATTTTAACCTGTAATTAAACATTTGCGATGACAGTGGTACAGTGTCGACTTTCAATGTGGGGTCATAATTTGGATCTCTATGTTTACAAAAATGTCCAACTAAATAAGTCGCATTACATGTCCGTCCAATTAGCTAAATGTCGAACTAATTGTAGATTACTGTACTTTAAATCTGGAAACAATTTAAGAATTGGTGAAAATTGAATAATCAGGAAAGTCCCCAACTATCAATAAGCTCAGAACAACTGCCAAATTCACATACTCATCAGATCCTGGCAAACAAATTATGAAAACATCAATTTGTGTTTTATTATTATTTTGGATAATGTTTTAGAAAGCATTGAACTTTATTTCCTAAACTCTTTTTTGGAAGGTTTAATGGCCCTGAAAAGCGCCTTGTTTTATGGAATGGTTCCAATTTAGAAAACTTAGTACTCGTGGTTTTGAAAAAAAAAACCATTTCGAACGCCCTCGATGCCGCCTTGTTCTGGATTTGCCACCAAAGCAGTTTGTATAAAGAACAAACTTTTTTCTTCTGCTACCTGATGCCGTTTTGCGATTGCGTTTGCCACTCGCCATTCGCTGCAACTGCCTGTTGTCTTGATGTCCGCCGAACCGAATGTGTTCTGTTCCGAATGCAGGTTTTCTTATCGTCGCGAGCAGCTTTGCCAGCTAACTCGATCACTCCGGCGGCCGAAACTATATAACGCCGGCTAGGTGGACTGGTACACAGGTACTAACGCGCTCGACCTAGCTACCTTTTCCGGTGCAATTGGCGGATACACCTACGGGAAATTGCAGACCACCACGGTTCGAGCGGGATTTTGCCTTTCCCTTCTCTTTTCCTCCTTTGTTGAGTACACGATGCCGATGCCGTACAACCACACGGGTTTACGGTTTGAAAGAAAATAAGATATTTTTTTGGGGTCCGCGTGTTTTATACTCTAGCGGTACACACTCACAGGATAGAGACAAATCGGCAGACTCAGCCAGAGGGGCGAGTCCAACGAGACGAACGAATGAGCGTTAAAAGGGAGCGATGGCAAAAAAATACATTCATTACGATTTGTTCGCTCGTTGGATTCACATACAGGCTAAAAAAGGTCCTTTTCAGGATCACAAAAAGTCTAAAGAGTTTATTGTTTTGTTATCACTCGATATCCCCATCTTGTTCGGCTAAACCTTTCTGTTTAGCGATTGCATTTGCCACTTGCCACAGCTTTCACAGTTGGATAATTTCTTCCCATCCAGCTTGTGACATATTTTACAGTAAATTACATTCAATGGCACGTCGCATTACCACCACTCAGTGCCGGATTGGAGGTAATTTTAACCTGTAATTGAACATTTGCGATGACAGTGGTACAGTGTCGACTTTCAATGTGGGGTCATAATTTGGATCTCTATGTTTACAAAAATGTCCAACTAAATAAGTCGCATTACATGTCCGTTCAATTAGCTAAATGTCGAACTAATTGTAGATTACTGTACTTTAAATCTGGAAACAATTTAAGAATTGGTGAAAATTGAATAATCAGGAAAGTCCCCAACTATCAATAAGCTCAGAACAACTGCCAAATTCACATACTCATCAGATCCTGGCAAACAAATTATGAAAACATCAATTTGTGTTTTATTATTATTTTGGATAATGTTTTAGAAAGCATTGAACTTTATTTCCTAAACTCTTTTTTGGAAGGTTTAATGGCCCTGAAAAGCGCCTTGTTTTATGGAATGTTTCCAATTTAGAAAACTTAGTTCTCGTGGTTTTGAAAAAAACCATTTCGAACGCCCTCGAAGCCGCCTTGTTCTGGATTTGCCACCAAAGCAGTTTGTATGAAGAACAAACTTTTTTCTTCTGCTACCTGATTCTGTTTTGCGATTGTGTTTGCCACTCGCTGCAACTGCCTGTTGTCTTGATGTCCACCGAACCGAATGTGTTCTGTTCCGAATGCAGGTTTTCTTATCGTCGCGAGCAGCTTTGCCAGCTAACTCGATCACTTCGGCGGTCGAAGCTATATAACGCCGGCTAGGTGGACTGGTACACTGGTACTAACGCGCTCGGACTAGCTACCCTTGCGGGGAACTCCAGATCAACACGAGCGGGAACTCCAGATCAAGGTTCGAGCGGGATTTTGCCTTTCCCTTCACTTTTCCTCCTTTGCCATATCCAACCATGGCTGCTTGTGTTGGTTTGTTGATGTGAGGTGATGCGAAACGATGTGGTGTACGGTTCGGATGAGAATGATCGTTACGGCAGCGGAGAGGGGATTTTTAAGCTGACTGGCTGGCTCGAGAATTACGCATGTGTGAGACTGCGACCAATGTTTCCCTCATTTTTTCTTTTTCCTTTCCAATCGTGCTTCATTCTATTTCGCTGCTGCTCTGGTTGCCCGTTTTGGTCGGTACGATTTGAGGAGCACAAAATGGACCAATCAAAAATGGGCACATAGTGTATTTGGACAATGCTTGATATTTCACAATTATTCAATTATTTATCTCAAGAAAAATGAAATGTTATTCGTTATGATAGATGCGTAGATATATTTCCTATCAATTGATGCAAAAACCTTTGCGATCTATTGAGAAATGCTCGAGTTATAAGCGTTCCAAATCTTGCATTTTTTCCTACCTGTTCAGTGCCTAGATTTCCATTTCACCCCCTATATCTTCCGGTTAGACGTAGTCCTACGTCAAAAATCGGTCAACTGTTCGATATGAACAGAATATAATGATAATCAAAATAAATAAGTGAAAAAAATTTTTTTTATAAGGTTATGATGCGAATATTAAATTCAATTTATTTTATGTTAAATAAAATGATAAAATGAAAAAAAAAATTCCAATAAAAGTTCAACGGTATATAAGAAATAATGATCACCCCTAATGCCAACGTTTGCCGATTTGGTTAACACAAAGTTGAACAATGGTGTAAATCGTGCACAGAAGGTAGAAGGAATGATAGGGAAACAAAAGAAAAATAAATTTCTACTTGCCGCGGCTGTGTGGCGTGTGTGATGAATGTGTCTGATTTGGATCCTCAGCGCGCACCACTTTAAACTTCGCTCCACTCGCAAGCGCAACCGGTGAAAAAGAACACTATTATTCGATGTGAAAAAAACACGTTGGATCGATTAAAAACTTGTCCGATCTGCTTGCGAGTTGTCGAACCCTTTTTTTTTTTTGGCAGACTTATCTCACTTCTTAACTAGGCGAACCTAGCCAGAATTTTCACCTGCCCCCGGGCTTCTGAATGCCAAAGGGGGACTAGGCTCTGCGGAATGCACGTATCTGCATGCTCGTGCTGTTTCAGTCCTGACCGAGAAATTGTCGGACAATCGCGCAGGTGCTAAGGATGACCGACTTTTGGATGCCGGCCAATTCCTTCTCCATATTCAACACCTTTAGCGCTTCCAGAAGTGTCTTCGGGACAATTCCAGTTCCAGAGAGAACGACTGGAACAATTCTTGGGACCTCCCTTAGCCCCCACAGTTCCTTGAGCTCCACGGCCAATGGTCGGTACTTGCAGATTTTGCGACCGTGGGTCTCCTCCAGATTCTGGTTCAGTGGAATAGCGACATCGATGATGGTGACTTTGCGGTCGCTCTTGTCATAAACCATTATATCTGGGCGGTTGTGGTGGATCGAGAGGTCGGTCAGAACAGTGCGATCCCAGTACAGCTTGAAACGGTAATTTTCCAGGACAGGTGCAGGCAGGTACCGGTAGTTTGGTACGTTGTCTTCCAGTAGAGCACATTGGAGCGCCAGTTGTCGATGAACAATACGGGCCACGTTGTTGTGGCGCTCGGTGTAGGCTGCGTTGGCCAAAACGGGACAGCCTCCCATAATGTGCTCTATGTTTTCACCTGGGTGATGGCACATCCGGCAAATGTCATCAACGTCTTGATGCCAGACGTACCGCCTGCAGTTTCTCGTCGGCATTATCCTGTCCTGGATGGCTATCATGTCGGCTTCTACTACTGAAGAGAGTTCACCACGCGTTAGCCACAGATTAGATGCGGCCTTGTCGACGTGTGGCCGGTCCAGTTGGTGGGGGTGGGCACCATGCACTGCCTTCTGCTTCCAAGCTGCAATCTTCTCCTCCACTGTCTGCAGATTGCAGTTGAGTTGGTACTCCGCTTGCGCCAAGTGCAGAGCGCTGTATCCTCTGTCGGCGGCGCAGACAGCCCGGTATAGCGCGTTTTGGTTGGCGCGTTCTGCGAAGTACTCGCGCAGTTGTTGTACCTGGGCAACACACAGTGCAGATATGTCGACTATTCCAAGTCCCCCTTCTTTGCGTGGCAGTGAAACTCTCTCCAGTGCCGATTGAGGATGGTGCATTCCGGCCTCTTTGAATGCTTTCCTCATCCTCCTCTCAAGGTCCTCTAGGTCAGTTTTGCTCCATTTGACTACACCAAAACTGAAGGTCAGCAGGGGAACCGCGAATGTGTTGATCGCGCGTACCTTGTTCCCCGCGTTGAGGAAAGTCCTCAGGACACAGTTCACTCAACTCAAGAACTTGTCTCGCAGCTCCGTCTTGATGTCGGAGTGGCGAATCCCGGTGAGCTGTCGGAATCCAAGATATTTATAGGATTCGCCACGAACCATGTCTCTTATGAACTCGCCGTCATAGACCTCGTAACCTCCGGATTCGGTAAGTTGCCCTTTCAGCAGATGGACACAGCGGCACTTGTCGAGGCCGAACTCCATGCAGATGTCCCTGCTTATGTCTTCGACAACCCGGATAGCTACACCTAGACGCTGACGTGAATCAGCGTAGACCTTGAGATCATCCATGTAGAAGGTATGGGTCACTTCTTCGTGGGCGCCGTCGCCATACCTTATTTTATAGCCATGACCGTTTCTATTGAGCGTCCTACTGAGGGGGTTCAGTGCCAGACAAAACCAAAGCGGGCTGAAAGAGTCGCCTTGGAATATCCCCCTCTTTATCTGCAGCGTTCTAGACTGCAACACATTTTCCCCATCACTAAGGTGCAGAGACGTGCTCCACTGCCTCATCGCATGCTGCAGGAACCTAACGACGACGGGATCAATTTTGTAGAGCTCCAATACCCGGACGAGAAACGAGTGAGGTATGGAGTCATAAGCCTTCCTGTAACCGATGTAGGCCATACTTAGGTTCCGCTGGTTATATACCGCCTGGCCGACTATGGCTGCGTCGATGATGGCCTGGTCTTTGCAGCCATGCGTATTTTTCCTGCATCCTTTCTGCTCTTCTGCGATGATGTGATGCTGTTCGCAGTGAGCAGAAACTTTGGCGGTAATTATGCTGCTCAGTAATTTGTACAGACTCGATAGGCACGTTATCGGTCTGTACTTTGATGGGTTCAATGTGTTGCTGTCTTTCGGGAGGAGGAATGTGACGCCACGAGTGGCGAATTCAGGAAGGTTGTGTGGGTCACGTAGCACCTTGTTGAAGCACTCAGCTATCTTTGGATGTGCGACGGTCAGCTTCTTGTGCCAAAAGTTCTGGACACCATCGGGGCCCGGTGCTGCCCAGTTCCTCAGGTACCGCGAGGCTTCGCGGACATCGTTCTCTCCGACGATGATAGCTGGCATCTCTCCAATTTCACCACAACTCTCCTCCTCCCGTCTTAACCACATTTGCCCGTCGCGATGTTCTACTGGGGTCTCCCAAATACCAGCCCAGAAGTTCGTCACATCGCTAATATCTGGCAAACCTTCGCGGTAGTCGGGCTTCTCGTCGCTAATGTGGTCGTAGAACGCTTTCTCGTTATCTCTGAACATCCGATTTTGTTCCTGGCGCTTTGCAGAGTCAGAGTAACGTTTCAGCCGTTTTGTAAGGACGCTCAATTGCTGTACCAGTGTGTCGAGTTTTTCCGTCAGCTGGTGAGCTCCCAGCTGGCGAAGTTCAGTAGGCCGCACGATCACAGCAACTTGGCGACATAATTTCACCGATCTGCTGCCTCTTTTGTACGCCATCAGTCTTCCAATTGCGGCGCGCTTGTTTAGGATCCGTTGCTCCAATCTCCTTCGCCATGGAGGCTCACGCCTTTCACGGAGATGTTGGAGCAGTCTGCCTCTTGGCCTAATACGGTATCCTAAACTTTTGGCGGTCGCCACAGCAGCACAGTAAACTTTCAGTTGCAGCTCCTCCATGTTCTCAGCATCAACCAAGTGCAGCGGAAGAACGTGCTCGTTCATTAGCTTTACCGCACTTGTCAGCCTGCGGGAATGCTGCAACTTCGGGATCCTGGGGCGCGACAAAGGGTCCGTGTCGCGGAACTGTGAGATCGCCTCGTCGTAATGGAAGACCAGATCGCGTAGTAGTTGTTGATCTGGCTGTGGATCTTCCGGCTCAGGGGGTTGTTGTACTGTGGCCTCCACTGGTGCTGATTCGCGTGCCCCACTCGCGAATGAATTGCTCAGCCGTACTGAACTTCGTCTCGACACATCGCTTGCTCTGCTTGTTCTGGAGCTTAGTTCTCTTTGCACCTGCTGCTTGATCTCGTCGACTTGCGTTTGGGAGAGCATATTGTTGCGTACAATCGCTCTACGCCTCGCGTTCATCGCGTTTTGGTCAAGTCTCCCGACGAACTCTGGATACGCTTCCTCGAACATTGCGAGTATTCGAGGGCGACCGCTCATGTCCGTCTCCAAAGCAGTGCAGATGTAATAGGCGCGGATCACGAATTCGTTCATTTCGTGTGTCCACATGATCCGTCGCCTAGTAGTACCCACAAGTGTGGACGACTGTCGTCTGACAGTCGCAACACGCCTCGTAGGCGCAGCGTTTCGTTGGTGATGTCGATGGCTGCTGTTTCCGTGTGGCGGTAGCTCTTCGGGTTGAACCCGGCTGGTGGCCCGCTCTTGCACATCGCCCTCCAGCCGCTGGCCGCTCGCTCTTACGCCCGTTCCAGGACCAGCTCCAGTTCGGGGACCCTCCTCGGGCGATCGCATTCTGAGTATTCTTCGTGAACGTAGCTCCATTTTCTGGGTGTATCTCCTTTGCCCGGGAGACAGCGGGTTGGCAAGGCCTCCATGACCCGGGAGGCCTTCCCCGGGAGAGATATAGCGCTCTGACTCGCTCGCACCCCCTCACTTAGCCACTTTCGACACCCGTTCTCGGAGCCAAGACCAGGTGTGTGTTTCCAGTTCACGCCCGATCTAAAAATGTCGTCATATGATCTTCGTGGAGGCGTGAGATAGGAACATTTGAGACCAACAGGTAGGCTTCTACCCTAGTGTTGATCCCCATTTTTTTTTTTTGGCAGACTTATCTCACTTCTTAACTAGGCGAACCTAGCCAGAATTTTCACCTGCCCCCGGGCTTCTGAATGCCAAAGGGGGACTAGGCTCTGCGGAATGCACGTATCTGCATGCTCGTGCTGTTTCAGTCCTGACCGAGAAATTGTCGGACAATCGCGCAGGTGCTAAGGATGACCGACTTTTGGATGCCGGCCAATTCCTTCTCCATGTTCAACACCTTTAGCGCTTCCAGAAGTGTCTTCGGGATAATTCCAGTTCCAGAGAGAACGACTGGAACAATTCTTGGGACCTCCCTTAGCCCCCACAGTTCCTTGAGCTCCACGGCCAATGGTCGGTACTTGCAGATTTTGCGACCGTGGGTCTCCTCCAGATTCTGGTTCAGTGGAATAGCGACATCGATGATGGTGACTTTGCGGTCGCTCTTGTCGTAAACCATTATATCTGGGCGGTTGTGGTGGATCGAGAGGTCGGTCAGAACAGTGCGATCCCAGTACAGCTTGAAACGGTCATTTTCCAGGACAGGTGCAGGCAGGTACCGGTAGTTTGGTACGTTGTCTTCCAGTAGAGCACATTTGAGCGCCAGTTGTCGATGAACAATACGGGCCACGTTGTTGTGGCGCTCGGTGTAGGCTGCGTTAGCCAAAACGGGACAGCCTCCCATAATGTGCTCTATGTTTTCACCTGGGTGATGGCACATCCGGCAAATGTCATCAACGTCTTGATGCCAGACGTACCGCCTGCAGTTTCTCGTCGGCATTATCCTGTCCTGGATGGCTATCATGTCGGCTTCTACTACTGAAGAGAGTTCACCACGCGTTAGCCACAGATTAGATGCGGCCTTGTCGACGTGTGGCCGGTCCAGTTGATGGGGGTGGGCACCATGCACTGCCTTCTGCTTCCAAGCTGCAATCTTCTCCTCCACTGTCTGCAGATTGCAGTTGAGTTGGTACTCCGCTTGCGCCAAGTGCAGAGCGCTGTATCCTCTGTCGGCGGCGCAGACAGCCCGGTATAGCGCGTTTTGGTTGGCGCGTTCTGCGAAGTACTCGCGCAGTTGTCGTACCTGGGCAACACACAGTGCAGATAGGTCGACTATTCCAAGTCCCCCTTCTTTGCGTGGCAGTGAAACTCTCTCCAGTGCCGATTGAGGATGGTGCATTCCGGCCTCTTTGAATGCTTTCCTCATCCTCCTCTCAAGGTCCTCTAGGTCAGTTTTGCTCCATTTGACTACACCAAAACTGAAGGTCAGCAGGGGAACCGCGAATGTGTTGATCGCGCGTACCTTGTTCCCCGCGTTGAGGAAAGTCCTCAGGACACAGTTCACTCAACTCAAGAACTTGTCTCGCAGCTCCGTCTTGATGTCGGAGTGGCGAATCCCGGTGAGCTGTCGGAATCCAAGATATTTATAGGATTCGCCACGAACCATGTCTCTTATGAACTCGCCGTCATAGACCTCGTAACCTCCGGATTCGGTAAACTGCCCTTTCAGCAGATGGACACAGCGGCACTTGTCGAGGCCGAACTCCATGCAGATGTCCTGCTTATGTCTTCGACAACCCGGATAGCTACACCTAGACGCTGACGTGAATCAGCGTAGACCTTGAGATCATCCATGTAGAAGGTATGGGTCACTTCTTCGTGGGCGCCGTCGCCATACCTTATTTTATAGCCATGACCGTTTCTATTGAGCGTCCTACTGAGGGGGTTCAGTGCCAGACAAAACCAAAGCGGGCTGAAAGAGTCGCCTTGGAATATCCCCCTCTTTATCTGCAGCGTTCTAGACTGCAACACATTTTCCCCATCACTAAGGTGCAGAGACGTGCTCCACTGCCTCATCGCATGCTGCAGGAACCTAACGACGACGGGATCAATTTTGTAGAGCTCCAATACCCGGACGAGAAACGAGTGAGGTATGGAGTCATAAGCCTTCCTGTAATCGATGTAGGCCATACTTAGGTTCCGCTGGTTATATACCGCCTGGCCGACTATGGCTGCGTCGATGATGGCCTGGTCTTTGCAGCCATGCGTATTTTTCCTGCATCCTTTCTGCTCTTCTGCGATGATGTGATGCTGTTCGCAGTGAGCAGAAACTTTGGCGGTAATTATGCTGCTCAGTATTTTGTACAGACTCGATAGGCACGTTATCGGTCTGTACTTTGATGGGTTCAATGTGTTGCTGTCTTTCGGGAGGAGGAAGGTGACGCCACGGGTGGCGAATTCAGGAAGGTTGTGTGGGTCACGTAGCACCTTGTTGAAGCACTCAGCTATCTTTGGATGTGCGACGGTCAGCTTCTTGTGCCAAAAGTTCTGGACACCATCGGGGCCCGGTGCTGCCCAGTTCCTCAGGTACCGCGAGGCTTCGCGGACATCGTTCTCTCCGACGATGATAGCTGGCATCTCTCCAATTTCACCACAACTCTCCTCCTCCCGTCTTAACCACATTTGCCCGTCGCGATGTTCTACTGGGGTCTCCCAAATACCAGCCCAGAAGTTCGTCACATCGCTAATATCTGGCAAACCTTCGCGGTAGTCGGGCTTCTCGTCGCTAATGTGGTCGTAGAACGCTTTCTCGTTATCTCTGAACATCCGATTTTGTTCCTGGCGCTTTGCAGAGTCAGAGTAACGTTTCAGCCGTTTTGTAAGGACGCTCAATTGCTGTACCAGTGTGTCGAGTTTTTCCGTCAGCTGGTGAGCTCCCAGCTGGCGAAGTTCAGTAGGCCGCACGATCACAGCAACTTGGCGACATAATTTCGCCGATCTGCTGCCTCTTTTGTACGCCATCAGTCTTCCAATTGCGGCGCGCTTGTTTAGGATCCGTTGCTCCAATCTCCTTCGCCATGGAGGCTCACGCCTTTCACGGAGATGTTGGAGCAGTCTGCCTCTTGGCCTAATACGGTATCCTAAACTTTTGGCGGTCGCCACAGCAGCACAGTAAACTTTCAGTTGCAGCTCCTCCATGTTCTCAGCATCAACCAAGTGCAGCGGAAGAACGTGCTCGTTCATGAGCTTTACTGCACTTGTCAACCTGCGGGAATGCTGCAACTTCGGGATCCTGGGGCGCGACAATGGGTCTGTGTCGCGGAACTGTGAGATCGCCTCGTCGTAGTGGAAGACCAGATCGCGCAGTAGTTGTTGATCTGGCTGTGGGTCTTCCGGCTCAGGGGGTTGTTGTGCTGTGGCCTCCACTGGTGCTGATTCGCGTGCCCCACTCGCGAATGAATTGCTCAGCCGTACTGAACTTCGTCTCGACACATCGCTTGCTCTGTTGTTCCTGGTGCTTATTTCTCTTTGCACCTGCTGCTTGATCTCGTCGATTTGCGTTTGGGAGAGCATGTTGTTGCGTACTATCGCTCTACGCCTCGCGTTCATCGCGTTCTGATCAAGCCTCCCGACGAACTCTGGATACGCTTCCTCGCACATTGTTAGTATTCGAGGGCGACCGCTCATGTCCGTCTCCAAAGCAGTGCAGATGTAATAGGCGCGGATCACGAATTCGTTCATTTCATGTGTCCACATTATCCGGCGCCTAGTGGTACCCACGAGTGTGGACGACTGCCGTCTGGCAGTCACAACACGCCTCGTAGGCGCAGCGTTTCTTGGGTGATGTCGATGGCTGCTGTTTCCATGTGGCGGTAGCTCTTCGGGTTGAACCCGGCTGGTGGCCCGCTCTTGCACCTTGCCCTCCAGCCGCTGGCCGCTCGCTCTTACGCCCGTTCCAGGACCAGCTCCAGTTCGGGGACCCTCCTCGGGCGATCGCATTCTAAGTATTCTTCGTGAACGTAGCTCCATTTTCTGGGTGTATCTCCTTTGCCCGGGAGACAGCGGGTTGGCAAGGCCTCCATGACCCGGGAGGCCTTCCCCGGGAGAGATATAGCGCTCTGACTCGCTCGCACCCCCTCACTTAGCCACTTTCGACACCCGTTCTCGGAGCCAAGACCAGGTGTGTGTTTCCAGTTCACGCCCGATCTAAAAATGTCGTCATATGATCTTCGTGGAGGCGTGAGATAGGAACATTTGAGACCAACGGGCAGGCTCCTACCCTAGTGTTGATCCCCATTTGAGAATTTTTTTTTCGTGTTTGTTTATCGATATGTTTATTTAGTTATCAATACAGTAAACAATAAATAGTGAGATGTTTCAGAAATTTATACGGCTTGGATCCAAGAAAAGACCTACAGGGTTGTTATTGCTACAGGAAGCACAATTCTGACGGCACACTTGATAGGCATACGAGTTGAAGAACATCTGAAAATTGCGCACTAGTAATAGTTTCAACTGAGCAGCCATTGTGAAGGTCTATGCGCAAATATGTTGTTGCTACGCTTTGATTTAAAGTTCATTTCTACAAAATCATATAAACTCAAGAACTAAATGGACTTAATTATGCCAGTCGCAAAAAGCTTTGTGAAGAAATGCTTCAGACAATCCCTTTCGAACGAACGCTGCATTTACATTTCTAATGAGCGATTTACGCACGCATTATTCGCAGTGTTACACCCAAACTATTTAGCGTTGGCAGAAAACATGTCATCTTTGGCAGAAATGAAGCCATTTAGTGTGCTGTTGAGTCAAATGCGCAAATAATGAGCTATTTTGAAAGCCAAAAAATGGTTTGTATGTCAGCGTGCAGACATCTCTTTCTGTTTTCTTTTCTCATTTCATTTGGGATTGTGCCAAAAAAAAGTCCAATCGACGTCAATGGGGATCGAACCAAGGCCGGCTGGAATGCAAAGATATTTTACACGACCACGCTATCCACATGGCTAATGATGCTTCAGCAGTTGTTCAGCAAATACGTGATAATATTGCACCTGATTATAAAATGAAGTTGGGAAGTGTTTTCTAAGAGTAAAAAAGGAGCACATGAAGGAGAAAAATATCTATCTCGGTCTGGGCCGTGTATGTGGCAAAGTATGCGGAAAGCTTTTTTTGTCTTTTGTTTCGCTCGCTCGTATTAATCTTATGTTGCTGTACCATGTATATTATACAAATGCTTACCAGTATTTGTGAGTCATGACATTTTCTGTTATGTTATGTCTCATTTAATGTCATAAATCGGGATGCCAAAACATGAGCAAAAATCAATTACACCTCACGGCTACACATGTTCTTCGGAGTTTTCAACAAAAATAGTTATTAAATTCAAAACTATTTCATAAAAAACATGACATAATATAAACATAATTATAAACACTATTATAATTGGAAAATTAAATGTGATAAATTTTATGATCAAATTTCCAAATGACATAATCTCCTTCGCCTTTTATTCACTCACAAAATTCTTCAAAAATTTAACTTTTCATTTTTTGGGCTTACATGTCCCGTTTTTATTCTTGAACTATTTGGTCAGCTTTCTTCTTCTTCTTGGATGGCACTAACTTTCCAGTGGAATTTTTGCATTCTCAACGTAGCATTACTTGCGTTATTTTTGTTAATAGTACTTGGTTGAGATTTCTATGCCGAATAACACGCCTTGAATGTACTCTGGAGTGGCAAGTTATAGAACACGCGTGACCACAGTGCAAGCCGGGAGGGAGGTCGGATAATATTTTTTTTATATTACTCTTAATACGTAAGGAATACAAAAATACTTTATGGAGGAAGATAGAGGATATTTTTAAATACTTTTTGCGTTACGTAATATATGAGAAGTACATAGTACTACGGGGCTCTGCCTTCTTTCAATCCGAAAAAGACGTTAGATAGTGTCAAGATTCGAACCTTTCCCTTTCTCTTTTTGTATGCCGTTCCATTGATTGTATACACCCCCATACAACAGTTTAAAATTGCTATGCCCTCGTTTGAAACAGTATGCCTAAAACCAGTTCTTAATTTTAAAAAAAACAATGAAAATCATTTAATTATATTATTTAAATGCTTAAAACACGTACTTCCGATCCTTATTTAATAAAAATAATTTATAGACTGTTTTGTCGGCTAGTCGCGAATGATTCTGACTCAGAAATTTGGAACTAAGAAATATGCTGGCATAAAAAAAAATAAAATCATAACAAAAGCCGAGACACAAAGCCCAGACAAAAACCCAACGATATACCGATCCTCTAAATCGGTCCAGTAGTTAAAAAGTTATGAATTTTTGAAAAAAGTCATTTTTAGGAAAAATGGGAAAACATGATTTTAGGACCACCCTAAAATGGAAATGGGTGCCTTAACAAATAAAAAAAACACGGATCTAATCGACATGCCAATTTATAAGCCCAAAAAGGAAACACGTAGTATTTATTTGTTTATTTATTTATATTCATCTGTTTTTTTTCTGTCTTAATGAATTATAATGTGGGGAAAATCAACAAGAGAAGGCTAGAAATCCCACATATTTTCATACACATTATACATAAAAAATACACTTTGAACACAACATATATACGAAATAACATTAAAGATAACAAAAATGTCATCAAATAAGCATTACTTCTAGTCAAATCATAAAAAAATAACTGAGTGGGAATTGGGCCCTTGTCCGAAGAAATTCTCGTTGTTATTGGTACCTGTTTTGTTCTGTAGGTCTGTGTTTGTAGGTCAGTGCGGACGCAGTTGAGCCAAAATCGAAGTGAATGAAGACTTCGCTGAAACTTGCTGACATGAAACGCACAGGGAGGCCGTACAAAGTGGCCCGGGGTAGAAACAGCAGAAAGTTCCGTTGGCGACGCATTCGTTCAGGAGCGTAGATGTTAAGCTGTCTCAATAATTCCGGTGCATCCACTTCACCGTTGAAATTGTTTTCAACAAACACAGCTTGATCAATGCTTCTTCTCTGCTCCAGTATATGCAGTCCCAGCAATCTACATAGATCTTCGTATAGGGGAAGGTTCATCGGATCTCGCCACGGAAGAAGTCGGAGGGCATATCCCACGAATTTCCGCTTCGATTCTAGCAGTCCATGTTGTCTGATATGGACACCAAACAAGAGAATTGTATTCCAAAATTGATCGCACCAGAGAGCAGCATAGAGACCGGAGGCAAAGTGGGTCGTTAAATTCTCGGCATATATTAAACATGAATCCCAGCTGTCGGTTGGCTTTAGAGATCGTGTCGTTGTAATGTAATCGAAATATAAATCCTGAGTTTAGTCAGATGTCAAGATAACGAACTTGAGAAACACGATCGAGGGATTGTCCGTCGTATGCTATTGGATTGAGCATGCGGTGAAACGTGATAACGTTACATTTGTGAATGCTTAACGTTAGCATGTTCCGTGTACACCATTCAGTGAAACGATCGAGGAGCCGTTGTAGAGCATGGCAGTCCTCGAAACTTCTGATGGCCACGTATATTTCGACGTCATCGGCGTAAAACAATCGGCAGGTGGTAGAACGAATGAAAGCGCGGCCCAGATTGCTGCCTTGTGGCACGCCAGATAGGTTCGTGAATTGCTCCGATGCTCCCGACCCAATGCTAACAGTGCGCTTACGATTCGTAAGGTATGATTCCACCCAGTCAATAAGATCTGTGAAGACACCGATTCTTCCTAATCGTTCCAGTAGAATTCAGTAGAATTCCATGATCAACATTATCAAAGGCTGTTTTCAAGGCTTAAGCGCCAGCATCAATGTTGTTTATACAAAACGAGACAAACTGAACCAGGTTCGTGGTAGTGGATCTTTGTGGGTAAAACCCGTGTTGACCCGTGTCAATGTGACGTTCTGTGTTTACCAACTCCTTTTTTGAACACAGGAGACATGATTGACGTTTTCCAGCTTGTGGGAGAGCAACGTTGTCTTAAGGATAGGTTAAAGATTGCCGATAGTGGAGAAACATGCTACATTTTTGACGTAAAACTACGTCTTTCATTTCTGTACCGGGGTGTAAGTTCAAAGGTTCGAAAACGAGAGAGTGACGCTGGAGTGCAAGGTTTTGTACGTTAATACCTCTTTACCGGCTGAACGGAGCGGTATAATAATCACTTCATCCGAAAGATAAAATGTCAACGAGTTATATGATTGTCATTTATTGGTCTAAAAAATCGTTTCAATAGCTTAAAATTTGCTTTGAAAGCAAGCTATTGAAATCATCATTGCTCATTGATGATGATTGGTGATCGCAATGTGTACTTTTACTCGCATCAGTTTCTGTTCTGCTTTCGCATGGAACAGTCATGAAAAATTGTTTGCGTGTGAATGCGTCCGAGCGAAGGAATATTCGCATTTACGCATTCGACTAGGTGTACCCGTGATGCAATCCAATTGACGAATTTACGCAAAGCTGAATCAGCTCATGCGACACCTACATTAGAGTACAGAATCACAAAAGTGATGTTTGTTTAATCTACGCACTGAAGAGCAAGATTCAATCGTGATTATTCATTTTATTTCTATTTAGATTCATTTCAACCATTAAATGTCTTCAGTATATGGTAAGAAAGTTAGGGCTTTGTATATTTACGATGATTGGACCAAATTCATTGATAATCTTCGAAAATTTTGAGTTTGATAATGCATACAGGTTATGAATACTGAGGATAATGGTGATGAAATCGATATCATATTAAGTTGGATTATACCATTGATAATGCAAGGGCCGATACAAGAAGGATTTTCAGTATTTTTAACGCGACACATGCTACTCATCGTTTATCTAGTTGAAAAAATATAAGTTACAACACTTATACCATATGCCTTTCTTCAAAATATACATATCACATTGTAAAAAGGCGATTTTCTAACCTTTGTAGCGTGGAAAGAATACGTGAAATCGGGAAATTGGAAGATAAATTTTAATTTTTCTAAAAAAATTTGAACGACCAAAAAAACAAAACATCATCATTTTACTCGCTGCGCCATCTGGTTGTAAATCTAACATAAATTCGTCACTAGCATCAGTTTCTGTTCTGCTTTCGCATGGAACAATCATGAAAAATTGCCACATCACGATAAAAACTAAATGAATTTTATGCAAGGTTATATAGACTTTATTTCGTTTTCACCGTGAAATGGCGCCCTCAGTTTCTATTCTGCGCATGGAGTGATCATGAAAAATCTCGTGTTATTCTCACGAAAAAAAAAAATGAATCAAGTATCAAACATCTTCAATTACATTTACAAGGCCACTGAAATTCCATCGGTTCGTTTCGAGACCACCAACAAGTCCGAAAGAGTTGAATTTTATGTTAATAACAATTCCATACTTATACTCATGAATCGTTTTGTACATTTCAAGCTGTTTATGGCGAATTTTTTAATGATGTAAGCAGGTATGTCATCGGGAGTGGACATTGAACATTTCAAGCTCTTTATGGCGAATTTCACTTGATTCGGCGTGATCTCGAGATTTCTCAGATGGGACATATCTCTAGGTGTATCCCTGCAAACGTCCAAGATTTGGCATCTTGTATATTTCTGCTGTTGAATTAACAACCTCATTGCCTAAAAACATCTCCGCGTCAACTCACTGTTATCTTTCAATTTTGAATTCACAAATCTCTAAAAATGTCGAGGATTTCTGCGTAAATCTTCCTGAGTCCGTACGCAATAGCGTTTGTATAAATATCGGTTATACGTTCAATAACTGTCACAAAAGCCGGATTTAGACGTCGTGAGTTACTCGGTTGCGAGTAAACGTCAATCGATCCGAAGAATTACGAACGCCCCCATACCACGAAATTTGACATTTGAATTGCATGTATGGGGCTACTCGCAGCCGAGCTACTTCAAAGTTTTTTGTTTGGAAACGAGCGAGTGGCTCCATACAGCCAATCTGCGATCAGTTCTATGAACTGACTAGGAATCTCCGAAGAGTTGTGATGAAAATATTTTATCGTTAAGCCAAGCTTCCGTGAGCACAATTACATCATAATGGCTGGATGAAATGGCCAAAAAAAACGTTGTCAATTTTTGTGCGCATTTCCCGAACATTCTGGTAATAAACTGTAATTTCGTCAAAAACAGTTAGCGGTGGCGGTGGCTGAATGCTCCGATTCGATGATAGGTGACCAGCAAGCAGTAGAATCGACGGTTGCATCAGGGTTCGTGGCACTATTGATGGGATCGATTTCAGGAAGCGAAGGAGCGATACTATAGCTATACTTGCCTGAGGTAGCAAGATGGAAGTTTGTGTTAGTGGATACAGATCCATAATGCTATTCATCTGCATGGGGAAAGTCAAGGAAAATATTTGTTTATTTGTTTATTTGTTTGAGTTAAAATTCATCTGACAACATCGTCTTAATGAAATAAAATACTTATAAATAGTAAAAACACATTAATACATGACATTAAGTACATTAGAATTCACGATCCTGTTTCTGAAGCATTGTGACGGTTCTTCGAAATCAAAAAAAAAAGTTCTACTAATGAAAATGTCCTTATAACTCCCGTTATCGGTTCATGATAACCAAACGTTGACCGATGCGGGAAAGGTTGCAGCAAATACGAGGATCATAGGATTCGGCTGGGAGAGCGAATGCTAACCTCCCGTGGCCGAGTGGTTAGCGTCATAACTAACATGCCGGGTGTTCGGGTTCGATTCCCGTTCTGGTCGGGGGAATTTTTCGTCAAAGAAATTTCCTCCGACTTGCACTGTGATCACACCTTGAATGCACTGTGAGCTTGCCACTCAGAATGCATTCAAGGCGTGTTATTTGGCATAGAAATCTCAACTAAGTACTAATAAAAATGACGCAAGTAATACTACGTTGTGACGGCGAAGTTCCTCTAGGAACGTTAGTGCCATTGAAGAAGAAAGAAGAAGAAGAAGAAGCGAATGCTAACCATCTCTAGCAAGTTTGGACCTGACTTACTCTCTCCAAGATGATATCATCAATCATGTACTCAAATATAATTGGCTGTCTTTTTCGATAAAAACTCATGATCACACACTTAGTGATGCTGATGGTAAGTTTATTCAGCCGGCATCAACATACGAACTGGTCAAGCAAGCTCTGCAACCGAAGACAATCCTTGAGAGTTTTGATAGCCAGATAGATCTTCAAATCGTCAGCGTAGATCGATACACCGCCGGATGCGAGAATAAGCGACACGTCGTTGTAAAATATCGCGAACAGCAGTGGCTCTAGATGCCTTGTGGAACTCCCGAACAAACAGCGAACGGATATGAAGTGTGAGACTGGAGCTTAACACGGAGCGTCCTTCCAGAAAGGTATGACCTCAGCCAGTAGATGGATCCTTCAGACCAAGCACCAAGACGGGATAGTTTACTCAACAGGATGCGGTGGTCAATTCGGTCGAAAGCGGCTTTTATGTCGGTATAAACAGTATCAGCTTGAGCTCGTTCTTCTAGGCGGTTGACACAAAACGATGAGAACTCTAGAAGATTTGTGCTAATCGAGCATTCTGGAATAAAACCATGTTGTACTGGTGAGATATAGCCCTTCGAAAAAGACAACATCGTTCACGATCATCTCAAATAGCTTAGATGCGGCAGAAAGGCTGGTTATCCCGCGATAGTTGGTCACGTTGCACTTATCTCCTTTTTTGAAGACGGGAAACATATAGGAGTGCTTCCACACATCTGGAAAGATTCCTTGATCCAGCGAAGCTGTTTAGATACGGGAGAGTGGAAAGCCAAAGCTGAAGCACAGCGACAGGAAATTATTGCTGGAATGCCATCTGGGACAGGAACTGTTGACCGTTTCAACTTTTTTATGCTTCTCTCAATCATCTGTGGAGTAACAGCGAATGACCGCAACTCTATTAAAGCCTCCGGAACATTAGCTGCAGCACATTCGGCTTCGGACGGGGTGGCTGCATCAGCTACAAACACTGAAGCAAAGTGTTTTGAGAACAAATCACACGTTTCGGGAACAGAGGACGACTCTCGATCTCCCAAGAACACCTTAGACGGGATATCTGCAGTTTTCCGCTTGGAGTTTACAAACTTCCAGAAACTTCTTGGATTCCTGCGCAAGTTCGTCCGGACACAAAGTACGTATGATTTGTAGAGAGTTGCGTTGAGACTGCGGTATGCATGGCTAGCGAGTTGAAAGTTGGGTTGTTGTGGCTGATAATGACAGTTCTAATGGTGGATGGTGCCGATCCACCGGTAACAGTGGCGATACGTATTCGTTAATAGCTATGTTAATGTCAGGTGCGCTGAAAACCAGATCCAATGTGCGGCCACGAAAATTGCGAATGAAGTTGCGCTGCTGGAGATCGAGAAAGGTGACTCCATCTAATAGAGCAGCACTCGCAGCGGTAGTCAACGAGGGGTTCAGGTCAATAACAGAATTGGCGTGCGGTTCCCACGCAATATGAGGCTGATTGTAATCACCACATATTAAATATGCTCAATAAATGATTGATGGGTCTATCACTGTTGACTCCTCAACCATTGTGATATCTATTGGACTCGGCAAGTGTTCTCTCAGCTGTAGAGGGTGATAAAACCCCATTATTCAAGAAATTAAAGAGCAGTTGAGAGGTAGAAGTACTACTCTCTGTTGGATCTCGAGTCACACCAGGATCCTAGGGAACGAGGAAGCCGACTGGATAACTCATTTTGTTCTCATTTTGCCAAAGCACTTCTCTCGACAAACTGAATGCAGCCATAGGCACTGGTGTATGAAACTCGATTACATGAAAGCTATGGGTTACGGTTGTCCATTTGATGAAAACTCGTTGATCGTTGCTGATGATATTCATGGTACAGTTGAATACAACAAGGCCACCCGGCGCGAGTATGTGTAGATAAAAATCGCGTATAAAATTGCTTCAAAAGTGTAGTTCTACCGTTTCAACACCACTGTTTATCATTTCGCCACGATCCGGAATATCTGAATTATATCCGAAAGTGTTATCCAGTCTCTGCTAAGTTTCGCTGACCGGTTATTTGCGATAACAAATTCTGCCTTCAATCGATTGTGATTGATATCGCCATTGTGCTGAAATCGTTTCCATCATCACTCTAAACTGATAACGACCTATACAAGCACAATCGGTTTGTGTTGTTTTGTTCCAATTCTCTATAAACGATGAGCCTACAACGCACTCCGCCCCGTGGAGCCGATCTGGCGTAGTGGTAACATCCATACCTCTCACGCTGAAGATCACGAGTTCAATTCTCACTCCCAACATTCTTCCAAAATTGGAAGTAAAATGTGACGAACCAGCCAAAAGTGTTGAAAGTCACTATAATACAGATATAAAAAAAAAAAAAACGCACTCCGCCTGCTGCTGAAGCCTGCAGCAATACTTTGTCTTGTTTGTCGACAATTCGATTGCGAACTGATAACCATGACTTGTTGAGTACGGTTTCGATGGAAAAAGATGTAAACCCTTATCCGACGACGCTGGAAGGTATGTTGCGAACGATGATGCAGCAATTCACGGAGACGAAACAACTGATCGACACGGTACGCACTGAAGTGATGAATGTTAACAACAAAATTGACTCCGTTAGAACAGAACTCAAAAATGAGATCAAATCAGTGAAAGATGAATGCGCAACAAAATTTCAACACCATGACGCAGCACTGGACTCTCTAAATTCACGAGTGAATGGCATGGAGCAGAAAATCGGTACCCTTCAAAATCGGAACGAGCTTATCATAAGTGGCATCCCATTCATAGCCGGTGAAAACCTACAAAGTACGCTGAATGAAATTGGAAAACACCTAGCCGTAAATGACACAACCACCTCAATGACTCAAACCAGGCGTATGAAGTACAACAACAAACCAGAAAACAATGGCCTGATCGTAGTGGAGTTTGCATTAAAATCATCACGCGACGAATTCTACAGTGCGTATTTGAGAAAACGTGACCTGAAGCTACGACATGTTGGTTTAAATTCTGATCGTCGTGTGTATATCAACGAAAGTCTTACCGTCGAAACGCGCAAGCTAAAATCTGATGCTCTACATTGGAAGAAGGCAGGCAAGTTGACATCGGTTTATACCAAAGAGGGAATCGTTCATGTGAAGCTTGCAGCTGACGGTCCACCAATAGCCGTACATTCCAGGAATGAGTTGGATAAATACTTGTGAGATTCGTACACTTTTGAAGTAATGTTCATGTTAGAAGTTTTGTTTATAACATTGTCAAATATTATATGTCAAAAATACTTGTTTTATACTCCTCCATAAAAATGCAGCTCTCTAAAAATTGCTTCCCATATTACACATAATGCTTCAGTCACATAATCACACCTCTACGAACATTCCGGGAGCAGTGTTAAACGCTGTTCTATTATCTGGAAAGTTCAATATCTACCATGGGAATTCTCAAAGTATCTGTGCGCAAAATTGTCGCAAGATGGATGAAGTTCGAAACATATTATTGGATTCCAAGATCGAAATTGCGTGTTTCACTGAATCTTGGCTCAATTCCAACATCAGTGATCGTTTAATCGGTGTATCTGGTTACACCGCTGTGAGGAACGACAGAACATATAAGCGTGGTGGAGGTATCGTTGTTTATTGCAGGAGCAATTTGAACTGTTCTAAAGTGTCGGCACAGTGCTGACAGATGATTCTGTGGACAAAACTGAATCTTTAGCGCTAGAGTTTCGAATAGGAGATCATAAAATTCTGCTGATGGTCGTTTACAATCCTCCGGAAAACGAATGCTCATCTTTTTTGGCGGAGAAGTTGGCTAATTTCGCTGTACGCTACGAACAAATTTTTCTGGTGGGAGACTTTAATACCGACCTACTACGACATAGTAACAAACGAAGTCTTTTCGAATCAATGCTACGGACTTTCTCTTTATCATCAATGAGTGATGAACCAACTTTTTTTCACCGTGGAGGATGTTCGCAGCTCGATCTTTTTTTGACCAACAACAACGAGAAAGTGTTGCGCTTTGGACAGGTCAGTTTTCCTGCATTGTCGCAGCATGATTTGATTTTTGCATCAGTGGACATCGATGTTACACAGCCTCCCAGTCTACGAACTTTTCATGACTACGCAAATTTCGAGCCACATGTTTTGGAAAACGAAATCTCGTCTATACCCTGGAGACAGTTTTATATGATGGAAACTCCCAACGCTTCCTTGGAATTCTTCAATTCACACATTAAAAGAGTGCATGATGAGTGTATCCCTCTTCGTGTCAGTAGAAATCGTCGACGGCACAATCCGTGGTTTTCTGAAATCGTCCGTCATTTCATGCTTGAGCGTGACTTGGCATACAAGGATTGGTTGCAAGCACCTGTACATTTGAAGAACGTTAAGCGTCAGAAGTACAAGGAGCTGAGGAATCGTGCCAACTCGAAAATAACCCAGGCGAAACAGCAGTATATGAATCGTTTCTTGGACGGATTAAGCGGATTAAGAGTATTGGTGTCGGAAAAGATAAACAGTTTCAGCATGGTGAGTTCGACCCAGATGATATAAATAGTACATTCTCGTCCAATTTTACAAGAAGTAATCAACCAGAAGTAACACCTTCGATATCAGCAAAAGCATCGTCGTACAGCTTTTCTTTTCGACCTGTGTTTCATTGGGAAGTCGTGAACGCCATCTGGGACGTCAAGTCGAATGCTCTTGGGATAGACGAGATACCAATTAATTTCATAAAGATTATACTACCCTTAGTTGTGCACCATCTTACACATCTGTTCAATATGTTCATCGAGTGTTCCAGCTTTCCTGATTCCTGGAAACATGCAAAGGTTTTACCTTTGAAGAAGAAGGCGCATTTGAATAACATCACTAATCTAAGGCCCATCAGCATACTATACGCATTGTCGAAGGCTTTTGAGAGACTTCTTAAACAGCAAATGACATCCCATATTGAGGACAACGATTTATTGACCAAATATCAAGCTGGTTTTCGCAGAGGACAAAGCATCAAAACCGCAGTTCTCCGAGTGTATGACGATTTAGCATCCATCGTAGATAAGAAAGGTGTTGGCGTACTCCTACTTCTGGATTTTTCTAAAGCTTTCGATTCTATTCCACATAGCAAGCTATTGAACAAGTTGATTTCCCAGTTCAACTTCTCTCATGCTGCCGTAAGTCTGATGAAATCCTACTTGCAGGGAAGAAGGCAGACTGTTTATTGGGGTGATCGCTGTTCAAGCAGTTTAGAAGTGCCATATGGTGTGCCTCAAGGCTCGGTTTTAGGTCCTCTGCTGTTCTGCTGCCATATCAATGACCTACCGACGGCTCTCAAGTACTGCTCTATCCAAATATACGCCGACGATGTGCAACTTTACGTCGGGAGACTCGGTCCCTGTACCCGCGATTTAGTCAGAATAATGAATGATGACCTCGAACGTGTTGCAAATTGGTCGAAACAAAATGAACTCCGTGTGAATCCATCTAAGAGTAAATCTTTATTCATCACCAGTCGACGTCGTAGACCTGAATATTTTCCATCACCAGGGATTGTAATGGACGGTCAGAGCATCGAATTCCTGGATAGTGTCAGCAACCTAGGATTCATCTTCCAAAGTGACCTGCAGTGGGACAATTTGATAACACAGCAATGCGGGAAAATCTATGCTGGTCTCCGGATACTTTACCGATGTACCTCCACCGCACCGATCGCCACTAAATTGAAACTTTTCAAATCGCTAATTCTGCCGCATTTCGTGTTTGGCGACGTTCTTCATATCCGTCCAAGCGCAAACTCCTTCGATCGGTTACGTGTCGCACTAAACTGCTGGGTGAGATATGTTTACGAACTGAGCCGCTATGATCACGTGAGTCACTTGCAACAGAACCTTATTGGATGTCCTCTACAAAACTTTTATGCTAATCGATCTTGCGTATTCTTGCGGAATCTGCTGAACACACGATCTCCTGGGATACTATACCAGAGGCTTCTTCAAACTCGTGGACGCCGCCTGCAGAATCTAGTTATTCCAACCAACAACACAGCATGTTACGCAAATTCATTGTTCGTTAGGGGTGTGGTCAATTGGAACTCTTTACCACCCGTTGTGAAACGATCCTCGTCAGAAGCAATTTTCAAGAGTTGCTGTATCAGTTTTTGGAACCGTGTAAATTAATTTAATTATTTTTAAAATCAATCAACGAATAGGTTAGGCAATAATGTACTCAAACCATTCATAAATCGGAAGTAGTAATTTTTAAAAGATTTGTATCTTACGCTACTGGACAATAAACAAACAAACAAACAAACAAACAGTGGCCTTGAAGTCCCTGCAGACTGCAGACTTTTTATCGTCCAATAGTTTGATCAGTATGGAGAGTTATGCATTCGCGCATAATGCATCGATTCAGTTGGGTTGCTCTAGCCCAAACTGTCCAAAATTACAGTTTTGGTTTACAAATCAATTGCTCAGCCTTAGGGTCCGGCAACTTTGGTACATTTTGGATTTTCAATTTAAATAGAGATTATTGGTTGTGAACCTAGTTTGCATTTGATCCCGTAAAGAGAGATGTATTAGTTATTAATTGAAAAATTGATTAACCTACCGAACTAAAATCAAATTTAGAACTATGGGACCAGTTCCCGGATGATTGCGTGCGGAGACCGCTGGCAAGACCCTCTGAACCTAGTAGGGATTTATTTGTGATTTCGGTTCTTCCAGCATCTGAAGACCAGACAGGCGGTGGATCTTGGTATTTCGGGTCCTTGGTGAACTGTTCAGGATAATCCGAAGGATGTTGTTCTGGATGATCTGTAGTTTTTGATGATGGCAATTTGCACATCCCTCCCAGATTGGCAAACCATATTCGTTCACCGGTAGGATGATTTGCTTATGTATCGCAAGCTTGTTTCTCTACGACAGAGTGGTCTTTCGCTTGATGAGCGGGTATAGCAACTTTATGAGTTTGGAACACTTTGTGGATGTTTTGTTCACATGGGGTGCAAAGTTCAAATTCCTGTCCATGGTGAGACCAAGGTAGACAACCTCACTTAATGGGAGTTTTGCTGAGGTGGACGTTCACATCATCAGGCGGAACATGTCGTGCTGATTTTGAGTGCGGAAATTGAACGGTCTGTGTGCCAACAATGCCATGACAGATGTTTTGTACATGAACTTGTTCCGCCTGATGATGTTCGTGACTCGTGCAAGCATTGGCTAACGTCTTTGTGAACCGGTTTGTAGCGATTCCACTCGTTCACGATATGGAACAGCATCCGGATATTCTGGAGGGCTTTCAGCTACGTCGAGTTCTTGGCGAGATAGACGAGATAACGTTGGTACGATACGTGCGGGTCTAATCGTGCCGCTTTATTTTGTAAATTTGAACCGGCTTGAGTCCGTTCTTCTCGAGTTCGGTCGATAGTTCCTTGGTGTCCGTATCGTGAAGGCCGCGGAGCACCACCTTCAGCGGTTTCTCGGCCTCGATATCGTTAGTGAAGTATTAACAGTTTCGCTGTTTCGGCATCTCCAGCACGACCTTGGGACCATCAGCTCGAAACACTTCGTGCTATGGCGGACAGTGCACCTCCGACCCTTCTCGATAAAGAAAGCAATTCGTTGATGAAGCCCTTCCAGGGAGGCTTTTACATATATCGGCGGTAGTTTCTCCTTCTTTTCTACCTTCGGTTCGTCACCGTTGTCGAGAATAGCGTACCGATTGTTGGCCAACAGTTTCTTGGCCGACGGATCGATGGATCCACCCGACAGGTCGGCGACGTTTGTAGATCGGGAGCGCTTCCCGTTGCTTTAATTTACTAGACACTATTTATCACGAGCAAGAGAAAACACGTCTTCGCTGCTCGACACATAGCAGAGAATGAAAATGACTGATGATGTTTTCGGAAAGCAACAGCCAAATTTATTTCATTCGATTGGCGGTAGAATCACAATGGGAGTGGCTTATAATATAATTTTTTGCTTGTATCCAAATTATATTACGCTGTAACTCTGGTTGTTTCATTTGAGGAGCACAAATTGGATCAATCAAAACGACACATGGGACAATGCTTGACATTTTACAGCTAATCAGTTGTTTATTTCTAATAAAATGTTATTCATTTTTTATTAGTTATTTAAAAATAAAATGTTATTCATTGTGATAGACGCGTAGAAATGTTTCATACATATTTATTAATTTTTAAAGTAAGCATCTTTGCGATCTATTAAGAAATGCTCGAGTTTTTTTTTTTTTTTTTTATCCAAAATATATATTTTTATTAAGGCTTTTTTTGGCGTCAGCCTAACGGGGCCGGGAGTTCTATATTTCGACAATGTTTGCTTACAACTATGTTAGTAATATGTAACCGATTACTCGCGGTTGGCTCGAGGTTAGTATTACAAGTGTTCTCATAATTGGTATGTTGCAGTCTTCGATGCTCTGTACGTGTGCCCGACACGGGATACCTCCTATTGGGATGCAGCTGACCATTAATCAGCAACGCCCCCCTAGTCTGTACCCCATATCTAGCGTGGTGCGTCTTTCTCCACTCGAGGAATCCAGGATAGAATGGTCACTAGCCGGCGCAATCATCAGCTCGTGTAGAGTTGTCATAAGCGGTACAACCTTTGGCTCTTGTTGAATGATCAGTGGACTGCACAACCTTTGGCCCGTGTATCTGTAGAGAGTGTGTGTATGTATTGCCGCGACTAAGTAAAAGTTTATAGATCGGATAGGAGGGATATGAAACAGGGACACAACGAAGGAAACATCATTAAACGTTGACATCGGCGTTTCTGAGGAACAGGTATAGATGAAGCAGAAGATCAGGATCACGGCTACCTAAGATATCCCGGACGGGGATATCCGATTGTCTGCCTTGTGCTCTCAGTGCTCTAGAGAGCTGAGAGCGAGCAGCATGGAACCGGATACACGACCAGACAACATGCTCGATGTCGTGGTAGCCATCGCCACAATCACAAAGATTGTTTGCTGCGAGCCCAATGCGATAGAGATGCGCGTTTAGGTTGTAGTGATTGGATATAAGCCGAGATATCACGCGAATGAAATCACGACCTACATTCAATCCCTTGAACCATGCACTCGTCGAGACCTTAGGGATAATCGTGTGTAACCAACGACCGAACTCATCTTCACTCCACATGCGCTGCCAACTTACGAGCGTATACTGACGAGGAATGTGGAAAAATTCATTATAAGCAATTTGCCTTTCAAAAAGTGTGCCTTCTAAAGCGCCCACCTTAGCTAGCGAGTCCGCTTTCTCATTCCCCGGAATCGAGCAATGAGAGGGAACCCATGCTAAGGTAATCTTGAATTTTTCGACCAAAACACTCATTAGTTTTCTTATTCTTGTTAGGAAATAAGATGAGCATTTATCAACTTTCATTGAGCGGATTGCCTCTATTGAGCTGAGACTGTCTGAAAAAATAAAATAGTGGTCGATGGGCAATGTTTCAATGATCCCTAATGCGTAATATATCGCACCCAGTTCAGCAACATACACGGAACAAGGATCTTTGAGTTTGAAAGAGGCACTGGAATTTTCATTGAAGATGCCGAAGCCAGTGGACCCGTTTATGAATGAACCGTCAGTAAAGAACATTTTATCAGATCTAACTTTCCCATATTCTGCCGAAAATATCGGCGGAATAGAATCGGAGCTTAGGTGATCTGGGATTCCATGGATTTTTTGTCGCATGGACAGATCAAAAATGACAGAGGAATTGCAGAAGTATGGGAAGCAAACTTGGTTGGAGATGCCTGGTGAAGGGCGCACGTCGTGGGTAAGGTACTCATGGTATAAAGACATAAAACTTGACTGAGGAGTCAGTTGGAGTAGATTTTCGAAGTTATCAATCACCAATGGATTCATGATCTTGCAACGGATGAGAAATCTGTAGGATAATTCTGTGAACCGAAGAGTAAGCGGGGGTACTCCTGCCAAAACTTCGAGACTCATCGTATGTGTCGAATGCAAACACCTCATGGCTATACGCAAGCAACGATATTGTATTCTCTCCAGCTTGAGAATATGAATCCTGGCAGCTGATCGGAAGCAAAAACTGCCATATTCTAACACTGATAATATCGTTGTTTTGTACAACTGGATGAGGTCTCCTGGATGGGCACCCCACCATGTTCCGGTAATTGTTTGGAGAAAATTGATTCTTTGCTGGCATTTCTGTTTCAAATACGCAATGTGTCTCCCCCAGGTACACTTAGAATCAAAATATACACCCAGGTATTTGAAAAACATAGAGTGTTGGATCGTTTTGCCGGATAGGTGAAGCTGGAATTGGGCGGGTTCGTGCTTCCTAGAAAAAACGACCATTTCAGTTTTCTCCGTAGAGAATTCGATATCCAGCTTGAGGGCTTCAAAGAGTTCATCGAAGCTGAACATAACCTAATGCTCGAGTTATAAGCATTCCAAATTCTTAATTTTTTTTCATTAATTTAATTTAACTTCAGCATCCTGGTTACGCAGAATTCAATTACAATTCAAACTTTTTTTTCAGCGTTGCTGTAACACCGGCTGTGACTGCCACGCTGGTTAAGAAGGGGTTCAATGTTAACGTTGAAGCAGGATGTGGACTGGAGGCGAAATTTCGAGACTCTGAGTATTCTTCAGCGGGCGCGAACATTGTTGATAGAATGCAAGCATTCCAATCTGGTCGGTACTCTCACACAAAGTTTACTTACATTTGATTCTTCCTAAATTCCATATTACCAGATATTGTGCTCAAAGTTAGACAGCCCATGGACGATGAAATTAACTCATTGAAACACAATTCGACACTGATTTCATTCCTTTATCCCTCTCAGAATAAGGAGTTGATTGAAAAATTGGCTCAGAAGAAGCTGAATGCATTTGGTGGGTACTGCTCAACCGGCTTGGCCACTTCATCTTGACCAATATATGTTTTTTTGCAGCAATGGATGCCATCCCTCGCATTTCACGTGCACAGGTTTTCGATGCGCTATCGTCAATGGCGAATATTTCTGGCTATCGAGCCGTGATTGAGGCTGCTAATCATTTTCCACGATTCTTCACAGGCCAAATCACAGCTGCGGGTAAAGTACCACCAGCAAAAATTCTGGTTATTGGAGGCGGGGTTGCTGGTTTGGCTGCCATTGGACAAGCTCGAGGGATGGGAGCCATAGTGAGAGCGTTCGATACCCGACCGGTCGTTAAAGAACAGGTTGAAAGTATGGGGGCAGAATTTTTAACCATCAACATCGAAGAAGATGGCTCCACCGCAGGCGGATATAGTAAGGAAATGAGCAAAGAGTTCATCGAAGCTGAAATGTCATTGTTTGCAAAGCAGTGCAAAGAAGTAGATGTAGTTATCACTACAGCATTGATACCGGGCAAAAAAGCACCAACGTATGTTTAAATCTGTTTTGCTCATAAATAATTATTCTAATATATTGCTCGTTCCAGTCTTATCACTGAAGAGATGGTCAAGTCCATGAAACCTGGAAGTGTGATTGTTGATTTAGCTGCGGAAGCCGGAGGAAACGTAGCCACGACTGTTCCGAACCAGGTCAAGGTAATTCATGACGTCGTTCATATTGGTTTGACTGATTTCCCCAGTCGTCTCCCAACACAAAGTTCCACCCTGTATGCGAATAACATTTCCAAATTCCTACTATCGATGGGCGAGAAAAATCATTTCGATATTAGACTAGAAGACGAGGTTGTTCGTGGTAGCATTGTACTGAGAAATGGTGATCTTATGTGGCCACCGCCAGTGATTTCTGTATCCGCCAAACCTCCGTCTTCTGTGGCAGCGCCTACAACATCTGCAGTGAAAGCTATAGCTGCTCCACCTGATCCGTTCAAGGAAACATTGAAGAATAGTATTGCTTATTCTACCGGTTTGGGTAGTTTACTCGGACTAGGAGCCATCTCACCGAATCCTGCTTTTACAACCATGATGACAACCTTCGCTATGTCAGGAATAGTGGGATATCACACGGTTTGGGGTGTCACTCCAGCACTTCATTCACCATTGATGTCTGTGACAAACGCGATCTCGGGAATAACAGCCGTTGGTGGTCTTCTGTTGATGGGAGGAGGAGTAACACCTTCCAATACGATCGAAACATTGGCAGCTAGTGCAGCTCTTATTTCGTTTATCAACATTTTCGGTGGCTTCCTTGTTACCCAGCGTATGCTAGATATGTTCAAAAGACCGACTGATCCACCAGAGCACAACTATCTATATGGCATCCCAGGAGCATTGTTCCTTGGAGGATATGGAATGGCAGCCTTCCAACAACTACCTGAAATTCATCAAATGGCGTATCTGGCGTCTAGTTTGTGCTGTATTGGTGCGTTGGTCGGACTTTCATCGCAAAAGACGTCTCGTCTGGGTAACGTCCTCGGCATGGTATTTTATGACAATTTTTTATGACAATACTTGATACATTGGTAGCATTGAAAATATAATCCAATTTTAGATAGGGGTATCCGGAGGTATTGCCGCAACTCTGGGATATATGGCGCCAAATATGGATGTTCTGATGCAGATGGGCGGTGTGGCAGGCATCGGTGGATTGATTGGCTCAGTAATCGCCAAGAGGATTCAAATAACTGATCTCCCACAGTTAGTTGCTGCTTTTCATAGTTTAGTAGGAGCCGCTGCCGTACTGACGTGTGTTGCAACTTATATGCACGATTTTCCATCACTGGCGACTGATCCATCCGCGAATGTACTTAAAACTGCTTTGTTCTTAGGAACGTATATCGGAGGGGTGACTTTTAGTGGTTCACTGGTTGCTTATGGCAAGTTGCAAGGTATTCTAAATTCGGCGCCTTTATTGCTTCCGGGACGTCATCTTATCAATGCTGGTTTGTTGGCCGGTAACATTGGCGCTATGGGATTGTTTTACGTCGAACCTACCATGGCTGGTGGTTTGGGCCTGCTAGGTACTACTGCCGCGTTATCTACTGCGATGGGCGTCACTTTGACTGCTGCTATTGGCGGTGCTGATATGCCCGTCGTTATCACCGTATTGAATTCCTATTCTGGTTGGGCGCTGTGTGCTGAAGGATTTATGTTGAATAACAATCTCATGACTATTGTTGGAGCCTTGATTGGTTCCTCTGGTGGTATATTGTCGTATATAATGTGTAAAGCAATGAACCGATCGCTACCGAATGTGATTTTGGGTGGCTATGGAACATCATCAACTGGTGGTGGCAAACCAGCTGAAATTGTCGGAACACACACTGAAGTCAATGTTGAAGGTGTCGTTGACATGATTAACAATTCAAAAAATATTATTATTACACCAGGTTATGGTCTGTGTGTTGCGAAGGCACAGTATCCTATCGCTGAAATGGTGAACATGTTGAAGTCGAAAGGAAAGAAAATTCGATTTGGAATCCACCCCGTTGCCGGCAGAATGCCCGGACAGCTGAATGTTCTACTAGCAGAAGCTGGTGTACCATACGACGACGTACTTGAAATGGATGAAATCAATGAAGACTTTACGGAAACTGATCTTGTGTTGGTAATTGGCGCAAATGATACCGTTAACAGTGCAGCGGAGGATGACCCAAACTCAATTATTGCCGGTATGCCCGTGCTACGGGTATGGAAGGCTGATCAGGTACATGTGATTTAAATATCTTAAAATTCCTAATAATAATATTTTGTCTAATATTTTGAATATACTGTTTATCTGTAGGTTGTTGTTATGAAACGTTCGCTTGGTGTTGGTTATGCTGCCGTGGACAATCCTATCTTCTACAAGCCAAATACCTCTATGCTATTGGGTGATGCGAAGAAAACTTGTGATGCCTTACTAGCAAAGATTAAGGAACAATAATCTTTGTACTTGTCTTAACTATTTGAATGTGCCATTGGATTTTTGTTTATGCCAATCAGCGAATGTGTAAATATGTTCATGAAATAAACCAATTGCATTAAATTTAATAGAAACAAAAAGTGACCAAGTAAAAAGGGGATTTTTCACGATTGTTGAAAAAATTACTTGCAGTATTAATAACTTCTTTTATCCGATTGTTAAAAAATCCTTTAAATGACAAAAAATTGACTTTAAGAACTAAGAATTTGATATGGTAAGTAAATGGTTAGTATTGCAAACATAAAAGGTATTAAAGGTAAGTATTTTATCTCGGAGAAACGAAGTCATACGATTCAATCGGAAGCCCTACGAGATGCTTATAACGAGACGATAGCTTAGACGTTGAAACGGATTGTGGAGGTAAGGACAGGCGGGAGTGCGAACACCTTGCTGGAGATGACCATGGCAGAAATTTTCACGGAGAGTTTTACAGAGTCGTTCTCATCGCGTTGCTGACCGGATGTCCAGTTTAAACAAAGTGAATGGGGTGTTCCTTTTATTCTCAATTCCTTCAACAAATCCTCCAATAAACGTTGCAGACGAGCCATTGTCAAGAAACGTGTAGGTGTTCACCGAAGCACCATTAGTCACCGTGAAGAGTCACCGGAATATCTTTGACGTATACCTCGAACCATCGTGCAACAATCTATTGTGCGTGAACGTGCATCCATTTCTTCCACAGGGTGTTTTTACAAAACAAGAATCGAAATGCCTTCGAAGACATTTTCTGCAAAGCTTATGATCTTTCAAAAATGTCCAGCGTGAGTTGATGCCCATGGATTGAAATGTTTTACATGATTCTAGAGAATTACAATGATGGTTAAGGCCAAACATTCTTTCTGTGATTGTGACACTACATTCGTGTATAATGGCAACTCTGATTCAGCATCGCAATGTAAATTAATGAAGTTATCGTCTTTGCGGCCTCTTCTTTCAGTTTTGGTCGCATCATTCGGAGATGGAATCGTGACCACACACACAGCTTCTACTAACTCGCCTAATCAATCGCTAAAATCCGACAATGCAACGCTGTCGATGCATCGTCCAGTTTAGTTTAATCGTTGCGGGTAGTCTGTCAACTAGCTCTTGAAGCAATGCGATATTGCAGAGATATTCGTCGAGCCCGCACGCTTTGATCGTTGTACACATGTTCTGGACTGTAATTCCAAAATTAATCAATTTATTAAGTTTCTCCGCTTTTTTTTTTATCCAAAATATATATTTTTATTAAGGCTCATATGGCGTCAACCTGACGGGGCCGGGAGTTCAATATTTCGACAATGTTTGCCTTATGTTAGTAATATGTAACCGATTACTCGCGGTTGGCTCGAGGTTAGTATTACAAGTGTTTTCGTAATTGTGATGTTGCTGTCTCCAATGCTCTGTACCTGTGCCCGACACGGGATACTTCCTTTTGGGATGCAGCTGACCATTAATCAGCAGCGCCCCCTAGTCTGTACCCCATATCTAGCGTGGTGCGTCTTCTCGACTCGAGGAATCCAGGATAGAATGGTCACTAGCCGGCGCAAACATCAGCTCGTGTAGAGTTGTCATGAGCGATACAACCTTTTGCTCTTGTTGAATGATCAGTGGACTGCACAACCTTTGGCCCGTGTATCTGTAAAGAGTGTGTGTATGTATTGCCGCGACTAAGTAAAAGTTTATAGATCGGATAGGAGGGATATGAAACAGGGACACAACGAAGGAAACATCATTAAACGTTGACATCGGCGTTTCTGAGGAACAGGTATAGATGAAGCAGAAGATCAGGATCACGGCTACCTAAGATATCCCGGACGGGGATATCCGATTGTCTGCCTTTTGCTCTCAGTGCTCTAGAGAGCTGAGAGCGAACAGCATGGAACCGGATACACGACCAGACAACATGCTCGATGTCGTGGTAGCCATCGCCACAATCACAAAGATTGTTTGCTGCGAGCCCAATGCGATAGAGATGCGCGTTTAGGTTGTAGTAATTGGACATAAGCCGAGATATCACCCGAATGAAATCACGACCTACATTCAATCCCTTAAACCAAGCTTTCATCGAAACCTTAGGAATAATCGTGTGTAGCCAGCGACCGAACTCATCTTCACTCCACATGCGCTGCCAACTAACGAGTGTGTCCTGACGAGGAATGTGAAAAAATTCATTATAGGCAATTTGCCTTTCAAAAAGTGTGCCTTCTGAAGCGCCCACCTTAGCTAGCGAGTCCGCTTTCTCATTCCCCGGAATCGAGCAATGAGAGGGAACCCATGCTAAGGTTGTGTGGCATATAGAGTAAAAGTGTAAATAGAACTTAATTCAGACCTTGTCCCCCGTCGCTATCGTGTGAGCAAACAGCGGCAGAACGGACAATGTCTTAACACACACATCGAGCTGAACTCGTCCTCGCGCACACACACTCTCGTGAGCGACTTTCCTCCACATCTCCACATTCTTGGATCAACGCTCGAGAAGGTAAGTTGCACATTTGGCGATCCTGCCATTCAATTATTTGAAAAGCGAACGGAATCTACATGCGCAAGCTCATAAATTTGTGAATAAAAGTCACATTTAGCAAGCGGATTGGGACAACCGCGTAATTATGCATTGCCAAACCTGAAGGTTAAACTGCTGCCGCTCAGATCGTTTCAAAACGATGCTAATTTTGATGTGTTATGCTAAAATAAATCTGCTAGAGTCGTTTCAAAACGACGCCATTTCCAAAATGTTGAGAATGCTTGCTTAATCGTTTCGAAACGATGCTATTTTTTCCTGATGTCAAAAAGAAATCTGCTGCGTTTCAAAAAGACGCCATTTTTGAAAACTTGGTTCAATCGCTTCGAAATGACGCCATTGCAAAAATGCGGATCTGCTTCAATCGTAAAAAAAAAAAGAACGATGCCATTTCGAAAAACGTAAATTTGCTACCTAATAATGCAAAGCGAGGAAAATGCTGAAACTAATTTTTTTTCTGTTTGTTGTTATGGAACAAATACATCACTATTAATAATACTGAATAGCTTTAGCAATCTATCAGTGATTAATAATTGTGTCGAAAATTACAGGCAAAAAAAATAAAATAAATTTCGAAGTCTCCAAAACAAATCACCCGAAAAGCTGCACAAAAATGGCAAACAACGGTAAATATGTTCGATCGATGGAAGATAATGAGGATCTCCATAGCGAGCATAATCTGGAACGAGAAACACACCACGAAATCATCGGCGAAGATATGAATCATGATGATACCAGTGGGTATTCAATGGAACACAGCGATGACAACTCATCTGAAGAAACCGAAAACGATACCAGCGATAACGACTGTAGCACTACGTACAGTTCGGATACACCTGACGAAAAAGAAGAAACTACGACAAAGGCAAAGGAATCTGACGTGAATCATGAACCGAAAACCACTGAAGCTAACAGCACGACCGAACGAGTGAAGCAAATTGAGAAAGTGCTGGTCGACCTATCCAAAGCTATCGCACTATTGCAACATCCTGTTTCCAGTATCAATCCTTCACAGCCAGTGCATACTGAAGCTGAACAGAGCTGGAACATTAGCCATCAGAGCTCCAGCACTCAGGGTTCACATACGACCATACGTCCGGAACACATCAAGGCTTTCCCTAGCGGCGTCCGCCCCAACAAAATGTGGGCCGAATGGTTCGATTTCATTGAAAACTTCGAAGTTGCGGTGTCTTTGCATAACGCAAACGACCCAATTTATAAATTGAAGTTGCTATATTTGTCGCTTGGACATGAACTACAGGCAATTGTCAAAGCAGCTAATCTACGACCCAGTTTGGGTGAGCCAGACTGTTACTCAATATTTGTGAAAAACATCGAGAATCATTTGCGCTCGATGACGGATACGGTTGCCGAACATCAGTCATTTATGAAGATGAGGCAAAGAAGTGACGAATCTACTGTTGCATTCCATGCCCGGCTCATGAAAAACGTAAAGCTGTGTGGTTACAATTCAAGCGATCAGAACCGATTCGTGCGAACCCAGTTGCTTGAAGGATTGAGGAACAAGGAACTGGTGAGAGCAGCACGTACTTATGGATATGACATACATTTTATCGTGCAATCAGCTACTCGAAACGAAGCATACGACGCAGAAACGACTGACCATGCACTCGATAATAGCATACTACAGATAGGACAGAGATATGGAGCTGATCGGAAGAGGTTGAACACTTTCCAAGAGCATGGGTACTCAAACGCTAAATATCGGCGAACAAACACGGATATTGAACGAATATCAGACCGTCGGTCGAACCCGTCAAGAGGAAAAGGCAATTTTAAACTACAATCGAGAGAGGACCAATCATTCCCGCCAACACAAGGTCGTCGGTCACGTTGCCCGAGATGCAATAACGCTTTTCATCGAAATCCGCAGTGTCCCGCCTTATCCAGAACGTGCGATAAGTGTGGTAAACGAGGACACTTTGCAGTCGCTTGTCGAACAGGACGTACCGTTCAGCAGATCATAAAGCCCCCCGAAATCGAATCCTCAAGCGAAGAACGCATCGTCAACAAACAGCAGGTAAATCAATGATTAAAATAGGAATTGAAAGCATTTTAAATATACGTTTATACAATACGTTATACAATATATCCATTTTATTTATTATTCTTCCAACATCCCTCCAAATTACTCTTCTAGAATATAAGTGCCCTCAGTTTGGAGGAAGCAATAGTCGATTGCAGTGTAGGATTCGCAAATCCTATTGGCTTCCTTATCGACTCTGGAGCCGACGTTAACGTCATTGGTGGTATTGATTGGCTACACTTAAAACGGGAATACGACAGGGGCCTGGCGAAACTTCACATCGCCCAACAACCTCAGCAAAAGCTACATGCCTATGCTTCCTCTAAACCAATGTTGATAGAATGCACATTCAAAGCCACAATCGAAGTACCAGGAACAACAAAACCATCGGTAAATGCTACATTCCATGTCGTTCCTGACGGTGCGAGATCACTGCTAGGCCGTTCCACTGCTCATGATTTGAAGCTCTTGCATGTGGGCAAAACCGTTAACAACACTGAAAGCGTAAATAGTAATAACTTCCCTAAGATGCCTGGAGTGCAAGTCAAATTTAGCGTGAATAAGTCGATCCCCCCGACAAAAAACGCATATTATAATGTCCCAGCAGCCTTTAGGGAGGCCGCCCGCAACCGATTACATGAGATGGAAGAAAGCGGGATAATCGAGAAAGTATCGAAAGCGCCGCTCTGGATAAGCGGCATGTCTGCCGTGGCGAAAGGCAAGTCAGACTTCCGTCTCGTGGTAAACATGAGGGCGCCAAACAAGGCCATAAACCGAGAGTATTTCAGGCTGCCCCTGGTAGATGAAATGCGAGTTAAACTTCATGGCGCAAAATATTTCACGAAATTGGACCTGAAAAATGCGTTCTATCATCTGGAACTAAGCGAAGAATCAAGGGATCTTACCACCTTTCTCACTGAAAACGGAATGTATCGTTTTACACGGCTGATGTTCGGGGTCAATTGCGCCCCCGAAATATTCCAGCGAGAGATGGTTCACTTACTTGCTAGTTTTGAAAATTTGATCGTTTACATCGACGACATCTTGATCTTTGCGGAAACCTTGGATGAGTTGCGACAAACCGTAAATAAAGTACTTTCTGTATTACGGAACAACAACCTCACGCTTAACCCGACGAAATGTGAATATAACAAAAGCAGTATCAAGTTCCTTGGTCATCAGTTGGATGGGGACGGTTTCCATGTTGATGAGGAGAAGGTCAGAAGCATTCGTAACTTCCGGGACCCTATCACTATTTCTGAACTGAGAAGCTTCCTAGGTCTTGCGTCCTTCATTAGTTCATACGTAAGGAATTTCGCAGAAATATCGCGTCCATTGTGGGAAATTGTTTCACAAAAAATATGGAATTGGGGTACGGACCAGAAGAAAGCGTTCGACTTAATTAAGCAACGCGTAGTGCATTGTACAACAGCGCTTGGGTTCTTCTCAGAAACTGATAAAACTGTTTTATATACTGACGCTTCCCCTAGAGCTTTAGGTGCCGTACTAGCACAAGAGAACGACACCCGTAATCCCAGAATTATTAGCTTCGCATCGAAAGCGCTTACGACAACAGAACGGAAATATGCCCAGAATCAACGAGAGGCACTCAGCGCAGTTTGGGGAGTTGAGCACTTCTCCTATTTTCTCTTGGGCAGGCATTTTACTCTTCGTACAGACGCCCAAGGAGTAGCGTTTATCCTCAATCGGACACGGGAGGATTCCAAAAGAGCTTTAACACGAGCAGATGGCTGGGCTCTTCGGCTGAGCCCCTATAGTTACGATGTGGAATACGTTCGTGGACAAGATAACATTGCGGATCCGTCATCTAGGCTTTACGAAGGCGAAGATAAACCTTTCGACGATGATTCCAGCCCATGGGAAATTGGAATGCTAGAGGCGAATGCTGTTGAAATTTTAACCGAGGAAGAAATTACATACGCCACATCGCAAGATGAGTCACTTCAACGAATATTGGCTGCCATAGAATCTGGGAATTGGTTAAATACAGACGCAAACTACCGTAATGTCCGAAATCAGTTGTCCATTTTTAACGGCATGATAATAAAGACCGGCTGTGCTGTTATACCGCCATCTTTACGCAGCAAAGCTTTAAGAGTTGCTCATGAAGGGCACCCCTCCATAGCAAAAATGAAAAGCATAGTAAGGCAACGAGTGTGGTGGCCGGGATTATCTTCCCAAGTGCAAAAATGGGTTGAATCGTGCGAAATTTGTGCAACAAATGGCAAACCAGAGAAGCCCACCCCCATGCAAAGAATTTTTGCTCCTAATGTCGTGTGGGAGACAATCGCAGTCGACTTTAATGGCCCCTACGTTCTGCTCGGTGGAATCTCTATTCTCGTTATTATAGATTATAGGTCAAGATTTCTTTTCGCGAAACCCGTAAAGTCAACTACGTTCGATTGCACGAGGAAGGTGCTCGACGAAATATTCGAAAAAGGATACCCAAAGAATATAAAGTCTGATAATGGACCTCCATTCAATGGAGCAGAATATAGACAATATTGCACAGAACGGGGTATAACAGCAGTATTCTCCACTCCTCTTTTCCCCCAACAAAATGGATTGGTAGAGAGCAGTATGAAAATCGTGAACAAGGCAATTTCCGCTGCTATTGCCAATAAAACGAATTATATAGTTGAATTGCGCGAAGCAGTAAATGCTCATAACGCGGCGGCTCACAGTATAACACAACTTCCTCCCGAGGAAATTATGATGAAACGGAAAATTAGACGAGGATTGCCTCTACTTAACCGCACAGAAACACTCATAGACGAGGCATTGCTTGACGAAAGAGATCGGAAAGCAAAACTTGAAGCTAAACGAAGAGAAGATACTCGTCGTGGCGCACGCGAATGCCGTGTGAAACCCGGCGATACTGTAATCATACAGCGCCAACTTCGCAGTAAAGGACAGTCACGATTCTCTCCCACAAGGTACACGGTAGCGGATGAGAAAAACGGGAACTTGGTCCTACATAGCGAAGCTGGCCAAACCATCAAACGGCACGTAACACACACGAAGAAAGTGTTTCCCTGGCAGAAACACCAGAATCCCGGTGAGAAGAACAGAGTAGCAAAACCTGATTGCAATGTCCCGAGTAGAGTGGTTGAGAATTACAATCGCAGAGAGAGTCGTGTGAAGGCGGCTCCGGCGTACTTGGATCAGTACGTACGACTGATCGAATAATTATTCTTCATCATATTCAATTGACCTAGAACGAAAAAAATGTTAAGAGAAAATATTACATACTTACAATCCGTGTTGTTTTTATTTTCATCCTTCCTCTCGCTGTTTACCGTCAAATGTCAAAAAGGCGAATTGCAAATTGTGGACTCATACAATTACATCACCACTAATTACACCACCTAATTTGGAAACGAACCGAAAAAACAGTGCAAAGTCGTATAGCGGTAAGATAGGGTAAGACACTTCAGTGACTGCAAAAATGGGGATAGGAATCCTTTTATTTGGATTTACTGATTCGTTTATTTACATCATTTTTTTTTGAGAGAGAGAGGGAGATGTGTGGCATATAGAGTAAAAGTGTAAATAGAACTTAATTCAGACCTTGTCCCCCGTTGCTATCGTGTGAGCAAACAGCGGCAGAACGGACAATGTCTTAACACACACATCGAGCTGAACTCGTCCTCGCGCACACACACTCTCGTGAGCGACTTTCCTCCACATCTCCACATTCTTGGATCAACGCTCGAGAAGGTAAGTTGCACAAAGGTAATCTTGAATAATTTTTCGACCAAAACACTCAATAGTTGTCTTATTCTAGTTAGGAAATAAGATGAGCGTTTATCAACTTTCATTGAACGAATTGCCTCTATTGAGCTGAGACTGTCTGAAAAAATAAAATAATGGTCGACGGGCAGTGTTTCAATGATCCCTAGTGCGTAGTATATCGCACCCACTTCAGCGACATACACGGAACAAGGATCTTTGAGTTTGAAAGAGGCATTGGAATTTTCATTGAAGATGCCGAAGCCAGTGGACCCGTTTATGAATGAACCGTCAGTAAAGAACATTTTATCAGATCTAACTTTCCCATATTCTGCCGAAAATATCGGCGGAATAGAATCGGAGCGTAGATGATCTGGGATTCCATGGATTTTTTGTCGCATGGACAGATCAAAATTGACAGAGGAATTGCAAAAGTATGGGAAGCAAACTTGGTTGGAGATGCCCGGTGAAGGGTGCACTTCATGGGTAAGGAAATCATGGTACAAAGACATAAAACTTGACTGAGGAGTCAGTTGGAGTAGATTTTCGAAGTTATCAATCACCAATGGATTCATGATCTTGCAACGGATGAGAAATCTGTAGGATAATTCTGTAAATCGAAGAGTAAGCGGGGGTACTCCTGCCAAGACTTCGAGACTCATCGTATGTGTCGAATGCAAACACCCCATTGCTATACGCAAGCAACGATTTTGTATTCTCTCCAGCTTGAGAATATGAATCCTGGCAGCTGATCGGAAGCAAAAACTGCCATATTCTAACACTGATAATATCGTTGTTTTGTACAACTGAATGAGGTCTCCTGGATGGGCGCCCCACCATGTTCCGGTTATTGTTTGGAGAAAATTGATTCTTTGCTGGCATTTCTGTTTCAAATACGCAATGTGTATTCCCCAGGTACATTTAGAGTCAAAATATACTCCAAGGTATTTGAAAAACATCGAGTGCCTGATCGCTTTACCGGATAGGTGAAGCTGGAATTGGGTGGGTTCGTGCTTCCTAGAAAAAACAACCATTTCGGTTTTCTCCGTAGAGAATTCGATACCCAGCTTGAGGGCCCACGTGAACAGGTTGTTCAGGGTATCTTGCAAGGATTTTTGCAGAACGGCGGGATTAGTACCGGTGATGGAAATAACTCCATCGTCTGCAAGTTGTCTCAGCGTGCAGTTTCTAGTTAGACAATCATCTATATCATTGACGTAAAAACTATACAAGAGGGGGCTTAGGCAGGAGCCTTGTGGTAGACCCATAAAACTGTATCGAGAAGAGTTCAAGCTGCCATGATTGAAAAACATGTGCTTTTCTGAGAGTAAATTGTACAGAAAATTATTCAGAATTGGCGAAAGTCCACGATTATGAAGTTTCTCTGAGAGAATTTCCATGGAAACTGAATCAAATGCCCCTTTGATATCGAGAAAAACGGAAGCCATTTGTTCTTTACGAGCAAATGCGATTTGGATTTCAGAAGATAGCAGCGCGAGACAATCGTTCGTCCCTTTACCTCGGCGGAAGCCAAACTGCGTATTTGACAACAAATTGTTCGCTTCAACCCACTTGTCCAAACGAAGTAGAATCATTTTCTCTAACAATTTACGAATACAGGATAACATTGCAATCGGCCTATACGAGTTGTGATCGCAAGCCGGCTTGTTGGGTTTCCGTATGGCTATCACTCTCACTTGTCTCCAGTCATGCGGGACAATATTCAGCTCCAGAAACTTGTTGAACAAGTTCAGGAAACGCTGTTTTGCCAAGTCGGGAAGATTCTTCAACAAGTTGAATTTAATCTTGTCCGACCCCGGAGCTGAATTGTTACATGAGAGGAGGGCAATTGAGAATTCTACCATCGAAAAATTCTCATAATCGCATTGGAGCGGAATGTCGCGTACGACGTTTTGTGCAGGAACGGAATCGGGACAAACCTTTCTTGCAAATTAGAAAATCCAACGGTCAGAGTATTCCTCACTTTCATTTGTATGGTTCCAGCCACGCATTCTTCTAGCCGTATTCCAAAGAGTGCTCATAGCTGTCTCCCTTGACAAACCATTGACGAATTTCCGCCAATATCCACGCTTTTTTGCTTTAATCAGACCTTTTAGTTTGGCTTCTAGAGCTTGGTACTTTCGAAACCATTCCACTAATCCAGTTTTCCTGAATTTTTTGAAAGCGGATGATTTTTCAAGGTAGACCTTTGAACACTCCTTGTCCCACCAAAGTGATGGAGGACGACGTCGGAAAGTTGTTGCAGGAACACGTTTCTTTTGAGCTTGAAGTGCGCTTTCGTAAATCAAACTCGATATAAAGTTATACTCTTCGAGTGGAGGAAGTTCATGCATTGAAACAAGTGCTTCAGATATTGTTTCTGCAAATTTTCTCCAGTCAATATTTTTCGTGAAGTCATACGCAATATCGACTGACTCACGAGAACCTGATTCATTGGCGATCGATAAAATTATTGGTAGGTGATCACTACCGTGGGGATCTTGGATTACCTTCCACGTGCAATCCAGGGATAACGAAGAAGAGCAAAGTGATATGTCTAGCATACTTGCCCGTGCAGGAGGGTTGGCTATCCTAGTTGCTTCCCCTGTATTTAAAACTGTCATGTTGAAGTTGTCGCACAGATCATAAATCAACGTGGCACGGCTGTCATCGTAGTGTGACCCCCATGCTGTTCCATGGGAGTTGAGGTCACCTAAGATTAGCCGCGGCTCCGGCAATGCCTCGATGATATCAAAAAACTGATGGCGGCCGACCATGGTTCTTGGAGGAATATATATCGTGGCAATGCAGAAGTCTTTGCCATTGATTTGTGTCTGGCAAGCGACAACTTCAATGCCTGTCATCGATGGGAGAGTGACTCTATAGAAGGAGTGACATTTTTTGATCCCCAATAGTATGCCACCAAACGAGTCATTTCGATCGAGGCGAATAATGTTGAAATCGTGGAAATTCAGCTCGTCGGCTGAAGAAAGCCATGTTTCACAGAGGGAAAATACATCACAGTTAGAACTATGAACTAAAAATTTAAATTGATCTAGTTTAGGGATGATGCTTCTGCAATTCCACTGTATTACAGTGGTCAAATCCTTGACCTCTTGCACTGAATTAGGCATCGAGGGAAATGAACGCTGCTAAAAAACCACATTTTTCTTTTAAAAATGTTCTCACAATCGGAAGCAAACATAATACTATACTTTTAAGAGGGTCATTTATATTTAAAGCATTTAAAATGTTGTCCACCAGGTCAGAAAGCGCAAGCAAACCAGATTGTGGCTGTTGCCTCGACCGCGAAAATGGAACAGACGGGGTGGGTGCTGCTCCGGGAAGTGCTGAGGACCCCTGGTGCGTAGAAGAACCGCTTAAACCAGGAGGTACTTGCTTCGGTCTATTCTCAGCACGTTCAATTCGAGTTTTCATTCCAACTGGGGAAGTTTCGGTCGTCTTTTTGGGGAGTGATGGAAAAGAAGTAATTTTTCTTTTCCTGACGGCACCCTGCGATGTACCGGAGCTTCCTGCATTGGGAGCGTCAGCAACAGGCTCGTCGTTCTGCAGAATGGAATAGGGATTGTCCTGATTCGTTGGTACGGAATTCTTAAGCATTTCTGCATAAGTCCGCTTGGAACGTTCCTTTAAGGAACGCTTGATTTTCTCCCCTCGTTGTTTGTACACCGGGCATTGGATAAGATCATGAGGGGTCCCGCCGCAATGAAGACACTTGTGCTCTTTCGCGCATTCTCATCATGGCTGTCTCCACAATCTGCGCAACGTTTTTTATTGCAACAATAGGCGGCCGTGTGACCGAGTTGCATACATTTGTTGCATTTCATTACCCGGGGTACAAACAACCGAACAGGTAAACGAAGTGCACCTATTGCAACGTAGTTTGGAAGGGCGGAACCCTCAAAAGTCACACGAAAAGAGTTTGTCCGATTGAGAACCCTTTTGTCATTTTTTTGTGACACAGATTTCAGTCGATCGCATGCAAGAATCTTCACAGTTTTTAGTGAAGAGTTCTTGAAGCGACCGACACCATCGATAATCTCTTTTCGAGTCAAACCCTTTTCGGTTATTACGCCGTCTATTTCGACGATGCAACAGGGCACGTATACGCGATACTCAATCGCAAAGAGGTCGCAGCGCGTGATTTCGTTCGCTTGGGTCCTGTTTGAGACGACAACTCGTAGTTTGTCTGGCCCCATCCGTGTAATCTCGGTAACTGCAGAAAACTTCTGAGTAAGTTCCTTCGAGATACGAATGACATTGAGAGGTTTAGATTTTCGTCTAAAGTATACAATGAATGGGCCTTTGGAGCCTTCATGGTTTTCTTTTGGACGAAAATCCTGTTTTTCGTCAATGTCCTCATCTTCGGAACTTCCAACTTCATATACAGAAGTTTCTTCCTCAACTTCTGCTTCATCTTCCTGCTCTTCAGGAGGAGGATCAGTATCGGAAATATTCAATGGCGTCGATGGGGGATCCTTCCCGCCCTCAGCCATATAAAAAAAATCGGTCAACTGTTCGATATGAACAGAATATAATGATTCAAAATAAATAAATGAGTGAAAAAAAAATATTTTTTTATAAGGTTATGATTTATTTTATGTCAAATAAAATGCTAAAATGAAAAAAAGTTCCAATAAAAATTCAACGGTATATAAGAAATAATGATCACCCCTAATGCCAACGTTTGCCGATTTGGTTAACACAAAGTTGAACAATGGTGTATATCGTGCACAGAAGGAAGAAGGAATGATAGGGAAACAAAAGAAAAATAAATTTCTACTTGCCGCGGCTGTGTGGCGTGTGTGATGAATGTGTCTGATTTGGATCCTCAGCGCGCACCACTTTAAATTTCGCTACACTCGCAAGCGCAACCGATGAAAAAGTACACTATTATTCGATGTGAAAAAAACACCTTTGTTGGATCGATTAATAACTTGTCCGATCTGCTTGCGAGTTGTCGAACCAATGATCCGCTTTTGGTGCAGGTAATTCTCGAATACGGTTAATCAGTGAGTGTACAATAATTTCGGGACGTCCGAACAGTACTCGCAACTCGCAAGATTACTCCTGTTAAACACGATGGATGCAAGAGACGGCTACGAACGGAATCTAGTGCTTTCCCCTTTAAACTCCGTTGAAGATGAAAAAGATTTTCTTCATCGCTAAACCCACAAATTCTCGTTAAACTTTCGTAACTCGATATGAACAACGGCCATTCCTCAGGGTTGCTAGAAAATACGGGTAAGTCTCGCGATACAGCTTGCCTGGCTGCTAACTGGCTTCTACTTAGCTCATGACTGGAGACTGCTACCGTCTGACTTCGAATTCGAATTTCCGTGATCTCTATTGCATACGAACACACTATTTATAACATTAGATCTCGATTCGAATTTCCTGCTCATGATCGGTTCCTCACCATGATCACCAAAACGTTGTAACACGGCGAAACGATCTACCAATTGCTTCTTCTCCAATGCATGTGTCTGGTCGGAAGGCTCTAGTTCCAATTATAATCGACTTGACACTCTTACTCCTACATCATTAATCGCTGCCTCGATTGTAGTCGAACATGCCTTAGGAACGGCACCGGTTGACTTCGATGCATGACACTGCTCTCCCGTTAGGTGATCTGGAACGTGTGAACTCGAAGCTGGTTGTTCTCACAGATTCTTCAGTGCCTTCAACTCCTCGTCTTTTTGCCGCAACAACTGCTCAAACGCCTTATCCTGCTCGTCTAATATCCGCTGCAACAACTCCATCTGTCATATAGCAGCAAGCCTTGGGAATAAGGTGACGTATATTTCATCACGAATAAAAACGTATTTTCCGTTCCTTTGTTTTTCTCTGTGATTTTCAGTAATATTCAAGACTATTTTTGACGGTATTTCGAAAGAAGCCGGGACGATATACTGAGAAGAAAGGATTTTTCTTGAAGTCGGAATTATTTTTCAAGTGTTTTTGGAGTGTGAAGTTGCCATTGGACCCGCTTCAAGGATTTTAGAAGTTCTCTATCATTCATCTAGATACATTTAATATAAGTTTTCGTTTTTTTCTTTCACGCATACGTATACATATACATATACATACACATATTTCATTTTATTATTTTTTTTTTTAATTTTATCATTTAATATTTACGTGTTCTAAAGAATCTTCTCTCTCATTTTTACGACTCTTTCGACTCTCAACTTCCACGTATTAGACAATACCAGAACGCCCCGGCATCATCGAAAAACCGTTGGGTGGTATATTTCCGTCCGAAAGGGAAACCTCTAAGAGTATCTCAAATTTGCAAAGACCTGACGTCTAACTACTCAGGTGTCTTAGAAATGACGAAAGCCAATAAAGATAAACTTCGTGTTGTGCTCTCAAATTACAAAGACGCTAACGCGATAGTGAGAAACTCTATGTTCACTAATGAATATAGAGTTTATATTCCGGCTCACATTGTTGAAATCGATGGTGCAGTTACGGAAAAATCTCTTCAACTTCAAGATTTTGTAAAAGCTAAGGGTATCTTCCACAATGCAAATATTCCACACTAAAGTTTTGGAGGTGAGATCTCTGAACTCTTTGAAATCTGAGGGTACAGAAAAAAAGTATTATCCTTCTGGCTCTTTTAGAATTTCCTTCGAAGGCACAGCACTTCCAAATTATGTGCTTATTGACAAACTTCGTCTTCCAGTTCGGTTATATATCCCTAAAATAATGACTTGCTTAAATTGCAATCAGTTAGGTCACACTAAAACCTACTGTTGTAATAAAACGAAATGCTCAAAATGTGGAGACGACCATAACGAAGTCACTTGTAACAAAGATGTTGGTAAATGTATTTTTTGTGGAGATGTTCCTCATATAATTAAGGATTGTCCGAAATACAAATAACGTTCGATGAAACTCAAGCAATCACTTTAGGATCGTTCTAATCGATTCTTCGCTGATATGTTCAAGGCAGCTTCACCTCAGGTACCCGAGGCTTCAGAAAATCCTTTTTCTGTTTTATCAGAGGATGATGATTCGGATTCTCAATTTGATCCAGTAATCACAGGAACAGTCAGGAAGAGAAAAATTACTTCTTCATCTAAGCCATCTAAAAAAAGAGGATTGATCTCTAATAATCCAGAATCTTCTAATTATTCTCCTCCACCCAAGAATAACCCTCCTGGTTGGAGATCTTCAAATTATGACGTTCATTTCCCTGAATTGTCAAACCATTCTCAATTTACTTCTCAATCGGTTCCTGAATCCTCATCTTTTACAGGAGGTATATCCTTTTCATCAATTGTTCAATGGATTCTTGATTTTTTCGGAATATCAGATTCAATGAAAGGTTTAATTTTTGCTTGGCTTCCTTCTATCAGCCAGATAGCTAAACAAAAGACTTCAAAGTGGCCCCTCCTCTCGTTCATTAATTTCGATGTCTAATTTATTGGATGAGTCAGGGAAATCCTCTATTTTGCAGTGGAATTGTAGAAGTATTCTTCCTAAACTTGATTCTTTCAAGCAAATGCTCCATTTTTTGAATTGTGATGCGTTTGCTCTTTCTGAGACATGGCTTCGTTCGGACAATGTGTTAAACATCCATGATTTCAATATTATCCGTTTAGACTGCGCTGATTCCTATGGAGGAGTTCTCATAGGTATTAGAAAATGCTACCCATTTTACAGGATTCTCCTGCCTTTAGTCACAGGAATTGAAATTCTTGCGTGTCAGGCACGTATCAAGGTTAAAGATTTATGCATTGCTTCTATTTATATTCCACCAAGAACTATGCTTAATTATAGAGATCTTGTGAATATTGTTGAACTTTTACAGCAACCTAATCTTATTTTGGGAGATTTCAACTCTCATGGAATTGGATGGGGTGAGTCTTTTGATGATCGAAGGGCCAATTTGATTTATGATCTTTGTGAGGACTTCAACATGGCAATTTTGAATACAGGTGATGGAACAAGAATTGCTCCATCTTCAGGCCGCACTAGTTGCTTAGATTTGTCCCTGTGTTCTTCCTCTTTTTCATTAGATTGTTATTAGAATGTCATCCAAGATCCACATGGAAGTGATCATTTGCCAATCACTATTTCCATTTCAAATAATTCAAAATCGTCTGAAACAACAAATATTCAGCATGATTTATCTAGAAACATTGATTGGAAGAGATTTTCTTCAATTATTTCAGAATCGGTGGCATTAGTTCATGAGTTACCCCCGCTGGAAGAATATAATTTTCTAACTGGTTTAATTCTTGACTGTTCTATTGATGCTCAGACGAAGCGCTTTCCTGGTAATTCGTTTCGTAGACGTCCTCCTAATCTATGGTGGGACCAAGAATGTACAAATCTCTATAAAGATAAATCGAATGCGTTCAAGGATTGGCGAAAATTGGGCACCCGTGAACGTTATGATAACTACATTTATCTGGAGCGTAAATTCAAAAGCTTCATTAAAGCTAAAAAGAGAGGCTATTGGCGTCATTTTGTAAATGGACTTTCACGAGAGACTTCCTTGAGCACTCTTTGGAGAGTTGCCAGCAGTGTTGTAAACGGTCGACATTTCTCTCAACCATCACATACCGCCCTTGCTCAAGAGTTACGGCTCAATATGTATTGCGAATGTAACCAAGAATGCATTGCTCGGTTCTAACAGTCACATCAGAAATAAACACACGACTATCAATTGAACGTTTATATGTTTTCTCTTTCTGTCGACCGTACCCAGAAGAGCGATGAAAATATGCTATTTCCATTCTACCATTCGTGCTCATAACCATCCCTCAATTCCGGCTAATATGACTGTAGTTTTAATGTCATTTGACATTAAAACTGCAGTGGTGTGCATTCTTTTTCTCCCTTTATTCTGCATTCAAGCGTAGCTGCACATATACATCCACCTGCTCACTCACACATCCATACACGATGGATGGTATTCAGACGGATTGCTATATCAAAGCAACCGTCGAACTCTCCCCTATCAAGTGCGAATGTGTTGAATGAACGTTTTCAGCGGTGAGCGTTCCCCGTGAACACTGTTGTTTAATTACGGGGCGATGGATATCTAATGTATAGGACGAAAAAAAGCCGAAATGTCATATGACATTTTTAGTTCGACGGTTGTTTGACTGTTCATTTTATGATGTTCATTAATGACACAGCACATACGTCTCCATGAACAGTCATACGATGGTGACCATTAGCAACACTGGTTGCCAGACAAATGAGAAATTCATCTCATTCAAATGAAGAAGTTGAATATTCAGAAAGGTGGATTTTTGACTTTGCCAAGAAGATATGTCCAGACTCAGCCCCCGCACCTTCTCCCTTCTTAGAGACATCTGATGATGTTGAGCCTCCGTTCAGTATGACTGATTTTTCTCTTGCTCTTCTTTCTTGCAACAACACGGCTCCAGGGTCAGATAGGATCAAATTTAATTTGTTGAAAAATCTACCTGATAATGCGAAGAGACGTTTGTTGAAACTGTTCAATGCTTTCCTTGAGCAGAATATTGTTCCACATGAGTGGCGACAAATTAAAGTTATAGCTATTCTGAAACCTGGTAAACCTGCGTCTGATTATAATTCTTATAGACCAATTGCAATGCTATCTTGCATTCGCAAATTACTAGAAAAAATGATTCTCCATCGTTTAGACAGCTGGGTTGAATCTAATAATCTTCTCTCGCCTTCGCAGTTCGGGTTTCGTAGAGGCAAAGGAACCAATGATTGTCTAGCGCTTCTTTCATCAGAGGTTGACTTTGCCTTGTGTAGTAAGCAACAAATGGCATCAGTGTTCCTAGATATCAAAGGTGCGTTTGATTCTGTTTCCATTGAAGTTCTTTTTCAAAAACTTCGTCGAAATGGGTTTTCCCAGAAATTAAATAGTTTTCTGTTTAACCTAATGCGTGAAAAACATATGAGTTTTTCTCATGGTTCTTCGTCAGTTTAGCTACATGGGTCTTCCTCAAGGCTCATGTCTTAGTCCAATTCTTTACAACTTCTATGTAAATGATATTGATGTTTGTTTATCGGGAAATTGTACCTTGAGACAGTTTGCAGATGATTGTGTAGTATCGGTAATGGGCAAAGACAGCACCGATCTTCATAATCCTTTGCAAGATTCTCTTAACAATTTGGTTGATTGGGCCTGTAGATTGGGTATTGAATTTTCTTCTGAGAAGACAGAGATGGTTGTATTCTCAAGAAAACATAATCCTGCACAAATACAGCTTAAACTTTTGGATATACCTATTCGTCGCTCGATGTCATTCAAGTATTTAGGTGTTGTGTTTGACTCCAAAGGAACATGGGGTAAACACATAGGCTACTTGAAATAAAAATGTCAGAAAAGAATAAATTTTCTTCGATCCATAACAGGAACTTGGTGGGGAGCTCATCCTGAGGATTTGATTAGGTTGTATAAAACAACCATTTTATCTGTTATGGAGTATGGCAGTTTTTGCTTCAGGTCCGCTGCCTGTACCCATATTTTGCATCTGGAAAGGATTCAATATCGCTGTTTGCGTATTGCTCTAGGTTGTATGCAGTCAACACATACAATGAGCCTAGCTGGCATACTTCCTCTTTCCGTACGTTTTTTCGAGTTATCATTCCGTTTTTTAATACGGTGTAAAAAACTTAATCCGAAGGTGATAGCAAACTTTGAAAAAATGTTGAACTCAGGCTTTCGATCTAGGCGAATGTCTCTATATCATGAATTTTTGACTTTGGAAAGTCCATCTACTTTATCTGGTTTCCAGATCATTCCTTCGATTTTATCCAATTCCTCTATTACTATCGACCTGTCAATGAAGGATTATGTGCATAATATTTCAGATGATCTCCGCCATTTAGTTATACCTGCGATATTCCTGTCAAGGTATAAACATATTGACCCAACCAAATCTTTTTTTACTGATGGATCTTGTCTTAATGGATCCACAGGCTTTGGTATATTCAATATCAACTTCTTCACTTTCCGTATGCTTAGTTTACCTTGTTCGGTGTTTGTTGCAGAATTGGCTGCAATATACATGGCCTTACTCCATATTCAGACCTTGACCCCAGATCACTTTTTTATTTTTTCTGATAGTCTCAGCTCTTTAGAGGTACTCCGTTCAGTGAAAACTAGATATGCGTCGTATTTCTTATCTGAAATCCATCAACTTTTAAGTGCTCTGATAACTAGTTCATTTAATATAACTTTTGTATGGATTCCGTCTCATTGTTCGGTACCAGGAAATGAGAAAGCAGACTTTCTAGCTAAGAAAGGCGCTATGGAAGGAGACTTATTCTATAGGCCTATTACTTTCGATGAATATCTTCATTTTCCTCGTGAACGGGCACTTGTATCTTGGCAGTCAAGTTGGAATAGTAGTGATAAAGGCCGATGGCTATATTCTATCATTCCTAGGGTTTCTCTCAAACCATGGTTTAAAGGGTATAATTTTTCTCGTGATTTTATACGGGTAGTGTGCAGACTCATGTCTAACCATTATTCTTCGAATGCACATCTTTTTCGAATTAACATCAGTGATAGTAACCTATGCGTGTGTGGTATAGGATATCAGGATATTGATCATATTGTGTGGTTTTGTTCTGAGTTTCAAAATGACAGGTTATTTTTAATAGAAAATTTTCGCAATAAGGGAATGCCACCTAATTTTCCGATTCGCGACGTTCTGGCTACTCGTAATATTGATGCTATTTCTTTAATTTATGATTTTCTCAAATCCATACACTTTCAAATATGAATATATATGTTTAGTTTTCCTTTGTTGTTTTGATTTCCATTATTAGCGTTTCCTTTTCTCTATTGCAACTTTCTTCTTCAGAATTCGAAAAGTGAGCAGATTTTCATCCCTTCCTCAGTCCCAAGGAGATAGCTAGTTCCTAGGAGATGGACATCTCTGTAACAAGAAGCTTAAACAAGAAGCCTTTAATATTATGTTATTGTGAATTTTGTCATTATCCATATTGTAACATTTTACGAAAAGATAATAGGGTTTTTATGCCTTTTTGAGAAAGAACATTGGCATTGTTCTACTCAAATAGGCTTTTCCCTATTCATTAACTCGGCTCATTGTTACTTAATGTTGCTGAGCCATTTGAAAATAAATTTAGTACAAAAAAAAAACTCCATCTGTCTATAAAGCTGACGATCCTGTTGATCTTGCTGTTTATTTTGACCAGTAGTCCTTTCAGCGAATGGTGTAGAAAATCCGACCGGGACCAGAGCTCTGGCACTGGAACATTGCTCACAACTACAATCGCGGTTCTGGATACTTTCGTTCACACCTACACATTTGAAGTGATACAATAGCCCACGAACATCGCATGTTACCATCCGGCTGCTATTTGGGGATTGACATAGCGCACAACTTGCCTCCTCGTCGCGGTTGTGACAATATGTGTGTAGAAATGTTTGTCGCGCTCAACCATCAGCGTCAAAGTTTGTTCAATCCATGAAAATCCATTAAAGTAATTGTCGCTCCCCAAACTCGTGATAGAAAGCTCAATGTCGTCAACGCGAATTACCATCTCAAGGGTGTGTAGTGAATGTGAACGAAAATACACTGCTGTTTCGCAATAAATTCCGTTCTTGTATCGAGCTGTGTGTGTTTTTTTTTTTTTTTTTTTTTTAAAGAGGTGAGGAACGCTCTACCAGCCTTACCTGGGAAGGGTTAACCCAGACGTCGAGTGGGGATCGCACCCACAAAAACCAAGCCCTCTACTCGTTGCCTTATTCCCCCTGGGACCACATCTAGGCGACTACTTCAGGGGGCGGCATGTGCTCACTTCTCGAGTTTTCAACGCTAACTAGCGTTGTCCTTCCCTTTTTCTCAATATTTTTTTTTTCTTTCTATTCGTTATTAATTCCACTGCGCTGATGTCCTCTTCGCAGGCATTTTGAATTTACCCGTCGAGACGTGAACCGATTAGGAATTGCCCTCCAACTTGACGCGCAACCCGTCACAGCCACCCTCGCGGGGTTTCTCACCTGTCGAGACGTGAACCGATTAGGAAGCGCCCTCCAACTTGACGCGCGCCCCGTCACAGTCACCCTCGCAGGATTTCTCTTCCCAACGGAGCGCCGATTAGGCAGTGCCCTCCAACCTGACGCGCACTCCGTCACAGCTACTCTCGTGGGGTATTCACCATTTTGATCGTGGCTTCATCCTTGATGCTCGTTTCTTCGAGATGTTCGCGGTGTTCCTCCATCCAGGAGGAAGCTGTGTGTGTGAAATCATCTCAAGGCATGAATGATGTCCTCTCATTGTGTTGTGCTGGTTAGCTCGGTCGCGTCTGTGGTTTCATTTCATTCCATAGTTTGTTTTAAACTACTTCAGTTCATTCACCTCTAGCCCTGAGAAGGACCCTTATGGAAAAAAAACTCTACTCCATACTTCTCCTTCACCTGTCTCGTCGCTCGTCGCTCGTCGGCTACGATGTGGCTCCGATGACCGCCAAACGAGAGGTGGTGTGGTTTCGAATCGGGGATGGCTTATTTATACCAAATATGTGTAAAATGGGCAGAAACGGATGTTTGAGTTGCTCGTTTTTGATGGTACGGAAGGTAAGTACACAAACCGGCAGAACAAATGTATGGGAAAATGGTAATGCGTCCAGTTTTCATTCATTTAAAGCTTTATGGATTACGAAATTGTAATGTAAAAAACATCAAACAAATCTTAGAGAATTTCCGATTCGATTGGTTGGATTGGCTAAATGGCCTTGTCAACAAGCAAAATATACGTTATTGGTCAGATGCAAGCCCACGTGTGCTTCATAAAATACCATTGCATTCGCATACGGATCGATGAACTACAACCGGAATAAATTTGAACTCAATATATCGAAAAACCTGTGTTTTATTGAGAAAAAAGTTCACACATCCTTAATGAAAGACCAGTTAATTTCATCTTGGTTGATAAGAAATGTGTTGGAATATGATATAGTAGTTAATTAGGCATCAATCATTACTTCAAATGTCTGCCAATGGTTTCTGACATTGTTGAAGGTGCTGTTAGTGTTGGATATGTTTTCAAACGTTGCAATTCTAGAATTGTCCCGAGTTCCAATATTTGCGAATGATGAGTTTGTACCAGACGAACGAAACGTGCGCGATCAACAATCGCCGCCATTCTAGTTTGAGCTGCTCGCTGTTCATTTTCCTCTAATTCTGAATCTTTCAGCAGATGTTGCTCTGTGACATCGATGTTCAGTTCCTGAGTTTGTTTGTCCAATAATTTATTTTCTTTCCTCTTGATGTTTATAGTGTCCTCTAGCTCTTCGACAGTTTTCTTACTGAAATGAAAATATTGATTACCTCGTGTCTACTATATTATCCACGGACACTAATTTCAAACATACACTTCAAGTAACATTTTTTCCTGTGCGTAAATCGTGTTTTCAATCTCTTTTTCAAGTGCCAATTGTCCCAAATCGGCGACTATTCCCATTTCTTTGTTCTTCAACCAATCTTGTACTTCCTTAGTAATTTTACATTTTTCAATCATTTTTACGTGGTCCTTCAGGTCCCTTATTTCAAGCTTTAACGTTTTGTGTTCCCATTCCTGGGCAATAATTTTACGCCTAAATATAGCCGCATTTATCATTGACTTAAGCTTTTTCTCGCCCGCTCGCTTTATTACGACATTTATGTCGTCAACGTCTGTGCGATGTATTAGAATACAGTTGAGGAAGTCACTAGTTTTTCCGGACATGCTTACTTCAATTAAACCACGTTTGATAATGATTTGCACATCTCGATTGGTAGAGTCGTCGTACTGAAAAAAAGAATATCAGTTATAAGAGGTCGTGTGTTCAAATATCTTGCATTGAAACGTGAATGATAAGTAAGTTTCTTTTCATAGTCAACAAAATAAAAAAAGAAAAAAAATAGTCCTCAATTGGGTTCTCAGATGGGGACCAACACTAGGGTAGGAGCCTGTTCGTCGGTCTCAAATGTTCCTATCTCACGCCTCCTCGAAGATCACATGACGACATTTTTAGATCGGGTGTGACCTGGCAACACACACCTTGTCTTGACTCCGAGGATAATGCCGACACGAATCTGCAGGCGATACGTTTGGCATCAAGACGTTGATGACATTCGCTGGATGTGCCATCAACCAAGTGAAAACATAGAGAACATTATGAGAGGCTGTTCCGTTTTGGCCAACGCAGCCTACACCGAGCGCCACAACAAAGTGTCACTCATTGTTCATGTGGTATATTGGAAGACAACGTACCAAACTACCGGTATCTGCCTACACCTGTCCTTGAAAATGACCGTTTGAAGCTGTTCTGGGATCGCACTGTTCTGACCGACCTCTCGTTCCACCACAAGCGTCCGAATATTATGACGTATAACAAGAGCGACCGACACTTCACCATCATCGATGTCGCTATTCCACTGAACCTGAATCTGGAGGAGACCCACGGTCTCAAAATTTGTAATTACCGACCATCGGCCGTGGAACTCAAAGGATTGTGGGAGCTGAGAGAGGTTCCGAGAATTGTTACAGTCGTTCTCTCTGGAACTGGAATTGTCCCGGAAACACTTCTGGGAGCGCTAAAGATGATGGACATCGTTCGCTTATTAAGCGATCGATCTTAAGTTCAAACTCAGGGCCCTCAATTGACCATCTTTGTTTTGTTATAGAATAACTACGCGATGGAGATCGATTCAGTGTCGAAATCCTGGCCACTCTCTATCCATATGCAAGCTCTTCTTGCAACAAGAGAAACTTCGGGCTGTTGTGCTATAAATAATTGTTATGTCATATCAGCTGTCTGCGCTGTCCGGTCTGCTGAATAATGGAGGAACAGAAAGAATATATTTACGCCTGAATGGCTACTACTGTGTAATTTACAATTTATAGAACCATAAACATATGTTCACGATTAAAAACCTGGCTCTGTTACAGTTAAAATGCTAATAAAGGCCGTTTTATATTATCCAGCACGTAGCGTAAACGGCACGTACAGACACGGGCAGACAAATACATGATGTATCCATATTATCAGGCATAGCAACTTCTCTGTACGGACCGGCAGCGCAGACGGAGCGGAGAAATTTGTTTTCGGAGCGGAAGAGTAAATTCGCGTTGACGAAATTGAGCCAAGCGTAGCTACTGGGGATTGAATCCGTTTCGTACCGAAGAGCGACGAACGCATCCATACCAAGAACTTCGATGTTTGATATGCATGTATGGTGCTACTCGCCCGTGTAGTTCGTGCCCGGCACCGGCAAAATATTCTTTTCGAGAATTCCTTCATGCATTTGTCTGAAACGAGCTGTCTATGCCCGGAGCCGTTCCGCTATATATACGCATACACATTTGAGACACACGCAATAATATTTGTCTTGCATGAAACGTGCCGTGCCGGTTACGCTACGTGCCTGATAATATAATATTACATTAAGCCTAAATAAATGAACAAATGGGATGAAAAAAATAAAATAGTTTTATATTCTCTGATATCTTGCTATCTACATCTACTGATGAGAAATGTTACGAGCGTTGCGTCGGCTCTGTCTTTGCATAGGTTTGTTATAGCACCCCCAAATCAAATTTAGGTTGTCTGGATAAGAAAAACCATCTGCGGTGATTTTTTTTGTAAAATTTATTTTTAGGTTTGATTGATTTAGGTTTTCTGGATAAGAAAAAAAATCTGCGGTGATTTTTTTGTAAAATTGTTTTTTTCACTTGTTTCAATAGTTATTGGAACTGTTTGATTCAATTCGTAAAGTATTTTTTGGTTGTGAATCAATATGTTTGGCGTCTATCAACATCGTTTTGAAGTGTTGAAAAAATTTTTCTATACAATGCTTATAAATGTAAACGAAAATGCTATTCAGAAACATATAATTTTTTATGCAATTTGATCAGCGATTCGTTGAGTTGAGAGCCATTGATGTAAAGAACTTTCAGATGATTATTGAACATGTTTTACAAAACAAGTTTTAAATTTAATTACATAATTCCTCCGAAAATTTAAGTTTATTTTCAGTTTATTTTCGTTTGATGAATTCCACCCCGGAGATAAATTTGCCGGTTGGTGGTACCACAGTTTTCGGTGTCGATGATTATGTGCGATCGTAATAACCTCCTATTGTTGAGGATAACTTTGTAATTTATAGTTCTATTATCATAACGAAAACCTGGCAGTTATAAACTTTTGCTCGGGTAAAGAAAAAAATGTTTCAACATAGGAGGCTAACAAACTCAATTGAAAAACATATTTCAAGTTACTTGCTGCATACAGTGTCGGGCAAAACATTAAGACAACTGCTCAAGCAAAAAATGAAATTCTGGTAAGTAATTATCGTGTAAACAAGAAGTATGTAAGGTTTCAATTCTCGAATTCTAGTTACAGTCAACGAAAAATAGGTCGTGCGGATAATTGCACGAAAACACAGCGGATGGTCATCCGGAAAATGTTCAAGGCAGGCAGTAGCCAACGCGAAATCGCAGAGTACTTGGAATGATCCAAAACTTCAGTTTTTAATGCCCTCCACGACTGCAAAAAAATCACAGGAGGGTTGTGCCCGAGACACGACCGCATAGTTGACGTAGGATTCCGTTGATTTTGGAGCAGCTCATGGCCACAGGATACTCAATATACATCACCAGGTTATAAAGTTATTACAAACAATGTTCCGGGCACCGTGCAACGAAAGAGAAAATGCTATTTCAATCTATAATATACTTCTTTGGTCATTGATTTATTTGACTTAGCTTTATATTTAGATAGATCTTGACTATTTTGACTTGGGTTTAAAAATAATACATGATGACTCTTTGTCTTCTTCTGCTTAATTGAATAAACATAAGAAAAGGTTTGTAGTGGATTTAGTGGTATTTTCTTTACATTTGTGAACAGAATGTTGTTCCGCAGTCTACCACGATATCTCATCTAACCCGTTAAAAGTATCTGGTTCATATAGGAAACGTTTTTTTTCAGAGCTTCCATTTGATGTATCAAAAGAGAAAAAAAAATTACAGATTTTGAACAATGAAAATACTTAATTCAAATGCAATTACTACACACAATTTTAGTCCTATGTCAAGATCGCGTCCGTGCCCCTAGGCTCAGACCCATCAACTTTTTCTAATATTTCTCCATTTTTCCAATTTTTCTCGCCTCATAAATTTTCCTTGGTTGAAAATGAACGCAACAAAACAGACAGTTTAAACCAAACGACCCGTTCGCGAGGGGCTACCATATACAATTTTACACTTACACTTGTGCTAAATTTTTCATAATACACGATCGGTTAATGATATGAGATTTCACGAAGCAACAAACATTAAAGTTGTAAATTTAATTTTTTTTGCTAGAATTAATCGTATCACCAATACAAAAATGCCCCTGACTTGCATATATTTGCAATGTCGATCTCCCCCAGGCAGCTTGGCTTTGATGTCTCTGTTAGGGAATACATTTCGATAGGAACGAAATCTACTTTCCCTACTTTCATGTATTTGCAATGCCGATTCCCCCCAGGCAGCTTGTTTTTGATGTCTCTGTTAGGGAACCGCCAAGCTGCCTGGGGGAGATCGACATTGCAAATATATGCAAGTCAGGGGCATTTTTGTATTGGTGATACGATTAGTTCCAGCAAAAAAAAATAAATTTACAACTTTAATGTGGGTTGCTTCGTGAAATTTCATATCATTGACCGATCGTGTATTATGAAAAATTTAGCACAAGTGTAAGTGTAAAATTGTATATGGTAGCCCCTCGCGAACGGGTCGTTTGGTTTAAACTGTCTGTTTTGTTGCGTTCATTTTCAACCAAGGAAAGTTTATGAGGCGAGAAAAATTGGAAAAGTGGAGAAATATTAGAAAAAGTTGATGGGTCTGAGCCTAGGGGCACGGACGGGATCTTGACATAGAACTATAATTGTGTGTAGTAATTGCATTTGAATTAAGTATTTTCATTGTTCAAAATCTGTAATTTTTTTCTCTTTTGATACATCAAATGGAAGCTCTGAAAAAAAAAACCGTTTCCTATATGAACCAGATCCTTTTAGCGGGTTAGATGAGATATCGAGGTAGACTCCGGAACAACATTCTGTTCCTAAATGTACAGAAAATACCACTAAAACCACTACAAACCTTTTCTTCTGTTTATTCAAATAAGCAGAAGAAGCCACATGCTGCTTCATCTTCGACTTCTCCGGGTCCTGATCCGTGGACTGCGTTGGCCATTTCATGACGTTAACTTGGCGTCGGCTTTATCCTGGAACCACTTTCTTATCCACCCAGTACAGGGAGCCAACCCCAGGCCAGAAGAAGCACCCCTACACCATAATGTTCCCTCCTCCATGCTTGAATGTCTTTGTGATATACTGTGGCATGTAAGCGCAGCCTATTGGGCGATGGACCCAAGTTTTTTCCGTCCCAGCCGATGAGGTTTACTTTCGTCTCATCCGACCACAGTATATTTCGCCACTGCTTTTCCTTCTCTGGACCGGTCCATTCCGGTTTCCTTTGGCGTCAGCATCGGGACCTTCCAGGGGCTGTGGGATAGGATCCAAGCTTGTTGGTAAACTTGGTAAACAGAAACTGATGGAATCCATGCTGAACCGGGTGCATGAAATGATCCGTAACAAAGGTTACACGACCAAGTACTATTTGTGAAGCTTTTCATGGTACGAATTGTTTTTATTTTTTCTATCATGACTTTTAAAACCGGTCTTAATTTTTGCACTAGATTGGATTAATTTTTCTCAAAGTTTTTTCACTTTCTTTTCTTTCTTGAACAGTGGTCTCATAGTTTTGTCCGACAATGTATGAGAAAATAGGTGCCATAATGTGTAGTTATAGAGAAAGGTCGCTATAGATAAATGTCACACTTAAGAAAGGAAATTCTTTGCGGGTTTGGAGGGATCTGTGTACAAGTCTGTGGAGTTTTGTCGCTCTAGAGAGCTTTTACTGTGTAATAGAAAGGTCGAAACTGAAGTCAAATCATGCCCGAAGAAATTCTTGAATTACATAAATCAGTTGAAAAATTAAACTTTTGCATTATTTATTATAAGAGAAATATTCTTTACCACTTACCTTATTATGGAGAAGATCTTGCAGTTTAGTTTCAAGTGCTAATAAAGCATTTTTCTGGGAAGAAATCTCTTTCTGGAAAGCATTAAGAGCTGCTTCTGAATCTGCCAGTTGTATTTCACAATATTTCAGCTGAAATAAAGTGAAAATTAAAAAAATATTGTTTGATAATCAATATGAATGTCACATAAATACTCTAAATTCACTCTCGATTTTGATACGTCTCATTTTACACAACGTTTGCCACATATTGTTGTCCATTCCAGCGGGACAGTTTGATGGTTGGTCCAAACTATCACATGTCAAAAGATAGTCCACGCATTCCTGCGGCAAGAGAATATTACTCTGCTGGGAGATTTTCTTCGCCATGATTCGTTTAGCCATGTCCTGATACACGGACAAAGTGACCACCGCTCGCAACTGCGCTTTTGGACGCTTCCTAGGAAATTGTAACATGATTCACAGTTAAAATGCTACGCATTACAGTTAGAATGATTATGTTACTTGAAAATCTTGTAAGCCTGATCAATAATCGCCGATTGTGCTGTATCCGAAAAGTTAATTTTAAATTGCTTATCCAACATGCGATCTTTAGTCTTCACAGTTTCGTATGTGTTCTTATAGTCGTTGACTTTATCCTGAAGTTCACACATAATTTCTGTCAATTCATTAATATGCCTGTTGGATTTTTCGATTGTTTCCCTCAGAAAATCGGCTTTTCGGTCGTATAACAACCTCCGGTAATTATAATGAGTGTTCCTCAGGATTCGCATTTCTTCTTCTCTTATGGCACTTTCTATGTGAATCTTCTCCAGTAGGTATTCGCCCACTTTAGTGTTGAACATGCTGATCTGCTCGTCTAGGCTTTGTATGATTTGAAATTTTTCTTCCTCCAGAAGTTTCTTGTATCGCATTCGTTCGTTGTATAGGAAATCGAGCTGTTCTTCGAATGCCTTCACCTCACGGATATCCGTTTCATTGTAGTATTGTGGATCTTTTCCAGTTTCCTAAAAAAAAAAAACGCAATATTAATAATAATCCTTTTTAAAGCCTATTTTTCTGCCATACCAAACAATGTGGGGTGGGTGGAGTCTTTTTTATTTCATCTTCCCAGCGGTGTTCCAACACTCCGTCCATCATTGTCATGAGGGCACGTTCTTTGAAGTCATCCGCCATGAGTTCGCGCTGTTTTCGGTCTCGTTCCGCTTTTTCCTGTGCCAATGCTTCCTTCATACTGGGAGTTAAATATGGAGCGACTGAAATTTCACTGTCTTTCGTGTTCACTATAATATCGGGGACCTCATCGGGTTGGAATTGTGGATCGATTATCAATTCCGCCTTGGAATTTTCGGTTTCCAATAATTTTGACATCGTTTCAATCTCCTGATGTATAACACGCAGCCGGTTGTTACGTTTCAAAACAACATCCATTTCATTATCCTTCAACGTTTTCAGTATATCGAACTTTTTGTTAAAGAGATCGCGTAATTTCAACATTTCAATCTAAGCGTGTACGAGAATTAGAAAAAATATGCAATAACCGAGAGGAGGATTGTTCTACTAACGTTTCCATACGCTTTCTCAAAGTATAGCTGTTCAAAACTGACCACCTCCAGCTGTTCGAATCGTAGGGGCATCGGGCTCACGTACAAATGTGTTGTCGTACCGGTGAGAGTATAATGTTTCTTTTCCGCCGCACGTGACAACACGTCAATCACGTTTCCATAGTCTGGATCACGATTAAGAATTGATTCTAACTGATAAGTGGGTGTAGGCTTCCAAGGGAGTAGAGCATCGTGACTTGCCATTAACTCTGTTTCACGATAAACCGTCATCTTCTGTAGAAAGTATGCGTCTCTTTCTCTTGGCAGCGAAGAATAATTTTCAACAGCAAGTTTTGTAAATATTGACCTGGGGGGAGTGAACCGTTAGACTAATTCATTTTTTATCCAAATCGTTTATTTGTAAGGCTCTATTGCAGGAGCTTTGCGGAGCCGCTCATTCAGTTTTGTTTACATTATTTAACTCTTTGTGGTCGTTTGTCTGCTATCAGCCACCACAGCAAGAAACCATGTATTTTTATGAAGAAACATCACATTAAAATATATTGTTAAGTTGATACATATATATATATATATATATATATATATATATAGTTCACAAAAGAAAAAGCTCATGTCATATATTTTTCATAATCTTGCATGTATCACTGGAGAAATAATTCCGACCAGTACGACACCCATGCCCAAATTCAATACGGCCGCAAAGGATTAATCTTAAATCTATGGTTAGAAGGATTCGACCGATTACTCGTGGTTTACTCGAGGTTAAGGGGCCAACAATTTTGTGGAACTGGTCAGGTTTGGGATATGGAAATTGGGTAAAGTTGTCTCAACCGAGGGTTGCCACACGCACTGTGTTGTTGTGCATTAGGACCAGGGATGGTATCTGGTGTTCGACTGGATATCGAGGGTGAGCGTCGGTGAGATGAGGGGACAAGACAAAGAAACTAATAACTTTTATTTTCATTATTTATTAACGATTTTCCATCTGTCTTGAAATTTTCTCCTATGATGTGCAACTGTACATTTGCTCAAACGTGATTTAGAAGACATAGGACGTCGTATTAACTATGATCTCAATAATGTTTCACGATGGTCTCTGAGTGATAGGCTTCCAATAAATTAATCGAAAACTAAAGCCATGTTCATTTCCAGACGACAGATTCGTACAAGTTTACCGGAGTTAACTATAAAAATAGAATATATACAAAAAGCAGCAAATCTTGGTGTTATTTTCCAATCAAACCTCGAGTGGGACTCTCAAATAAATGCACAATGTGGTAGGATCTATATGACATCTTCGACTTACAGCAGAAATGCTTCCTGTGTCCACCAAGCTTTTGCTATTCAAATCTCTTCTATTACCTCATTTTTCCTATGAATCAGAATTGATTTTGAACGCCTCAGCCGCAACGTTTGACAGACTAAGGGTATCATTAAACCAGTGTGTTCGATGGGTCTTCAGATTATCTAGATTTTCTAGAGTAAAACATTTACAACGGCAGCCGTTGGGATGTTAATTCCGTAGTTTCTTCAACTTACGATGTTATGTCACTTTATTTAAGATAAGGTACACCGGAGCAAGTTGAAATTCGGGGTAAGTTAAAACGCAAACCATAACTTTCACCAGGAATGGCGGATTGACGTGATAAAAATTTATAAAGTTAACATTATCTTTCAACTCACCTTATGACGGCTATTACCAGAATATTGGAATGCCTTAACGCAATCCACGTCTTTGTTTACTTTTCCTTGTTCTGTGAAATCAAAACAAACATTTAAGCGCACTGACTTAATCGGTCCAAAATCACTGATTTTTTTCAAAAATATCGCCAGAATCGCACGTCAGGTAATCAAATAAGGATAATCAGGTATAGAGGTTTAGGAAACTAAACTGAAAAATCTTTTTTAGTATAGCTCTGAACATTCAAACACACCCCATGTTTTTTTCAACCCTGGGATAAGTTGAAACCAGTTGAAATCGACTATTTTTCAAACATTGCTGTAGATGTCGAACGTTATTTGTCGGTGATTGCTGTAAATGAATGATGATAAATTAAAAAATTGAATCATTCATATTACGTTCCTCAGTAGGTTCTACATAATTTATGAATACACAGGCATGATATAAGTAAAATTTGTTAATTTTGCAATTAGGGGTCGTTCAAATATTACATAACGTAATGTGTTTACTATTTTAGACTTCCTCTTCCCTACGTGACATGCAACGAATAGTCATTTGCATAAAAATGTTTAGATTTAGTTGGATTTGTTCTTAAACAAGTGTCCACTAGGCACCCCCTCCTCCCTTTCTGAGTACTTTACGTAATATTTGAATATTATTTGATCCCATAAAACTCATTAGTGATCGTTTTGAGTGACTCTACTCTGACTTCAAAGCGTCTAAAATAGTATTATTTATGATATTGTTTCGAATAATTCATTTTTTATTATTTGATCCCATAAATCTCATTAGTGATCGTTTTGAGTGACTCTACTCTGACTTCAAAGCGTCTAAAATAGTATTATTGATGATATTGTTTCGAATAATTCTAGTATGTAGTGTCCATTTTGTGTGTATCAGACTACTCCCCGACATCTTGCGTGTACTAAAACCCTATTGACCCGGCTGACCCGGAAAACTTCGTTCCGCCCAAAATTTGTTTTTTGTTATCAATGCCTTCAAACATTCACGTTTTCTTACTATGAGAATAATCATGGGTCCAATCGCAGAACTGTTCAATGATTGATCTTCTAATCGACCCCGTTGAATTTTGTATGGCAGCTCCCCCTTAGAGAGGGGGGTGGAGTGTCTAACCACCTTAAAACCTTCACATGCCAAATTTGGTTTCATTTGCTTGATTAATTCTCGAGTAATGCAGAAATTTCTGTTTCATTTGTATGGCAGCCCCACCTAAGAGAGGAGGGACGAGTATCTAACCACCATAGAATCATTTATTACACCCTAAAACTTCCACATGCAAAATTTGGTTCCATTCACTTGATTAATTCTCGAGTAATGCATAAATTTGAATTTCATTTGTATGGCAGCCCCCCTCAGAGAGAGGGGAAGAGTGTCTATTCACCATGGAAACGTTTCGTGTCCCCTAAAACATTCGCATGACGAATTTGGTTCTATTTGCTTGATTAGTTTTCGAATTATGCAGAAATTTTACTTTCATTTGTATGGCAACTCCCCCTTAGAGAGAAGGGTGGAGTGTCTAACCACCGTAAAAATATTTATTGCACCCTAAAACCTTCACGTGAAAAATTCGGTTCCATTTGCTTGAATGATTCTCGAGTAATGCAGAAATTTGAGTTTCATTCGAACGGCAGCCTCCCCTCAGAGAGAGGGGTTGAGTGTTTATTCACCATGGAAACGTTTCGTGTCCCCTAAAACATTCGCATGACAAATTTGGCTCTATTTGCTTAATTAGTTTTTGAATTATGCAGAAGTTTGCCTTTCATTTGTATGGCAGCTCCCCCTTAGAGAGGAAGGTGGAGTGTTCAACCACCGTAAAAACATTTATTGCAGCCTAAAAACTTCACATGCAAAATTCGGTTCCATTTGCTTGAATAATTCTCGTGTAATGCAGAAATTTGTGTTTCATTTGTATGGCAGCCCCCCCTCAGAAAGAGGGGAGGAGTGTCTATTCACCATGGAAACGTTTCGTGTCCCCTAAAACATTCGCATGATAAATTTGGCTCCATTTGCTTGATTAGTTTTCGAATTATGCAGAAATTTGTTTTTCATTTGTATGGCACCCTAAAACCTCCATATGCCATTCGGTTGTAGGTGGTTCGAAAAGCGAAACCGCACATTAAACTTATGATAGTGCCGCGTTTCAACTTACCCCGCTCCACGTGACAAGTTGATACAATGCATATGATAGCTAAACATTTTAAATATTGATATTTTTCAAAACACCCGGTGTGAAACCCTATTTGTATGCCGCAAACAGATTGTGTAGAATGTATGAATGTATGAATTGGCTAAATTGAGGGAATCGACTTGAATGGGATGAGCGACAGTATAGGGGATGGTGTTTGCATGTATTGTGTAGTTTCTCTTCTTTTTTAAATGTATTTCAATTTAGTTTGGATTGAGTTCGTAACGGTTATAAGGATGTGGTATGAACAACGTTGAATCCGATTGTAGAATTTTTATAATGGTGAACCCTTGCTCTACAAGTATGAATAAACAAAACAAACAAAATAAACAAATAACGAAAAAGAAAAACACAAAGGCATTACATTTTCATACTAGACCGTTTCACACATAGATCGACTGGATATAGCAGATGTCGCGAGTTCCCAACACGTCTCTGAAAGGTCTTCCTTTGGCCTCAAGGGCATTGAAAAGGTACTCTCTGGCTGCGTAATTATCCGTACATTGCCAAACTGCGTAATCGATGTCATCGTAGCCGTTTCCACACCGACAGACATTGCTTTGAACATGATTTATTCTGTGGAGATGCACATCTAGCGAGTAGTAGTTGGACATAAGTCTACTCACGAATCACTCTACGAATGAAGTCACAATTTATGTCCAAACCTTTGAACCACGCTCTCGATGAAACCTTTGGAATAATTGAATATAACGACCGCCCAAGACTTCCAGTGTCCCAATCGGTTTGCCAACTCAAGGTTCCCTCGACGCAGTAATTGGCAAAAATCATCGTATGAAATCTGTCTATATTCGCCTTACTGGGCACCCACCTTTGCGAGAGTGTCCGCCTTCTCTTTGCTAGGATTGAACAATGAAAGGGGACCCAAACAAAGGTTATCTAATAGGATCTTTCGATCAGTGCACTCATCTGCTACCTCACTTTTGTGAGGAAATAAGATGGGTGCCTACTAGTTTTCATCGACTGGAGAGCCTCAAGCGAACTGATACTATCCGAGAGAATGAAGTAATGGTCTGCCGGCTTGTTGGGGATCATCCCCAATGCGAAGTCGATTGCTGCCAGCTCAGCAACATAAATGGAACAAGGTTCCTACAGTTTACGGAATGTGCTCGAATTCTCATTGAAAATACCGAAGCCAGTGAATCCATTGAGGTGAGACCCATCATTGAAGTATCTTTTCATGCAATTGACTTTTTGGTACTTTCGGCTAAAAATACGGGGAATGAAAGTTGGTCGAAGCTGATCTGAAATCCCAAGAGTTGCTTGTTTTATCGACAGATCGAATTCAATTGAGGAACTGCCGATGGTGAAGTGAGCACGGTCTGGAGTAAACGGTCGAAGACAAATATCTGACGAAACATAGTGGTGATAAAGTCTCAAAAACCGAGATCGTATATTTAGATGAAGAATTTTTTAAAATTTTTCAATCACAGGTGTGTTCGTGACTTCGCATTTCGCCAGTATTCTGGTAGAAAGTTCCCAGAATCGGTTATGTAGAGGTGTTTTTCCTGTAAGAACTTGACTTGATATCGTACTAATCCCGCTTCGTCGATTTGGGAGTTTGCGGACTTAATAGGGAAAAGTTGGGAAAGACGGACACCCCTGTATTATTATTAATTTACATTTTTATTTTAAATTTGAATGATATACAAACCTGCAATACAGTGTGTCAATGCCTTTGACACTTACTGTGTAGCTGGCTTTCTGTTAAATAAACAATAAACAAAAATAACTACAGAGAGCAGCTCGATGTAAATCTCCGTTTGCAGAAAAATAAGGTTCTCATTGTTATTGAGTTATTTTTTGGGGTATTATTCGCTACATAAGTGTTTTACCATCATCTTCCAGTTTATCGAATCAGCGGTGAATTTTTATCATTTTCACTCCAGAAATATTGATGAAAATAAAATGCTAATCAAGTCGGGTAAGGCGGACACTCCACCGACTAAAGACGAACATTTCGTTTTTAAAGAAATTGATTATCTCCTCTTTTTTTGTTTACCAGATGCCCACTAACTACGTTGGCAAGTGAAACCAGATATTATGGACGAATCAGCAGAGCGGTTTTTAAAACGCCATTTTGCAAAATTTCTGCCTCAATGACAAAAAGAGACCTAGACTATCAATTTGTGGTAGATAGCTATGTATTTTGTTGTGAAATTCACGAAAAAATTTGATCCATAGAAGTACTCCTCCATTGGAATCATCCCTATCCAGGCGAATAATGTTAAAATTGTGGAAGTTGAGTTCTGTGTCAGAAGAAAGCCATGTCTCTGAAAGGGCGAATATATCACAATCATAAATTTTAAGTAAACATTTAAACGAGTCTAGTTTAGGCACTAGACTACGGCAGTTGCATTGTAGACTTTGAATTATCCATCCAAAGATATGATTGATGCAAGGAGGGGCCATGAAGTAGTCAATTGCTTAAGATAAGACTTTAAAGATGGAAGCAAGGCAGATATAAGACTTCTGAGGGGGTCTTCAGTATTGAACGTGGTTAGTATGAAGTCCACAATGTCCGAAAAAGCTATCAATCCTCGATTAGACGCGAATTTTCAACGAGAAGATCGAGGAGCAGCGTTTTGACGTACGACTACGTCTTTCATTTCTATACCGGGGTGTAAAACCAAAGTTTCGAGAACGAAAGCGTTACGCTGGAGACCGAGATTTTGAGCGTTAATAGCTCTTAAACAACTGAACGAAATGGTATGATAAACACTTCATTTGAAAGATAAAATGTCTACGCGTCATATACTTGTTACTTTTTCATCCAAAAACTTGTTTCAATAGTCTTAAAATTGCTTTCAAAACAGGCTATTGAAATCAAAAATCGGTATATAAGCGAGCGCCACTCGTAAACCCACTCAGTTATGATTGAACAGCGATTGGAGCATGTTGTCGCTGTTGTTGTGAAGCAAATTTCGTTTATCATGAATGCGCTGATGAACGGTGTCACCAAGAGCCTGTTTGTGCACCTAAGGCCAAAAGGGAATCCATCAGGAGGAGAGTGATGCCACGGTTCCGCTTGAAACATCGGAGCAGCCGCCACACACACACACACATACACGCGCGGAATTCTCGTTGCTATCATCGTTGCTGAAAAATAATCTGCCAGTTCCCCTGGGAATTGAAAAATACATTCATGCGAAATAGTTTATTTTAATGTTTTCTATCCATATAACACTGCAACCAAATACATTTGGTTTTGTTATTTTTCAATCAATCGCAATTAACAGGAAAGCTTCTGAATATTTTTTTCCCCATCAGTGGAAATTTTCGTATCCAATATTGGATGCATAACATGAAAAACGGAAAATGTTTCACATCGCGAAAATCAAGTCATTTTCGAGCGATTATTTGCTTTCTACTCATATAATGCTTCGACCAAATACATTTCGTTTTGGATTTTTTCAATCAAGTGCGATCAACGTAAGACCACGTCTTTCGGCAATTTATTAGAGGTGCAATGAATCTTTAGGAATTCCCGCTCTACGCGCACTGGCAAACAATGTTTACTCAACAATTTCTCAAACTAGAAATGGGTGTTGTGAGAGAGGATTAGCGAACGCGAAAACGACAAACGGGAGAAAGATACGTTTGGAGGTTGAAGGAAATTGGCAGAAAACTTCTTCATTCTATCATTCAAATAATGTGATTCATACCACATTTGTGCTCCCGTGGCCGAGTGGCTAGCGTCAAACCTAACATGCCGGGGGTTCGGGTTCGATTCCCGTTCTGGTCGGGGAAATTTTTCTTCAAAGAAATTTCCTCTGACTTGCACTGTGGTCAGGCGTATTCTAGAGCTTGCCACTCAGAATGCATTCAAGGCGTGTTATTTGGCATAGAAATCTCAACTAAGTACTAATGAAAATGACGCAAGTAATATTACGTTGAGACGGCGGAGTTCCTCTAGGAACGTTAGTGCCATATAAGAAGAAGAAGAAGATTCATACCACATCGTTTTGCCAGAAAGAGATTATTAATGCTCAAAGGAGGAATCGAGTCCTCCGAGGAAATTACCCAGCGCAAATTAGAGTCGACTATCAATTGCGGCATTCGTACACAAATAATTTTATAATGCAGTTTCACCAAAGTGATTTCTTCGGATATATTCACTACATCATGTCATGTATTTCATATTCTTCATAAGGAAATCCATATCCATGGCACCTATCGGTAACGAATTATTATCGAAACCACGATTTTCGCTAAATGCTCCTTTCAGATCGGCCTGTAAAAAACTTTTCTGTACTCTAATCCATCAAATTTGGAGCCCTGAAAAGGGCCGTTGATTATATGCTAAGCTAATATAGCACGCTCTCCTCGGATACGATGGGCCAGCTGGATGTCCTTGGGCATGATGTGACGCGTTTTGCATGGATAGCACACAAATTGGTATCTTCGAATAAGCCTCCTGCAGCGTCATAACCGCGGAACTTTGGAAGCGCAAGTCGGTTTTGAAGTCCTGAGCAATTCCACGAACCAAATGCTGCAAAGGTAGCTTGCGGATCAGCAATTCGGTCGATATCTGATAGCGACGAATTTCATGCGAAGTTCCCGGTCGATAGCGATGTGGCTTCTCCACCTATCCTGCTACTGGTGCGCTTATCCGAGCTGACTTCGTGTGCCTTACCACCGAATGACTAACGAGCTGTCTGCGAAAGACTAACGAGCTCGAGTCCTCACGGTGCGAGAGTAGAGTAAGAAATGAACGAAAGCAAAGGAAGCGTCATTTTATAAACCATGAAAGTATAGAATCTAAATCCCACCCTTATTATATTCGTGAGTATACAGTAAGCTTATACAATAAAGAGGGTGGGGTTTACATTCGATTCTTTTATGTTTTATAAAATGACACTTCCCTTGCTTTCGTTCATTTCTTACTCTACTCTCGCACCGTGAGGACTCGTTTCATCGGGACTAAGCAGACAGCTCGTTAGTCTTTCGGTGGTAAGGCACCACGAAAGCAGCTCGGATAAGCGCATCAGCCGCAGGAAGCGTGAAGAAGCCACATCGCTATCGACCGGGAACGCATGAAATTCGTCGCTATCAGAAGTCGACCGAATTGCTGATCCGCAAGCTACCTTTGCAGCATTTGGTTCGTGGAATTGCTCAGGACTTCAAAACCGACTTGCGCTTCCAAAGTTCCGCGGTTATGACGCTGCAGGAGGCTTTTTAGAAGATACCAATTTGTGTGCTATCCATGCAAAACGCGTCACATCATGCCCAAGGACATCCAGCTGGCCCATCGTATCCGAGGAGAGCGTGCTATATTAGCTTAGCATATAATCAACAGCCCTTTTCAGGGCTCCAAATTTGATGGATTAGAGTTCAGAAAAGTTTTTTACAGGCCGAACTGAAAGGAGCATTTAGCGAAAATCGTGGTGTCGATGATAATTCGATACCGATAGGTGCCATGGATATGGATTTCATAATGAAAAATATGAAATATATGACATGATGTAGTGAATATATCCCCATATCGAAGAAATCACTTTGATGAAACTGTTTACCGTTTGTCGTTTTTAATTGTTGGGAAAGGGCATTATTTCTGCTGACTAAATTCCAAGAAAAAATCCATTCCTTCTTTAAGCGTGATTCATTCTGCTTCGGATCAACGGAACAGTATGATAATCATTTCATACAAAAGATAAAATGTCCAAGAGTTATATGATTGCTATTTATTGAGTCGAAAAATTGTTTCAATAGCTTAATGATAGCTTCGAAAACAGGTTATTGAAATCATTCGTATCCGTATGTAGCGCGCCCACTTGGAAACTCATTAATCTTATTGGAATGTGAGATGGGGAAGCTCATACTTACGTCTATGCATTATGCTGTACACTACAGACTTTTTTTCTCCGTACTGATTAAGAAGCCGACCGAACTATCGGTCGACAAGTCAGTCTGCAGTCGGCGCGGGCTCTTAATTTCGTTTTTGCAGGCCGAACCGAAAAAATTTCAGTCGAGTTAACTCTTTTTTACAGTAATGCTTTTGAATCCGGACACTTTGCATTACATTCAATATCATACCACAGCCATAACATTTTTTTTCATGTTGAATTTATGCGATTAATAGTTGCTAATATAGTTACTGATAGTTTCTTGATAGTTACTATTCAATCGCATTAATTCAACATGCAGAAAATGTTGTGGCTGCGGTATGGTATTAAATGTAACGCAAAGTGTCCGGATTCAAATACATTACTGTATACTTACTTCGATGTTATTCGTTTCTCTCTCAGGGTAAGCAACGAATATAATAAGGGTGGGGTTTAGATTCTATACTTTTATGGTTTATAAAATGACGCTTCCTTTGCTTTCGTTCATTTCTTACTCTACTCTCGCACCGTGACGACTCGTTTGTTTGGGACCAAGCAGATAGATAGTTAGTCTTTCAGTGGTAAGGCACACGAAAGCAGCTCGGATAAGCGCACCAGCCGCAGGATAGGTGAAGAAGCCACATCGCTATCGACCGGGAACTTTGCGTGAAATTCATCGCTATCGGAAGTCGACCGAATTGCTGATCCGCAAGCTACCTTTGCAGCTTTTGGATCGTGGAATTGCTCAGGACTTCAAAACCGACTTGCGCTTCCAAAGTTCCGCGGTTATGACGCTGCAGGAGGCTTATTCGAAGATACAAATTTGTGTGCTATCCACGCAAAACGCGTCACATCATGCCCAAGGACATTCAGCTGGCCCATCGAATCCAAGGAGAGGGTGCTATATTAGCTTAGCATATAATCATCGACCCTTTTCAGGGCTCCAAATTTGATGGATTAGAGTTTAGAAAAGTTTTTTGCAGGCCAAACTGAAACGAGAATTTTAGTTTGGATGCCATACAGCATCGAGAAAATTCCGGAAAGATCTAATCGTTGCTGAAAAATAATCTGCCAGTTCCCTGGGAATTGAAGAATACATCCAGTTTATTTTAATGTTTTCTAATTATATGGCGAACACAGCGACCAAATACATTTGATTTCGTAATTTTTCAATCAAGTGTAATTAGCTGGAAAGCTTCTGAAGATTATTCTTTCCCATCAGTAGGATATTTTCGTATCCAATATTGGATGCATAACATGAAAAACGGAAAATGTTTCGTATCGTGAAAATTATATAATTTTCAATCGATTATTGCTCAGTCGCCGAAATTTTCATACTCAGAGAGTTCATTCTCCTCTAGTTTGCCTTCCAAATTGCCATCGTAAACCACACCTTCTCTCGATTCAATCACGCACGAAAAGCATACTAAAATGATATTCTGGTGGTGAAACCGATTCATTTTTCGTGAGGCCCCGTGCACAAATTACGTAACACGATAAGGGGGGAGGGGGTAGATGTTGCGTTACTTTCTGTTTATTAGAGATAGGAAATTGCGTTACGAAAGGGGGGGGGGAGAGGTGGTTCAAAATTCGGATTTTTAGCGTTACGTAATTTGTGCACGACGCCTGAGGACATCGACAAGACAACATCGTTACTGAACGAGCTGAACGGCGAGGGATCGAGGGATTCATTACCTGGCCTGACCTGACCTGAAATGCAATCAGTTTGTTTTAACTGTGAGGGAGCGCAGAAAAGCCGATGCTGATACTCTCGTGACCAAGAGAGTATCAGCATCGAAATACGGTTCCTCGGGAAGACATAGAAGCAGCCGCCACACACACACATACACGCGCGCAACTCTTTTCGTTTGCTGGTTATCGAGAGGAAACCTGGAAAGAAATGATCGTTGCTGAAAAATAATCTGCCAGTTCCTCTTGGAATTGAAAATTACATTCAAGCGAGTTTATTTTAATGTTTTCTATCCATATAATACTGCGACCACATACATTTGGTTTTGTGATTTGTCAATCAAGTGCAGTTAGCAGGAAAGCTTCTGAAGATTATTCTTTAGAACAAGGTTTTTTGTATTCAATATTGGATGCATAAAACCTTGAGTCTCAACACTCTCGTTTTTGAACACTCTCGTTTTTGAAGTCACCCAAATATTTATTTATTCATTCATTCAGGATGGATTTAGATTCAACTTCAAACAAATGATCTCTAAATCAACGATAGTCCTACGTCACCCTTGCGGTTATACCATAGATATAACCCACTTCCTGTTTTTATTTCTCTCTTCTCTGGGTAATGACGTAAAATCCTTATTGCGACCAGGAACTGGCTGAGAAGGAGCATTCGGGTTCATTTTTTCAGTACTATTACCAGTAGAATCAGAGTCCGATTCTTGAGATGACAAAACCGAAAATTGGTTTTCATCTTGAGTGGCTGATGCGGTCTTTAGCATTTCAGCATAAGTCCGCTTGGAGCGTCCAGCGATAGAATGCTTCACTTTATCGGAGTGCTGTGTGTATCTTGGGCACTCCTGTAGAGGGTGATGATTCTCGCCACAGTGGATACATTTTCCCACTGTTTGTGTGCAAGAATCCTCCCTATGTTTATCACCACATTTGTCGCAACGAAATTGTTTCCAAGTTTCTTGCGGGGCCCAACTTGCGGATAAATTATTAAATGAAGATCAAACTTAGGTTGTAGACAACTTTTACATGATCTAGCAATATTCTTCTTAATTTGAAGATGAAATGACAACAAAAACATATGCCAAAGTCATATTATATGAGTTTCGCAAAAAATTGCAGTACAAACCATCCATACTTTAAATTAATAAAAAAATGTAGTATAAACATTATAATAATATGGTTTTGATTTTTTTATTTTTCTACAAATCCTATAGTTATATTTAGGTACCTATTCTATCAAATTACCTCGAAAAATCCTACTCAATTTGAACGAGGAAAGTGTCACCCATACCTGGGTGACGGGGCGACGAACGTGATAAACAGGCCACCAATCCGAGCTTGCCAGAGAAGTGCTTCTTCGTTGTTCCATTAAAAGTCACTTCGGGAGTCCCACAAGGCTCTCATCTTGGTCCTCTTCTTTTCATTCTGTTCAGTTAGGTCGAAGCTCTTGCCACGACCAGACGTGTTTACGGATTACACTGCGTATCGATTGTATTCGAATTGCTTTTGTTCCACACTTCGGTGTGAAGATAGACCTGCCTCGCGTTAGGACAACTAACGACAGCTCTTGCTATTTGAGTTATCATAGCAAAAATGACACCTGTGCGCTCCCGTGAGAACACCTTCAAAGTGGATTTGTCCAACTTCCCCAAGCGCCCATCGTTCGAGGAGATACACAAGTTTGTACACGAGACAATCGGTCTATCCATTGACCAGGTTTTCAGACTACAGATGAACCATGCCCAAAACTGTGCTCATGTAAAGTGCTGCGATCTGAAGACCGCTCAGGATGCTGTTGAGCAACACAACGAAAAACACGAGTTGGAGGTGAATAAAAACAAAATCAAAGTTCGACTCTTGATGGACGACGGAGGAGTAGAGGTCAAAATCCATGATTTGTCCGAGAATATTCGGAATGAGGAAATCGCAGAGTATCTCAAGCAGTACGGGGATGTTCTTCTCATCAAAGAATTGGTATGGGGCGATAACTTCGCCTACAAAGGAGTATCGACGGGAGTGCGGGTAGCGAAGATGATTTTACGAAGACACATTAAGTCGTTCGTTTCTATCCAAGGGGAACAATCATTGATTACGTATCGCAACCAGCCACAGACTTGCAAACATTGCCAAAATCTTCAGCACCCAGGCATCACTTGTGTCGAGAACAAAAAGCTTCTCGGACAAAAGACTGATCTTAACAATCGACTGAAGACAATACAAAACAAAACCTCGACCTACGCGGGAGCGCTTAATGGAACCAACCTCGGCAACGATCTTCTGCCGAAGTTTGTGGGTACCAATCTAAACAAACTCAACGAACGAGCGCGAGTTACTCAGCCGAAAGCGGATGATCGCTTGGAAGCATCCTCCTCTCGTTCAACTGCTACCACGTCATCTGGAACAACTTCGTCATCCCAAACCAATTGTCCCCTAGAACCATCTAAAGAGACAACGATGTCAATTTCCACAATAACGTCGACGGCACTCATTGATGAATCTATACATCGTGCTCATGGAGATGAGGCTGCTCTAGTGGACAACGGAATCAACGAATGCAACGACACTCGGGACCTGCTGAGAGTAGAGGGTTCTCAGCGCAACAAAGTCCAAAGTGAAACCGACGCAGTAAGTGTAAGCACTTTCAAAATTCCTCTTTCTATCCTTCATTCCCATCCCACCACAATGGAGATTTCCGAGAGTGAAAGCAATGAGTCGTCGTGTGAGAGTGTACCACCTCAAAAAGTAAAACGAGGAAGGGGGCGTCCAAAGAAACAACGGACATGCTCTCCGCCTCATGTATCTACAGATATCACTAACAAAGTATCGAATAAGTCGTCCCAGTCACGGAATGAGGGAGATGATGTTTAAGAAGTATTTCCTCTTCTACATATTACCCTCTCCTTACTAAACTATATTCAGTACCTTATGCCTCATCCATTACCATATGAATAATCTACCAATCAGCTACAACATTGGTAGTATTAATACCAACTCAATATCTAGTACTAATAAAATAGCAGCCTTGTCCACCTTCGCACGTTTAATGGAGTTCGACATAATTTTGCTCCAAGAAGTCGAAAATATTAATTTTAGTATATCTGGATTCAATGTGGTGACAAATGTAGATGAAAACAAACGAGGAACAGCAATAGCGCTTAAGCCTCACATCCCCTTCTGCAACGTGCAAAGAAGTTTAGATAGTCGAATCATAACAGTCAAGATCAACGACTCAGTCACTATATGTAATGTCTATGCACATTCAGGTTCGCAAAATTTCTCTGCTCGCGAAAATCTTTTCAAAAATCTCCCCTTCTATCTACAAAATAGTAGTGACTATTTGATTCTAGGCGGTGATTTTAATAGCGTTATAGCCTGCAAAGATGCCACAGGAACCAACAGTTTTAGTCCCTCTCTCAAACGTCTCGTTGATAATCTTGGGCATTATGATGTATGGGAGGTATTGAATGGAAATCGAATAGATTATAGTTTCATTCGGGCAAACGCAGCATCACGCATCGATCGAATTTACGTTTCACAGGTTGTTGTTCCGCATCTCCGTACGGCTGAATATTTTGTGACGTCTTTTTCGGATCACAAAGCCTGCAAGGTACGCCGTTGTTTACCTGATCTCGGACGTCCGTATGGACGAGGATTTTGGTCTATTCGTGCACATGTTCTCAACTCGGAAAACCTTGAGGAGTTCAGCAGAAAGTGGAACTATTGGCTTCGAGAAAAACGGAACTATAATAGTTGGCTAGAATGGTGGATAAATTTCGTAAAACCCAAAATTAAGAGTTTTTTCCGTTGGAAAACTAACCAAGCGTTTCGAGATTTCCACGCAAGAAACGAATTTTTGTATCGTCAATTGAAAATTGCTTATGAAAATATGCAGAACAACCTGAATGGGAGAACACAAATAAATAAAATTAAAGGACAAATGCTAAAATTGCAAAGCAATTTTTCCAAAGCGTACGAACATCTAAATGATCGATTAATCTGTGGGGAAAAACTTTCTTCTTTTCAAATCGGTGAAAGGGTACAAAAGAAGAAGAACAGTACTATCGACAAAATACAACATCAGAACCAGCTACTCACTTGCACTAATGAAATAGAGAGTCATGCGTTTGACTATTTCAAAAACCTCTACACTGCGGAGAATTTAGAACAAAATAATTACTTTCCAACAAATCGAATTGTCCCAGAAGGCTCCGTAAGTAACAATCAGCTGATGAACGAAATCACTACCTCGGAAATCTTCTTCGCTATAAAGTCAAGTGCATCGAGGAAATCCCCAGGCAGAGATGGTATTCCTAAAGAATTTTACGAAAGAGCCTATGATATTATCCACCCTCAATTGAATTTGATGCTTAACGAAGCAATTCGAGGGAATATTCCTGAAAAATTTGTTGAGGGGATAATTGTACTCTCCAAAAAGCGATCCGGAGACGATACAATTAAGTCGTACAGACCCATAAGCTTACTCAATTTCGATTATAAAATTTTGGCTAGGATATTGAAACAACGACTTGACCATGTGATGACTGAAAATGATATACTAAATAAAAGCCAAAAGTGTTCCAACTCAAAGAGAAACATATTCGAAGCCGTGAACGGAATAAAAGACCGAATAGTTGAACTAAATTGCAGAAGAAGGTCAGGGAAGATAATTTCCTTTGACTTTGATCATGCCTTTGATAGAGTGAATATAAATTTTCTTCTGGGCGTGATGCGGAACATTCGCTTGAACCAGGAATTTGTGTCACTAATTGGGAAGATAATGTCCTCGTCAATTTCGCGTTTACTAGTAAACGGAAATCTCTCTCCCGAATTCCCTATCCTACGCTCAGTAAGACAAGGCGATCCTATCAGTATGCATCTATTTGTCCTGTACCTACATCCCCTCCTTGAAAAGCTGCGCTCAGTTTGCAATGGTCCACTAGATCTAGTGATAGCATACGCGGACGACATTTCCATCATCACAACTGATAGCAATAAGCTTCCGATCATCGAACAAACCTTCGTGGACTTTGGCTTATGTTCGGGATCTATTCTGAATCTGACAAAAACCGTGGCAGTTAACATTGGCTGCTGGCAACAACCCGATGAGTCTGTTTGGCCGACAGTTCGTCCCTCCGTAAAAATTTTAGGGATCACATATTTCAACTCTATGAAGCAAACAATCGACTTCAACTGGAATGATGCAATCAGAAAGACGTCGCAATTGATGTGGATGTTCAAGCCGAGGATCCTCACATTACATCAAAAAATTATTATACTAAATACTTTCATCACCTCGCGGTTGTGGTTCCTGGCCTCTGTTATCAGTGCCCCAAATATTGCAATTGCTCGTATCACATCTCAAATAGGCAGCTTCATCTGGGATCGGCACCCAACGAGAATACCCATAGAACAACTTGCACTACCAGTTAGCATGGGTGGTCTCAATCTGCATCTGCCAAAGTATAAATGCAAAGCGCTTCTAGTCAGTCGATTCATCAGAGACATGGAATTCACTCCCTTTGCATTCACATTCTCGAATTGTCTGGGTAATCCACCGAATGTTGCAGCTGTTCCAGCACAATATCCTTGTTTAAAAAATGTTGCAAAAACTATAGCATACGTTCCTGATCGTCTCAAGCAAAATCCTTCGACTGCTTCTCTGCACGACTTTTTCAGAGAAAGCATACAAACACCAAAAATATCGTTGGAAAACCCTAACGTGCTCTGGAAAAGTGTTTGGGAGACCATCAAGAGTAGAAAACTTACATCGGCCGAACGCTCTTTATATTATCTACTGGTGAACGGGAAAATACCAAATGCTGCGTTACTTTATCGACAAAATCGAACAGACAGCCCTATGTGTCAGTACTGTCCAAATGCAGTAGAAAATTTAGAACACAAAATAACGCAGTGTCAAAGAATTAGGCTACTCTGGAGTGTCACTCTCTCACGATTGGAAACAATCGTGGGAAGAAGAGTCAATTTTAAGAATTTCATTCTTCCTGAGTTAAAGCAAATTAGAAGAAGAGACAAATTTAGAGCTCTAAGATTGTTTATAAATTATGTAAATTTTATTTTAGATGAAAATAACACACTTTCTGTAGAAGCCTTAGAATTTTATCTACAATGTGTACCTGTGTAAAACTATAATGTAATGTAATCTAGTGTTCGAAATAAATGTGTTTATAAAAAAAATTCTGTACGTTAATGACATCTCCTTCGTTCTCAAGCATATAAATGTAGCGGAACCGCGGGTAATACGGACAGTGGGGGTAAAATGGACAGGTGGTTGATTTGTATAGTTACATTTTAAATTTCAAATTTCTGTTAATGAGAACACCTTCTACATGTGTATACCTTCTACAATGAAAACTAATCAAAAGTGGAACAGGGAAACAAAAACCGAAAACCATTCATGATTCCGCGTGGGGATGTAATTTTAGCTGCTTCGATATTAAGCATTATGAGAGGTTTAATATCTAAATTCAATTCGCTGATGGTTATTTTTCGGTTTGTGAGTTAACAGAGAAGCGATATTAGGTATTTACGGAAAAAGTAAATTCATTGTTGAGTGGAAAATTTAAATTAATGAAATAATTGAACTGATGAGTAAAACGGACAGCTGCCAGTGGGAGTGAGATGGACTATGAAAAGTCTGTTTAATCTATTCCTAACGAATGACCTGCGTCTATAAATGGAAATCAAATCGCCAAATGTGACTGGAATCAAAAGCAAAATAATTGAGGGTCTGTCCGCTTATACTGCTGAAATGCACGATATCACTTCCAGGTGGATAAATTCGATTTTTTCATCATTTAACGGACATTCGTGATGAGTTCAGGCCTTGGTTGAATAAAATTATTCCTCTCGCGATCGATAAACCTCTACGCTTCATATATTACAAACTTGTCCATATTACCCCCACTATATGTCCATATAACCCGCATCGAAAAAAAGTCTTTTCATGTCTTTTAACATGTCTTTTCCTGTAAATTTCCTTGCATTTCCACTAAACCTTAATCTACAATATAAAGTCATCACCAGACACAATTTTCGTTCAAATTTTCCCCAACTTGCGGAGAATGTATTACTTTTTTACATAAAACATTCGATAAGTAAAGCTAAAAGTAAAGCTGGAAAGTGTTTATTTCACTCTAAAATCCATAACCATTTTTGGTTCACATAGATGGAACACAGAGCTCAATGTCGGCTATGTCGAATTGTGTGGTATGGTTGCCACATTTGCGCAACTCTATTGGACTTGAGTCGAACGGATTACAGAATTCAAAACTACAATCCGATCAGGTAATTCTGACTCAATCGGATTTCAGAATACTGGTTAATTTGTTGATCAGTAAAAAAATCTGGAATTTGTAAGGAAGTTGCACTATCGATTTCCTCAGGGCTTATTGATTTCGTCGACTAACCAAACTAACGAACTAATAATCCTTCTTCCATTAAACCGAATACATCCAGCAATATGTTGGACCGAATTCCACAGAACTTCATTTTTTGTTTCAACACACGATCTCTACCACGCACATATATCGATTATAAATTGTTGGTAAAAATCACGACATCGTAGAATGGCGTTGTCCTGATCATATCGAATCATCATTAAATTAAAGTGACCAGACGGTCAGAGGTCCAACGCGGGACACAAAAAAAATCGTTTTGTATATACGTTATATGAACATAAGCCATAGTTTAGTGAGTCTCATTTATTCATGAAATTCTTAACATGTTTCCTTGCAATTAAACCTGATCTGTATTATTTCTTTCAACGTACCGGCGCTTAGATGTAATTTTTCGATGGTCCAGATTTTGTTTACACCTGAGAAAACACGCTTAGCCAGAGCATTTAAGTCTGACGATTTGAGTTCTACCATTTTCTTCAAATTACCGTATGGAATGCCGCCACGTTTCAACTCATTTTTTAACGATTTCAGTGTTAAAGAAATGGACTAATTTCGAATGATGATCTGAAAAAAAAAACCTCAAAAGATAATTCAATGGAACAAATTTTCCTTAAATATTACGTTTATTACGTCTTCAACAAAAATGATTCAACGCTGTTGATTCGCGGCAGCAGCACAGTCAAGCAACTTGATGATTTTTTTCATACTGCCAGCTCCACCACACAGCGAAGGAGTTGGACATCCTGAGGCACCTCGTGTCCGCCGGATCTAGCCGATCTGGTATTTACAACATCTTCTCCCTGCCGCTCCCTAAGCCGCGAGATCGGAGCAATCGACCAAACGGCGAAGAAGAATCTGGCCAAAATAGACATTTTTATGCGGAAGCGTCAGACGAGACCGGCCGTGTCTGAACAGCAGGCTATCACCCAGAAGGAGTAGCTGGAGGTGCTGGTGAAAAACTTCTTTCCAGAGAAGTGCTATGTCGTGTTCATAATGAAAGACGAGACGTACTTGACGCTAGAATTCAGCGAATGGCGGGGGCCAAGGATCCGGTCAAATATCGTCCAATATATCTTCCAAACCATGTTCTCGTAAAAGGTCCTTCTCTGGCAGACGAGAAGGGAATGTCCAAACTGCCCTTATTTCGAGCCTTAAAGTGAACGGGGAGATATACAGTACGGAATGCCTGCCGGAAATTGTCGCCTTCACCAAGAAGTATCTCGCAAAGGTGATGTGGTCTTTAGACTGAACCTGGCAACAGTCCATTATGCCAAAGTATCAATGGAGGATTAATCGGCTGGAAATAAATATTGTAGCGAAGATCGGCATCCTACCCAACATCCTCCAGCTGCGACCAATAGAAAATTTTTGGGCGAACCTCAAATGGAACATTTCCTCCAAAAATTTCATAGCCAAAATAGAGAGACAGTTGACCGCCAGAACCACGAAAAGGGTCAAGAACCTGCCGACATCCATCTTTTCATCGGCCAACGAAGTTCCGACCAACTTCCGTAAGGCCGCCTGGCACTTCATTTACGATTCATCAAACAACTCTACGTCTTCCTGTCCAGCATACACTAGTTCTTCCGAAAATGACTGACTCTCTGCGGTCTCTGGGGATCAATACGAGACTTTTACAAAAACCATTTTTCAATATTCTTGCTGTCGTTCCTAGTTGACAAGTCTCTAAACAAAAAGTCCACTGTCGGTGCGATAAAACCAACTTCAACGTGTTAATCTACGGATGTATTGGAAGCGCTCTTGAACAGTCTGCCAAATAACAGTTTTTTTGAGGTTCATCCTTTTCAGAAAATCAACATGATCAAATTGAGACATTTTTGATTCTTTTGCCAAATGCGGGACGTTTCGCAGGACGTAATCTAACGCGGGACACTTAGTTGAAATGCGGGGCTGTCTCGCATAACGCGGGACGTCTGGTCAGTTTACATATGATACAATTCAAAATAAGAAATGATGTTCATAATGGATGAATTACCTTTAGCGGGGTCTCGTTTAATGTTTATCGGGGATAAGCTTGAAACGGGAATCGACGGTCAAGGATCTTGGATTACTACTTGATTTCAAGCTTACATTCAAGGACCACGTCGCCTACGTGGTGTCGAAAGCATCATCTCAAATCGGGTTCATGTTCCGCTTCGCCAAAGAATTCAAGGATATATATTGCCTTAAGGCTTTGTACTGTTCTTGGTTCGACCAATACTGGAATATTCGGCTGTAGTGTGGTGCCCATACTACCAAAACGAGGTGAACCGCATCGAAGCAATCCAACGAAAGTTTATCCGTTTCGCTCTGAGGCATCTTCCTTGGAATGACGGCCACAACTTGCCCAGCTACAAAAGTCGTTGCATGTTAATACACTTGGAATCACTTGAGGCGAGACGTAACATCACGATGGCATGCTTCATTGGTGACCTGCTTCAAGGTAACATCGACTGTACTTCGCTGTTAAGCTGTCTTAACATAAACATCCGCCGCCGTAATTTACGCTCTCATGTTTTCTTATGCGTCCATCCCTCGCGAACAAATTATAGATTTAACGAGCCCATGCGAAGGATGTGCCGTGTCTTCAACAGATACTACGATGTGTTTGACTTTAATGTTTCACGTTGTAGAAATAAGAGTTGTTTCCGCAGAGTTTTTAATTAATATGTGTAGTGTCGTAATTTTCATGTCATTGGGATAACTATTGTATCTGTTGGCAAATGATTAAATATCCGTCTTTTCCTTTCAGAACGGCTGGGAGATTTTTCGTCTAAGAGACCATCCTGACTTGCATTATATTCACACATGTTCCTGAGTTAGTCACTTACATTCAAGGCGTATTGTTTGACATAGAAATCTCAACCAAGTACTACTGAAAATGATGCAAGTAAAACTACGATGAACGTTGCGGAATGTTAGTGCCATTGAAGAAGAACATAGGGAGAGTCGTATGAAGGATGTGCGTTAACGATGAATTCCAGATTATTGTTTTTTTTTCGAATCACAATTTCTCGCGTCACTGTGCAGTAGCCTTCTATGATTCTAGCATTGCTCGCATTGCAGGTTTTTTTTATCATCCAGTGTAATTGTCATTTTGTAGAGCAAGTGCGATTTGAAGTATTTCAATAATTCGCTGTGCTCATTCAAAAATACTTTCAGCTTGCCACCGATACGTGTGGCTTTAGACGAAGTAAGGTTTCTTGCAAATGTGCGGATGCAAGTTCGATGTAGCGGGCGTAGCACCATCTGTCATTTAACAACATAAATAAATTCGTTCTGTTTGCAAAACGAACGACGATTAAATTATTTGGATATTTGTTATACAAAATAACAAGTCAAATTTAAGAAAAAAAGTATTCAGGTTTTTTACCTGCATGGGGCCGTATATAGTTATATAGTTTACAACATATTCTCATGCCTACCAAGTTTTTTGTGCACAATTTCATCAAAAGCGGTTGAGCCCTTTTGGAGGAGTTTGGGAACAGACACCGTGACACGATATTTATATATATATATATATTAGGCTGTCAAAAAAGTTCTGCGGTATTTCCGCGAGGTGTCGTTGTAAGCGCGTAGTTCTAGTTGTATTCATTGTATCGAGTCATACTATAGCTTGTTGGAAAGGTATTTTTGCGCGCTATAATATAGTCCTTGACAGTTTTTTGTTTGGTTAAGTCGTTGGTGAGTTATAGTGTCGCAAATATGGAGCAAAATAAAGAGAAAATCCGACATATTTTACAGTACTACTATGGACAAAGGCAAAAATGCATCTCAAGCTGCCAATAAAATTTGTGCAGTTTATGGACCCGATACAGTTTCCATTTCCACCGCACAACGATGGTTTCAACTTTTTCGTTCTGGTGTAGAGGTCGTCGAAGATGCGCCACGCTCCGGAAGGCCTTTCGTCGAAAATTGCGACAAAATCGCTGAATTAGCCGAGAAAGACCGGCATAGTAGCAGCCGTAGCATCGGCCAAGAGCTGGGGATAAGTCATCAAACCGTTATTAACCATTTGAAGAAGCTTGGATTCACAAAGAAGCTCGATGTATGGGCGCCACACACGTTGACGCAAAAAACATCTTTGACCGTATCGACGCATGTGAATCGCTGCTGAATCGCAACAAAATCGACCCGTTTCTGAAGCGGATGGTGACTGGCGATGAAAAGTGGCTCACTTACGACAACGTGGAGCGCAAACGGTCGTGGTCGAAGCCCGCTGAAGCGGCTCAGACGGTGGCCAAGCCCTCATTAACGGCCAGGAAGGTTCTGCTGTGTGTTTGGTGGGATTGTCAAGGAATAATCTATTATGAGCTGCTTCCCTATGGCCAAACGCTCAATTCGGGCCTGTACTGCTAACAACTGGACCGCTTGAAGGTAGCACTCATGAAGAAGAGGCCATCTTTGATAAACAGAGGCCGCATTGTCTTCCATCAGGACAACGCCAGGCCACACACTTCTTTGGTGACGCGCCAGAAGCTCCAGGAGCTCGGATGGGAGGTTCTTTTGCATCCGCCGTATAGTCCGGACCTTGCACCAAGTGACTACCACCTGTTTTTGTCCATGGCGAACGAGCTAGGTAGTCAGAAGTTAGCCACAAAAGAGGCCTGTGAAAATTGGCTATCCGAGTTTTTTGCCAATAAGAAAGCGAGCTTCTATAACAGGGGTATTATGAAGTTGGCATCTCATTGGGAACAAGTCATCGAGCAAAACGGCGCATATTTGATTTAAAACAGATGATTGTAACTAATTTTATGAACAAATGAAAATTCAAAAACAAATACCGCAGGACTTTTTAGACAGCCTAATATATATATATATATATATATATATATAGATATATATATATATATATATATATATATATATATATATATATATACAGCCATTCCATGTCAAACCGATATAGTGGTTCACAGATTTTCGTGGGAAGTGGAAATTTTGTACTTTGTCGCAAACCATTAGATCCGTATTTAAAAAAAAAATACTACACCTGTGGAAAATTCGAACTCTGTTCTCGTTATTGGTGATTGTATTCGTTTTTTATTCTTTTCATAGTCTCGGAACCAAGGGCGCTATATTTTTTCATATTTTTCTGAAAAGCACGTTTTCACATGACATATGTCGAAACCAGGGAAGCGTTTTTCTTCGTTTTTGAGTTTGGATTTTTATAAATTAACCGATGGCCCAAAAAAACATTTTTTTTGACGTAGGACTACGTCTAACCGGAAGATATAGGGGGTGAAATGGAAATCTAGGCACTGAACAAGTAGGAAAGATGCAAGATTTGGAACGCTTATAACTCGAGCATTTATCAATAGATCGCAAAGGTTTTGCATCAATTGATAGGAAATATACGCATCTACGCATCTATCATAACGAATAACATTTCATTTTTCTTGAGATAAATAATTGAATAATTGTGAAATATCAAGCATTGTCCAAATACATTATGTGCCCATTTTTGATTGGTCCATTTTGTGCTCCTCAAATCGTACCGACCAAAACGGGCAACCAGAGCAGCAGCGAAATAGAATGAAGCACGATTGGAAAGGAAAAAGAAAAAAATGAGGGAAACATTGGTCGCAGTCTCACACATGCGTAATTCTCGAGCCAGCCAGTCAGCTTAAAAATCCCCGCTCCGCTGCCGTAACGATCATTCTCATCCAAACCGTACACCACATCGGTTCGCATCACAACACATCAACAAACCAACCCAAGCAGCCATGCCTGGACATGGTAAAGGAGGAAAAGTGAAGGGAAAGGCAAAATCCCGCTCGAACCGTGTTGATCTGGAGTTCCCCGCAAGGGTAGCTAGGCCGAGCGCGTTAGTACCAGTGTACCAGTCCACCTAGCCGGCGTTATATAGCTTCGGCCGCCGAAGTGATCGAGTTAGCTGGCAAAGCTGCTCGCGACGATAAGAAAACCTGCATTCGGAACAGAACACATTCGGTTCGGTGGACATCAAGACAACAGGCAGTTGCAGCGAGTGGCGAGTGGCAAACGCAATCGCAAAACGGCATCAGGTAGCAGAAGAAAAAAGTTTGTTCTTTATACAAACTGCTTTGGTGGCAAATCCAGAACAAGGCGGCATCGAGGGCGTTCGAAATGGTTTTTTTTCAAAACCACGAGTACTAAGTTTTCTAAATTGGAACCATTCCATAAAACAAGGCGCTTTTCAGGGCCATTAAACCTTCCAAAAAAGAGTTTAGGAAATAAAGTTCAATGCTTTCTAAAACGTTATCCAAAATAATAATAAAACACAAATTGATGTTTTCATAATTTGTTTGCCAGGATCTGATGAGTATGTGAATTTGGCAGTTGTTCTGAGCTTATTGATAGTTGGGGACTTTCCTGATTATTCAATTTTCACCAATTCTTAAATTGTTTCCAGATTGAAAGTACAGTAATTTACAATTAGTTCGACATTTAGCTAATTGGACTGACATGTAATGCGACTTATTTAGTTGGACATTTTTGTAAACATAGAGATCCAAATTATGACCCCACATTGAAAGTCGACACTGTACCACTGTCATCGCAAATGTTCAATTACAGGTTAAAATTACCTCCAATGCGACACTGAGTGGCGCTTCGGCACGTCGCATTGAATGTAATTTACTGTACAACATGTCACAAAGCTGGATGGGAAGAAATTTTCCAACTGTGAAAGCTGTGGAGAGTGGCAACAAATCGCTAAACAGGAAGGTTTGGGGATATCGAGTGATAACAAAACAATAAACTCTTTAGACTTTTTGTGATCCTGAAAAGGACCCTTTTTAGCCTGTATGTGAATCCAACGAGCGAACAAATCGTAATGAATGTATTTTTTTGCCATCGCTCCCTTTTAACGCTCATTCGTAAAACATTCGATAAGTAAAGCTAAAAGTAAAGCTGGAAAGTGTTTATCTCACTCTAAAATCCATAACCATTTTTGGTTCACATAGATGGAACACAGAGCTCAATGTCGGCTATGTCGAATTGTGTGGTATGGTTGCCACATTTGCGCAACTCTATTGGACTTGAGTCGAACGGATTACAGAATTCAAAACTACAATCCGATCAGGTAATTCTGACTCAATCGGATTTCAGAATACTGGTTAACTTGTTGATCAGTAAAAAAATCTGGAATTTGTAAGGAAGTTGCACTATCGATTTCCTCAGGGCTTATTGATTTCGTCGACTAACCAAACTAACGAACTAATAATCCTTCTTCCATTAAACCGAATACATCCAGCAATATGTTGGACCGAATTCCACAGAACTTCATTTTTTGTTTCAACACACGATCTCTACCACGCACATATATCGATTATAAATTGTTGGTAAAAATCACGACATCGTAGTATGGCGTTGTCCTGATCATATCGAATCATCATTAAATTAAAGTGACCAGACGGTCAGAGGTCCAACGCGGGACACAAAAAAAAAACGTTTTGTATATACGTTATATGAACATAAGCCATAGTTTAGTGAGTCTCATTTATTCATGAAATTCTTAACATGTTTCCTTGCAATTAAACCTGATCTGTATTATTTCTTTCAACGTACCGGCGCTTAGATGTAATTTTTCGATGGTCCAGATTTTGTTTACACCTGAGAAAACACGCTTAGCCAGAGCATTTAAGTCTGACGATTTGAGTTCTACCATTTTCTTCAAATTACCGTATGGAATGCCGCCACGTTTCAACTCATTTTTTAACGATTTCAGTGTTAAAGAAATGGACTAATTTCGAATGATGATCTGAAAAAAAAACCTCAAAAGATAATTCAATGGAACAAATTTTCCTTAAATATTACGTTTATTACGTCTTCAACAAAAATGATTCAACGCTGTTGATTCGCGGCAGCAGCACAGTCAAGCAACTTGATGATTTTTTTCATACTGCCAGCTCCACCACACAGCGAAGGAGTTGGACATCCTGAGGCACCTCGTGTCCGCCGGATCTAGCCGATCTGGTATTTACAACATCTTCTCCCTGCCGCTCCCTAAGCCGCGAGATCGGAGCAATCGACCAAACGGCGAAGAAGAATCTGGCCAAAATAGACATTTTTATGCGGAAGCGTCAGACGAGACCGGCCGTGTCTGAACAGCAGGCTATCACCCAGAAGGAGTAGCTGGAGGTGCTGGTGAAAAACTTCTTTCCAGAGAAGTGCTATGTCGTGTTCATAATGAAAGACGAGACGTACTTGACGCTAGAATTCAGCGAATGGCGGGGGCCAAGGATCCGGTCAAATATCGTCCAATATATCTTCCAAACCATGTTCTCGTAAAAGGTCCTTCTCTGGCAGACGAGAAGGGAATGTCCAAACTGCCCTTATTTCGAGCCTTAAAGTGAACGGGGAGATATACAGTACGGAATGCCTGCCGGAAATTGTCGCCTTCACCAAGAAGTATCTCGCAAAGGTGATGTGGTCTTTAGACTGAACCTGGCAACAGTCCATTATGCCAAAGTATCAATGGAGGATTAATCGGCTGGAAATAAATATTGTAGCGAAGATCGGCATCCTACCCAACATCCTCCAGCTGCGACCAATAGAAAATTTTTGGGCGAACCTCAAATGGAACATTTCCTCCAAAAATTTCATAGCCAAAATAGAGAGACAGTTGACCGCCAGAACCACGAAAGGGGTCAAGAACCTGCCGACATCCATCTTTTCATCGGCCAACGAAGTTCCGACCAACTTCCGTAAGGCCGCCTGGCACTTCATTTACGATTCATCAAACAACTCTACGTCTTCCTGTCCAGCATACACTAGTTCTTCCGAAAATGACTGACTCTCTGCGGTCTCTGGGGATCAATACGAGACTTTTACAAAAACCATTTTTCAATATTCTTGCTGTCGTTCCTAGTTGACAAGTCTCTAAACAAAAAGTCCACTGTCGGTGCGATAAAACCAACTTCAACGTGTTAATCTACGGATGTATTGGAAGCGCTCTTGAACAGTCTGCCAAATAACAGTTTTTTTGAGGTTCATCCTTTTCAGAAAATCAACATGATCAAATTGAGACATTTTTGATTCTTTTGCCAAATGCGGGACGTTTCGCAGGACGTAATCTAACGCGGGACACTTAGTTGAAATGCGGGGCTGTCTCGCATAACGCGGGACGTCTGGTCAGTTTACATATGATACAATTCAAAATAAGAAATGATGTTCATAATGGATGAATTACCTTTAGCGGGGTCTCGTTTAATGTTTATCGGGGATAAGCTTGAAACGGGAATCGACGGTCAAGGATCTTGGATTACTACTTGATTCCAAGCTTACATTCAAGGACCACGTCGCCTACGTGGTGTCGAAAGCATCATCTCAACTCGGGTTCATGTTCCGCTTCGCCAAAGAATTCAAGGATATATATTGCCTTAAGGCTTTGTACTGTTCTTGGTTCGACCAATACTGGAATATTCGGCTGTAGTGTGGTGCCCATACTACCAAAACGAGGTGAACCGCATCGAAGCAATCCAACGAAAGTTTATCCGTTTCGCTCTGAGGCATCTTCCTTGGAATGACGGCCACAACTTGCCCAGCTACAAAAGTCGTTGCATGTTAATACACTTGGAATCACTTGAGGCGAGACGTAACATCACGATGGCATGCTTCATTGGTGACCTGCTTCAAGGTAACATCGACTGTACTTCGCTGTTAAGCTGTCTTAACATAAACATCCGCCGCCGTAATTTACGCTCTCATGTTTTCTTATGCGTCCATCCCTCGCGAACAAATTATAGATTTAACGAGCCCATGCGAAGGATGTGCCGTGTCTTCAACAGATACTACGATGTGTTTGACTTTAATGTTTCACGTTGTAGAAATAAGAGTTGTTTCCGCAGAGTTTTTAATTAATATGTGTAGTGTCGTAATTTTCATGTCATTGGGATAACTATTGTATCTGTTGGCAAATGATTAAATATCCGTCTTTTCCTTTCAGAACGGCTGGGAGATTTTTCGTCTAAGAGACCATCCTGACTTGCATTATATTCACACATGTTCCTGAGTTAGTCACTTACATTCAAGGCGTATTGTTTGACATAGAAATCTCAACCAAGTACTACTGAAAATGATGCAAGTAAAACTACGATGAACGTTGCGGAATGTTAGTGCCATTGAAGAAGAACATAGGGAGAGTCGTATGAAGGATGTGCGTTAACGATGAATTCCAGATTATTGTTTTTTTTTCGAATCACAATTTCTCGCGTCACTGTGCAGTAGCCTTCTATGATTCTAGCATTGCTCGCATTGCAGGTTTTTTTTTATCATCCAGTGTAATTGTCATTTTGTAGAGCAAGTGCGATTTGAAGTATTTCAATAATTCGCTGTGCTCATTCAAAAATACTTTCAGCTTGCCACCGATACGTGTGGCTTTAGACGAAGTAAGGTTTCTTGCAAATGTGCGGATGCAAGTTCGATGTAGCGGGCGTAGCACCATCTGTCATTTAACAACATAAATAAATTCGTTCTGTTTGCAAAACGAACGACGATTAAATTATTTGGATATTTGTTATACAAAATAACAAGTCAAATTTAAGAAAAAAAGTATTCAGGTTTTTTACCTGCATGGGGCCGTATATAGTTATATAGTTTACAACATATTCTCATGCCTACCAAGTTTTTTGTGCACAATTTCATCAAAAACGGTTGAGCCCTTTTGGAGGAGTTTGGGAACAGACACCGTGACACGATATTTATATATATATATATATTAGGCTGTCAAAAAAGTCCTGCGGTATTTCCGCGAGGTGTCGTTGTAAGCGCGTAGTTCTAGTTGTATTCATTGTATCGAGTCATACTATAGCTTGTTGGAAAGGTATTTTTGCGCGCTATAATATAGTCCTTGACAGTTTTTTGTTTGGTTAAGTCGTTGGTGAGTTATAGTGTCGCAAATATGGAGCAAAATAAAGAGAAAATCCGACATATTTTACAGTACTACTATGGACAAAGGCAAAAATGCATCTCAAGCTGCCAATAAAATTTGTGCAGTTTATGGACCCGATACAGTTTCCATTTCCACCGCACAACGATGGTTTCAACGTTTTCGTTCTGGTGTAGAGGTTGTCGAAGATGCGCCACGCTCCGGAAGGCCTTTCGTCGAAAATTGCGACAAAATCGCTGAATTAGCCGAGAAAGACCGGCATAGTAGCAGCCGTAGCATCGGCCAAGAGCTGGGGATAAGTCATCAAACCGTTATTAACCATTTGAAGAAGCTTGGATTCACAAAGAAGCTCGATGTATGGGCGCCACACACGTTGACGCAAAAAACATCTTTGACCGTATCGACGCATGTGAATCGCTGCTGAATCGCAACAAAATCGACCCGTTTCTGAAGCGGATGGTGACTGGCGATGAAAAGTGGGTCACTTACGACAACGTGGAGCGCAAACGGTCGTGGTCGAAGCCCGCTGAAGCGGCTCAGACGGTGGCCAAGCCCTAATTAACGGCCAGGAAGGTTCTGCTGTGTGTTTGGTGGGATTGTCAAGGAATAATCTATTATGAGCTGCTTCCCTATGGCCAAACGCTCAATTCGGGCCTGTACTGCTAACAACTGGACCGCTTGAAGGTAGCACTCATGAAGAAGAGGCCATCTTTGATAAACAGAGGCCGCATTGTCTTCCATCAGGACAACGCCAGGCCACACACTTCTTTGGTGACGCGCCAGAAGCTCCGGGAGCTCGGATGGGAGGTTCTTTTGCATCCGCCGTATAGTCCGGACCTTGCACCAAGTGACTACCACCTGTTTTTGTCCATGGCGAACGAGCTAGGTAGTCAGAAGTTAGCCACAAAAGAGGCCTGTGAAAATTGGCTATCCGAGTTTTTTGCCAATAAGAAAGCGAGCTTCTATAACAGGGGTATTATGAAGTTGGCATCTCGTTGGGAACAAGTCATCGAGCAAAACGGCGCATATTTGATTTAAAACAGATGATTGTAACTAATTTTATGAACAAATGAAAATTCAAAAACAAATACCGCAGGACGTTTTAGACAGCCTAATATATATAAATATATATATATATATATATATATATATATATATATATATATATATATATATATATATATATATATATATATACAGCCATTCCATGTCAAACCGATATAGTGGTTCACAGATTTTCGTGGGAAGTGGAAATTTTGTACTTTGTCGCAAACCATTAGATCCGTATTTTAAAAAAAAAATACTACACCTGCAGAAAATTCGAACTCTGTTCTCGTTATTGGTGATTGTATTCGTTTTTTATTCTTTTCATAGTCTCGGAACCAAGGGCGCTATATTTTTTTAAATTTTTCTGAAAAGCACGTTTTTCACATGACATATGTCGAAACCAGAGAGGCGTTTTTCTTCGTTTTTGAGTTTGGATTTTTATAAATTAACCGATGGCCAAAAAAAACATTTTTTTTGACGTAGGACTATGTCTAACCGGAAGATATAGGGGGTGAAATGGAAATCTAGGCACTGAACAAGTAGGAAAAAATGCAAGATTTGGAACGCTTATAACTCGAGCATTTATCAATAGATCGCAAAGGTTTTTGCATCAATTGATAGGAAATATATCTACGCATCTATCATAACGAATAACATTTCATTTTTCTTGAGATAAATAATTGAATAATTGTGAAATATCAAGCATTGTCCAAATACATTATGTGCCCATTTTTGATTGGTCCATTTTGTGCTCCTCAAATCGTACCGACCAAAACGGGCAACCAGAGCAGCAGCGAAATAGAATGAAGCACGATTGGAAAGGAAAAAGAAAAAAATGAGGGAAACATTGGTCGCAGTCTCACACATGCGTAATTCTCGAGCCAGCCAGTCAGCTTAAAAATCCCCGCTCCGCTGCCGTAACGATCATTCTCATCCAAACCGTACACCACATCGGTTCGCATCACAACACATCAACAAACCAACCCAAGCAGCCATGCCTGGACATGGTAAAGGAGGAAAAGTGAAGGGAAAGGCAAAATCCCGCTCGAACCGTGTTGATCTGGAGTTCCCCGCAAGGGTAGCTAGGCTGAGCGCGTTAGTACCAGTGTACCAGGCCACCTAGCCGGCGTTATATAGCTTCGGCAGCCGAAGTGATCGAGTTGGCAAAGCTGCTCGCGACGATAAGAAAACCTGCATTCGGAACAGAACACATTCGGTTCGGTGGACATCAAGACAACAGGCAGTTGCAGCGAGTGGCGAGTGGCAAACGCAATCGCAAAACGGCATCAGGTAGCAGAAGAAAAAAGTTTGTTCTTTATACAAACTGCTTTGGTGGCAAATCCAGAACAAGGCGGCATCGAGGGCGTTCGAAATGGTTTTTTTTCAAAACCACGAGTACTAAGTTTTCTAAATTGGAACCATTCCATAAAACAAGGCGCTTTTCAGGGCCATCCTTCCAAAAAAGAGTTTAGGAAATAAAGTTCAATGCTTCCTAAAACGTTATCCAAAATAATAATAAAACACAAATTGATGTTTTCATAATTTGTTTGCCAGGATCTGATGAGTATGTGAATTTGGCAGTTGTTCTGAGCTTATTGATAGTTGGGGACTTTCCTGATTATTCAATTTTCACCAATTCTTAAATTGTTTCCAGATTGAAAGTACAGTAATTTACAATTAGTTCGACATTTAGCTAATTGGACTGACATGTAATGCGACTTATTTAGTTGGACATTTTTGTAAACATAGAGATCCAAATTATGACCCCACATTGAAAGTCGACACTGTACCACTGTCATCGCAAATGTTTAATTACAGGTTAAAATTACCTCCAATGCGACACTGAGTGGCGCTTCGGCACGTCGCATTGAATGTAATTTACTGTACAACATGTCACAAAGCTGGATGGGAAGAAATTTTCCAACTGTGAAAGCTGTGGAGAGTGGCAACAAATCGCTAAACAGGAAGGTTTAACCGAACAAGATGGGGATATCGAGTGATAACAAAACAATAAACTCTTTAGACTTTTTGTGATCCTGAAAAGGACCCTTTTTAGCCTGTATGTGAATCCAACGAGCGAACAAATCGTAATGAATGTATTTTTTTGCCATCGCTCCCTTTTAACGCTCATTCGTTCGTCTCGTTGGACTCGCCCCTTTGGCTGAGTCTGCCGATTTGTCTCTATCCTGTGAGTGTGTACCGCTAGAGTATAAAACTCGCGGACCCCAAAAAAATATCTTATTTTCTTTCAAACCGTAAACCCGTGTGGTTGTACGGCATCGGCATCGTGTACTCAACAAAGGAGGAAAAGAGAAGGGAAAGGCAAAATCCCGCTCGAACCGTGGTGGTCTGCAATTTCCCGTAGGTGTATCCGCCAATTGCACCGGAAGGGTAGCTAGGCCGAGCGCGTTAGTACCTGTGTACCAGTCCACCTAGCCGGCGTTATATAGTTTCGGCCGCCGGAGTGATCGAGTTAGCTGACAAAGCTGCTCGCGACGATAAGAAAACCTGCATTCGGAACAGAACACATTCGGTTCGGTGGACATCAAGACAACAGGCAGTTGCAGCGAGTGGCTAGTGGCAAACGCAATCGCAAAACGGCATCAGGTAGCAGAAGAAAAAAGTTTGTTCTTTATACAAACTGCTTTGGCGGCAAATCCAGAACAAGGCGGCATCGAGGGCGTTCGAAATGGTTTTTTTTCAAACCACGAGTACTAAGTTTTCTAAATTGGAACCATTCCATAAAACACGGCGCTTATCAGGGCCATTAAACCTTTCAAAAAAGAGTTTACGGAATACAGTTCAATGCATTCCAAAATAATATCCAAAATAATAATAAAACACAAATTGATTTTTTTATAATTTGTTTGCCAGGATATGATGAGTATGTGAATTTGGCAGTTGTTCTGAGCTTATTGATGGTTGGGGACTTTCCCGATTATCCAATTTTCACCAATTCTTAATTTGCTTCTAGATTGAAAGAACAGTAATTTATATTTAGCTCGACATTGAGCTAATTGGATGGATCTGTAATGCGACATTTTTGTAAACATAGAGTTCGGGGTCCAAATTATGACCCCACATTGAAAGTCGACACTGTACCACTGTCATCGGAAATGTTCAATTACAGGTTTAAATCGCCTCAAATGTGACACTGAGTGTTTCTCCGGCACGTCGCATTAAATTTAATTTACTGACCAACATGTCACAAGCTGGATGGGAAGAAATTTTCCAACTGTGAAAGCTGTGGCGAGTGGCAAACGCAAAAGCTAAACAGGAAGGTTTAACCGAACAAGATGGGGATATCGAGTGATTAAACAGTAAACTAATCCATTTTTCAGGTAGATAGGTAGGTATTCACGTAGGAGAAGAAAATAAAACAATATATTTGAAATATATATTTAACAAAAGCTGTCCCCTTTGTATAGTCCTACGTCACTCCGGTTATGTCCCCGACATTACCCACCCGTCTTTTTTCCAAAAATTACTTTGTTCGAGAATCTATAACTTTTGAACTACTGGATCGATTTAGATGATCGATACATCAAATTAAACTCAGTTAGTTAGCCTTTTTTGAAAAAATTACACATTTGTCAATTAATTGAATTCTAGTCGCATACATCCAGTCTAGTGGCAAATAAATATTGAACGAAGACTGAAAACATGTTAACTTTGAAAAATCTTAACTAAAAAACGAAAAATAACACCTCGCTGGTATTCCGATAAGTTTTGTGAAAAAACCTCAGCTTCCAGGAAAAAAATATAAAAAAACATAGCACCCTTGGCCCCGAAACGATGTAAGCTATAAAAATAAAATCAATAATTACAAAATCCATTTTTAATCAGAGTGTAATATTTTTTCAGACAATACTAGCTCTTTGGCTTTAATTTGATATGCCGATCATCTGAATCGGTCCAGTAGATCAAAAGTTATATTTTTTGTAGTGTAAAAAATGGGAAAAATGATGTTTCGGACCATCTGTTAAATTTGAAAAATCATAACTCAAACACGAAAAAAAACGCCTCCCTGGTTTCAAAATATATATTATGTGAAAAATTCTCAGCTTTCCAGAAAAAGACGGGTGGGTAATGTCGGGGACATAACCGGAGTGACGTAGTACTATACAAAGGGGACAGCTTTTGTTAAATATATATTTTAAATATATTGTTTTATTTTCTTCTCCTACGTGAATACCTACCTATCTACCTGAAAAATGGATTAGTTTACTGTTTACTCTTTATGAACATGTTGATGGTTCTGAAAAGAACCTTTGGTGTTGTGTTTTTGTTATCACTCGATATGCCCATCTTGTTCGGTTAAACCTTCCTGTTTAGCTATTGCGTTTGTCACTCGCCACAGCTTTCACAGTTGGAAAATTTCTTCCCATCCAGCTTGTGACATGTTGTTCAGTAAATTACATTAAATGCGACGTGCCGGAGAAACACTCAGTGTAGCATTGGAGGCGATTTTAACCTGTAATTGAACATTTCCGATGACAATGGTACAGTGTCGACTTTCAATGTGGGATCATAATTTGTACCCCGAACACTATGGTCACAAAAATGTCGCATTACAGGTCCATCCAATTATCTAAATGTCGAGCTAAATATAAATTACTGTACTTTCAATCTAGAATCAATTAAAGAATTGGTGAAAATTGAATAATCGGGAAAGTCCCCAACCTTCAATAAGCTCAGCACATCTGCCAAATTCTCATACTCATCATATCCTGGCAAACAAATTATGAAATAATCAATTTGTGTTTTATTATTATTTTGGATATTATTTTAGAAAGCATTGAACTGTATTTCGTACACTCTTTTTTGAAAGGTTTAATGGCCCTGAAAAGCGCCGTGGTTTATGGTGGCTGCTTTTGCCACCAAAGCAGTCTGTATAGACAAACTTTTACCTTTTTCTACCAGCTGCCGTTTTGCGATTGCGTTTGCCACTCACTGAAACTAATTGTTGCCTTGATGAGCGCCGAACCGAAGCTGCTCTGTTCTTTCTTGATGCGGGTTTTCTGATTGTCGTGAGCAGCTTTTCAAGCCAACTCGAGCACTCCGACGGCCGAAACTCTATAATCGCTGTTAGGTATACTGGTGCTCCGGCACCAATCCGTTCGGCCTAGTTACCCTTGCGGAGCAATCAGTGAATGCGACCAACAGGGAAATGGAGACCTGCACGGATCGAGTGAGACTTTGCCTTTCCCTTAACTTGTCCTCCTTTGTTACGTCCACAATGCCGATGCCGTACAACCACACGGGTTTACGGTTTGAAAGAAAATAAGATATTTGGGGTCCGCGTGTTTTATACTCTAGCGGTACACACTCACAGGATAGAGACAAATCGGCAGACTCAGCCAGAGGGGCGAGTCCAACGAGACGAACGAATGAGCGTTAAAAGGGAGCGATGGTCTACACAGACGGTTCTGTTAACTCCGATGGAGTTGGGTGTGGAATTTTCGAGAACAGATACACCGGTAGCTTTTCTCTTCTACCGCAATGATCCACCTTCAGTGCGGAAGCTTTTGCTCTTTTAATAGCTACACAAGAGTGTACCCATGATCACCTTCCTACGGTAATTTTCTCCGATTCAGCTAGCTGTCTTCAAGACCTGCTCAGTGGAAACAGTAGACACCCATGGATAATACAGACAGAAGAGGCTGCTTCAGAAAAAACGTCTCCTACTGTTGGGTTCCTGGTTATTCCGGAATCCTCGGAAACACAGCCGCAGACAAACTGGCCGGTAAGGATAGCAAAATAGAACCACCAGTTATACCCTGTCCTCGAACTGATATAGTTCGCTGGGTCAAACAGCAAATTAGCGAAAGCTGGAACATAGGCTGGCTAAATAGCCCTCCCACCCATCTCCATCAAATCAAAAATACCACGCTTCCTTGGTTTGATCGAAACAACAGCAAAGAAAGACGGGTGATAACCCGTCTTCGAATTGAACACACTTTTTTCACACACTCACACCTAATTGAGAAAACCGAAAGACCACTTTGCGCATGTAACTCAGCCCAAGTTTCAGTTAGGCATCTTCTACTAGAATGCAAACACACCAAAGATGCTCGTGCCCGACACAATATAGGTCAGAGTCTCCGAGACATTCTCAGTAGAGACGAGACACAGGAAACCAATCTAATTGCGTTTCTGAAAGAAACCGGCTTCATTGGTAAAATCTAAAATACATTCTTATTTCAGTTAGTCACTTCACCGCCGCGTATGCATATACATGTAGATATAAATAAATAAAATGGAATATATATATATATATATATATATATATATATATATATATATATATATATATATATATATATATATATATATATATATATATATATATATATATATATATATATATACATGTACATGCGCATGCATGCACAGGTAAATGTACAAAATTACAAATCTAACAAATAAATTGGCGTGTGTATGTGTATGCATCTATAAACATAAAACATACAAAAATATTAAAACAAATAAAAATATATAAACATTAACATCTTCAATATATAACTCACAAATTAACTTTTTCCAGCATATGCAGCAGTACTATATAACCAAACCGCATACCTTTTAAACATATTATTACTTTATTTACTCAATTCTAACCACACTAATTCATTCTTATCCAGCATTTTACTAACACCATTAAATTTAACTACATTTATAAATCATCCAACATCACATCATTCCTTCCCACTCTATCCCACCCCTTTTCCTTACCTTTCCTTTCCTTTTCCTCCCCACCTCCTCAAGACTGGTGCTCAACGGCTCTTCTCAGAGCTAGAGGCGAATGAACTGAAAAGTTTAAACCCTCTTAAAGCCAAAAAGAAGAAGAAGAAGAAAATACATTCATTACGATTTGTTCGTTCGTTGGATTCACATGCAGGCTAAAAAGGGTCCTTTTCATGATCACAAAATTATATTCAATCTAAAGAGTTTATTGTTTTGTTATCACTCGATATCCCCATCTTGTTCGGCTAAACTTTTCTGCTTAGCGATTGCATTTGCCACTCGCCACAGCTTTCACAGTTGGAAAATTTCTTCCCATCCAGCTTGTGACATATTTTACAGTAAATTACATTCAATGGCACGTCGCATTACCACCACTCAGTGGTCGGATTGGAGGTAATTTCAACCTGTAATTGAACATTTGCGATGACAGTGGTACAGTGTCGACTTTCAATGTGGGGTCATAATTTGGACCCCGAATTCTATGTTTACAAAAATGTCCAACTAAATATGTCGCATAAATATGGTCCGTCCAATTAGCTAAATGTCGAGATAAGTGTAAATTACTGTACTTTCAATCTAGAAGCAATTTAAAAATTGGTGAAAATCAATAAGCTCAGAACAACTGTCAAATTCTCATACTCATCATATCCTGGAAAACAAATTATGAAAAAATCAATTTGTGTTTTATTATTATTTGGGATATTGTTTTAGAAAGCATTGAACTGTATTTCGTAAACTTTTTTTCGGAAGGTTTAATGGCCCTGAAAAGCGCCTTGTTTTATGGAATGGTTCCAATTTAGAAAACTTAGTACTCGTGGTTTTGAAAAAAAAAAAACCATTTCGAACGCCCTCGATGCCGCCTTGTTCTGGATTTGCCACCAAAGCAGTTTGTATAAAGAACAAACCTTTTTCTTGTGCTACCTGATGCCGTTTTGCGATTGCGTTTGCCACTCGCCACTCGCTGCAACTGCCTGTTGTCTTGATGTCCACCGAACCTAATGTGTTCTATTCCGAATGCGGGTTTTCTTATCGTCGCGAGCAGCTTTGCCAGCTAACTCGATCACTTCGGCGGCCGAAACTATATAACGCCGGCTAGGTGGACTGGTGCACTGGTACTAACGCGCTCGGCCTAGCTACCCTTGCGGGGAACTCTAGATCAACACGGTTCGAGCGGGATTTTGCCTTTTCCTTCACTTTTCCTCCTTAACATGACCAGACATGGCTGCTTGGGTTGGTTTGTTGATGTGTTGTGATGCGAACCGATGTGGTGTACGGTTTGGATGAGAATGATGGTTGCGGCAGCGGAGCGGGAATTTTTAAGCTGACTGGCTGGCTCGAGAATTACGCATGTGTGAGACTGCGACCAATGTTTCGTTCATTTTTTTTTTCTTTTTCCTTTCCAATCGTGCTTCATTCTATTTCGCTGCTGCTCTGGTTGCCCGTTTTGGTCGGTACTATTTGAGGAGCACAAAATGGACCAATCAAAAATGGGCACATAGTGCATTTGGACAATGCTTGATATTTCACAACTATTCAATTATTTATCTCAAGAAAAATGAAATGTTATTCGTTATGATAGATGCGTAGATATATTTCCTATCAATTGATGCAAAAACCTTTGCGATCTATTGAGAAATGCTCGAGTTATAAGCGTTCCAAATCTTGCATTTTTTCCTACTTGTTCAGTGCCTAGATTTCCATTTCACCCCCTATATCTTCCGGTTAGACGTAGTCTTACGTCAAAAATATAAAAAATATAGCGCCTTTGGTCCTGAGACCCTGAAAGCTATAAAAAACAAATACAATCAATAATAACGAAAACATAATTCAAATTTTCTGCAACTGTAGTATTTTTCTAATTTTCTAAGACCAGCTAATTGGCTTTAATTTAATATGTCGAATGCCTGAATTGGTCCAGTGGCTCGAAAGTTATGAATTTTTAAAAAAAAGTCATTTTTGGCAAATATGCGAAAAAATGGATTTTTCGGACCACCCTAAAATAGGAATGGTCACCCAAACAAAAAAAAATAAAAAAATACGGGTCTAATAATTTGGGATAAAGAACAAAACTACCACTTTCGACGAAAATCTGAGAACCGCTATATCGGTTTGGCATGGAATGGCTGTATATATATAATATAAGTATGTAGTCTACATTTGTTTGACGAATATGAAAAAATAAATAAATAAGTCATATTCACCTAACTTTCACCGGTTTGCGTTCCATTAAACTCCAACACGTTTTGATAATTGTTTCGTTGATTTTTTCCTGGCTGGTTACGTAATTCATTAGGTTTTGGTGCTCAGCTTCTCTTTCAATTTGACCCTACGATGGAATGATGTGGGCGGATTGTGCATGAGAAGAATGTAATCGAAAATCTATACCGCCACTTTGAGTTTTTCTGTGCTCGTTTCGTTTATATTAAATGCTTGGATTGGTAGTCTTTCTTCCTCGCCCTTTATCTCGTTAGCATCAAGGAGCAGTTTGAGATGCTTTTTTACAACGCCAAATTCATCCAAAATTAATATCTTTTGAGATCCATATTCCATCTTTTCGCTCTCTAATCTGTTGATTTTCTCTACATCGATCCATCGCGTAAATCCAAGTCCATTTGGGCTAAATCCTTTCGTAGGGTTACGAAACATGGACATAACATCGTCAGTTTCCAGATTGAGCTTCAGGTCGTTGTAATGCTGAGCCGAAGCAGAACTGCGATGAATTTTGTTACATATCAGGCATCCTGTTTGGCCGAGTGTCAAAACGTATCTGAAAATAGTTTTACGGTTCAGTTGATTTGTAACAAAATTGTACCCAGGTTATGTCTACTCACTGATGTAACGGATCGCACCGCGCCCGTTTTACTCCCAGACCGTTTCGGTCCTGGGCGACAAAAAATGCAACCAATTTATCTGATTTGACATCATAGATAGTGGTCAGTCCATCCATTCCCCAGGTTATCAAATGAAACTTGTCGGCATAAATTTGAAAATAGGGCACCTGATGCTTGACTTTGATGGTCAAATCAATTTTGATATTAACATCATTATTCTGGTTCTTGATAAGCTCAATTATATCGATCTCATTGGATAGATAACGGACAGCATAATATTTAGAATTGGTATTTTGTTTCCGTTCCAATTGAGTGTATTTCCTAGGTAAATCTAACAACATAGTCTCGGAATTCCCAGTTGTCAATGAAATGGTGAGTTGGTATATTTTACTTGATGAATGTGTATCGCTGTCTTGTTGCAAGCTAAAAATCTGTATATCATTTTCGAAAACACTAAATGTTGGTTGAAACAAAAGTGTCGTTGTTTCTAAATGGTAGACAACCTCCATCACGCCGCCAGGAAGTCCTTGAATTAGGAATATGTTTTTGTCCTTGTCGAATACCGCCATATGTGCACCATGTTCGGAAAATTGTATGCTTAATATAACTCCATGACTTAAATGAAAGTCCGTCAGTAGAAGAGGATCGTTTGAACGATAAAAAGATAATAGTTGAACTAATCCATTGCTCGTCCCTATAGCTATGAACGGGTACATAGGATTCTCCTGAATACAACTCATATTGTCGATTGCATACTCTGCTACTCTGATTCCAGATTTCATTTCGATAAAAATAATTTTATCATACATATTTGTACCGGCCATTACTTCTCCCAGCGGATTTAAAATGATAAAATCTGTGAAACGACATCCGAATTCTTTAACAGGTACATGTTCGATATTCTTTAGGTCATTGTCGATAACTGTTCGTATGAAATTTCCATCCACGGTCATTCCATATAATCCCTCGCTGGCAGAATAATACAACAGAAGCGAATATGTTTCTGGCGGATTAGTGGTCCACAGTTGATTCCAGATGCCTTTCTGGCGCTTGAAGAAGCTAACACATCCACTGGATTCGCTTATGAAAATTCCTCCTTTGCAGAAGAAAATGTATGAGGGATGTGATGATGGTGTCTCTGATGGTTTTATTATTTGGTTCAATTGACCTGCGGTTGAGAACTAAAATGAAAGGGAAAACAGTGGAAATTATTAGGTATGATACATTTCAAATATCAAGATGATAGTTGTTAGATCGTTGATAGGCTCCACCGTTGAATATTAAAATTCACTAATTGCAGAAGTTCTGGACAATCGACGTGGGATAATACAGCGTCGGACAAAACATTAAGACCACTGTTTAAGCAAAAAAAGAAAATGGCAAAACTTTGAGAGAAAATATTTCAATCCAGTACTTCAAACGATTTATACTAATTAATTTGCATTGTTCGAAGAAATTTATTACATACTACCTTAGAGAGAGGGGAGTAGTGTCGAACACCGATAAAAACATTTTTTTTTATCCCAACAGTTTATTTTATTAGGCTCATTTAGCAATTCAGCTGTAACAGAGCCGAATTCATTCGTGTACATTTTTTATCTTAAGATAACTTTTGTTGTATGTTACACTGTTACCATTTTTGAGACGTAAGAGTATCGCTATCTATCGATAAACATTTGTTTTATCTATAACACAGTAGCCCTTTTAGGCGCAAGAGAATTCCTATTCTATCGATGCACAACACATGTCGCCTTTTTTTCGGCGTAAGAATATTGGCTATTGTTCGAATGTTCACAGCGGGACTGTTGATATGAGGCTTCCTTTGTTGCGTTATTAATAGTGCCAATCACCGATGCAGCAGACCAAAAATTAGGCGGTAAGGGACTGGGATTACCGACACATGATGATTGTTACGTGGACAAAGTAGCTAGAATAACACACTAAGATGGTCAGTTGAGGGGCCCTGAGTTATGAGCTCATGATCGTTCGCTTAGTAGCGGACACGCAACCAATTAGGCTACGAAGACCCATTTATTGTCCCGTAGAACCTCCAAGTTTAGTTCGTCCCGTTCGTCTCGGATCTTTTTTGAGGCCTCGAAGGGATATTTCTTGGAGCCTCGCTTAATGGTAGAGTCATCCTTCGCGGTCGTTTTCTTTGGGCGTCCAATCGTTTCGAATTTTTTGCAATCTTAGAGAGCATCAAATACGAAGCTTTTGGATCGTCCCAAGTACTCTGTGATTTCGCGTTGGCTGCTGCCTGCGTTGGACATTTTGCAGATGACTATCCGCTGTGTTGCCGTGCAATTATGCGCGAGACCCATTTTTCGTTGGCTGCAAATAGAATTCAAGAAATCAAAACTTACATACTTCTTGTTTACATGATGAATACTTACCAGGATCCGAAAAGCACAAAATACCACCGAGAAACAATCAATTTTCTTCAAAAATCGGTCGAAACAACTGTCGGAACAGCCGAAACGAGGAAATTATTCTAAATGGGTTGAAGCACTGGATTGGATTATTTTTTCTTGAAGTTTAGTCACTTTTTTTTGCTCGAGTGGTCTTAATGTTTCGTCCAACACTGTGTATGTGTACATTCGACGGTCATAGATCTTGATCTACTCGAGAAAGTTAGTGCGGGTGAACCCCAGCCAAATTGCAAAACCCTATTTTGTTTTCGAAAGAAACAGTACTCTAAAAAAATAAACTTAAGAAATTTCAAACTCAGAATAAAAAACACTGAATCAATTGAACATCGGAGATGAGTGAATTGAATGATTTGCAAAGGAAAAGAAGAAGAATAAAAAGAAGAGGAAGAAAAAACAGGAAGTGGGTTATATCTATGGTATAACCGCAAGGGTGACGTAGGACTATCGTTGATTTAGAGATCATTTGTATGAAGTTGAATCTGAATTCATTCTGAATGAATGAATATTTGGAGAACTTCGAAAACGAGAGCGTTACGTTGGAGGCACAAGGTTTTATGCATCCAATATTGGATACGGAAATATCCTACTGATGGGGAAGAATAATCTTCAGAAGCTATCCTGTTGATTGCGATTGATTGAAAAATCACAAAACCTAATGTATTTGGTCACAGTGTTACATGGATAGAAAACATTAAAATAAACTCTTTCATATGAATGTAATTTTAAATTCCCAGAGGAACTGGCAGATTATTTTCAGTAATGATTAGATATTTCCACATTTTCCTCGATACTGGAAGCCCACCAGTGGTTAATGCTAACTCGATAACCATATGTTAATAGCACTTGATTGAAACATATTTGGTCACACTGTTACATGGATAGAAAACATTCAAATAAACTCTTTCACATGAATGTATTTCTAAATTCCTAGAGGAACTGGCAGATTATTTTCCGGATCTTTCTCGATCCAAACGGAAAGAATTCCGTGCGTGTATGTGTGTGTGTGTAGCGGCTGCTTCGAGATCTTCCCGGGGAACCGTTTGTAGCATCACTCTCCTCCTGATGGATTCCCTTCTGGCCTAAGGTGCACAAACAGGCTCTTGGTGACACCGTTCATCCGCGCTTTCATGATAAATGAAGAGCTTCACCACAACAGCGACAACATGCTCCAATCGCTGTTCAATTAGAACTGAGTGGATTTCCGAGCGGCGCTCGCTTATATACCGATTGGTGATTTCAATAGCCTATTTTGAAAGCAAATTTAAGACTATTGAAACAAGTTTTTGGATCAGAAAGTAACAAGTATAGAACGCGTAGACATTTTATCTTTCGAATGAAGTGTTTAACATACCATTTCGTTCAGTTGTTTAGGAGCTATTAACACTCAAAATCTCGGTCTTCGGCGTAACGCTTTCGTTTTCGAAACTTTGATTTTACACCCCGGTATAGAAATGAAAGACGTAGTTCTACGTCGAAACAGGAAGTGGGTTTTATCTATGGTATAACCGCAAGGGTGACGTAGGACTATCGTTGATTTAGAGATCATTTGTATGAAGTTGAATCTGAATTCATTCTGAATGAATGAATATTTGGAGAACTTCGAAAACGAGAGCGTTACGTTGGAGGCACAAGGTTTTATGCATCCAATATTGGATACGGAAATATCCTACTGATGGGGAAGAATAATCTTCAGAAGCTATCCTGTTGATTGCGATTGATTGAAAAACCACAAAACCAAATGTATTTGGTCACAGTGTTACATGGATAGAAAACATTCAATTAAACTCTTTCACATGAATATATTTTGAAAATTCCCAAAGGAACTGGCAGATTATTTTCAGTAACGATTAGATATTTCCACATTTTCCTCGATACTGGAAGCCCACCAGTGGTTAATGCCAACTCGATAACCACCTGTTAATAGCACTTGATTGAAACATATTTGGTCACAGTGTTACATGGATAGAAAACATTCAATTAAACTCTTTCACATGAATATATTTTGAAAATTCCCAGAGGAACTGGCAGATTATTTTCAGTAACGATTAGTTATTTCCACATTTTCCTCGATACTGGAAGCCCACCAGTGGTTAATGCCAACTCGATAACCACCTGTTAATAGCACTTGATTAAAACATATTTGGTCACAGTGTTACATGGATAGAAAACATTCAATTAAATTCATTCACATGAATATATTTTGAAAATTCCCAAAGGAACTGGCAGATTATTTTCAGTAACGATTAGATATTTCCACATTTTCCTCGATACTGGAAGCCCACCAGTGGTTAATGCCAACTCGATAACCACCTGTTAATAGCACTTGATTGAAACATATTTGGTCACAGTGTTACATGGATAGAAAACATTAAATTAAACTCTTTCACATGAATATATTTTGAAAATTCCCAGAGGAACTGGCAGATTATTTTCAGTAACGATTATTTATTTCCACATTTTCCTCGATACTGGAAGCCCACCAGTGGTTAATACCAACTCGATAACCACCTGTTAATAGCACTTGATTAAAACATATTTGGTCACAGTGTTACATGGATAGAAAACATTCAATTAAACTCTTTCACATGAATATATTTTGAAAATTCCCAAAGGAACTGGCAGATTATTTTCCAGCAATGATTAGATCTTTCCGGAACTTTCTCGATGCTGAATGGCATCCTAACGGAAAGATTTCTGCGCGTGTATGTGTCGATCCTTCGCCGTCCACCTCCTCCAGCACGTTAGGCAACGATGTTGTCTTGTCGATGTCCTCACGAAAAATTAATGTGTCTCACCACCAGAATATCGCTTAAGTATGCTTTTTGTGTGTGATTGAATCGAGAGAAGGTGTGGTTTACAATGGCAATTTGGAAGGCAAACTAGAGGGGAATGAACTCTCTGAGCTCGGAACTTTCGGCGACTGAGCAATAATCGATTGCGGGCGCATACAATATTGGATACGGAAATATCCTACTGATTTTTTTTTTTTTCCAAAATATATATTTTTATAAAGGCTCATATGGCGTTAGCCTCACGGGGCCGGGAGTTCAATACTTTTTTCTTATTATCTATGTTAGTAATATGTAACCGATTACTCGCGGTTGGCTCGAGGTTAGTATTACAAGTGTTTTCGTAATTGGGATGTTGCTGTCTCCAATGCTCTGTACGTGTGCCCGACACGGGATACTTCCTATTGGGATGCAGCTGACCATTAATCAGCAACGCCCCCCTAGTCTGTACCTCATATCTAGCGTGGTGCGTCTTTCTCGACTCGAGGAATCCAGGATAGAATGGTCACTAGCCGGCGCAATCATCAGTTCGTGTAGAGTTGTCATGAGCGGTACAACCTTTGGCTTTTGTTGAATGATCAGTGGACTGCACAACCTTTGGCCCGTGTGTCTGTAAAGAGTGTGTGTATGTATTGCCGCGACTAAGTAAAAGTTTATCGATCGGATAGGAGGGATATGAAACGGGGACACAACGAAGGAAACATCATTAAACGTTGACATCGGCGTTTCTGAGGAACAGGTATAGATGAAGCAGAAGTTCCGGTTCACGGCTACCTAAGATATCCCGGACGGGGATCTCCGATTGTCTGCCTTGTGCTCTCAGTGCTCTAGAGAGCTGAGAGCGAGCAGCATGGAACCGGATACACGACCAGACAACATGCTCGATGTCGTGGTAGCCATCGCCACAATCACAAAGATTGTTTGCTGCGAGCCCAATGCGATAGAGATGCGCGTTTAGGTTGTAGTGATTGGACATAAGCCGAGATATCATCCTACTGATGGGGAAGAATAATCTTCTGAAGCTATCCTGTTAATTGCGATTGATTGAAAAACCACAAAACCAAATGTATTTGGTCACAGTGTTACATGGATAGAAAACATTCAATTAAACTCTTTCACATGAATATATTTTGAAAATTCCCAAAGGAACTGGCAGATTATTTTCAGTAACGATTAGATATTTCCACATTTTCCTCGATACTGGAAGCCCACCAGTGGTTAATGCCAACTCGATAACCACCTGTTAATAGCACTTGATTGAAACATATTTGGTCACAGTGTAACATGGATAGAAAACATTCAATTAAACTCTTTCACATGAATATATTTTGAAAATTCCCAAAGGAACTGGCAGATTATTTTCAGTAACGATTAGATATTTCCACATTTTCCTCGATACTGGAAGCCCACCAGTGGTTAATGCCAACTCGATAACCACTTGTTAATAGCACTTGATTGAAACATATTTGGTCACAGTGTTACATGGATAGAAAACATTCAATTAAACTCTTTCACATGAATATATTTTGAAAATTCCCAAAGGAACTGGCAGATTATTTTCAGTAACGATTAGATATTTCCACATTTTCCTCGATACTGGAAGCCCACCAGTGGTTAATGCCAACTCGATAACCACCTGTTAATAGCACTTGATTGAAACATATTTGGTCACAGTGTTACATGGATAGAAAACATTCAATTAAATTCATTCACATGAATATATTTTGAAAATTCCCAAAGGAACTGGCAGATTATTTTCAGTAATGATTAGATATTTCCACATTTTCCTCGATACTGGAAGCCCACCAGTGGTTAATGCCAACTCGATAACCACCTGTTAATAGCACTTGATTGAAACATATTTGGTCACAGTGTAACATGGATAGAAAACATTCAATTAAACTCTTTCACATGAATATATTTTGAAAATTCCCAGAGGAACTGGCAGATTATTTTCAGTAACGATTAGATATTTCCACATTTTCTTCGATACTGGAAGCCCACCAGTGGTTAATGCCAACTCGATAACCACCTGTTAATAGCCGCGCGTGTATGTGTGTGTAGCGATGTCTTCCCAGGGAACCGTTTGTGGCATCACTCTCCTCCTGATAGATTCCCTTCTGGCCTAGGGTGCACAAACAGGCTCTTGGTGACACCGTTCATCCGCGCTTTCATGATAAATAAAGAGCTTCACCGCAACAGCGACAACATGCTCCAATCGCTGTTCAATTAGAACTGAGTGGATTTCCGAGCGCCGCTCGCTTATATACCGATTGGTGATTTCAATAGCCTGTTTTGAAAGCAATTTTAAGACTATTGAAACAAGTTTTTGGATCAAAAAGTAACAAGTATATAACGCGTAGACATTTTATCTTTCGAATGAAGTGTTTATCATACCATTTCGTTCAGTTGTTTAGGAGCTATTAACGCTCAAAATCTCGGTCTCCGGCGTAACGCTTTCGTTTTCGAAACTTTGATTTTACACCCCGGTATAGAAATGAAAGACGTAGTCCTACGTCAAAACCAACGATCCAAGCAATCTGCGAAGAATTTCGATGAAATTAGCCCTTGTCAGGGCAACCAAATACTTGTACTAAAGAGTACTTAGTTCTTAAATTCCTGTAATGTTCGTTCTCCCCAGTGTAGTGTATTGGACAAACCCCTTCTGCTTTTAGTGCTTCGATGGCATTAAGCTAATATAAGCTAATATAAGCTATATTGGACAAAACCCTTCTGCTTTTAGTGCTTCGATGGCATTAAGCTACCCTGGTATACAACAGGTTTCGTTAGGGACAGAGTATTTCTAATTCACCAATATTTATTTACGGTCTTTACAATATGACCTGATCCAAAAATTTTCTCCAATTAACTCGGTTCGTTCGGTTTTGTTCTCTCTCCAATTCCGCGGGCACCACACGCTCATCATGTCCTGTTCTACTTGGTCTAATTATCTTGCTCGTTGCGCTCCTCGTCGTCTCGTACCAGCCGGATTGCCGATGGACACCATTTTTGAAGGATAGTTGTCCGACATTCTTGCAACATGTCCTGGCCAACGTATCGTTTCAGCTTTGATCACTTTCTGGACACTTGGTTCACCGGTGAGTGGTTCATCCTTCGCCTCCATATGTCGTTCTCCTGTACACCGCCGAAGATAGTTTTTAACACCCGTCGTTCGAAAACTCCGAGTGCTCGCATGTCCTCTTCGAGTATTGTCCAAGTTTCGTGCCCGTAAGGACAACCGATCTTATGAGCGTTTTGTACAAGGAACACTTCACACGACTTTCTGCTTCGTGCTTAAGTCTAGTGTAATGTTCAGATACCATCTCAAATGTTCTGCCGACAATGTCTACTTCATAAACGGAAGATTCATCAGTAGATGAATCGACTGAATCTATTGAAAATCGAACCATGCCGCTCGTCTCATAACCCCCTTCAGCACAATGTTGAACAGCAGGCAAGAAAGACCATCAACTTGTCGAAGCCCCTGGCGGCACGAATAAATCTGTATTCTATCCATCGTAGCCTTGATCATTCTTGTAAGCTTCCCGAGGAAGCCGTTTTCGTCCATGATCCTCCATAGCTTCTGTAGTGTTATTGAATCATATGCGGCTCTAAAATCGATGAATGGATGATACGTTGGGACTCTGTACTCACGGTATTTCTGGAGGATCTGCCGCAAGGTTAAGATTTTGTCAGTAGTAGATTGACCTTCGATGAAGCCGGCCTGATCTGTTTGTAGGCGTGCCACAGACGACGGAAGATGATTTGGGAAAGCCCTTTGTAGACGACTTTCAAGACGGTGTAGCACGGAAGTTTTCACAGTCTAGTTTGTCACCTTTCATGAGGGTAGGGCAAACAGCACCACCATTCCATTCCTCCGGTAGCTGACCTGTTTTCCAAATTCTGACAATCAGTCTATGAAGACAATTAACCAACTTTTCCGGGGCCAATCTTGATATGTTCCGCTCTGATGCCATCTTTATCAGTTAATTTGTTGTTCTTAAGTTGTTTAATGGCATTCCTAAGATCACCTACCTAACTCAATCGCTCCCATCGTAATCTTGGTCCTCTGCCTGTACGCCATTCAGGTGTTCATCGGAAATAACTGAGCAATAGTTGTAAGTACATGAGCTGCCGCTTGTATCGTCAATTTCGACCAATCAGAACTGGGTATTTCTGTTAGAATAGGGGTTGAAATTTTTCAATTGTTCGATAGTTAGTTTCATGATATATATTATTTTATTCAATTAAAAAAATATTATGGAGTGTCGAAATCGATTGACGCAAAAATCTTATCAACCCATCATGAAATGATTGAGCAATAAGCGTTTGAAATTGGACATTTTTCACGATGCGATCGATTTTCGTTTTTCAATTTGTATCCCCAATATGTTCCCGAAAGACGTAATCCTACGTCAAAACGCGTAAACAATCATCGTGCGAAAGCGTTCACGTCTCAGTTTTTTTCTGAGATGATTTTCCTTTCAAATCACTGTGAAAACCACAAATTGTACTCGAGTTTGAAAAAATTCTGAGTATGTATACGTAATCATTACGTTCTGAGAATGTCTATATGTGAAATTTTCTCGAGCGATCCCCATACTATGAGTACTCGAAACAGAAACGATCATAATTTTAAAGATCAAAGAAGTTTTCACAATATTAACCAAATTTATCTACTTTGTGATTGACAAAAATTAAATTATTTCCAATGCTAAAGAAATGAATGGTGCTTTGTAATGACAACAGTACGAACGCTAGTAATATACCGTAATTAAGTTTACTTACGCTATACACACATCCTTGTTTATTTATGATTAATAGTGTGCCATCAATCGCGAAACAGACATCCAGCGGAGCGTCTATTTTGCCAAATGGTAGTTTCACATCTTTTTCTATCAAACGACAGATCTTAACATTTCCATAGATTTCCCACAGTGTTACCTGAGCTTTGTTGTAAGCTAGTTGACACACAGTTAGAGGCGACGATGGGCTACAAATGATTCGCTGTTTATCGGTGTGAATGCTGGTTCTTCGCTTGATCAGCAATTCCTTGTTTCTCCACACGTGAAGCTCAAGGCTATAATCCGGTATCCCGGTTAATGCTACGAGGTATTCATTTTCCGAAAAGCAAAGTGATACATATCTGGATGCTTTGTTATCTTAAAATAAATATATTGCAAGAATTAGAAAGTTGAAGGGGCTTCAAAATTCATCATGAAACGCATACCTGAGTCCAACACGAACAAAATCGCATTTTCGGGATAGGCTACGATGAAAATTCTTGGACGAGCACAACTCTCCGCGAATGCATATATGCTAAAGCTTTTGTGACCCGTAAGACAAGCTACGCCTTGGCCGTTTGCATGATCTGTTGCCCGGTAAAAGCTTTCTTTCCTTGTAGCAACATCCAACAGCAAAATATGGGTTCCCATTCCCATCGCCAATGCTTCCTTTCCAACGAAACATGCTGAACGGAAATCATGTACCTTTATCCAACTGAAAACGGTTTAGTTCTCATTAATGATTATCATTTCTGTTGATTTTTGATAATTTTACTAGGTTTTAACGATTGTTGCGTATTTTAGAGCCATACTGCGGAAAATTCAATAATCAAACAACTACAACACGTTGCTATGGAAACTGATCGCAAATTTCATTTCCGGGGAATCGTGCCAAAATGATGTCGAGTGGAAATGGTTAGTCAGAGTGCTTCTAATCGCTCAGAAGTTTAGCTACTCTGTGTTTTAAAACCCTTTTCATATATTAAGCTTCACCTGTGCTGTTGTTCATAAACATGCCCTGCAGTCACTTAGCCATGCTGACCCTTGTGCTACGCTTGGCTAGTTTCATATAACTGTTCATTTCCGCTAGAAGGTAACGTAATATACGCGCCCTACAAATTGACACGACTTCTGATGCCAGGTCGGCCGTCATTCTTACAAGTTCATTGTGCAAACAGAATACTGCACCATTGACAATAGTTGGAACATAGATGCACTTTACAAGCTTGATGTTTGGATGCCCTGGATTTTGAATTCTACAATGAATGTCTGGCATATCTGGAAAGGAAGAGCAAGAGTTGTGAATTTGCATATTCACACCAGTATTGGTATGACGCACTTGTACTTCTTCCGATCGTGAGCATAGTAAATTCTTTGTGTTTTTAGTCTATTACCATGGTGACCAGAGAAGCATAACGACGCGGTTCGCTGCTACGATAATGCTAGAGTGTGACGGAAAACTTGTTTTCTCCAGTCAAACGCCCGCACCCGTAGCTGCACAATATGGCATTTATTTACGTTCTGTTAGTATACTGTCGACGCCGGCATGTGGGAATCTTCAGAGCGGGTGGAATAATTCGATTCTCCTAATGTTATCGTTCTGCAAATGGGAAAGAGTGGAAATCCACAGACACAGTTTAGTCACTGGCCAGCAGGTTCACTTGGGCGACTTCCAGTGAAATGAAAAAGTTAATTAATGTCATTCTAATTGGAACAGTGTTCGTATCAAGTCGTGTGCGTTGGATTGTCTCCTGGAGATATGAATAAAAATGTGTTTCCTTCATTGTCGAGTTGTATGATCAAGATAGATTAAAGTACCTACGCGATGTTTTAAATTGAGTGATTGTACTAGATCTCTGGAAGCTGAATTGTAAAATGGAAGAATGATAAGACTGTGTTGACATCATCACCTATCGGGTTGATACGGAAACACATCATGTTCCTACTGTTCCGAATAAAGTTTGCTGGAATGTAAGTGTATTGTGTAAAAAAGATTGAGTAGTAAATACTACATGATTGTAAAATCGACGTAAGACGAAAATATCCTGTCGCAAAAGTGATTATGCGTACACAGAATTTCGTTTGTAGACTACGTTACTTATAGTTTGCAGCGAAATAATGTTATTATTGTGTTATTGTTTTAAAAAGGACGCCTGATGTCAATATCAAAGTGAATGCATAAATTATGGTGAATATAATACTTCAACTATGAGTGGCTCAGTAATTTCGAGCCATGGTAAACGGAAGAATCGACAGATTTCAAGATACATGTGAACACATCTGCTAATATAACATTAGGTAAATCTCTAAAACCCTTGGATTAACCCTTGTGAAAAATAAGCGCGTCTAACGAACAGTGATTGAAAGTGAAAAGTACGAAAATGTCCCGACCCCAAGTGGAGATTTTAAACCACGTCTCGAACTGCCAACTAGTGATGGTATTCTGGAGCACTACAGATTGATATTCATTGAAAGCGTTTCGACATCGATGATAATTATCGCAGAGCTAAGACTGTCAATTACAATGTGATAGTGTTCAACAGGTCTTAAGACAAAGCTGACCAGAGAGAAACGAAGCCGCTGGGATAATGAAAAATCCAAACAAAAGTTTCGTCGGAGATAACTATGTTAGTCTTGTCCCGATAAATGTTCTTCTGTGATGTGCTTTGATCACATTCAACCCTCTGTACACTTCACTGTTCTGTTATCACCTTTTTATTTCCCATCATTCCTTATTTTTCTTTTTTGTGTTTTACTTTACTTCTTTTACTTTTTATTTGAGGGGGTATTCTAGTGTAGTGGTGGATCACACCATTGAGGATAATGGCGGGTTCCTTCGGCTGAAGGAAGCCTGGATGATAGCTCAGGTTTATACACGAAATTACACGGAATATGGTACTTAAGGAAGACCATTGGATGTGGCTTGCACTGGAGAGTTAAAACACATTGGAACAATCTCTAAACACGGTATTTATTTTGGCGGTCTAACACGGTAAACGTTTGGATTTGGAATGAAAGGTATATTGGTAGGAATCTTCTTCATGCACGTATTTGTTTGTATGCGTTCGCGTCGGGCTACTGTGCTGGTTGCGGATGCGTCATACACCAAACACTGCATTTAGAATGAGAGGGATAGATTTGGATGGGAATAAGGATAGGGATCGGAAAGGGAAAAGACTTTGTTGGATAACTGCTCCTCTTTCGCGCTGTCGGTCGCGAACATACTCCCCCCGGGCTTAAATCGGAATTGGATCGCACAAATCACCACGAGTTGCCCAGTATCTATGACTGGAACATGGAGGGGAATGGAATTCCAGGTAACCTCTCGTGGTGGACAGGAATCATTCAATATGTTCCGCATTTCGTCATCTGTCTTGGGGAAGGATGCAGCGAAAACAAATTGACACGGTTGACAGCTCCGGGATGAATTACAATCGCTGTTATGATGTCCTTTACGCAAGTAGTTGTAACATATTTTCAGCTCATGGATTTTGGCTTGTCGTTTAGGAACGGATAACATACTAAGTACTCCAAATTTATAGTTGGGGTGCGCACCGACACACAGGGCACCGGATGGCTTGGCATTGATAGCACACATTTCGGTATGTGCACCTTTCATCGCGTTGTTGGGTTTCGTTATTGCATAGGTTGGTTGAATGGCATAATCACATGATGGACTTTCATAGCATTCAGGGATGACATAGCTTTCATCAACGATATCGGCATAGGTTAAAATCACAGCTTCTGGAATAGATGTTTTCCACATCTTTCTGGTATCGTTCTTCAGTACTGACACTTCGGTTAGATTCTTAGCATCTGCTTCAAAATCGGTGGGAAAATGTATATCGTCAAAGGCCACTGCATTAAAACGCGAAAAAGTCTCAGGCTCATCTTCATCTGTAGATGTGCGATCCGCTAATGGCTGCTGCTGAACAATAATGCGGGGATGATCGATTGGTGGAAATTCAACTTGCTGGGGGATGGAAACTGGGATCGGACACATCGTTTGCATCATACGTTCGACCAGGACACATGTTTCGTAATAGTGTGCCTCAAAATCAAGGTACCATTCATCATGTTCTTTGAAATGATCTTCGTGACACATAACGTATATTCGATGATGGAGGGCGACACACTCTTCAAAATGACGTTTTGAATTTCTCGCATAAACGCTCAAACTTGCGGCATCAATTTCGATTTCACTCACCGCCCCACAGACTGCGCCTCGAATACGCGTTATTTTTGCCTTCGCACTGTCACGTAAATAAATCAGTCTTTCTACATCCGCCATTTCTTCTTTTGGATTTACTTGCATTTGTGTGTGTTGCATCAATGAGATCATATGAATTGGAGAGAAAGAACACTTGAAAACACACACAATGGTATATACACGATTTCAGGATCGTGCACGTTCGGACACGTTACAGAACGGCGCTTAACACACGGCGTCGTTTGTTGGTTAGTTTCTTCTTTTCACGGGATACACGGATTTTTCGGGAAACACTACACTGGAAACGTCTTTTTTCCTCCACACAAGCCATGGAAAAACACACAACACTCGGTTGATTGCAAGTCACAAGTTGCTGGGAGCAACGGAAGTGGGCGCTCGGTTGAGCCAACACATTGTAATTACCACGGCTGTGGTTCACTAATCCGGTTCGAAGGACCAAAAAATGGTGGATCACACCATTGAGGATAATGGCGGGTTCCTTCGGCTGAAGGAAGCCTGGATGATAGCTCAGGTTTATACACGAAATTACACGGAATATGGTACTTAAGGAAGACCATTGGATGTGGCTTGCACTGGAGAGTTAAAACACATTGGAACAATCTCTAAACACGGTATTTATTTTGGCGGTCTAACACGGTAAACGTTTGGATTTGGAATGAAAGGTATATTGGTAGGAATCTTCTTCATGCACGTATTTGTTTGTATGCGTTCGCGTCGGGCTACTGTGCTGGTTGCGGATGCGTCATACACCAAACACTGCATTTAGAATGAGAGGGATAGATTTGGATGGGAATAAGGATAGGGATCGGAAAGGGAAAAGACTTTGTTGGATAACTGCTCCTCTTTCGCGCTGTCGGTCGCGAACATGTAGAGACACGAATTTTAAGACGTTTTTTTGTGCTCCGTAAAAATGAAAGAAAGAATAGTTTTACTATCCATTATATCATTATTTGTTCATCTATCTTTCAACAATAAAACAAAATTAAACGGAGAAAAAATATTCATGACTAGAATAGTTAAGAGTTGATGAAGTGAAAGAGTTCAATAAAAAGTTGTGCCATGGCGTACACGATTCCAGCCCTTCTATTTATCCGAAACATAAAAATCTAACATATTCTGAATCAGTAAAGATGCCGCTATCGCGTGAACCTCGGCCAAGTCAAAAACATGTTTTTTTTTACAAAATGGCGGTCGTTTGAAAATCAAAATGCGGTTTAAAACGTTTTTTCTTACGTTAAAAAATAGTGAAATTCAAAAAATATTATTTTTTAGAGGTTCATGCCATATATGCCTGCAGATTGTATCTATAAAAATTCGACATGAATCGTTTCAGTAGAACTTGAGATATCGTGTACGCCAGTTTGAAAAAAACTAGTTTCGAGAAAGGGCGTTTGAAGTTCATTGTTATGGCCGTACCAGGTTAGATACCGCATCACTAAAATGGCTCTAACTCAGTAAATAATAGGATTTCCGATAAGTCCTTTCTAGGGTATATTCTTGAATGCATAAACTACAGAAATATCAAGGAAAAAAATGATGTTTTTCAAATTTCTAGACTAGAAAACTGCCTTAACTTCAGCAGTCTACATTTGGCGATTGTTTTTCGCTCATAGACGCGAAGCATATCTTAGAAAAGGAATAAACAGACTTTACATTGTGTGCTTTACTCCCACTGGCAACTGTCCGCGTGTAGCAGGAATAACGTATCGATCTTAAAGCACCAAACTTCCAGCGCGCTTTTCTCGGAATCATAAAAATGTCACATGGTCCGGTCTGACTTAACACCGACCACATCGTCCCTCAATAATGAGCTTATCGCATTTGATTCGCAGCCATTCACAAGAAAGTTTCGTTTGAATTTGTAACGTAGGGGAGGAGGTGATAAAATGAACATCCTACGGAATATGCCCTTTTACTGTGTCCACATACCGCTACAATCCTCGTTTTTCGAGAAATATTCTAGCCTAACTACGGGTTGTTCAAGATATCGATCGATTTATAAATAAAAATAGCATTGTTTTCATTAAAAGAAAAAAAAAACTCGACGAACATATTCTTAGTGTGAGGTTAAAATGATCACATGGTGGTGGTAAAATGAACAATTACACATGACACGCTAAATTGGATAGATTTATGCGTCGTTTCTTATTTAAATTTGTTCAAGAGGGTAGTACATTATCATAAAAAATATGTGATTCCGCGATTTTTTTTATCGAGAAAATAAATTACTATGATTAATATGATATCACAGCTTTATTAGGTATATATTACTTAACAAACAAAAAAAATGGTGTCAATTGGTGACTGTCCCCTGAATACTCGCAATCGGTTTGTTGTCATCGTACGTAGGATTTTTTCAAAATATTGATTTTTGACGAAATGGCGACATTTTTCGTAAAAAAATGCGTTTTCTCCTCAAAAATCGCAAAAAAAGACATTCACCAAAATGTTATTTTTCAAAATATAAAAAAAAACTACGTACGATGACAGGAAATTTAGTGGAGAATTTGGGAATAACTTTTTCATCAAAACCGTTCCGAAGGTAGATCTCCCACCAGTTTGCAAAACTTAGGTTCGAGAAAAAAGCGATTCAAATTTTGGATCCACGCTCCTTACTAGAATTAGGTCCATTAATTGGCTTGTAACTTTGGAAAAGAGCATCGGACAAACCTGGCACAAAAACCATACACTATATAGATATCCCAGAATATACTTTATGCCAGATTTTTTATTTTTTATTTTTTCAAGTTTCCATAGTGTTATAATTTTTGAAATAGTAGGTACTTGTATGAAATAAACTGGGCTTATTCACCTAGATTCATATTTGAAATTTTACGTAACTTAGAAAAAAGGCGCTATATAGGTTATTTCAAGAGATAGAAAAAAAAACTTTGTTTTACAAAGATGTATCAATTAACTGGGACAACAACATTGTCGAACTATGTTTACCTCTATCTATAAATATAAGAAAGTTAGATTTTTTATTTCATCGACAATTTTGGTCACCCTATTTTTGATAACATAAAAATGACCGTGCATTATACGATATGTAACAACTTTGTCGAAGACAGTTTTTGTCTAGAGAATAACTGTCGAGCTCTAAATGTTAATTTCCACTTAAATACATCTCTTGGATCATTGTGCATTGGCCATGAGTAGAATCGAGTGACTCTGAACACAACTCGTGTATTCTGATGATGATGAATTACGGCGTTGAATCAATTCCAATGAGCTGTCTTTTGTCATCTATCAGGTGTGCGAGTCGAAATTTTCCGAAATTGGCGAAATGGACACATAATTTTCAAATATTTACTTTCGAAGTACAGGCGAACCTGTTTTTGTGAAGTCCATTTTTGTGTGATTTCTTGTTTGTGCGACTCTTTTTTTGCGATTTATTATGACATCGAGTCTTGAATCACACAATCGAAAAAAATAATGAAATCGCACCTAAACAGTCACACAAATGAGAAATCGCACAAAAAGCAACCGCGCCAAAACAGGTTTGCCTGTAATCTCCATTTGAGTCTACACATTTCACCAATTTCTCAGACAAATTGTGGATCCCTCCAAATAATTTTTTTTTTGTTTCGACGAAAACCATTCACCGACCCATTTTTGAACATCTTTATATTCGGCGAGAGGCTGTCTCGTAAGTACATGTCCTATTGAAGCATAAATCCGATAATCTTAAGGGGCCAGATCTGAAGAATGCGATGGGTTTTTCGGGAACATTAGATATTTTCGCAAATGAAACATTAACAGCACAAACTCATTTCGTATCAATTCATGCAAACACGGAAATACACAATAAGTATTGGAATGCAGCCATTTAAGCTCCGCTGTAATAGGGGAACCAATTCTCGGTGTAATTCCTTATCACATTTCACAAAGCTGCGGGTCGGGTTACGTATCCATTGAAATCTACCTTTATAACGCAGAAGAAAGAAACGTCGTCAGGAGAAAATTATCTTCCCTGTGTCTGTTTTTTATTCTGAGTCATGCTATAAATCAATATAGTTTTTCCTATTCTTTACTTTTTCTCCGCAGGATGACTAATTCATGCTCCATCAGAACTTCGAAGGACAAACAACGCCTATGTGATAACGTAACAACTCTTATTCTTCGGAACAAATCGATACTCAGATGTCTGGCACTGATGAACGTCATAATAGCATAATACTCAATAGGATTGCACCCTTCTTCACGGACTGAACTCAGTATGAAGAATTTTTTACGAAATAGTGAAATAAGTGCGAATGTAGACAACGGATCTAGTTCCATGCTGTTTTCTCCGTCTGTAAAGAAAAAACATAACAAGTTCAAAGCAAGTCTGTCGATGGTTCGCTGGATGAGAGGTAATAGACCGACCGACCAAAATAAAAGCAACGTCATTCAAGCAACACCTTGTTGCGGATTGATTACTGCCAACGATAAAGAGATTCAGACACAGAAAGAATTCCTCGATAAGTCAGTGCAATGTAATTTTTCTCTCGATGATAACCTAAATTACAGGTGAGTCCAGAAAATGTTGTTTAGAATCGAATCAAAGACAAATGGTTTATTACTTTTATATATACCAGTGCACAATGGTTCAGGAGATGCATTTAAGTAGAAATTAGCATTTACAGCTCGATAGTTATTCTCTAGACAAAAACTGTCTTAGACAAAGTTGTTACTCATGATAGAGCGCTCGTTTTTATGTTGTCAAAAATAGGGTGACCAAAATTTTCGATGAAATATAAAATCTAACTTTCTTATCTTTATAGATAGAGGTAAACATAGTTCGACAATATTGTAGCTCCAATTATTTGATATATCTCTGTAGAACAAAGCTTTTCTCTATCTCTTAAAATAACCGATATAGCGCATTTTTTCTAAGTTACGTTTAGGTCACCATTAAAAAACTGTTTTTTTTTTGCTCTAACTTTTATGTTTCAAAATTTACATGCAAACTGTCTTCGAAAGACTTTTAGAGCTCACTAATACAATGCAAAACGATGCAGAACTTGTCAATATCTCAACTTCACTCAAAGTTATTGATATTTCTTCCCAAAAAACACTCTCTTTTCATTTGTTTGTTATTTTTTCTCGGGCAAACGTGAACAAAGTTTATTGGCGGCATTTGAAGGAGCATATTTCACTCTACATGATGTGTGATTTTCAAAACTATGTAATTTTTGTGTTTGAGTAAATTAAAATTGAAATAATGAGTTTTTGGGTAAAAAACCATCAATAACTTTGAGTAGGATTAAGATATAGACAAGTTCTACATCGGAAAATGTTGGTATCGATAAGCTCTGAAAGTCGTACGAAGACAGTTTCACGTTTTTTCATGGTCACCCTAATACAACTTAGAAAAAAACGTTAAATCGATTATTTTAAAAGATATAAAAAGGCTTTGTTCTACAAAGTTGTATAAAATAATTGGGGCTACAACATTGTTGAACTATGTTTATCTATATCTATAAAGATAAGAATGTTAGATTTTTCATTTCACCGACAATTTCGATCGCCCTATTTTTGATAACATAAAAATAACAACTTTGTCTAAGACAGTTTTTGTCTAAACAATAAATATCTCCCATAAAGTTGTTTTTAGCGCCTTCTATCTGAGTTGTATTAGGGTAACTATGAAAAAACGGTTTATTTTTACTCTAACTTTTATATATAAAATTTTACATCAAAATGGTCTTCGTACGACTTTTAGAACTTATCAATACCAACATTTTGTGATGCAGAACATGTCAATACCTTAATCCTGCTCAAAGTTATTGATGGGGTTTCATCCAAAAACTCATGATTTCAATTTTAATTTACTCAAATACAAAAAATAACACAGTTTCGAAAATCACATATTAAATAGAGTGAAATCTGTTCTTTCAAATTCCGTCAACAAACATTTTTTATGTTTGTCCCAGAAAGAATGACAAACAAATGAATAGAGCGTGTTTTTGACGTAGGACTACGTCTTTCATTTCTATACCGGGGTGTAAAATCAAAGTTTCGAAAACGAAAGCGTTACGCCGGAGACCGAGATTTTGAGCGTTAATAGCTCCTAAACAACTGAACGAAATGGTATGATAAACACTTCATTCGAAAGATAAAATGTCTACGCGTTATATACTTGTTACTTTTTGATCCAAAAACTTGTTTCAATAGTCTTAAAATTGCTTTCAAAACAGGCTATTGAAATCACCAATCGGTATATAAGCGAGCGGCGCTCGGAAATCCACTCAGTTCTAATTGAACAGCGATTGGAGCATGTTGTCGCTGTTGCGGTGAAGCTCTTTATTTATCATGAAAGCGCGGATGAACGGTATCACCAAGAGCCTGTTTGTGCACCATAGGCCAGAAGGGAATCTATCAGGAGGAGAGTGATGCCACAAACGGTTCCCTGGGAAGACATTGCTACACACACATACACGCGCGGCTATTAACAGGTGGTTATCGAGTTGGCATTAACCACTGGTGGGCTTCCAGTATCGAGGAAAATGTGGAAATATCTAATCGTTACTGAGAATAATCTGCCAGTTCCTCTGGGAATTTTCAAAATATATTCATGTGAAAGAGTTTAATTGAATGTTTTCTATCCATGTTACACTGTGACCAAATATGTTTCAATCAAGTGCAATTAACAGGTTGTTATCGAGTTGGCATTAACCACTGGTGGGCTTCCAGTATCGAGGAAAATGTGGAAATATCTAATCGTTACTTAAAATAATCTGCCAGTTCCTTTGGGAATTTTCAAAATATATTCATGTGAAAGAGTTTAATTGAATGTTTTCTATCCATGTAACACTGTGACCAAATATGTTTCAATCAAGTGCTATTAACAGGTGGTCATCGAGTTGGCATTAACCACTGGTGGGCTTCCAGTATCGAGGAAAATGTGGAAATATCTAATCGTTACTGAAAATAATCTGCCAGTTCCTTTGGGAATTTTCAAAATATATTCATGTGAAAGAGTTTGATTGAATGTTTTCTATCCATGTTACACTGTGACCAAATATGTTTCAATCAAGTGCTATTAACAGGTGGTTATCGAGTTGGCATTAACCAATGGTAGGCTTCCAGTATCGAGGAAAATGTGGAAATATCTAATCGTTACTGAAAATAATCTGCCAGTTCCTTTGGGAATTTTCAAAATATATTCATGTGAAAGAGTTTAATTGAATGTTTTGTATCCATGTAACACTGTGACCAAATACATTTGGTTTTGTGGCTTTTCAATCAATCGCAATTAACAGGATAGCTTCAGAAGATTATTCTTCCCCATCAGTAGGATATTTCCGTATCCAATATTGTATGCGCCCGCAATCGATTATTGCTCAGTCGCCGAAAGTTCCCAGCTCAGAGAGTTCATTCCCCTCTAGTTTGCCTTCCAAATTGCCATCGTAAACCACACCTTCTCTCGGTTCAATCACACACAAAAAGCATACTTAAGCGATATACTGGTGGTGAGACACATTCATTTTTCGTGAGGACATCGACAAGACAACATCGTTGCCTAACGTGCTGGAGGAGGTGGACGGCGAAGGATCGACACATACACGCGCAGAACTCTTTCCGTTAGGATGCCATTCAGCATCGAGAAAGTTCCGGAAAGATCTAATCATTGCTGGAAAATAATCTGCCAGTTCCTTTGGGAATTTTCAAAATATATTCATGTGAAAGAGTTTAATTGAATGTTTTCTATCCATGTAACACTGTGACCAAATATGTTTCAATCAAGTGCTATTAACAGGTGGTTATCGAGTTGGCATTAACCACTGGTGGGCTTCCAGTATCGAGGAAAATGTGGAAATATCTAATCGTTACTTAAAATAATCTGCCAGTTCCTTTGGGAATTTTCAAAATATATTCATGTGAACGAGTTTAATTGAATGTTTTCTATCCATGTTACACTGTGACCAAATATGTTTCAATCAAGTGATATTAACAGGTGGTTATCGAGTTGGCATTAACCAATGGTGGGGTTCCAGTATCGAGGAAAATGTGGAAATAACTAATCGTTACTGAAAATAATCTGCCAGTTCCTCTGGGAATTTTCAAAATATATTCATGTGAAAGAGTTTAATTGAATGTTTTCTATCCATGTTACACTGTGACCAAATATGTTTCAATCAAGTGCTATTAACAGGTGGTTATCGAGTTGGCATTAACCACTGGTGGGCTTCCAGTATCGAGGAAAATGTGGAAATATCTAATCGTTACTGAAAATAATCTGCCAGTTCCTTTGGGAATTTTCAAAATATATTCATGTGAAAGAGTTTAATTGAATGTTTTCTATCCATGTAACACTGTGACCAAATACATTTGGTTTTGTGGTTTTTCAATCAATCGCAATTAACAGGATAGCTTCAGAAGATTATTCTTACACATCAGTAGGATATTTCCGTATCCAATATTGTATGCGCCCGCAATCGATTATTGCTCAGTCGCCGAAAGTTCCGAGCTCAGAGAGTTCATTCCCCTCTAGTTTGCCTTCCAAATTGCCATTGTAAACCACACCTTCTCTCGATTTAATCACACACAAAAAGCATACTTAAGCGATATTCTGGTGGTGAGACACATTCATTTTTCGTGAGGACATCGACAAGACAACATCGTTGCCTAACGTGCTGGAGGAGGTGGACGGCGAAGGATCGACACATACACGCGCAGAACTCTTTTCGTTAGGATGCCATTCAGCATCGAGAAAGTTCCGGAAAGATCTAATCATTGCTGGAAAATAATCTGCCAGTTCCTTTGGGAATTTTCAAAATATATTCATGTGAAAGAGTTTAATTGAATGTTTTCTATCCATGTAACACTGTGACCAAATATGTTTCAATCAAGTGCTATTAACAGGTGGTTATCGAGTTGGTATTAACCACTGGTGGGCTTCCAGTATCGAGGAAAATGTGGAAATAACTAATCGTTACTGAAAATAATCTGCCAGTTCCTCTGGGAATTTTCAAAATATATTCATCTGAAAGAGTTTAATTGAATGTTTTCTATCCATGTAACACTGTGACCAAATATGTTTCAATCAAGTGCTATTAACAGGTGGTTATCGAGTTGGCATTAACCACTGGTGGGCTTCCAGTATCGAGGAAAATGTGGAAATATCTAATCGTTACTGAAAATAATCTGCCAGTTCCTCTGGGAATTTTCAAAATATATTCATGTGAAAGAATTTAATTGAATGTTTTCTATCCATGTAACACTGTGACCAAATATGTTTCAATCAAGTGCTATTAACAGGTGGTTATCGAGTTGGAATTAACCACTGGTGGGCTTCCAGTATCGAGGAAAATGTGGAAATAACTAATCGTTACTGAAAATAATCTGCCAGTTCCTCTGGGAATTTTCAAAATATATTCATGTGAAAGAGTTTAATTGAATGTTTTCTATCCATGTAACACTGTGACCAAATACATTTGGTTTTGTGGTTTTTCAATCAATCGCAATCAACAGGATAACTTCTGAAGATTATTCTTCCCCATCAGTAGGATATTTCCGTATCCAATATTGGATGCATAAAACCTTGTGCCTCCAACGTAACGCTCTCGTTTTCGAAGTTCTCCAAATATTCATTCATTCAGAATGAATTCAGATTCAACTTCATACAAATGATCTCTATATCAACGAGAGTCCTACGTCACCCTTGCGGTTATACCATAGATATAACCCACTTCCTGTTTTTGGGAAGAAATATCAATAACTTTGAGTAAAGTTGAGATATTGACAAGTTCTGCATCGAAAAATGTTTGTATTAGTGAGCTCTAAAAGTCTTTCGAAGACAGTTTGCATGTAAAATTTGAAACATAAAAGTTAGAGCAAAAAACAGTTTTTTTAAAGGTGACCCTAACGTAACTTAGAAAAAAGGCACTATATCAGTTATTTCAAAAGATAGAGAAAAACTTTGTCCTACAAAGATGTCTTAGATAATTGGAGCTACAACATTGTCGAACTATATTTACCTCTATCTATAAAGATAAGAAAGTTAAATTTTTTATTTCATCGACAATTTTAGTCACTCTATTTTTGACAACATAAAAACGAGCGCTCTATCATGAGTAACAACTTTGTCTAAGACAGTTTTTGTCTAGAGAATAACTGTCAAGCTCTAAATGCTAATTTCCACTTAATTGCATCTCCTGGACCATTGTGCAGTGGTGGCCAGGTATATACATGGTGCGGGCCGCTTTAGAATTTTCATTATAGCAGCGGGCCGCAATGATTTTTTTCTTACTACTTTTCAGAATGAAATGTAAAACATACATATTTAACTGGTACTTTTTTTGACTCACTTTTTATTTTTAATTAGAAAGCATTCAGTTCTATACCTGTAAAATTCATAACTCGAGAAAAAAGTGAGATTGAAAACAACACTTGAATTGAAGATGTAAAAGTATCCAGAATTAACATTTTTGGCAAAATTATTCGACCATCTATTCATCACGCAGAGTCGAAAATGCTAAAGCTATTCGTCAATTGCTGGAGTTTCTCGATAGAATTCTTTAACGATTGGTAATTACAATGAGAACGTCCACAGGTAGCTCCTCCAACTTGGCCCAAAGCGAATAATCCGATGAAGTAATAAATGGCCAATCATTTGCGGAGATGAAGTCCTATAGGTTCATTGCTAGTCTCGTTTTTTAACCGTTCTAGGAGTTTTTTGCATCGATCCAAACATATTCAGCAATAAATCTGGGCATCAATAAATGACTCACATATCGGTGTACGCACCAATTAATTTATCCACTTCATTTCGACTGATGAACGCTTTTGTCTTCGAAGACGATTGCGTTGAACGTGTTCATGAACAATATAGATAACATTGTGCAGCCATACCAACCTCGGACGTCCCTTTTTAAGCCTATCGCCCACATCAGCTATTTATTTGTAATGTTTTTTTTTTTTATCTTCGCTTATTTTTCGTCGGCCTATTTCCGCCACTTTAGTGCCAATCACCGACATCAGGGAGGCGACTCCACCTGTTCCTACCTATCAGACTCAACAACTCATGAGCCGGGCCAACTTCTTTTACTTCCGCTCCGAAGGAAGACGTAACCAGAGATTTTTCGCCTCAGAAAATCCCAACGACGCCAGCTGGGATTGAACCCAGGCCGATCGGATTGTGAGGCTGTTACGCTAACCATACAACCACTGGCGCCGTCTATTTGTAATGTTGTAGGGTACGGAACTCGAATCGCTTCGTTCAATCATCAAATAGTTTCTACAATCTTTTTTGTTTGTTTCGATAAATAAAATTCTTAAACAAAAACATACTCAAACATCGTTTCGATTTCACTCGAACTTCTTTTCTTGAGCCATTTTATCTAAATCAGCTTAAATATGAGAGAAAGCGACGCGAAGCGTGTTTTCCAAATGACTGTTAGTAATTTTGTTCCTTGACTTTGATTTCACTTCTTCAATAACTGAAACAACTGCTCACAAATATTTGTGGATTCAAACAAAGTTGTCGACACTTGAGAAATTCTCAATATCAGAAAATGGGTAAAATGAAAATTTCCCATTTTTTGTTTGAACTTAAGTTTGTTTTCGAGTGAAAAAAAAGCTAGAAGCTAGGAACTCACGATGATCAAATGCGTGCGAGTTGATTGATGATTTGAAGGATATCCTTCAAGACATCCTCGAATCCTACATTCATAGGAAAAAGGCAAGCAGATTCCTCGGTAACTTCGAAATCCTTCTTTCATCTATCACCACTGAATGAAATACATAGTGGGCAACTCGTTCTTTCAAACTTTCAAACGAACAATTTTCCCATACATACAAATCAAATGTAAAATTTCATGGTTCTTTCAAACTTTCAAACAAACAGTTTTCCCATTCATACAAATCAAACGTAAAATTTCATGGTATGGGTACATTCAGGTACGTTCGCAATTCTTCGGATCGTTTGACGTTTACTCGCAACCAAGTAACTGACAGCATATAAACCCGGTTTAACTGACGTTACTTGCACAAATTTATGCAAGTGTAAGCAGAACAGAACCAAAAACGTGAAAAAATCCTTTGAGCAGTGCTTGGAAATATCTGTATCACATCAATATTTTCAGCTGAATTTCCGACTACATTCGATCATTATACCATTGCATTCGGGATACCGAAAATGAACCAACTTCAAACCTCACAATCACAGCAAGCTACTCACAGTTGATTCATCCAGTTTTGTTCATTCTGTTTTTCGTTCTGTTCTGCGTTCACGGAATGTGAGCAAAAGAAAATATCCCTAGTTTTGTCATTCATTGACATTAATATACCAGTTCATTCACTATCAGTATCGTTCTCGGACACTGACGAAATGGAGAAATTCGTTGAGGAAGATAAGAAAGTACAGAATCCTCATAATAGTGACAAGAAATTAAATTGTTCAAGCATGCAAGGTTTCCGTCTCAGTTAAATTGCTTTTATTTTACATAGCGAGTATGCAATTCCAATTCCACTTGTCAGAAATGCTTCAAAAGAAGAATTCCTATGTAAAATATACCGTCTTGACTCAAATTTCAAACATTTATTTTTGACTCAAATTCTGAACCCACGAACATAAAATGGTGGTGTCCAAGACACGACCGCAATGGGAATATTTCAAGCTTCCTTTTGCAAACGGATCAAACTGTGCCATAGGATTAGCAGATGAAATTGGGTGGAGGGTGGAGTGTCTAACCACCATAGAATCATTTACTGCACCCTTAAACCTCCATATGCCTAATTTAGTTTCATTTGCTTAATTAATTCGCGAGTAATACAGAAATTTGTGTTTCATTTGTATGGTAGCCCCCCCTTAGAGAGAGGGGTGGAGTGTCTCACTACCGTAAAAACATTTATTGCAACCTATATCCTCCACAGGCCAAATTTGGTATTATTTGCTTGATTAATGCAAATGGTTAAGGGTTTCATTTGCTTGATTTATTCTCGGGTAATGCAGAAATTTGTGCTTCATTTGTATGGCAGCCCTCCCTTAGAGAGGGGGGAGGGGTCTCAAACTGTCACAAAAACCTTCCCTGGCCCAAAAACCCCTACATACCAACAACTTCTCCCGCTCTCTAAGGGTGGGCTGTCATACAAATGAAACACAATTTTTTGCATAACTCAAAAGCTAATCAAGCACAATTTGGGATGTGAGGGTTTTTGGGTATGAGAAATGTTTTTATAATGGTATGGCACCCCTCCCTGCTCAGGAATGGTGAGGGCATCCCATAAAAATATTACAAATATTTCAACCAAAAATATTCCAGCCAAACATGACAATTGAAAATTTTCGGAAAACTCTGAAGGAAAAGGGGAAAATTCGGAAAATTTGGGAATTTATCCCATATGCTCTACAATTACATAGTGACAAGTGCTGTTAGTCCATTTGATGTTTGCGCTAGCGAAATTGATCTTCGTTCGAAACTGGAAATGGATTTTTTAATGTGATGAACCGCACTCCTATATCTTCTTCTATCTATACATTAAGATTGATAAGTTGATAAGAGCAGAACTCGAGGTAGGAATTGTCTGATTTAGGGGCTGTCTTTATTCTATCATATTTTCTGTATAAAACATTTATTCCATGTAACGGAAACACATGTTATTTACAAGTGGTTGAAAAATCTTGAACGAGAATTGTGTCTAAAAATAATCTGATATCAGATTATTGTCAGACACAATTCTCGTTCAAGATTGGGATAAATTCCCAAATTTTCCCCTTTTCCTTCAGAGTTTTCCGAAAATTTTCAATTGTCATGTTTGGCTGGAATATTTTTGGTTGAAATATGTGTAATATTTTTATGGGACTCCCTCACCATTCCAGAGGAGGGAGGGGTGTCATACCATTATAGAAACATTTCTCATACCCAAAAACCCTCACATCCCAAATTGTGCTTGATTAGCTTTTGAAGTATGCAAAAATTTGTGTTTCATTTGTATGACAGCCCACCTCTAGAGAGCGGGAGGAGCGTCTAACCACCATAGAAATATTTATTGCATCGTAAAACCTCCACATGCCAAATTTGGTTTTATTCGCTTGATTAATGCTCGAGTAATGCCCCCCCTTAGAAAGGGGGTGGAGAGTCTAACCACCATAGAAACATTAATTACACCCTTAAACCTCCATATGCCAAATTTTGTTTCATTTGCTTGATTAATTCCCGAGTAAGGGAGAAATTTGTGTTTAATTGTTATGGCAGCCCCCTTTTAGAGAGGGGGGAGGGGTCTCAAACTATCACGAAAAACTTCCCCGGCTCCAAAAACCCCTACATACCAATTTTCATGCTGATCGGTTATATATATATATATATTTTTTTTTTTCCAAAATATATATTTTTATAAAGGCTCATATGGCGTTAGCCTCACGGGGCCGGGAGTTCAATACAATTTTTCTTATTATCTATGTTAGTAATATGTAACCGATTACTCGCGGTTGGCTCGAGGTTAGTATTACAAGTGTTTTCGTAATTGGGATGTTGCTGTCTCCAATGCTCTGTACGTGTGCCCGACACGGGATACTTCCTATTGGGATGCAGCTGACCATTAATCAGCAACGCCCCCCTAGTCTGTACCTCATATCTAGCGTGGTGCGTCTTTCTCGACTCGAGGAATCCAGGATAGAATGGTCACTAGCCGGCGCAATCATCAGTTCGTGTAGAGTTGTCATGAGCGGTACAACGTTTGGCTCTTGTTGAATGATCAGTGGACTGCACAACCTGTGGCCCGTGTATCTGTAAAGAGTGTGTGTATGTATTGCCGCGACTTAAAAGTAAAGTAAACGAAGTAGTAGTAAAGACGAAGTAAAAGTTTATCGATCGGATAGGAGGGATATGAAACGGGGACACAACGAAGGAAACATCATTAAACGTTGACATCGGCGTTTCTGAGGAACAGGTATAGATGAAGCAGAAGATCAGGATCACGGCTACCTAAGAAATCCCGGACGGGGATATCCGATTGTCTGCCTTGTGCTCTTAGTGCTCTAGAGAGCTGAGAGCGAGCAGCATGGAACCGGATACACGACCAGACAACATGCTCGATGTCGTGGTAGCCATCGCCACAATCACAAAGATTGTTTGCTGCGAGCCCAATGCGATAGAGATGCGCGTTTAGGTTGTAGTGATTGGACATAAGCCGAGATATCACGCGAATGAAATCACGACCTACATTCAATCCCTTGAACCATGCCCTCGTCGAGACCTTAGGGATAATCGTGTGTAACCAACGACCGAACTCATCTCCACTCCACATGCGCTGCCAACTTACGAGCGTATACTGACGGGGAATGTGGAAAAATTCATTATAAGCAATTTGCCTTTCAAAAAGAGTGCCTTCTAAAGCGCCCACCTTAGCTAGCGAGTCCGCTTTCTCATTCCCCGGAATCGAGCAATGAGAGGGAACCCATGCTAAGGTAATCTTGAATAATTTTTCGACCAAAACACTCAATAGATGTCTTATTCTTGTTAGGAAATAAGATGAGCGTTTATCAACCTTCATTGAGCGGATTGCCTAATGAGCTGAGACTGTCTGAAAAAAATAAAAAAGTGGTCGATGGGCAATGTTTCAATGATCCCCAGTGCGTAGTATATCGCACCCAGTTCAGCAATATACACGGAACAAGGATCTTTGAGTTTGAAAGAGGCACTGGAATTTTCATTGAAGATGCCGAAGCCAGTGGACCCGTTTATGAATGAACCGTCAGTAAAGAACATTTTATCAGATCTAACTATGCCCCCATATTCTGCCGAAAATATCGGCGGAATAGAATCTGAGCGTAGATGATCTGGGATTCCATGGATTTTTTGTCGCATGGACAGATCAAAAATGACAGAGGAATTGCAAAAGTATGGGAAGCAAACTTGGTTGGAGATGCCTGGTGAAGGGTGCACGTCGTGGGTAAGGTACTCATGGTATAAAGACATAAAACTTGACTGAGGAATCAGTTGGAGTAGATTTTCGAAGTTATCAAGCACCAATGGATTCATGATCTTGCAATGGATGAGAAATCTGTAGGATAATTCTGTGAACCGAAGAGTAAGCGGGGGTACTCCTGCCAAAACTTCGAGACTCATCGTATGTGTCGAATGCAAACACCCCATTGCTATACGCAAGCAACGATATTGTATTCTCTCCAGCTTGAGAATATGAATCCTGGCAGCTGATCGGAAGCCAAAACTGCCATATTCTAACACTGATAATATCGTTGTTTTGTATAACTGAATGAGGTCTCCTGGATGGGCACCTCACCATGTTCCGGTTATTGTTTGGAGAAAATTGATTCTTTGCTGGCATTTCTGTTTCAAATACGCAATGTGTATTCCCCAGGTACATTTAGAGTCAAAATATACTCCAAGGTATTTGAAAAACATCGAGTGCTTGATCGTTTTGCCGGATAGGTGAAGCTGGAATTGGGCGGGTTCGTGCTTCCTAGAAAAAACGACCATTTCGGTTTTCTCCGTAGAGAATTCGATACCCAGCTTAAGAGCCCACGTGAGCAGATTGTTCAGGGTATCTTGCAAGGATTTTTGCAGAACGGCGGGATTAGTACCCGTGATGGAAATAACTCCATCGTCTGCAAGTTGTCTCAGCGTGCAGTCTCTAGTTAGACAATCATCTATATCATTGACGTAAAAACTGTACAAGAGGGGGCTTAGGCAAGAGCCTTGTGGTAGGCCCATAAAACTGTATCGAGAAGATTTCAAGCTGCCATGATTGAAAAACATGTGCTTTTCTGAGAGTAAATTGTACAGGAAATTATTCAGAATTGGTGAAAGTCCACGATTATGAAGTTTCTCTGAGAGAATTTCCATGGAAACTGAATCAAATGCCCCTTTGATATCGAGAAAAACGGAAGCCATTTGTTCTTTGCGAGCAAATGCGATTTGGATTTCAGAAGATAGCAGCGCGAGACAATCATTTGTCCCTTTACCTCGGCGGAAGCCAAACTGCGTATTTGACAGCAAATTGTTCGCTTCAACCCACTTGTCCAAACGAAGTAGAATCATTTTCTCTAACAATTTACGAATACAGGATAACATTGCAATCGGCCTATACGAGTTGTGATCGCAAGCCGGCTTGTTGGGTTTCCGTATGGCTATCACTCTCACTTGTCTCCAGTCATGCGGGACAATATTCAGCTCCAGAAACTTGTTGAACAAGTTCAGCAAACGCTGTTTTGCCAAGTCGGGAAGATTCTTCAACAAGTTGAATTTAATCTTGTCCGACCCCGGAGCTGAATTGTTACATGAGAGGAGGGCAATTGAGAATTCCACCATCGAAAAATTCTCATAGTCGTATTGGAGCGGAATGTCGCGTACGACGCTTTGTGCAGGAACGGAATCGGGACAAACCTTTCTTGCAAATTTGAAAATCCAACGGTCAGAGTATTCCTCACTTTCATTTGTATGGTTCCAGCCATGCATTCTCCTAGCCGTATTCCAAAGAGTACTCATAGCGGTCTCTCTTGACAAACCATTGACGAACTTTCGCCAATATCCACGCTTTTTTGCTTTAATCAGACCTTTTAGTTTGGCTTCTAGAGCTTGGTGCTTTCGAAACCATTCCACTAGTCCAGTTTTCCGGAATTTTTTGAAAGCGGATGATTTTTCAAGGAAGACCTTTGAACACTCCTTGTCCCACCAGTCAATATTTTTCGTGAGGTCATACGCAATATCGACTGACTCACGAGAACCTGATTCATTGGCGATCGATAAAATTATTGGCAGGTGGTCACTACCGTCACTAGGATCTTGGATTACCTTCCACGTGCAATCCAGGGATAACGAAGAAGAGCAAAGTGATATGTCTAGCATGCTTGCCCGTGCAGGAGGGTTGGCTATTCTAGTTGCTTCCCCAGTATTCAAAACTGTCAATTTGAAGTTGTCACACAGATCATAAATCAACGTGGCACGGTTGTCATCGTAGAGTGAACCCCATGCTGTTCCATGGGAGTTGAGGTCACCTAAGATTAGCCGCGGCTCCGGCAGTGCCTCGATGATATCAAAAAACTGATGGCGGCCAACCATAGTTCTTGGAGGAATATATATCGAGGCAATGCAGAGGTCTTTGCCATTGATTTGTGTCTGGCAAGCGACAACTTCAATGCCTGTCATCGATGGGAGAGTGACTCTATAGAAGGAGTGGCATTTTTTGATCTCCAATAGTACGCCACCAAACGAGTCATTTCGATCGAGGCGAATAATGTTGAAATCGTGGAAATTCAGTTCGTCGGCTGAAGAAAGCCATGTTTCACAGAGGGAAAATACATCACAGTTAGAACTATGAATTAAAAATTTAAATTGATCTAGTTTAGGGATGATGCTTCTGCAATTCCACTGTATTAAAGGGTGTGTCACATCAAATTGCATCACGGAAAAAACGCTGTAGAAATTCGCCCAGTAGACCGATCCTTTTGAAAATTTTAGACAGTAAAATAAATACTTTTAAACAACTTTTGGCATTTTTTTTATTCATACTTCGAGCCCAAGCCAGTATGCTCGCACCTTCCTCTTTACCCCGTCCATAAGGTTCTGTACAACGTCAGGTTGTAGTTTTTTTTGAACAGAAATCCATTTTCTCTTGAAGTCCGCCTCCGATTTGACAACTTTTGGGTTCTTCCGGAGGGCCTGCTCCATAATCGCCCAATATTTCTCTATTGGGTGAAGTTCCGGCGCGTTGGGCGGGTTCATTTACGTTGGCTTCGTACCACTCCAACACGTCCTTTGAATAGTGGCACGAAGCGAGATTCGGCCAGAAGATGGTCGGGCCCTCGTGCTGCTTCAATAGTGGTAGTAAGCGCTTCTGTAGGCACTCCTTAAGGTAAACCTGCCCCTTTACCGTGCCGGTCATCACGAAGGGGGCGCTCCGCTTTCCGCAAGAGCAGATCGCTGGCCACACCATGTACTTTTTGGCAAACTTGGATAGTTTCTGCTTGCGAATCTCCTCCGGAACGCTGAATTTGTCCTCTGCGGAGAAGAACAACAGGCCCGGCAGCTGACGAAAGTCCGCTTTGACGTAGGTTTCGTCGTCCATTACCAGGCAATGCGGCTTCGTCAGCATTTCGGTGTACAGCTTCCGGGCTCGCGTTTTCCCCACCATGTTTCGCCTTTCGTCGCGGTTAGGAGCCTTCTGAACCTTGTGTGTACGCAGGCCCTCCCGCTGTTTGTTCCGCTGGACGAATGAACTTGACAAATTCAGCTTATTGGCGACATCCCGGACCGAACTTCTCGGATCACGTCTAAACTGCTTAACTACGCGCTTGTGATCTTTTTCACTGACGGAGCATCCATTTTTGCCGTTCTTCACCTTCCGGTCGATGGTTAGGTTCTCGAAGTTTTAGTACTCTGCTGACCGTGGATTGGACGATTCCCAGCATCTTACCGATGTCCCGATGTGACAACTCCGGATTCTCGAAATGAGTGCACAGGATTAATTCACGACGCTCTTTTTCGTTCGACGACATTTTTCCAAATTTACGAAAAATTGACAGTGAAGCATGGCCAACGTGATCTATACACTCTTATCTGATTATAAGCGAAAGCTGAAGATATAATTCCTAAAAATTAAATTTCTACAGCGTTTTTTCCGTGATGCAATTTGATGTGACACACCCTTTACAGTGGTCAAATCCTTGACCTCTTGCACTGAATCAGGCATCGAGGGAAATGAACGCTGCTAAAAAACCACATTTTTCTTTCAAAAATGTTCTCACAATCGGAAGCAAACATAATACTATGCTTTTAAGAGGGTCATTTATATTTAAAGCATTTAAAATATTGTCCACCAGGTCAGAAAGCGCAAGCAAGCCAGATTGTGGCTTTTGCCTCGACCGCGAAAAATGAACAGACGTGTTGGGCTCTGCTCCGGGAAGTGCTGAGGACCCCTGGTGCGTAGAAGAACCGCTTAAACCAGGAGGTACTTGCTTCGGTCTATTCTCAGCACGTTCGATACGAGGTCTCATTCCAACTTGGGAAGTTTCGGTCTTCTTTCTGGGGAGTGATGGAAAAGAAGTAATTTTTCTTTTCCTAATGGCACCCTGCGATGTACCGGAACTTCCTGCATTGGGAGCGTCTGCAACAGGCTCGTCGTTCTGCAGAATGGAGTAGGGATTGTCCTGAGTCGTTGAGGCGGAACTCTTAAGCATTTCTGCATAAGTCCGCTTGGAACGTTCCTTTAAGGAACGCTTGAGTTTTTCCCCTCGTTGTTTGTACACCGGGCATTGAATAATATCATGAGGAGTCCCGCCGCAATGAAGACACTTGTGCTCTTTCGCGCAAGGATTCTCATCATGGCTCTCTCCACAATCTGCGCAACGTTTTTTATTGCAACAATAGGCGGCCGTGTGACCGAGTTGCCACGACAACTCGTAATTTGTCTGGCCCCATCCGAGTAATTTCAGTAACTTTGGAAAATTTCTGCGTTAGTTCTTTTGAGATGCGAATGACATTAAGAGGTTTTGATTTTCGTCTAAAGTATACAATGAATGGACCTTTGAATCCCTCCGGGTATTCCTTTAGACGAAAATCATGTTTTTCATCAATTTCCTCATCTTCAGAACTTTCTACTTCATACACAGAATTTTCCTCCTCAACGTCTGCTTCATCCTCCTGCTCTTCAGGAGGTGGGTCAGCATCAGAAACATTCAATGACGTGGATGGGGGATCCTCCCCACCCTCAGCCATAATAATGAATTAGTCACCTGTTCGATGTGAACAGTGTAGAATAAGAATAAAAAATAGAAAAAAATAAATGAGTAAATAAATTATATTTGTATTCAAGGTATATATAAATTATATTTATTTCAATTTTTTATTGTATAAAATTCAAAAATGAAAAAAAGTTTCAACAAAAGTTCAACGGTAATGTAAGAAAGATGTACACCCCTAATGCCAACGCTTGCCGATTTGGTAAATACAATGTTGGACAATGGTGTAAATCGTACACAGGAGGTTGAAGGAATGATATATGGAACAATAGAAAATAAACTTCTACTTGCCGCTGCTGTGTAGCGTGTGATGAATGTGTGTTGATCTGAACTGGATCCTCAGCGTCTCGATCGTGCACCACTTTTAATTGAGCTCGCTTCACTCGCAAGCACTGATGAAAAAAAGCACAATATAGATCTGCGTGAAAAAAAACACCGTTATCGGATCGATTCTCAAACTTGTCCGATCAGCTCGCGAGTTCTCGAACGAATGAGCTCGAATATTTCTATATTGAAATATTCGAGCTCATTCCGCTTCATTGAACATCCATCTACAAATACACAAGTAACATCAATTCATCTAAAGCAGAGAGCATCTCCGACGAGTTAGTTAGCTGGCGTATCACTATTTTCCAATTTATGAACGAGACCAAGCTGTTATAAACTAAGCCATGTTGAAAATCATATGCACGTATTTTCTAACAAGTAGACAGCAATAAATATTGATTTTCTATATTTCATTTTTTCTACTTTACGACAAACTTATATTACTTTTTTCAGTTGACGTTTAACTTTTAAGAGATCAAACATGTCAGTTACGTTAATGAAATACACCAAGAATCATCATATAACCTTTCGTTCAAATCATTTAATTCGTTTTTTTATCGGTCACATTCGATTTATTTTAAAGATCGTTAAAATATTCAAACACACTTACAATACATTAGTGTGTTTTATTCAACACCCAAAATATTCACTAGAAATAATTTATTTGGCAGAACAACGTTTGCCTGCTCAGCTAGGATATATATACATAGATTATACGCACAAATCGCGAAGAGATTTTTTGGATAAAAAACAAGATCATAATAAGTACAGCGCATACTCGTTTATATACAGTTTTTGATTTCTTTTTACTGTATATAATCGAATCTGTATATAATCTAGTCAAAAAAAACTTGTTTGTTTACGTGCTTTTTTTTTTGTTTTTGAATGTGTTGCCTCAAACTAGTTCTACATTAGAAAGTACGCTTCGGAAGACGTTTCTGATGCTTCCATTTGAAATATGAGAAAATTAAGTACAGGATATAGTAGTGGAACAACTAAATTAGTGGATTTAATGACCATTTTGGAAGTGAAAAACTTAAAAGTTAATAATTTTTAATATGTTATTATTTATTTTATCCTGAAACATTATATTAAACTAGATTGTTTCTATCAATTGAGTTCTTTAACCGCTCTACAATTTGTTCTTTGATGCCCAACTTCTATCTTTCTTAATTTGGCTGCAATATCGATATAAACGATTCCTGGTGAAAATTCAACCAAAATCTTCATAAATCAAGATTTTTACCTCACTGTACATGTAATAGCCACTAAAACTTCACCTTAATGTTGAAAGGTTACATTTCTTCTTGAAATAAGCCATATTTAAAATATGAAAGAAAAAAAAAATTTCAAACTGTATATAATCGAGTCCAAAATTGTATACAATCGAATCACATATAATCGAGTCCGACCTGTAGCTCGTTTTTTCCTGGACAAACTGGTTTCTGTATGATTGATAATTCTGGGAAGTGCTTGACGTTTATTGAGAGAGTTGTTGAGAGAATACGCGATCTTATCCATCGATGAAATTTTTTTTTCAAAATATATATTATTATCAAGGCTCATATGGCGTTAGCCTGACGGGGCCGGGAGTACAATATTTTGACAGTTTTTCTTATTATATATGTTAGTAATATATAACCGATTACTCGCGGTCGGCTCGAGGTTAGTATTACAAGTGTTCTCGTAATTGGGTTGTTGCTGTCTCCAATGCTCTGTACGTGTGCCCGACACGGGATACTTCCTATTGGGATGCAGCTGACCATTAATCAGCAACGCCCCCTAGTCTGTACCCCATATCTAGCGTGGTGTGTCTTCTCGACTCGAGGAATCCAGGATAGAATGGTCACTAGCCGGCGCAATCATCAGCTCGTGTAGAGTTGTCATGAGCGGTACAACCTTTGGCTCTTGTTGAATCATCAGTGGACTGCACAACCTTTGGCCCGTGTATCTGTAATGAGTGTGTGTATGTATGGCCGTGACTAAGTAAAAGTTTATAGATCGGATAGGAGGGATATGAAACGGGGACACAACGAAGGAAACATCATTAAACGTTGACATCGGCGTTTCTGACGAACAGGTATAGATGAAGCAGAAGATCAGGATCACGGCTACCTAAGATATCCCGGACGGGGATCTCCGATTGTCTGCCTTGTGCTCTCAGTGCTCTAGAGAGCTGAGAGCGAGCAGTATGGAACCGGATACACGACCAGACAACATGCTCGATGTCGTGGTAGCCATCGCCACAATCACAAAGATTGTTTGCTGCGAGCCCAATGCGATAGAGATGCGCGTTTAGGTTGTAATGATTGGACATGAGCTGAGATATCACGCGAATGAAATCACGACCTACATTCAATCCCTTAAATCAAGCACTCGTCGAGACCTTAGGGATAATCGTGTGTAACCAACGACCGAACTCATTTTCACTCCACATGCGCTGCCTACTAACGATCGTATACTGATGAGGAATGTGGAAAAATTCATTATAAGCAATTTGCCTTTCAAAAAGTGTCCCTTCTAAAGCCCCCACCTTAGCTAGCGAGTCCGCTTTCTCATTCCCCGGAATCGCACCCAGTTCAGCGACATACACGGAACAAGGATCTTTGAGTTTGAAAGAGGCACTGGAATTTTCATTGAAGATGCCGAAGCCAGTGGACCCGTTTATGCATGAACCGTCAGTAAAGAACATTTTATCAGATCTAGCTTTCCCATATTCTGCCGAAAATATCGGAGGAATATAATCGGAGCGTAGATGATGTGGGATTCCATGGATCTTTTGTCGCATGGACAGATCAAAATTGACAGAGGAATTGCAAAAGTATGGTAAGCAAACTTGGTTGGAGATGCCCGGTGAAGGGTGCACTTCATGGGTAAGGTACTCATGGTATAAAGACATAAAACTTGACTGAGGAGTCAGTTGGAGTAGATTTTCGAAGTTATCAATCACCAATGGATTCATGATCTTGCAACGGATGAGAAATCTGTAGGATAATTCTGTGAACCGAAGAGTAAGCGGGGGTACTCCTGCCAAGACTTCGAGACTCATCGTATGTGTCGAATGCAAACACCCCATGGATATACGCAAGCAACGATATTGTATTCTCTCCAGCTTGAGAATATGAATCCTGGCAGCTGATCGGAAGCAAAAACTGCCATATTCTAACACTGATAATATCGTTGTTTTGTACAACTGAATGAGGTCTCCTGGATGGGCGCCCCATCAGGTTCCGGTTATTGTTTGGAGAAAATTGATTCTTTGCTGGCATTCCTGTTTCAAATACGCAGTGTGTATTCCCCAGGTACATTTAGAGTCAAAATATACTCCAAGGTATTTGAAAAACCTCGAGTGCCTGATCGCTTTGCCGGATAGGTGAAGCTGGAATTGGGCGGGTTCGTGCTTCCTAGAAAAAAACGACCATTTCGGTTTTCTCCGTAGAGAATTCGATACCCAGCTTGAGAGCCCACGTGAACAGGTTGTTCAGGGTATCTTGCAATGGTTTTTGCAGAACGGCGAGATTAGTACCCGTGATGGAAATAACTCCATCGTCTGCAAGTTGTCTCAGCGTGCAGTTTCTAGTTAGACAATCATCCATATCATTGACGTGAAAACTATACAAGAGGGGGCTTAGGCAGGAGCCTTGTGGAGCCATAAAACTGTATCGAGAAAATTTCAAGCTGCCATGATTGAAAAACATGTGCTTTTCTGAGAGTAAATTGTACAGGAAATTATTCAGAATTGGCGAAAGTCCGCGATTATGAAGATTCTCTGAGAGAATTTCCATGGAAACTGAATCAAATGCTCCTTTGATATCGAAGAAAACGGAAGCCATTTGTTCTTTGCGAGCAAATGCGATTTGGATTTCAGAAGATAGCAGCGCGAGACAATCGTTCGTCCATTTACCTCGGCGGAAGCCAAACTGCGTATTTGACAGCAAATTGTTCCACTTGTCCAAACGAAGTAGACTCATTTTCTCTAACAATTTACGAATACAGGATAACATTGCAATCGGTCTATACGAATTGTGATCGCAAGCCGGCTTGTTGGGTTTTCGTATGGCTATCACTCTCACTTGTCTCCAGTCATGTGGGACAATATTCAGCTCCACAAACTTGTTGGACAAGTTCAGCAAATGCTGTTTTGCCAAGTCGGGAAGATTCTTCAACAAGTTGAATTTAATCTTGTCCGACCCCGGAGCTGAACTGTTACATGAGAGGAGGGCAATTGAGAATTCTACTATCGAAAAATTCTCATAATCGCATTGGAGCGGAATATCGCGTACGACGCTTTGTGCAGGAACAGAATCGGGACAAACCTTCCTTGCAAATTTAAAAATCCAACGGTCAGAGTATTCCTCACTTTCATTGGTATGGTTCCAGCTACGCATTCTCCTAGCCGTATTCCAAAGAGTACTCATAGCGGTCTCCCTTGACAAACCATTGACGAATTTCCGCCAATATCCACGCTTTTTTGCTTTAATCAAACCTTTTAGTTTGATTTCTAGATCTTGGTACTTTCGAAACCATTTCACTAATCCAGTTTTCTTGAATTTTTTGAAAGCGGATGATTTTTTAAGATAGACCTTTGAGCACTCCTTATCCCACCAAAGTGAAGGAGGGCGACGTCGAAAAGTGGTAGCGGGTACACGTTTCTTTTGAGCTTGAAGTGCGCTATCGTAAATCAAACTTGATATAAAGTTATACTCTTCAAGGGGAGGAAGTTCATGCATCGAAATGATTGCTTCAGATATTAATTCCGCAAATTTTCTCCAGTCAATATTCTTCGTGAGGTCATACGCAATATCGACTGACTCACTAGATTTTGATTCATTGGCGATCGATAAAATTATTGGTAGGTGATCACTACCGTGGGGATCTTGGATTACCTTCCATGTGCAATCCAGGGATAATGAAGAAGAGCAGAGAGATATGTCTAGCATGCTTGCCCGTGCAGGAGGGTTGGCTATCCTAGTTGCTTTCCCAGTATTTAAAACTGTCATGTTGAAGTAGAGTGACCCCCATGCTGTTCCATGGGAGTGGAAGTCACCTAAGATTAACCGCGGCTCCGGCAATGCCTCGATAATATCAAAGAACTGATGGCGGCCTACCGTAGTCCTGGGAAGAATATATATCGAAGCAATGCAGAGTTCTTTGCCATTGATTTGTATCTGGCAAGTGACAACTTCAATGCCTGTAATCGATGGGATAGTGACTCTATAGAAGGAGTGACGTTTTTTGATCCCCAATAGTACGCCACCAAACGAGTCGTTACGATCGAGGCGAATAATGTTGAAATCGTGAAAATTCAGCTCGTCGGCTGAACAAAGCCATGTTTCACAGAGAGAAAATACATCACAGTTAGAACTGTGAACTAAAAATTTAAATTGGTCTAGTTTAGGGATGATGCTTCTGCAATTCCACTGTATGACAGTGGGCAAATCCTTGACATCTTGCGCTGAATTAGGCATCGAGGGAAATGAACGCTGCTAAAAAGCCACATTTTTCTTTGAAAAATGTTCTCACAACCGGAAGCAAACATAATACTATGCTTTTAAGAGGACCATTTACATTTAAAGCATTTAAAATGTTATCCACAAGGTCTGAAAGCGCAAGCAGGCCAGCTAGTGGCTGTTGCTTCGACCGCGAAAATGGAACAGACTTGTTCGTTGTTGTTCCGGGAAGAGCTGAGAACCCCTGGTTGGTAGCATGACCACGTAAACCGGGAGGTACTTACTTCGGCCTATTCTCAGCACGTTCAGTTCGAGGCTTCATTCCAACTTGGGAAGTTTCGGTATTCTTTCTGGGGAATGATGGAAAAGAAGTAATTTTTCTTTTCCCGATGGCACCTTGCGATGTACCGGAACATCCTGCATTGGGAGCGTCAGCAACAGGCTCGTCGTTCTGCAGAATGGAGTAGGGATTGTCCTGTGTCGTTGGCACGGAACTCTTAAGCATTTCTGCAAAAGTCCGCTTGGAACGTTCCTTTAAGGAACGCTTGAGTTTTTCCCCTTGTTGTATGTACACCGGGCATTGAGTAAAATCATGAGGAGTCCCGCCGCAATGAAAACACTTGCGCTCATTCGCGCAGGGATTCTCATCATGGCTCTCTTCACAATCTGCGCAACGTTTTTTATTGCAACAATAGGCGGCCGTGTGACCGAGTTGCATACATTTGTTGCATTTCATTACCCGGGGTACAAATAACCGAACAGGTAAACGAAGTGCCCCTATTGCAACGTAATTTGGAAGGGCGGAACCCTCAAAAGTCCCACGAAAAGAGTTTGTCCGATTGAGAATATGAAATTGTTTCAACTCTAACTATTCTTAAAAATGCATAAACCAAAGATGCGTAAACGTTGTATCAACGTGAAGACAAAGCCGACATTGCTAAGGTTTTCTGAGCCTCTATCCTCATTAGGAGACAAACTAATTTACTCTGGATCGTATCTTTGTTCTTCTTTGGCAGGAGGATCCTTGATCCACTTCCATTAGTTTGATCTATTGTGGTATCATTTTTTGATATTCTATTTTATAGTGCTCTGTATTCTCTTCATATTAGTTATATCCGTTTAATTTGATTTTCCAATGTACTCAAATATTGATTTAAACTTTTTGATACTTTTACACTTACTCTCGTTTCCTCACTTTGTAATTGTACATACTCGAACGCATACAACTAAATTAATAATCATTTTTACTAACTGGAATGTATGCATCAAATTTTCGTTCAATTCGACGGAACACTTGCCTGCAGTTGCCCTCTACAAGCAATAACTGACTGATAACAACAAGGGCGGAAGTTCACGCAGTTAACTGAATATGTGCAAATACAATGCGCGCCAATCGATTGTTAGGCATCGCAGCACCACTGCAGTAAGCTTAAACAGTCATATTTGAATCGTTTCGGAAGCACATTCCTTTACTTTTTTGACGGCAATAATCAGTGTAAGCTAATGGCTATGCAATCGCTTATAATCATCGCTCTAGTTTGATAAAGAGTTATTCACATTTTCAGTGTTCGATGGATTTTTAAATTCCCTTGATCGAACTTCTTGTCTTCATTTATTCATTTCAGATCTCAGCATTTACCCCATCAAGGAATCACAATCGGTTCCATTAACGAGCGACTGAACATTATTAATGAAAACCATCATTATATATTTTGTGGGATGTGTAACTGTTGCGGCATGGAGGTTCCAATGTCACATAGTTTAATTTCTCGCTCACCCCTTGATGATGCTCGTCGAAGAAGTCTCGATCATATTGATTCAAACAAAGTAAATCAATACCGCGAGCGACCAGCGACTGGCGTGGCCATTGGAAATGATTTATCGAATGATCCGCCGCTATTTAGGAAAAACAATTTGTTTTCTCGCGAAAATATTAGTGAAACGTGGAAAACTCATAAAAACAGATCGGTGCACAGTGCTACGCAATCATCCCGAAAATCAATGTTGAACCATATGGAAACCAGAACAGAGGATCAATCGTTTTCCAAAAAATATGCACAGCGCAAAATCGGCCGCGTCAATCCATTCGTAACGCCTAGGGAAGAAGATGAGTATGAACAAGTGAATGAAGTGAATATTTCGCCGAAAGAACAACAACAAGCCTATCTGGTACTGGACATAAACGATCAAGCGCGAAGGCCATTCAAACGGAAAATATGTACTCCATTTAACAAACGGATAACGATGCCTCCGGAACATTTCAAGGTAAGCCGAGTATGGTATGTACACATATTGGTGAATCCACATGTCTGCGAAAAAAGTTGTTGGTTAGGCGCAACTATTTGCCAAACTTTTGCGCTTTAACAGACAAAATCATACCATTGAACAATTGCTAATGTTCAATTGCGCTGTTCGACTCTTGTTTTAAAGTTCATTACTTGTATAGCTTGTAGCAGTGTTATATTCATAATGATGTGTTTAAAAAATATTTTGATTATATGTAACCTTTCCAGCAGTGGCCATCAGGAGCTGAATTGTATACTGATCCCGGTGACTACAGGCGATCTCTGCCAATTTATGCGACAAACTCTTCAGAAGTAATATCCGATGCGAATTACTCACAAAATGCACACTTTATCCGATATCACCAATATCCCGAAAGCGCCATTGATTCCAACTCTATAATGTTCCGCAGCAATGTGGATGATCTTCATACATCGGAAAATTTTACCAACCAAAAAAAGCTATACTCAAACGTTCCGAACCGAAGTTCAATCGATCCGAACCGACTCCATACAGTAACACCTAATAATTCGAGTTTGTACAGTAGACTTAGTGGAAGCATCCAGAATTTGTTTGTCGGCAGTCGGAATCAGTACGGTGGTCAGTCAACGGTAGATGTTCGATCGAATTATAGTAAAAGTGAAAACAATTTACATGAACTGAGTAGGCGTCGGGGAGCTCGCGATCGTTTGATTTTCTTTGGTTCTCGAGAGAAAGTGCGTCAGCGCAGATCGAACAATTTTCTTACGAGTGGAGGAGGGAGCTTCTTCACCTACAACTATGACGAAGAAGAGGAGAGCAACTGGAAAAAGTACTTCAGTTTCAAAATGAATCTGTTACGGAAGCATAGATGGGGCTCAAAGAATCAAATGGATCCCAAAAGGTGAGTGATGATTCGAGTTGATAATTGTTATATAGTATTTGACTGAATAGAAAAAAATAGATAATTGTAATTTATTCTTATCGTTGATTCGAACAATGATCGGAAATCGAAAGGACTCTCAGAGGAACGTCCAATATCTCATTAACGTGACATATACCAGACGCAGAAACAATTCGAATTATTTGAATTTGAAAATGTAGTTGCATTATTATTATAATTGATAATTCTTCGTATTTTCGAGTACAGTTAAAAACTATCTGTAGAGTTTCTGCTTTTCTGTTTTACATGAAGTTACAGGTTATGAAAAAAATAATAACAGAATATGTAATTGAAACATAGACGACTTCAAATGCTTATAACACGATCGATTCTTGATAAATCGAATTTAAATCGGCCGATTGGAAATTTCCAGGCACCTAGTTGGAGTTGTCCGGAAAGCTCTAAAGTTTATTCAATCTTTAATGCACAGCTTGAAAAGTCTTTCTTCCGATAACTTTATCCTGTTCAAGAGCTGAGCTAGCCAAGAGCCAAGAGCTAGAGTACCGAACATTACTTGTTGAAGTATATCGACTAGTGATGAAACGGATTGTTGTTTTCTTCGAGGTTCTTTATTAGCAAATACAAAATTGATATAAACGGCATGTGACATGGTGCAAATAAATCGTTAAATGATAAGTGAAGAGAAGCAAGATCTAGCGAGTTGTATTTTCACTCATGCAAGAGTCGAATGGGCAATAAATTCATTTGATCCTTTTAAATCGCCGGGTAATGATGAGATCCGTCCGGTGATGATCCAGAAAAGTGGAGGATCTGTAGTGCCCTGCTTAACTGAAATGTTCAAAACTAGCTTACAATTGAACTATATTCCAATGAATTGGCGATAAATTCGGGTTGTTTTTATTCCTAAAGCTAATAAAAAAAAATATTTAAAAAAATTCAAAATAGTTTAGGCCTATTAGTCTTTCGTCATTTATGCTGAAATTAATGGAGAAACTAATTGATGACTATATCAAATCGCAATATTTGAAGTTGGCACTATTCAGTAAATTCCAATTTACAGGAAATCAACAGTAACAGCACTTCATACACTAGTAACGAAAATTGAAAAAACAATTGAAGTCAAAGAGTTGCTACTAGTCGCGTTCTTAGATATCGACGGAGCATTTGACAATGCATTCCACAAGATGGCAAAGTTCCAAATTTTCAGTTTTTATTATGTGTGGTATCAAAATCTATGTTTTCGGATACGCAGAGTTAATTTTTCAACTCGGTTCCACCAAAAAACTAAATAAGAGGCGATGCGAAGGGGAAAAGCGCGATATTTTTGATTGAAAATTTGAACGATCGAAAATCAATACTAGAGTTGAAAGTATTATTTAAAATGTCGTAGTTCAAATATTTGGCAACATAATGGGAGTGCCTCAAAAACATCACAAATAGCAATTTAACAACATGATTAGATAACTATACTTATTATAAAAACAGGAAGTGGGTTATATCTGTGGTATAACCGCAAGGGTTACGTAGGACTATCGTTAATTTAGTGATCATTTGTTTGAAATTGCATCTGAATCTAAGAATTGATGAATGGATGAATGAATAAATTGCAAGATTGCTGTACGTTCTTGTAAATCTGTGAGCGGATGAGTATATGTATGAAATTATCATATATATTTAGAAAACTTCAATTGAATTCTTTCACAGTTGTGAAGTGGTCCTGAAAAGAACCGGTTTGGTGTCATGTGGACCTGAAATGAGTGATTGCCGGATGGTTTGATTGGTGAGCCCATGTACGGATCTGAAACGAAACAATTAGTAGAAATAAAGTTATAACAAGATCTATGTAATGTGTGTGTATGGGTATGTGTGTGTGGTGGGTGCTCTGATGCTTCAAACGGAACCAATTTTCGATACTGGTACTCTCTTGGTCGCCTTCTTTTCTCCTGATGGATCGGCTTTTTTGCGCTCTCTCACAGTTCGAAACAAACTGAATGCGTTTCAGGTCAGGTCAGGCCAGGTGATGAATCCCTCGATCCCTCGCCGTCCAGCTCGTCCAGCTCGTTCCGCTCGTTCAGCTCGTTCAATAACGATGTTGTCTTGTCGATGTCCTCACGAAAAATGAATGCGTTTCACCACCAGAATATCGCTTAAGTATGGTTAAAGAAGGTGTGGTTTACGATGGCAATTTGGAAGGCAAACTAGAGGCGAATGAACTCTCTGAGTTTGAAACTTTCGGCGAATTATGTTTTTCGCGATGCGAAACATTTTCCGTTGCGCGCGCATCCAATATTGAAAGCGAACATATCCTACTGATGGGGAAGAATAATCTTCAGAAGCTTTCCTGCTAAATGCACTTGATTGAAAAATCAAAAAATCCAAATGTATTTGGTCGCAGTGTTATATGTTTTATGTAAAGCATCTGTTAATTGCACTTGATTGAAAAATCACAAAACCAAATGTATTTGGTCGCAGCGTTATATGTTAGAAAACATTAAAAAAACTCTTTCGCATGAATGTATTTTTTAATTCCCATGGGGAACTGGCAGATTATTTTTCAACAACGATAATATGTTTCCGGAATCTTCTCGATGCTGGATGGCATTTAAACGAAAGAAGTTCCGCACGTATATATGTGTGTGTGGCGGCTGCTTCGATGTCTCAAGCGGAAACGTTTTTCGATGCTGATACCCTCTCGGTCGTCTTCTCTTCTTCTTCTGATGGATCGGCTTTTCTGCGATTCCTCACAGTTCCAAACTGAATGCGTTTCAGGAATCTTCTCGATGCTGGATGACATCCAAACGAGAAAAGTTCCGCGCGTGTATGTGTGTGTGCGGCGGCTGCTCCGATGTCTCAAACGGAACCGTTTGTGGCATCACTCTCCTCCTGATGTATTCCCTTCTGGCCTAAGGTGCATCAAAAGTCTCTTGGTGACACCATTCATCAGCGCTTTCATGATGAACTTCACCACCAGCTCCACCACAGCAGCGACAACATGCTCTAATCACTGCTCAATTATAACTGAGTGGACTTCCGAGCGGCGCTCGCTTATATACCAATTGGTGATTTCAATAGCCTGTTTTGAAAACAATTTTAAGACTATTGAAACAAGTTTTTGGATGAAAAAGCAACAAGTATATAACACGTAGACATTTTATCTTTCGAATGAAGTGTTTATCATACCATTTCGTTCAGTTATTTAGAAGCTATCAACGCTCAAAATCTCGGTCTCCAGTGTAACGCTTTCGTTTTCGAAACTTTGATTTTACACCCCGGTATAGGAATGAAAGACGTAGTCCTACGTCAAAACATCACGAATAATAAGTATTTGGCAACATAATTTGAGATTCTTATTTAAAAAAGCATTTACGGTAAAATTACGGCGGATATGGTACTTGCACACTATGAGCGACGTTACATCCATACTGTATTAATATTATGTTGGCATCTCCGGTTCATTCTCCTACAATGGTGGAAATTTTTCATTGACCCTTCAAATCGAATCTCACTCGTGATGAGCTACAACATCAAGCCTGACTCGCACTAGTCGCTCAGCAGGGTTGTGAAATTGCTCGAAACAAATCATTTCAAGTTCAGTCCCACTCATAAAATGTTTTCTGAAACACCACCAAATCACACTAAGTTAAAGGAGAATTTCTTAGTGGAGTCCGCCAGCAAAATTGCGAATATTGCATTATTGCATTATCATTATCTCCAATTTGAATGACAGTTTAAACATGTCTTCGCCGCAGGAGATAATGCTTATAATGTAATGATAAACGAGATGGATATTTAAGTGGGACACTCTTAGAGTGCTTCATGCAGAAATGGGAATCGGAAAGACATCTTTTCACTGAATACAATATAAAGGGTGTGTCACATCAAATTGCATCACGGAAAAAACGCTGTAGAAATTTAATTTTTAGGAATTATATCTTCAGCTTTCGCTTATAATCAGATAAGAGTGTATAGATCACGTTGGCCATGCTTTACTGTCAATTTTTCGTAAATTTGGAAAAATGTCGTCGAACGAAAAAGAGCGTCGTGAATTAATCCTTCGCACTCATTTCGAGAATCCGGAGTTGTCACATCGGGACATTGGTAAGATGCTGGGAATCGTCCAATCCACGGTCAGCAGAGTACTAAAACGATACTTCGAGAACCTAACCATCGACCGGAAGGTGAAGAACGGCAAAAATGGATGCTCCGATCACAAGCGCGTAGTTAAGCAGTTTAGACGTGATCCGAGAAGTTCGGTCCGGGATGTCGCCAATAAGCTGAATTTGTCAAGTTCATTCGTCCAGCGGACCAAGCAGCGGGAGGGCCTGCGTACATACAAGGTTCAGAAGGCTCCTAACCGCGACGAAAGGCAAAACATGGTGGGGAAGACGCGAGCCCGGGAGCTGTACACCGAAATGCTGACGAAGCCGCATTGCCTGGTAATGGACGACGAAACCTACGTCAAAGTGGACTTTCGTCAGCTGCCGGGCCTGTTGTTCTTCTCCGCAGAGGACAAATTCAGCGCTCCGGAGATTCGCAAGCATAAACTATCCAAGTTTGCCAAAAAGTACATGGTGTGGCAAGCGATCTGCTCTTGCGGAAAGCGGAGCGCCCCCTTCGTGATGACCGGCACGGTAAACGGGCAGGTTTACCTTAAGAAGTGCCTACAGAAGCGCATACTACCACTATTGAAGCAGCACGAGGGCCCGACCATCTTCTGGCCGGATCTCGCTTCGGCCACTATTCAAAGGACGTGTTGGAGTGGTACGAAGCCAACGGGGTCACCTTCGTGCCAAAGGAAATGAACCCGCCCAACGCGCCGGAGCTTCGCCCAATAGAGAAATATTGGGCGATTATGAAGCAGGCCCTCCGGAAGAACCCAAAAGTTGTCAATTCGGAGGCGGACTTCAAGAGAAAATGGATTACTGTTCAAAAAAACTACAACCTGACGTTGTACAGAACCTTATGGACGGGGTAAAGAGGAAGGTGCGAGCATACGGGCTTGGGCTCGAAGTATGAATAAAAAGAAAATGCCAAAAGTTGTTTAATAGTTTTTATTTTACTGTCTAAAATTTTCAAAAGGATCGGTCTACTGGGCGAATTTCTACAGCGTTTTTTCCGTGATGCAATTTGATGTGACACACCCTTTAGTAGAAATCTCTTTGAATCATTATATTTTACAATACCAGCCTGGAAAGTTATATTTATTTTCTTAGAAGATGAATAGAACGAATTGTATGAGAAATCATGTGTGCAATCTGCAAAGATATTCAACCATGAACCACTCACAACTGGTAAGTGCGGTCGTTGATTTTCTCTTGTACTCTCCGGTACGAGAAGTGAATGGCAAACCATCGTTTCACGCCGTTGAATCATCGACTGTATGTTCTGTTCAATGTTTAAGCTTGAGATTAGAAATGATTATGGATTAAAATTAGATGATATTTTAAACAACAATACAGGGTGAACTCGATTATATCCTGTATATAATCGAGTCAAAAAAATTTTTTTCTTTATTTGTTTTATGCATGTATTTTTCGTTTTTTGAAAATAAAAGAGGAATTTGATTTTTGATTCTTCCCCTAAAGAGTCAGAAAACACCTTTCTCACATGAAAAAAAAAATTTATCCAGATTTTCTCATGAGGTGATAGGCGATCAAATTTTATGAAAAAAAAATCCTCCTACGCATATGTTCGAAAAAAAGATGAGAAAATTCAGTACAGGATATAGTAGTGGAACAACTGAATTAGTGGATTTTAATATCATTTTGGAAGTGAAACACTTAAAAGTTAATAATTTTTAATGTGTTATCATTAATTTTATCCTAAAAAATCATATTGAATTTGATTGTTTCTAACAATTAAATTAAAGCTTTATAAAAAGCTTTATAGCTTTATAATTCCTGGTGAAAATTCAAGCAAAATCTTCAAAAATCACGATTTTTACCACACTGTACATATAAAAGCCACTTAAATTTCACCTTAACGTTAAAATGTTAAATTTTTATTGAAATAATTCTTATTTGAGAAATAAAAAAAAATTCAAACTGTATATAATCGAGTCCAAAATTGTATATAATCAAATCACATATAATCGAGTCGGACCTGTATACTCTTAATTTCACAGGCCTAATGGAATTATGTGCTTCGGGTACTTGATAGAGTGTAAAATAGAAATGGTACATAAATTATGTTGAAAATTTAAATTATAATTTGAAACATGTTCGGATTTGCCATGCCATCCACTCTCATTCTATGAATTATATTCGTTTATGTAACGTTGTGTGTTTTTTACTACGCAACATTTTGTACTAGGGAACAAGTAATTAATATTCAATTTACACATTACTAATTCGTCATACGTTATTTAGAGCAGTACAATAATAACGTCCAATGCTTTTCAATTTGAGTATGTTGTGTTGAATATTTTAACACATTAGTTACAGGAACAAAACTGGTGGAATCAAGCATACTTGGAACTTCTTTGCTTGGTAATCTCATTCGCTTACATCCATTTACAGCTGAGATTATTCATCAACGTGAATTAATTTCCGACTTATCCACGCCGGTACACATACACTACCACATCGCATCGTAGTTTCAGATCACCACTACGAAAATAGTGATCCGCCCAAGCATGAGTCAATATAGTTGGGAGATTAGCACTTCAGTGCAAGGTATGTAATATATTTGAAGCGAACGAACAGCAGAAAATCATCAGCCGCTTATTCGCTAGCGCTGCACTCAATGTGCGCGATCGCATATTCAAAAGTTATTGTTTTCCGGCCGTTCTATAAACAATCTTTTTGACTGGAACGAACAGCGGTAATAGTATTAGCTTCGCATGGTTATAAAGGTGGTTGCGCGTATATTGGATTTTGTTTGTTGTTGGCTCTTAAAACCTTCCAAGAAGTTTACCTGTACTAGACTTAAAAATAAACGTATATTCTCATTCACTATCACATTTGATTTGTTTCCCCCTTTGTGAATCAGTACTTTATCAAGGTAATTTTAACCCTTTCAGGACCATAAGATATCCAAGACTAAATATGCCAATACAACACAATATTTTAGCTATTGTGGGTGTAAAGTAAGAGAATATCACCAGAAAAACATGTATAGGTGTATAGGTTTCTTATAATTTCATGGGAAATATTTTTCCGTAAGGACCATAAAAGTAAATAAACGAAGAGTTAGGTTTATTATATCGGTATTTTATTTATTGGTTTGTGATACAAAAACATAATAAAAATTGTCAGAATAGTAAAATAAATAGTTAGTTATGATATTCTACGAAACAATTTCGTTTACTTGTGAAGCACAACCGGACATTGCACATAACACATTTATTATGTGGTCGGTGTTAATTCAGACCGGACCATGTTTGACAGTTCTTTTTTTTATTCGTTAAGAAACACATTTGCTGCCTTGGACATACGTTTTATTTCGACATCCAGTGAAAAATATCGATTCAATATCGATTTGAACAATCGATAACGATTTTTGTAGAATGTTTTTTTATTTCCCTTGGTCGTGAGAAGGGTTAAATTGAAATATTATTATTATATTATAAAATTGAAATGTTATTACCAATGTTCGGCATTTTTCATGAAAGAAATGCCTATGATGAGCCTTTATTGATGAACTACGTAAAATGTCCCCAGGGCGAATGTACGTCAAATCCTGCAAAACAACAATATCAGTTTGACCAAAAATCATGAATATAATGAATTTTCGGACTTTCCTTCAATGATTTATTCCACCATCTTTCTGCTGCATTCCAAGCCATCTAGCCACTCTTCTTAAGTTTTTGGTTCTCAAGAACTGCCCAGATACCTCCGATGAGTTAAGGTACTCTTTGGATGGAATACACTCTGCTATCAGGATAGCATTGAAATACATCTCAGCCGTAGTGATTACTTTCCCGATCTAGCAACGAATAAACGCACAGGTCCTTATAGACCTTCAATGTACGGTTTAAAAAATTAAACACTTTTAGTTATAATCCTATCGTGATATTTTGGAAATATCTAATGTCTATATACAGCCATTCCATGTAAAGCCGACAAAGTGGCTCTCAGTTTTTCGTGAAATGTAGTAGTTTTGTTCCTTCTCGCAAAACATTGGACCGTTTTTTTATTTTTTTCATTAAGGCTCCCATTTTCATTTTAGGGTGGTCCGAAAAATAATTTTCTCCGCTTTTTTCCAAAAACAACTTTTCATCAATAAGTCATAACTTTCGAACTACCCGACCGATTCAAATGATCAACATATCAAATTGAAGCAATGCTAGTCTTCTAGTCTTTAATTTAATTTATTTATTGACATCTTTGACACAGAGTCACCCAGATTGGTTACGGACACTTTATACTATTCTTGAAAACTACTCTATTAACGTCAAAATAAAAAAAATCTACACACGTCATTAAAAAGTCTGCATCATCTGTCGAGTGGGCTATTGTAGCCATAGGCAGTATGGTGTCTTCGAATCCATAGAAGGCTAGTATTGCGAAGCTGGCGAGCTGGATCATGGAAACTGATGTCCTACTGCAGTCTACTGCAGACTACAGACTACTGCAGTCAATATAATGACGAATGACGCCAAAAACGAAGAGTCTCTGTAAAAGTCTCGTCGACTCGATAGCGTTAGTAGTTCGATGAGCGCACATCTCTGCTTGTATGGAGGCAAATTGTCAGGGCTTGACCATGGAAGTCGGCGTAACACAAATCTTATGAATCTTTCTTGAATCCGTTCAATTCGTGAAACGTGGACAGTGTGATATGGAGCCCAAATTTGTACTTCACATTCTAGAACACTACGACCCAACGACATTTCTTAGTAATACGACATTTCTTTTTCCCCAACCCTATATTCACACAGTTTTCACTCTCTGACACTTATGGGTCAGGATCTGTTGTAGTAATTGAATATGAATTATTGGCTTCGCGTAGTCCGTATGATTCGGCTGCTTCATAATGTATGGAAAGATTCGACATGTAATGAGTTAGAGACAAAGAGGGATATAAATTTTCTCCACCGTTCTCATATCGTTCATGACAGGTTTGGTTTGCTTGCTCGTGTACCATGAAGTGTGAAACGAAGCAGAGTTGTCTCGTACCTTTTTTGTGTCATGATTTGTAGCATGTAAAAGCAAAACGATGCTATTTCTGTAAGATCACATTTGAACAAACGAAAGCGAATTATTCAGTGAAACGGTCAATCGGCAAACACTGATAATAACTTCTTTGTTAGTATGCGTTCGGCTGTTTTTCGGGAAATGCAGTTTGTGTTCGTGCCATACACCACACAATGCGTTTTGATAGGAAGTGTTATAAATATCACAACAGTCCGATGTTTCTTGTTGCAATCAGAGCTTGTCTTGATGGAGAGAGACCAGGACTCCGACCGTGAATCGATCTCCATCACTGATGATTGTTGCGTGAATGTAGTTACTCTATAACAACACAAAGCTCACGATCGATCGAATAATAAGGGAACAAGTAACAAATGTGGTCATAAAAACTTGACGTTTATTGAATCTACGAGGAGCATTCAGAAACAACTATCAGTAAAATCGCCAAAAATTGAAAAATGCATATATTCAAAAAGTTCAATTACAGGCTTTCAAAGTATATCCCTTCCGATAAAATGCACGATTCCCAGCGAGTTTTCCACTTTTGGAAAGTCTGATAAAATAAGTTTTCTTCTAAGATAAGTAAATAAAATAAGAGCTTCTTCAAACTCGCCTCCGATGCTTTTACTACTGATATGTTCTTAGTGAATCGACGACCTCTAAGTTGTCTTTTCAGCTCAGAAAACAACGAATAATGGAAGCCAAATCTTGGGAGTAAGAAAGGCATAACTTGAATGTCGTTTTTCTCTGTTCGGTAATGAGGAAATGCGGTACAGTCAACCCTCCTATAACGCGGTACTCTCAGAACGCGTTAAGTTGAGTGGCGTTAACGTTCCCTATGGCACTTTTGCCGTCTCGACGTATGCATCAACTAGCGTCATTTATTAATACTTAGTTGAGATTTCTTAAGCCAAACAACACGCCTTGAATGTATTCCGAAAGGCAAGCTCTAGAATACGTGTGACCACGGGTGCACAATTAATTTCCCTTGGAAGAGATCCTCTTATCCTTCCAAGCTTATAATATTTTATGAATATCAAGTACCGTTACCTATTATTCACAGGAACTCCGTATACATTCGTGAAAAAGTTCACTAGACATTGAAATTCGTTTAGAAAAAAATTAAACTATAACATCGTTTAATGATGTATTTAGTATGATTCCTTGCTGTGGTGGCTTAAAGCAGACAAACGACCGCAAAGGGTTAATCTTTCATGACTCATATTCATAATTATCAATGACTCAATTCCTTCTATGATAGATTGAGCAGTACAACCAATATGACTTGATTGTGATAGTCTGCAAACGAACATTATTCCTCCGAAAAAGCTACTGCTCCCCATTATGAGTACAAACCGTTACAAATTGTTTGACGTACATATAACAAACGGCCCTTTTCAGGGCTACTATTTAGTTTCAAAGTTTCAAAAGAATTAAACTGAACAATGAAAAGAATTACATTTAATAAAACAACTGTTCTGAACAGGCCCAGACCCTTCTACGTTTTTGTTTTATTTTTTTATCATTTCCTTTTCTGATCTCTCATTGGTATCCATCCTACGCGGTACGAATGATGTGATTTGTACTCATTCTGAGTTTCTTATAGCATGGTTTCCATACAACACGGTAGATGGTTTCCATACAACGCGCTACGGATTAGCCTGGTTTGTATGTAAAATCCGAGTTTCTTGTAGCGCGGTTTCCATATAACGCGGTACGCACTCACCGCGTTATAGGAGGGTTGACTGTATCCATTTTGCGCACACATGTCTCAGCTTCAATTCGATCGCTAGAATGTTGTGTGTCGAACCTACGGATAAATTCATGATCTTCTCGGCTATTCGTTCTACTCTAATAGACCTATCTTATTGCACAATAGTCCACAATAGTCCACAATAGTGTTGATATTGATCTCAGTACAGGAGGTTCTGGGCCTTCCTCACCATAAGCCTCTTTCATCATATCGACCGTTTCTGGCGCGGATTTACCCAAGCGATGACAAAATTTTATCGCACAATGTTGTTCATTTTTTAACGTAGCGTTACACATAGTGAAAACTTCGGAGGCGTAAACCAACACGATTTCAAAACACATGTACTCATCCGCTATAAAGGAGTGTAGGGACAATACTAACAGTTGTTCTGGAAACAAAAAACTACGCTCTACACGCTCCCGAGGTCATTTCAACCGTAACCAGTGTTGCCTCTTCAAAAAAAATTACTGACAGTTGTTTTTGAATGCTCCTCGTACTATGGACCGATTCTTGTATTTGGGCATTTGAAGTGTAATTTTAATAACGTTAATCCTTTGCGGTCGGAATTAATTTCCCTTGATAGAGATCCTCTTATCTTTCCACGCTAATAATATTTAGTTTATACCGGGTACCTATTATTCATAGAAACATCGTAAACATTCGTAAAAAAGTTCACTAGACATTAAAATTCGTTTAGAAAAAATGTAAACTATTGCATCGCTGAATAAAGTATTTGGTATGATTCCTTGATGTGGTGGCTGGGAGCAGACAAACGACCGCAAAGGGTTAAATCAACGTTCTCACTGCCTCCCCAATCTAAAACCTATTGAAAATTTGTGCAAAAAATCCGTAAATAATTCTAAATTTTGAATGAAGAAAGACAGAAGATCCCTCTTCAGTAACTACTCAAACATATTTTTTTCGATGGAAAGACGCACTCAGAAGGTAATTATATCGACAGGCGGCCACACCAGGTACTGACTTGTTATTTTAGATTCTTGTTTAAAGGATTTACTGCCATATCATTTTTTGGCGTGTATTTCGTCACTTTTTAGGTTTACACTATTTTCTTTAGAAGATGAATGAAGTTTTCGTTGATTTGAATGATACATATTCCTGAGGAAACCCCCGATTCCTCCCCCAAGGGGAGAGGGTGATATTTCGATTTTCAAAAAACCCAAACTTTGACCGCTTTGCCCCACTCTCCCTTAAGTTCGATTGGGCTAATTATTTTGCATAGGGTGTTTTTTCGAGATGGTGAACATTTTTTATGCGATAACTGTTTGAAAATCGAGATGACCATTTTCATTACCACCCTAATGGACATGTAGTGGGGAGAATATGAACAGGTTCATAATATACGAAGCATAGAAATTTATCGCTCGCGAGTGGAAAATTTCGCTTTCGCTCAGTGTTTGTGTGTCCAGTAACTGAAATAGAACAAACAGAGAAAGCAATATAATAAAGAGTTCAATATTCTTCCCTTCACTTTCTATCATGCATTGGATGTGACCCTGGCTGTGACTATCCATTTCAACCCCACAAGTGCAATTATTTCAATAATTTAAATTTACCACTCACGAATGAATGTAATTTTCCGTACATATCTAATATCGCTTCTCTGTTAACTCACAAACCGAAATATAAACATCGGCGAATTCAATTTTGCAATGAAACCACTCAAAACGCTAATATCGAAGCATCCAAATTACATCCACACGCGGAATCATGTTTGATTTTTGTTTCTCTATATATATTTTAGAACATACGGGAATTCAATTTTCTCATTTTTCTCCCGAAAATTTCTAATTGTGATGTTTGGTTCGAATATGGCTAAAATTGTTGGAATATGTGTAATATTTTTATGGGCTTGTCATACTATCATAGGAACGTTTTTTGTGCTGTGAAATCCTCACATCCCAAATTTGCTTATTATTTCTCGAGTTATGCAGAAATTCGTGTTTTGTTCGTATATGAAAGCCCCCCCTCTAAATGTAGTGGCAAGAACAAATAATCTCTGAATGCACAAAAAAGAAGAATCTTAGGATGCATTTCTTGAGCCGAAATCTAGTAACAAAAAATTTCTAAGTGGGCGCAGTTTGTTTACAGGGGTCTTCATCGCAGAGTATATTTTAAAATTTAAAACACAATTTAAAACTATACAATTTACTATATACAACCACAAAAAATTGAATTTAAAAAAAAAAATAGGGGGTCTCCGTAGCCTAATTGATTGCGTGTCCGCTACTAAGCGAACGATCATGAGCTCAGTTCCCCTCAACTTATTCTAGCTACTATGTCCACGCAACAATCATCATGTGAGGGTAATCCCAGTCCCTTACCGCTCATATTTTCGGCCAGCTGCATCGGTAATTGGCACTATTATTAACGCAACAAAGGAAGTCTCATATCAACAGACCCACTGTGAACAGCCCATATGTGAACATTCAAACAATAGCAATATTCTTACGCCGAAAAAAGCGACATGTGTTGTGCATCGATAGAATTAGGAATTCTCTTACGGCCTAAACGGCTACTGTGTTATAGATAAAACAAACGATTATCGATAGATAGCGATACTCTTACGCCTCAAAATGGTAACAGTGTAACATACAACAAAAGTTATCTTAAGATAACAAATGTACGCGAATAAATTCGGCTCTGTTACAGCTGAATTGCTAAATGAGCCTAATAAAATATAACTGTTGGGATACAAAAAACAGGAAGTGGGTTATATCTATGGTATAACCGCAAGGGTGACGTAGGACTATCGTTGATTTAGAGATCATTTGTATAAAGTTGAATCTGAATTCATTCTGAATGAATGAATATTTGGAGAACTTCGAAAACGAGAGTGTTACGTTGGAGGCACAAGGTTTTATGCATCCAATATTGGATACGGAAATATCCTACTGATGGGGAAGAATAATCTTCAGAAGCTATCCTGTTGATTGCGATTGATTGAAAAATCACAAAACCTAATGTATTTGGTCACAGTGTTACATGGATAGAAAACATTAAAATAAACTCTTTCATATGAATGTAATTTTAAATTCCCAGAGGAACTGGCAGATTATTTTCAGTAACGATTAGATATTTCCACATTTTCCTCGATACTGGAAGCCCACCAGTGGTTAATGCTAACTCGATAACCATCTGTTAATAGCACTTGATTGAAACATATTTGGTCACAGTGTTACATGGATAGAAAACATTCAAATAAACTCTTTCACATGAATGTATTTCTAAATTCCTAGAGGAACTGGCAGATTATTTTCCGGATCTTTCTCGATCCAAACGGAAAGAATTCCGTGCGTGTATGTGTGTGTGTAGCGGCTGCTTCGAGATCTTCCCGGGGAACCGTTTGTAGCATCACTCTCCTCCTGATGGATTCCCTTCTGGCCTAAGGTGCACAAACAGGCTCTTGGTGACACCGTTCATCCGCGCTTTCATGATAAATAAAGAGCTTCACCACAACAGCGACAACATGCTCCAATCGCTGTTCAATTAGAACTGAGTGGATTTCCGAGCGGCGCTCGCTTATATACCGATTGGTGATTTCAATAGCCTATTTTGAAAGCAAATTTAAGACTATTGAAATAAGTTTTTGGATCAGAAAGTAACAAGTATAGAACGCGTAGACATTTTATCTTTCGAATGAAATGTTTATCATACCATTTCGTTCAGTTGTTTTGGAGCTATTAACACTCAAAATCTCGGTCTTCGGCGTAACGCTTTCGTTTTCGAAACTTTGATTTTACACCCCGGTATAGAAATGAAAGACGTAGTCCTACGTCAAAACGACAAAAAATTAGGATATACGAATGAATCGAGAAGAAAATGAGATAATTCATCGATTTCTTCTCGAGAAACTGTGTTCACCTTGAATTTCTGTGCTCTGTTCCAGTTTCTTCCTAATGAAAACGCAAGCTTAGTGTGAAAATGAAAAGGCTATTTATCACTTGGTTTTCATTATTTACATTCCTTGTATTATGATATTTAAGTGACAGTGTTCCCGTGAAATCATTTTATCGAATAATGCTATTTTTGTGCTCTGCTGTCATTCAATTTTCCGGTGAAAAATAACAACCCTCAAATTGCTTAAATAAAGATATGCATACTTGCAAGGTCATTATTTTGCTGAGCTTCGGAATCCGGGAATTTACTGCTAACCTAGAAAGGTCCAACGTATGAAATAACCCTACATCTCGCTCGCGTTGGCAAAATACATCGAGGAGGTGAGAAATAGAAGGAGGGGGAGTATAAGGTAGTGTAAGCCACTGTGGCGTCGAGACCGAGTATGGGTTTTATTCGGTCGGTCTACTCAGTCGGCATCCGGCATCCATCGTCGCGTTATTGTCGATCGTTTTCTCGCAGTCACTGTCGTGTTTGTGTCTATCCACCCCGTGTTACAATACGATACATTTTTGGAGATCGGGTCACTCGTGACGGTTTAATTTGTTTGAAACGTCGTGCTTATAGTGTATTTTAGTGCCGGATACGCTGTGTCGTTTGTTTATACACGAATTTTGTTAGCACATACAAGTACATTGTGATCACGTTTAACGGTAATATTGAATGCTGTGCAATGCATCACTTGAACTATTCCAATAATTGCTGGCACCTGTGGATTCACGTTTTTCTGAACTGGAAGAGAGTTTTCCCACCGTGTATGAGTAATGTCCCTCGTGGTTAACAGTTACAAAATTTTGCACTGTTTCTAAGAAATATATCAAAGTGCATGAGACAATTCTTCAGATGTTTGCTTTATGATCAGTTAATATTTGTTAAAGTTGACGTCATGCTTGAGAAGCGAAATGCTACTTTCACTCGGTCAAACTCAATTGAGCGAACTTTATCTGGCACTGCACAAAAAACGAGTATCAACAAACGAGATACAACCTAAGAATTGGGAGATGCGTTATAAAAAAAATAAACGCCTGCGCTTTACACTGGTCCATTAAAGATTTCTTTACGTTTTCGTTAGAATGAAAAACAATTATGAGAAACAGTTGTACTGTGTTTCAGAGGCGATTTGTTATTGTGTTTGTAATAAAACTGAACAGCGATGATCTTTCAATTGATTTTCTACAGCTTGTTGAAATGGAAGTGCATTTGCCCACGGACCGATTTTAACATCGCTAATTTCAAGATTATCTGATTTTTATTCTAGCGAAGATATATCGAATTCTTACCGGATAACAATTCTGTGATATCAACAGTTTATCTTAATTATATCTGCAGTTTAGACAACAGTTACACCTCCAGGGGATATCGTTATCTCGTTTTGTGTGTTTGTTGGGAATAGAGGAATGCAATTTATAATGGATTAATGCAAACGAATTCGTGCGTAATAACTGCAATTTGCACGACATACATTCTTTTGTGGTGATGTGAATGGTGACTTTTATATACTTCGCGGTTGAAAGGTTGAACATAATACCATAAAAGCTTACAAAGCGGGGTCTGTGAGAGAATGAGTGTACAACAATTCACAACGAAACGTAAAATCCATTCATTGCTGAAAAACTTGACGAATATTTGGGCAGACGGACGGTTTTGAGAGTGAACGTGATGAATCAATGCTTTTTTTCTATACTTCCGTGACTCATGACGAAAATCACCACCTAAATGATATGTTACTGTCATTCTGGGACGTATGAGCGTATTTTTTAAGCAACTCTAAAGCAACTATTTTATCCGTTGCCAAGGTTTTGTAATCCTTCGACACGGATTATTCTCATAACGCTTGACGCAAATGTGGGATCTAAACCGTCAAAAAATTTCACACTTTGCTTTTTGCGGTTCTATAGTACCCCTTTTGAATTATAATGATGCTTAACACTTTAAGCCCCGTGTCGGTCCTAGGGACTGACGTGGAGCTTTCGGTTAGAAAAACGATGATCATAGAACTGAGAGTTACATAATAAGGAAATATAAAAAATTGTTTGTTTTCGGATGATTGACTACTTTCTAGTCGAATTTATCAATACACTGAATTCTTTTTTTTACCCGACTGATACGTGCGCACAAAAAAATCGCGTAATTTCGAGCAAATCGCATAATTTAGAGAGAATCGCGCAAAAAGATTGCCTCATCCAGGGTTGCCACATTTAATTCTGTGAAACGTTCTGAAAAAATCTGTATATCTGTATTTTTAGCAAAAAACAGGAAGTGGGTTATATCTATGGTATAACCGCAAGGGTGACGTAGGACTATCGTTGATTTAGAGATCATTTGTTTGAAGTTGAATCTGAATTCATTCTGAATGAATGAATATTTGGAGAACTTCGATAACGAGAGCGTTACGTTGGAGGCACAAGGTTTTATGCATCCAATATTGGATACGGAAATATCCTACTGATGGGGGAGAATAATCCTCCGAAGCTATCCTGTTAATTGCGATTGATTGATAAATCGCAAAACCAAATGTATTTGGTCATAGTGTTACATGGATAGAAAACATTAAAATAAACTCTTTCACATGAATGTATTTTTAAATTCCTAGAGGAACTGGCAGATTATTTTCAGGATTTTTCTCGATGCTGAACGGCATCCAAACGGAAAGAATTCCGTGCGTGTATGTGTATGTGTAGCGGCTGCTTCGATGGTCACCTTCTCTTCTCCTGAAGGATCGGCTTCTCTGTGCTCCTCACAGTTTCAAACAAACTGCTTGCGTTTCAGGGCAGATCTCGATCCTTCGCCGTGCAGCACCCTCAGCAACGATGTTGTCTTGTCGATGTCCTCACGAAAAATGAATGCGTCTCACCACCAGAATATCGCTTAAGTATGCTTTTTGTGCGTGATTGAATCGAGAGAAGGCGTGGTTTACGATGGCAATTTGGAAGGCAAACTAGAGGGGAATGAACTCTCTGAGCTCGGAACTTTCGGCGACTGAGCAATAATCGATTGCGGGTGCATACAATATTGGATATGGAAATATCCTACTGATGGGGAAGAATAATCTTCAGAAGCTATTCGGTTAATTGCGATTGATTGAAAAATCACAAAACCAAATGTATTTGGTCACAGTGTTACATGAATAGAAAACATTAAAATAAACTCTTTCACATGAATGTAATTTTAAATTCCCAGAGAAACTGGCAGATTATTTTCAGTAACGATTGGATATTTCCACATTTTCCTTGATACTGGAAGCCCACCAGTGGTTTATGCTAACTTGATAACCATCTGTTAATAGCACTTGATTGAAACATATTTGGTCACAGTGTTACATGGATAAAAAACATTCAAATAAACTCTTTCACATGAATGTATTTTTAAATTCCCAGAGGAACTGGCAGATTATTTTCCGGATCTTTCTCGATGCTGAATGGCATCCAAACGGAAAGAATTCCGCGCGTGTATGTGTGTGTGTGTAGCGGCTGCTTCGAGATCTTCCCGGGGAACCGTTTGTGGCATCACTCTCCTCCTGATGGATTCCCTTCTGGCCTAAGGTGCACAAACAGGCTCTTGGTGACACCGTTCATCCGCGCTTTCATGATAAATGAAGAGCTTCACCACAACAGCGACAACATGCTCCAATCGCTGTTCAATTAGAACTGAGTGGATTTCCGAGCGGCGCTCGCTTATATACCGATTGGTGATTTCAATAGCCTGTTTTGAAAGCAAATTTAAGACTATTGAAACAAGTTTTTGGATCCGAAAGTAACAAGTATAGAACGCGTAGACATTTTATCTTTCGAATGAAGTGTTTATCATACCATTTTGTTCAGTTGTTTAGGAGCTATTAACACTCAAAATCTCGGTCCCCGGCGTAACGCTTTCGTTTTCGAAACTTTGATTTTACACCCCGGTATAGAAATGAAAGACGTAGTCCTACGTCAAAAAACCTGGATCGAAAAATTAAGGGAAAAAAGTTTATTTTCATTTCGAAATCATTTTTCATACTACTCTGAATTGTATGATGTTCATACATGGTTTTGTTGAACTTTGCCTTCAATTTTTTCGTCAATTTCACCCTTGAAGCTGCTCCTCGAGCCGATACATAGTTTCCAGTTTCCAGCTTCGCTTTCGAAATAGAGTTCATAATTGTGGGTGCTAGTCGATTTCCGAACTTTGTTTTGTTGGCTTTGTAAAGCGAAAATATTCGCTCAAAATACGCTGATGAATGTTATCAAAAGGTGTCTTACAAACGACCTTTCGACATCCAACAGCTGGGACCAAGTAATATCACAGTCACTTAATTTTTGCCCCATAAGATTCGTCTTGAGTAGCCTGAATTCGTTATCCAATCCTTGTCTATTGCCTGTTTCAACGAATTGAGGAAATTGGAGCATCAAATCATTAAGGTTTAGTAGCTTGACGAAATTTTGAACTTTCAGATTGAAAAGTGCAATTGATGTTATTGACGAGCGGTAGAACAAAGTTCAGGAACAGCTTACTCGGTTTAGTCATAGGGTTCGTTCTTCGATAAGCACCTCAATGGCGAGATAGCTGATTGAGGCGTAATGGAAACCTACCTGGGAGTGTCTTAAAACCATAATGATGTCCCGGCCCCCGATCTCCGAGAGATCCAGCGAGAAATCGGGCTGCTGAAGGCAAATAGAGCCGTTGGAAAAGACCGACTTCGGACCGAACTCTATAAACACGGTAAAATACACTGGCAACGGCACTTCATTGGGTAATATCCAGGATTTGGGAGGAGGAGAAATTACCGGAAGAATAGATGGAGGGTATTGATTGCCTCATCTATAAAACAGGAAGTGGGTTATATCTATGGTAAAACCGCAAGGGTGACGTAGGACTATCGTTGATTTAGAGATCATTTGTTTGAAGTTGAATCTGAATTCATTCTGAATGAATGAATATTTGGAGAACTTCGAAAACGAGAGCGTTACGTTGGAGCCACAAGGTTTTATGCATCCAATATTGGATACGGAAATATCCTACTGATGGGGAAGAATAATCTTCAGAAGCTATCCTGTTAATTGCGATTGATTGAAAAATCACAAAACCAAATGTATTTGGTCACACTGTTTCATGGATAGAAAACATTAAAATAAACTCTTTCACATGAATGTAATTTTAAATTCCCAGAGGAACTGGCAGATTATTTTCAGTAACGATTAGATATTACCACATTTTCCTCGATACTGGAATACCACCAGTGGTTAATGCTAACTCGATAACCATCTGTTAATAGCACTTGATTGAAACATATTTGGTCACAGTGTTACATGGATAGAAAACATTCAATTAAACTCTTCCACATGAATATATTTTGAAAATTCCCAGAGGAACTGGCAGATTATTTTCAGTAACGATTAGTTATTTCCACATTTTCCTCGATACTTGAAGCCCACCAGTGGTTAATGCCAACTCGATAACCACCTGTTAATAGCACTTGATTGAAATATATTTGGTCACAGTGTTACATGGATAGAAAACATTCAATTAAACTCTTTCACATGAATATATTTTGAAAATTCCCAGAGGAACTAGCAGATTATTTTCCAGCAATGATTAGATCTTTCCGGAACTTTCCCGATGCTGAATGGCATCCTAACGGAAAGAGTTCTGCGCGTGTATGTGTCGATCCTTCGCCGTCCACCTCCTCCAGCACGTTAGGCAACGATGTTGTCTTGTCGATGTCCTCACGAAAAATGAATGTGTCTCACCACCAGAATATCGCTTAAGTATGCTTTTTGTGTGTGATTGAATCGAGAGAAGGTGTGGTTTACGATGGCAATTTGGAAGGCAAACTAGAGGGGAATGAACTCTCTGAGCTCGGAACTTTCGGCGACTGAGCAATAATCGATTGCGGGCGCATACAATATTGGATACGGAAATATCCTACTGATGGAGAAGAATAATCTTCTGAAGCTATCCTGTTAATTGCGATTGATTGAAAAACCACAAAACCAAATGTATTTGGTCACAGTGTTACATGGATAGAAAACATTCAATTAAACTCTTTCACATGAATATATTTTGAAAATTCCCAAAGGAACTGGCAGATTATTTTCAGTAACGATTAGATATTTCCACATTTTCCTCGATACTGGAAGCCCACCAGTGGTTAATGCCAACTCGATAACCACCTATTAATAGCACTTGATTGAAACATATTTGGTCACAGTGTAACATGGATAGAAAACATTCAATTAAACTCTTTCACATGAATATATTTTGAAAATTCCCAAAGGAACTGGCAGATTATTTTCCAGCAATGATTAGATCTTTCCGGAACTTTCCCGATGCTGAATGGCATCCTAACGGAAAGAGTTCTGCGCGTGTATGTGTCGATCCTTTGCCGTCCACCTCCTCCAGCACGTTAGGCAACGATGTTGTCTTGTCGATGTCCTCACGAAAAATGAATGTGTCTCACCACCAGAATATCGCTTAAGTATGCTTTTTGTGTGTGATTGAATCGAGAGAAGGTGTGGTTTACGATGGCAATTTGGAAGGCAAACTAGAGGGGAATGAACTCTCTGAGCTCGGAACTTTCGGCGACTGAGCAATAATCGATTGCGGGCGCATACAATATTGGATACGGAAATATCCTACTGATGGGGAAGAATAATCTTCTGAAGCTATCCTGTTAATTGCGATTGATTGAAAAACCACAAAACCAAATGTATTTGGTCACAGTGTTACATGGATAGAAAACATTCAATTAAACTCTTTCACATGAATATATTTTGAAAATTCCCAAAGGAACTGGCAGATTATTTTCAGTAACGATTAGATATTTCCACATTTTCCTCGATACTGGAAGCCCACCAGTGGTTAATGCCAACTCGATAACCACCTGTTAATAGCACTTGATTGAAACATATTTGGTCACAGTGTAACATGGATAGAAAACATTCAATTAAACTCTTTCACATGAATATATTTTGAAAATTCCCAAAGGAACTGGCAGATTATATTCAGTAACGATTAGATATTTCCACATTTTCCTCGATACTGGAAGCCCACCAGTGGTTAATGCCATCTCGATAACCACCTGTTAATAGCACTTGATTGAAACATATTTGGTCACAGTGTAACATGGATAGAAAACTTCAATTAAACTCTTTCACATGAATATATTTTGAAAATTCCCAAAGGAACTGCCAGATTATTTTCCAGCAATGATTAGATCTTTCCGGAACTTTCTCGATGCTGAATGGCATCCTAACGGAAAGAGTTCTGCGCGTGTATGTGTCGATCCTTCGCCGTCCACCTCTTCCAGCACGTTAGGCAACGATGTTGTCTTGTCGATGTCCTCACGAAAAATGAATGTGTCTCACCACCAGAATATCGCTTAAGTATGCTTTTTGTGTGTGATTGAATCGAGAGAAGGTGTGGTTTACGATGGCAATTTGGAAGGCAAACTAGAGGGGAATGAACTCTCTGAGCTTGGAACTTTCGGCGACTGAGCAATAATCGATTGCGGGCGCATACAATATTGGATACGGAAATATCCTACTGATGGGGAAGAATAATCTTCTGAAGCTATCCTGTTAATTGCGATTGATTGAAAAACCACAAAACCAAATGTATTTGGTCACAGTGTTACATGGATAGAAAACATTCAATTAAACTCTTTCACATGAATATATTTTGAAAATTCCCAAAGGAACTGGCAGATTATTTTCAGTAACGATTAGATATTTCCACATTTTCCTCGATACTGGAAGCCCACCAGTGGTTAATGCCAACTCGATAACCACCTGTTAATAGCACTTGATTGAAACATATTTGGTCACAGTGTTACATGGATAGAAAACATTCAATTAAACTCTTTCACATGAATATATTTTGAAAATTCCCAAAGGAACTGGCAGATTATTTTCAGTAATGATTAGATATTTCCACATTTTCCTCGATACTGGAAGCCCACCAGTGGTTAATGCCAACTCGATAACCACCTGTTAATAGCCGCGCGTGTATGTGTGTGTAGCGATGTCTTCCCAGGGAACCGTTTGTGGCATCACTCTCCTCCTGATAGATTCCCTTCTGGCCTAGGGTGCAGAAACAGGCTCTTGGTGACACCGTTCATCCGCGCTTTCATGATAAATAAAGAGCTTCACTGCAACAGCGACAACATGCTCCAATCGCTGTTCAATTAGAACTGAGTGGATTTCCGAGCGCCGCTCGCTTATATACCGATTGGTGATTTCAATAGCCTGTTTTGAAAGCAATTTTAAGACTATTGAAACAAGTTTTTGGATCAAAAAGTAACAAGTATATAACGCGTAGACATTTTATCTTTCGAATGAAGTGTTCATCATACCATTTCGTTCAGTTGTTTAGGAGCTATTAACGCTCAAAACCTCGGTCTCCGGCGTAACGCTTTCGTTTTCGAAACTTTGATTTTACACCCCGGTATAGAAATGAAAGACGTAGTCCTACGTCAAAAAAGGCGATCGTTTTGAGTGCGGCAACTACCGCGGCATAACGCTCACTAACGCCGTTTACAAGGTGCTCTCTCAGATTCTAACAAGTCGTCTATCCCTGATAGCCAAAGGCTTCGTAGGACAGTACCAAGCGGGCTTCATGGGGTCCGCGCCACTACGGACCAGATTTTTGCCCTCCGACAAATCCTCCAGAAATGTCAGGAGTACAATATGACCACTCATCACATACTCATAGACTTTAAGGCAGCTTATGATACAGTCGATCGAGAACAGTTATGGCAGATCATGTACGACTACGGTTTCCCGGACAAACTGACACGGCTGATCAAAGCTACCCTGGAGCGAGTTATGTGCTTCGTGCGTGTTTCGGGGGCACTCTCGAACCCTTTTGAATCACGCAGAGGTTTAAGGCAAGGGGCTGGACTATCCTGTATGCTATTTAATATAGCCCTTGAGGGTATAATCCGACGTGCGGGCATGGAAACGAGGGACACGATTTTCAACAAAAGTACACAACTCCTGGGCTTCGCAGATGACATTGACTTAATAACAAGAAACTTTGCGACGGCTGAGGCAAACTACGCCAAACTAAAAGCGGAGGCCAGGAGGGTGGGACTACTAATTAATGCGTCAAAAACCAAGTACATGATGGGAAGAGGCTCAAAGGAGAAAACGGTGAGCCTCCCACGGACAGTGACAGTGGACGGCGATGAACTGGAAGTGGTTGATGAATTCGTGTACTTGGGATCTCTGATCACCGCCGACAATAATACCACGAAAGAGATCCAACGACGCATTCAAGCTGGAAATCGTGCATACTTTGTGGTCCGCAAGACGCTTCGGTCAAGGAGAATACGTCGCACAAAGCTAAAGGTGTATAAAACCTTAATAAGACCAGTGTGTAGAGTACAGAATAGGGTGATGAAATAATAATAATAACAACAATAAAGAAACATGAGAATCATGCCATGAGAACTATAGACCAATCACATGTAAGGAAAAGATGAGCCAGGCTATAAAAGCGCTAGCGACTCCGCGCAGCGGGCATTCTTACAACGGACGTGATACGGGCAACATCTAACAAGGAACACTAGCAGCAGTGGAGCAGCGAACAAGGAAGCTAACTCGAGCAGCCAATATCGAGCTGGGTGTCGCATCGGTCTACTTCAATAGCAGCAGCAGCAACTAGAGGTGTGCAAATCAGCTCATCATGATGAACAGCTCTGATCATATCAGCTCATCTAAATGAGCTGTTCTTTATGAACAGCTCTTCAGCTCAGTTGTCAGTGCCGACTTTCAATTTGGGTCCCAAACTCGATAGCCACGAAGCCAGTTTGAAAATGTTAAAATTCAAATGAAATTTTTCACACCATATTATTAATTACTTGAAACACGTATTCCAGACTATTATTTACAACAGACTCGGCGAGTACAACATTTCCGACATTTCTACTGAGGCTTTACATTACAATAGAAAGTTTTCTTAAAAAAAAAAAAATCTTATGAGATTTTTGCACCGCCTGCAAACAAAGTGTTTTTCATTGAAATAGAATACTCATTTGATACACAGAAGTTAATTTTCATTAATAATTTGAATTTTAAAAACGTGTTCATTCTGCCTGAGAGCCAATTATTATTTTTGGCGCCCCCTAAACTGGTAAACAAAGCTCAATGCCGTCAACGCGAATATAACAGTTGAAAAGACGAGGGACAAATGAAACTAAACTGATGTCTTAACACGAAGAGCGAGAGACGGTCAGTTCATTTGAATCTTACAGCTCACACACTCTCTTCAATTCTACAGCTCTTTTCTCTCCTTCATCATCATCAAAGTGAGCTGAAGAGCTGTTTGATTTTTTTTGCGAGCTGTTCCGCGTCAACTCACTTCAAAGAGTCGATTCTTCGGAACAGCTCATGAGCGGATGGCACATCTCTAGCAGCAACAGCAGCAGGAGCATCGGACACTGAAGCTAATCCGAGGAACCATCGAACTGGGCGAACAGCAGGAGCAACAGCAGCAGCGGACATGGTAGTTAAGCCGAACAACCAACAATCGAGCTGTGCCTCGCATCGCATCGGACTGCAGTAACATCACGAGCTAAACATTGTCGGCACTCTCTCTCCGCTGATAGCGCGAGGACGCGCTTCCATTGAGCTGGGAGAGTGTCACAGTGTGGAACACAACCAACGCCGCATTAGCACAACCAACGCCGTGATTAGCAACCACGTACTAGCCGGCTTCATAATAGAGTATATAGAGTTTTCCTCGCTGTAACAAGTAAAGAACTTCCCGGGATGAGGCTTCATGTTTGAAGCCCATCTATCGATCGCAATGGACGATTATATTGGCGGTCGCGACACAGTGATCCTTTATGGACTCGAGACTGTGACGCTGCTCACAGAGGACATACTCGCTCCGACCGCCTTTGAGCGGAAAGTGCTGCGGACTATTTTTGGTGGAGTACAAACGGAGAGCGGAGAGTGGCGAAGACATATGAACCACGAGCTACAGGTACTACTTGGAGAGATTCCCATTGTACACCTGGCGAAAGTCGGGAGGTTACGACATGTCGGACATGTCGCGAGGATGCCGGACGACAGTGCAGCGAAACACGTTCTCTTCAATGACCCCGCCGGCACCAGAAATAGGAGGGCTCAACGTGCCAGGTGGCTCGACCAGATCGAAGCCGACTTGCGAGTGACGGGACGCTTACGGAATTGGTGACGAGTGGCCCAGGACCGAGTAGAATGGAGACGAATAATTAAGACAGTACGAGCCACCACGGTTCTCAACTGATTATGTATGTATGCATAGGGTTCGTTGAAACAAGTCAATATACGATTGGCGTAAGGATTATGGTCATTCTTAACTTGGTACGAAAAAAATAGTTTAAGCTCTTTAAATCGCTCAAGATTTCGCTTAACAACTGCCTCCAACAAAACCCTTACGTTGTGTTCAAAATTTTTATGAATCAAGGTATTTATGTATGCACTGTAATAAATTTAATATTTAAAATTAAATTTAAAAAAACTCTGTAAATTTTGTATCTTTGCTGAAAATCTGTAATTCTGTATATAACGATTCTGTATCTGAAATTCGGCGAAAAATCTGTAAGTTACAGAATATTCTGTATATGTCGCAACCCTTTATGAACATGTTGGGGGTTCTGAAATGAACCTTTGGTGTTGTGTTTTTGCGTTTTTTTTTTACAAACTTTCTCAATTTTTTCTCACTATCTTATAGTTGTTTCTTGATTTTCTGACGTAGGACTATTTCTTTCATTTCTATACCGGGGTGTAAAATCAAAGTTTCGAAAACGAAAGCGTTACGCCGGAGATCGAGATTTTGAGCGTTAATAGCTCCTAAACAACTGAACGAAATGGTATGATAAACACTTAATTCAAAAGATAAAATGTCTACGCGTTATATACTTGTTACTTTTTCATCCAAAAACTTGTTGCAATAGCCTTAAAATTGCTTTCAAAACAGGCTATTGAAATCACCAATCGGTATATAAGCGAGCGCCGCTCGTAAACCCACTCAGTTATAATTAAACAGCGATTGGAGCATGTTGTCGCTGTTGTGATGAAGCTAACTTCGTTTATCATGAAAGCGCTGATGAACGGTGTCACAAAGAGCCTGTTTGTGCACCTTTGGCCAGAAGGGAATCCATCAGGAGGAGAGTGATGCCACGGTTCTGCTTGATACATCGGAGCAGCAGCCACACACACATACACGCGTGGAACCCTCGTCGCTATCATCATTGCTGAAAAATATTCTACCAGTTCCCCTGGGAATTGAAAAATACATTCATGCGAAAGAGTTTATTTTAATGTTTTCTATCCATACATCACTGCAACCAAATACATTTGGTTTTGTGATTTTTCAATCAATCGCAATTGACAGGAAAGCTTCTGCATATTATTTTTCTCCATCAGTAGATAATTTTCGTATCCAATATTGGATGCGAAACATGAAAAACGGAAAATTTTTCACATCGCGAAAATCATGTAATTTTCGAGCGATTATTTGCTTCCTATTCATATAATGCTGCGACCAAATACATTTCGTTTTGGATTTTTCAATCAAGTGCGATCAAAGTAAGACTACGTCTTTCGGCAATTTATTAGAGGTGCAATGAATCTTTAGGAATTCCCGCTCTACGCGCACTGGCAAACGATGTTTACTCAACAATTTCTCAAACAAGAAATGGGTGTTGTGAAAGGATTGAAAAGGATTAGCGAACGCAATAACGACAAACGGGAGAAAAAGATGTTTGGAGGTTGAAGGAAATTGGCAGAAAACATCTTCATTTTATCTTTCGAATAATGTGATTCATACCACTTCGTTTTGCCAGAAAGAGATTATTAATACTCAAAGGAGGAATCGAGTCCTCCGAGGAAATTACCCAGCGCAAATAAGAGTCGACTATCGATTGCGGCATTCGTACACAAATAATTTTATAATGCAGTTTCAAGTGATTTCTTCGATATGGAGAAATATTCACTACACCATGTCATGTATTACATATTCTTCACTATCAAATCCATATCCATGGCATATGAAAGTATTGACGACTTGAATGTATCTGCAATGTCGATTTTCCCAGCTTCTTGGTTTCGAAATCTGTATTGGGAAAACACATTCCGGTTTGCAAAAATGCAAGCGAGTACAAAAGTACCCGTTTGCAATGCCAATTTCCCCAGGGTCCATGTTTTTGAAATCCGTGTTAGGAGAACATTCCAATTTGCAAAAACGCAAAAGTTCCCGCTGCTTGCATTTAATTTGCAATGCCGATTTCCTCAGGCTCCATGGTTTTGAAATCTGTGTTAGGGAAACATTCCGATTTTCAGAAACGCAGGCGAGTACAAAAGTACTCGCAGCTTGCATCTATTTTGCAATGTCGATTTCCCCAGGCTTCATGATTTTGATGTCTGTGTTAGGGAAACATTCCAATTTGCAAAAACGTATACGAGTACAAATGTTCCCGCTGCTTGCATCTAATTTGCTGAGTCGATTTCCACAGGCTCCATGGTTTTGAAGTCTGTGTTAGGGAAACATTCCGATTTCCAGAAACGCAAGCGAGTAAAAAAGTACTCGCAGCTTGCATCTATTTTGCAATGTCGATTTCCCCAGTCTCCATGGTTTTGTAATCTGTGTTGGGGAAACATTCCGATTTGCACAAACGCAAGCGAGTACAAAAGTACCCGCAGCTCACATTTATTTTGCAATGTCGATTTCCTCAGGCTCCATGGTTTTGAAATCTATGTTAGGGAAACATTCAGACTTGCAGAAACGCAAGCGAGCACAGAAGTATCCGCAGCTCACATCTATTTCCCAATGCCGATTTCCCCAGGCTTCATGACTTTGAAGTCTATGTTAGGGAAACATTCCCATTTCCAGAAACGCAAGCGAGTACAAAAGTACCCGCAGCTTGCACCTATTTCGCTATGTCGATTTCCCCAGGCTCCATGGTTTTGAAGTCTGTGTTAGGGAATCATCCATCCATCCCAGCGATCGTACCTCAATCGTTGCGCAATCATAACTGAGTGGATTTCCGAGCGGCCCTCGCTTATATACCGATTGGTGTGATTTCAATAGCCTGTTTTGAAAGCATATAACGCGTAGACATTTTATCTTTCGAATGAAGTATTTATCATACCATTTCCTTCAGTTGTTTAGGAGCTATTAACGCTCAACATCTCGTTCTCTGGCGTAACGCTTTCGTTTTCGAAACTTTGAACTTACACCCCAGTATAGAAATGAAAGACGTAGTCCTATGTCAAAAATGTTATGGCTGTGATATGATATTGAATGTAATGCAAAGTGTTCAGACTAAAAAGCGTCCGGATTCAAAAACATTACTGTAAAACAGAGTTAACTCGACTGAATTTTTTTCAGTTCAGCCTGCAAAAACGAAATTAATTGGAAGAGTACAGCATAATGCATAGACGTGAGTATGAGCTTCCCCATCTCACATTCCAATAAGATTAATGGGTTTCCAAGAGGGCGCGCTACATACGGATACGAATGATTTCAATAACTTGTTTTCGAAGCTATTATTAAGCTATTGGATCAATTTTTCGAGTCAATAAATAGCAATCATATAACTTTTGGACACTTAATCTTTTGTATGAAATGATTATCATACTGTTCCGTTGAACCGAAGCAGAATGAATCACGCTTAAAGAAGGAATGGATTTTTTCTTGGAATTTACTCAGCAAAAATAATGCCATTTCCCAACAATTAAAAACAACAAACGGCAAACAGTTTCATCAAAGTGATTTCTTCGATATGGGAATATATTCACTACATCATGTCATATTTCATATTCTTCATTATGAAATCCATATCCATGGCACCTATCGGTATCGAATTATCATCGACACAACGATTTTCGCTAAATGCTCATTTCAGTTCGGCCTGCAAAAAACTTTTCTGAACTCTAATCCATCAAATTTGGAGCCCTGAAAAGGGCCGTTGATTATATGCTAAGCTAATATAGCACGTTCTCCTCGGATACGATGGGCCAGCTGGATGTCCTTGGGCATGATGTGACGCGTTTTGCATGGATAGCACACAAATTGGTATCTTCGAATAGGCCTCCTGCAGCATCATAACCGCGGAACTTTGGAAGCGCATGTCGGTTTTGAAGTCCTGAGCAATTCCACGAACCAAATGTTGCAAAGCTAGCTTGCGGATCAGCAATTCGGTCGACTTCTGATAGCGACGAATTTCACGCAAAGTTCCCGGTCGATAGCGATGTGGCACACATCGAATAACTTCTAAAAACTGGTTAACACACTTCCTGCGACTGGTGCGCTTATCCGAGCTGCTTTCTTGGTCCCTTACCACCGAAGCTGTCTGCTTGGTCCCGATGAGACGAGTCCTCACGGTGCGAGAGTAGAGTAAGAAATGAACGAAAGCAAAGGAAGCGTGATATTATAAACCATAAAAGTATAAAATGTAAACCCCACCGTCTTTATTATATAGGGTTGGGGAGAAAGAAATGTCGTATTTCTGTTCGAAATTTGACCCTTTATCTAACATACTTAAAATAATCCAATTTAAGTCAAATATGCGCCGTTTTGTTCGCAAACTTGTTGCCATTTAGAAGGCAACTTCATTATCCCTCCTTTTATAAGCCCCCCTTCTTATTTGCAAAAAAACTCAGACAATCAGTTTTCGCAAGCCTCTTTTGAGGACAACTTAGTATCACCAAGAGCATTTTGCATGAACCGGAAGAGATGATAATCACTTGGAGCCTGGTCCAGACTATACGATGGGTGCAATAGGACATCCCATCCGAGCTCCCGTAGCTTCTAGTGGGCCATCAAAGATATGTGAGGCCGAGCGTTGTCCTGGTGGAAAACAACACCATTCCTATTGATCATTTCTGGCCGCTTCTGGTCAATCGCCTGCTTCAAACGGTCAAGCTGCTCACAGTAGAGAACCGAGTTGAGGGTCTGGCCATAGTTGAGCAGCTCATAGTGGATGATTCCCTTCCAATCCCACCAAACACACAGCAAAACCTTCCTGGCCGTCAATCCGGGCTTGGCGATGATTTGGGCCGGCTCAGCGCGCTTCGACCACGACTTTTTTCGCTTTAGGTTGTCGTACGTGATCCACTTTTCCTCACCAGTCACCATCTTCTTCAAAAATGTTCGTTCCGTTTCAGCAGTGCATCGCAGGCGTTGACTCGGTCTAAAAGATTTTTTTGCGTCAACTCGTGTGGCACCCATACATTCAGCTTTTTATGGAATCCAATGTTTCCAAACGGTTCTATGGTCTATACCCAGTTCCTGGCCAATCGAGTGCTCACATGCCGGTCTACTTGGATGATTTCAAAGATTTTATCGGCTTCCACGACGATTGGCCTACCAGTACGGAGTGTATCTTCGACAGCCACTACACCAGAACGAAATCGATCAAACCAACGCTGTGCTGTGCGAATCGTTATAGTATCGGGTCCATAAACTCCACGAATTTTTTCGGCCGCATTCGTTGCAGTTTACCTCGCAGGTGGTAAAAACGTAAAATATGGCGAATTTCTTGCTTGGTGGACTCCATCTTTGACGCGCTATAACTTGAGACTGAAAAGGAAAATCACAAAACTGTCAAAACGACACTTGTAGCACAGATTGTCGTCTTTAAATAGCCGTATAGTATGACCCGATGCGATAAGTACAACACAAGATATGTTTAAGTGTTGCCATATATGGACAATATACGACATTTCTTTTTCCCCAACCCAATATAAGCTTACTGTATACTTTCTTCGATGTTATTCGTTTCTCCCTCAGGGTTAGCTACGAATATAATAAGGGTAGGGTTTACATTTTATTCTTTTTTGGTTTATAATATCACGCTTCCTTTGCTTTCGTTCATTTCTTACTCTACCCTCGCATCGTGAGGACTTGTTTGTTGAGGGACCAAGCAGACAGCTCGTTATTCTTTCGGTGGTAAGGCACACGAAAGCAACTCGGATAAGCGCACCAGCCGCAGGATAGGTGAAGAAGCCACATCGCTATCGACCGAGAACTTTGCGTGAAATTCGTCGCTGTCAGAAGTCGACCGAATTGCTGATCCGCAATCTAGCTTTGCAGCATTTGGTTCGTGGAATTGCTCAGGACTTCAAAACCGACTTGCGCTTCAAAAGTTTCGAGGTTATGACGCTGCATGAAGCCTATTCGAAGATATTAATTTGTGTGTTATCCACGCAAAACGCGTCATATCATGCCCAAGGACATTCAGCTGGCCCGTCGAATCCAAGGAGAGCGTGCTATATTAGCTTAGCATATAATCAACGGCCCTTTTCAGGGTTCCAAATTTGAAGGATTAGAGTTCAGAAAAGTTTTTTACAGGCCAAACTGAAAGGAGTATATTCGTTTGGATGCAATTCAGCATCGAGAAAATTCCGGAAAGATCTAATCGTTGCTGAAAAATAATCTGCCAGTTCCCTGGGAATTGAAAAATACATTCATGCGAAAGAGTTTATTTTAATGTTTTCTATCCATGTAACACTGCGACCAAATATTTTCCAATCAAGTGCTATTAATAGGTGGTTATCGAGTTAGTATTAACCCCTGGTGAGCTTCGAGTATCGAGGAAAATCTGGAAATAACTAATCGTTGCTGAAAAATACTCTGTCAGTTCCCCATGGGAATTTTGTAATTGATGCGAAAGAGTTTATTCTAATGTTTTTTTCAAATGTTGATTTTTAAATCAATCGGAATTAACAGGAAAGCTTCTGAAAATTATTCTTCTTCATCAGTAGAAAATATTCGTATCCAATATTGCATGCGCACGCAACGGAAAATGTTTCGTATCGCGAAAATTATATAATTTTCAATCGATTGCTCAGTCGCTGAAAGTTTCAAACTCAGAGAGTTTATTCCCCTCTAGTTTGCCTTCCAAATTGCCATCGTAAACCACACCTTCTCTCGATTCAATCACTTACAAAAAGCATACTTAAGCGATATTCTGGTTGTGAAACGCATGCCTTCAACGTAACGCTCTCGTTTTCGAAGTCCCCCAGATATTCATTCAGAATTGATTCAGAAGCAACTAAAAACAAATGATCACTAAATCAAAGATAGTCCTACGTCAGCCTTGCGGTTTTACCACAAATATAACCCTCTTCCTGTTTTTCTGAAGGCTTTGTACTTATTAAATGTTCAACGCCGGGTATCTTTTAGCGTATGCACATATCGTACAATAAAAATGATGGATGTGATGGGGAATTCATAGGTGGTCATCAGCTCATTCACTATCATATATTTCACTATTGAGCACATTACCGTATCTTAAACTGTGGTTTCGGGGACGAATGAATTGTAAGATTTGAAGTCTCCGCAAACAATGTAAATAAAAATGCAAAAGAACTGAGGTTTTGGAGACAAACTCTACGATCTGTCGAGAAATAGACGAGCTATAAACCAACAGTAAATACAAGGACGGATGACCTTCGGATTAAAGTCCTTTAAAATAAGAACAGAGCAGCAGGAAATACATAGCTCATCATGTTGCTCCTTAGTTATGTTTCTATACAATGCAGATGTAACGTCAGTCAATTTTCAACATAAGTTATCAACCAAAGAAAGCAGTTCTTGCTACCGAGAAAATTTGTTAATGCCATCCTGCATACAATGAGTTGTAATTTGAAGCCATTTTTAATTTGGGAACCATGCATGGGTTTGTGAAAACTGAATGATCAATTTAAAAGATCCCAACCACCAATAAGTTCAAAAACAAGCATAAACAAAATAAATCAGTTCATATTATGTCACTTTAGAATGCATTGGTATTGTGAATAACTTCTAAAAACTCTTCTTTGAAAGGTTTAATGGCCCTGAAAAGCGCCATGTTTTACGGTGGCTGGTTTTGCCACCAAAGCAGTCTGTATAAACAAACTTTTTCCTTCTTCTACTTGCTGCCGTTTTGCGATTGCGTTTGCCACTCGCTGAAACTAGTTGTTGCCACCGAACCGAATGTGCTCTGTTCTGTAGGCGGGTTTTCTTATTGTCGTGAGCAGCTTCGCAAGCCAACTCGAGCACTCCGGCGGCTGAAACTCTATAACCGCTGTTAGGTAATACTGGTGCTCCGGCACCAATCCGTTCGGCCTAGTTAACCTTGCGGAGTAATCAGTAAATGGAACCAACAGGAAAATGCAGACCCGCACGGTTCAAGTGGGACTTAACTTGTCCTCCTTTGTCACGTCCACACGTCCACGTTGCTGCTTGGTTGCTTTGTTGATGTGATGCGATGCGATGTGAAACGATGCCATACAGCCACACTAATTTACAGTTTGAAAGAGAATGATATATTTGTTTAGCGATTGCGTTTGCCACTCGCCACAGCTTTCACAGTTGGAAAATTTCTTCCCATCCAGCTTGTGAAATGTTGTACAGTAAATTACATTTAATGCGACGTGCCGAAGCACCACTCAATGTCGGATTGGAGGCGATTTTAACCTGTAATTGAACATTTCCGATGACAGTGGTACAGTGTCGACTTTCAATGTGGGATCATAATTGGGACCCCGAACTCTATGTTTACAAAAATGTCCAACTAAATATGTCGCATTACAGGTCCGTCCAATTAGCTAAATGTCGAGCTAAATTTAAATTACTGTACTTTCAATCTAGAAGCAATTTAAGAATTGGTGAAAATTGAATAATCGGGAAAGTCCCCAACCATCAATAAGCTCAGAACAACTGCCAAATTCACATACTCATCATATCCTGGCAAACAAATTATGAAAAAATCAATTTGTGTTTTATTATTATTTTGGATATTATTTTAGAATGCATTGAACTGTATTTCGTACTCTTTTATAAAATGTTTGATGGCCCTGGTAAACGCCGTGTTTTATGGAATGGTTCCAATTTAGAAAACTTAGTACTCGTGGTTTTGAAAAAAACCCTTTTCGAACGCCCTCAATGCCGTCTTGTTCGGGATTTGCCACCAAAGCAGATTGTAGAAAGAATAAACTTTTTTCTTCTGCTACCTGCTGCCGTTTTGCGATTGCGTTTGCCACTCGCCACTCGCTGCAACTGCCTGTTGTTGTCGTGATGTCCACCGAACCGAATGTGGTCTGTTCTGAATGCGGATTTTCTTATCGTCGCGAGCAGCTTTGCCAGCCAACTCGATCACTTCGGCGGTCGAAACTATATAACGGCGGCTAGGTGGACTGGTGCACTGGCACTAACGCGCTCGGTCTAGCTACCCTTGCGGAGCAATTGGCGAATACACCTACGAGGAACTGTAGACCAACACGGTTCGGGCGGGATTTTGCCTTTCCCTTCACTTTTCCTCCTTTGCCATGTCCAGACATGGCTGCTTGTGTTGGTTTGTTGATGTGATGTGATGCGAAACGATGTGGTGTACGGTTTGGATGAGAATGATCGCTATGGTTCTGTTCTGTTATTGTTTTTGAAGGGACTTTAACCCAAAGGTCCTGATCGCTATGGCTGCGGAGCAGGGATTTTTAAGATTTGTGTCGAGCAAAACCGTATGTGAGCTAACTGCTCGCTAGTTGGAGTGAGATTGAGTATTACAAATGGCGAATGGCTTGTACACTTTTTGTTATGCAAATAACAAATGTATGGACAAATGAGTGTGCTTCTAATTTTTATTAATTTAAACCATTCACGGATAAGGGAATCGAAATGTATAACATATCAAACAATTCTTACAGAATTTTCAATAGGAGAAGGAAGAGAAACATAACAGTATTATATCAATCACTTGCACTACGATTTCATTTCCAACAGCATGGACCAAACACGAGCACATCGAGTCGTTCCACTATGCTGAGCGAGATTAAAAATTGGAAGAATGCCGTTGTGTGCAAATATTTTCAAAACGGAAAACAAATTTCTAGAATGTAAGTTATATTTATATTTTGTGTTTGCTTGGTTGTACCGAATTTGTTGAAAATGAAAATTTGTTGTTTTCTCAACGATCAATCTTTGAACACAATATTGTGGAGACTCAGTGTTCAAACAATAAAAGCTATTATATACGCCAAACAAAAGTTTTATTGCCGGTTTTATTCACTGAATAAAATTCTTCAAAAAATATGACTCTTTGATTATACTTTTGGGCTCACCTGTCCCGTTTTCATTCCTAAACTATTTGGTCAGTCTACAGGTGGACCACTTACTCAGCAACACAGCATTCAATTCAGAAGTAACTCTGCAATATATTCAAGAATAAATCTATGCATCCCGTATCACGAATATTAAGTTCATATTAATTCCGCAGAGTAAATATGAGCGATATCGATGTCAATATCCATAACCGGAAAAAATCGCAATTTGTTTGCGTCTTTCTATCTGCGCTTATTTCCTTTGTGTTTTTCCGAAAAACTTCAAAATTCACATAAGAATTATCTCAAAAACTGCGGGACAGTTTCATAAAAAAATATTGTATCAATATTTAAAATATTCAATCAGGCAAAATCAGACAATGACGATTTATCTCTATATATAAAAATGGATTTCTGTCTGTCTGTCTGTCTGATTCTTATGGACTCGAAAACCACTGAACCGATCGACATGAAAATTGGTATGTAGGGGTTTTTGGGGCCGGGGAAGGTTTTCGTGATAGTTTGAGACCCCTCCCCCCTCTCTGAGGGGGGGCTGCCATACAAATGAAACAAAAATTTCTGCATTACTCGAGAATTAGTCTAGCAAATGAAACCATTTTAGGCATATGGAGGTTTTAGGGTGCAATCAATGTTTCTATGGTGGTTAGACTTTCCACCCCCTCTCTAAGGGGGGGCTGCCATACAAATTAAACACAAATTTCTGCATTACTCGAGAATTAGTCAAGCAAATGAAACCATTTTAGGCATATGGAGGTTTTAGGGTGCAATAAATGTTTCTATGGCGATTAGATACTCCACCCCCTTCTCTAAGGGGAAACTGCCATACAAATGAAAGACTAATTTCTGTATAACTCGAAATCTAATCAATCAAATGGAGCCAAATTTGGCATGCAAAGGTTTTAGAGGGCACGAAACGTTTCAATGGTGAAAAGACACTCCTCTCTTTGAGGGGAGGTGGGGGACTGCCATACAAATGAAGCATACATTTCTACATAATTCAAGAACTAATCAACCAAATCGAATCAAATTTGGCATGTGGGGGTTCTAGGGGGCAAGAAATGTTTCTAATGTGGTTCAACACTCCCCCCATATTACTTAGAAGGGGGGGGGGGGGGGGTTGTTTGCCATACAAATGAAACACAAATTTCTGCATATTTCGAGAATTAATCGAGAAAATAGAGCCAAATTTGGCATGTGAAGGTTTTAGGGGGCACGAAACGTTTCTATGATGGATACACTCCTTCCCCCTCTCTAAGGGAGACTGCCATACCAATGAAATACAAACTTCTGCATAACTCGAGAACTAATCAAGCACAATTTGGGATGTGAGGGTTTTTTGGTATGAGAATGGTTTCTATGATGGTATGACACCCCTCCCTCCTCTGGAATGGAGAGGGGGTCCCATAAAAATGTTACACATATTTCAACCAAAAATATTCCAATCAAACATGACAATTGAAAATTTTCGGAAAAGTCTGAAGGGAAAAGGGAAATTTCGGAAAATTGAATTTCCATATGTTCTATAATTACATAGTGACAAGCGTTGTTAGTCCATTTGATGTTTAAGCTAACGAAATATTTTTATCTTCTTCTTTTTATACCAATAAAAATGGATTGCCGAATATGTTGATAAGAGCAAAACTCGAGGAAGGAATTGTCCGATTTAGGGCTGTCTTTATTCTATCATATTTTCTGTATCAAACATTTATTTCATGTAACGGAGAAACATGTTATTTGCAAGTGATTGAAAAATCTTGAACGAGAATTGGTTAAAATTGAATAATCGGGAAAGTCCCCAACCATCAATAAGCTCAGAACAACTGCCAAATTCACATACTCATCATATCCTGGCAAATAAATTATGAAAAAATCAATTTGTGTTTTATTATTATTTTGGATATTATTTTAGAATGCATTGAACTGTATTTCGTAAACTCTTTTTTAAAAGGTTTAATGGTCCTGGTAAGCGCCGTGTTTTATGGAATGGTTCCAATTTAGAAAACTTAAAGGGTGTGTCACATCAAATTGCATCACGGAAAAAACGCTGTAGAAATTTAATTTTTAGGAATTATATCTTCAGCTTTCGTTTTAAAATCAGATAAGAGTGTATAGATCACGTTGGCCATGCTTTATTGTCATTTTTTCGTAAATTTGGAAAAATGTCGTCGAACGAAAAAGAGCGTCGTGAATTAATCCTGTGCACTCATTTCGAGAATCCGGAGTTGTCACAACGGGACATCGGTAAGATGCTGGGAATCGTCCAATCCACGGTCAGCAGAGTACTAAAACGATACTTCGAGAACCTAACCATCGACCGGAAGGTGAAGAACGGCAAAAATGGATGCTCCGTCAGTGAAAAAGATCACAAGCGCGTAGTTAAGCAATTTAGACGTGATCCGAGAAGTTCGGTCCGGGATGTCGCCAATAAGCTGAATTTGTCAAGTTCATTCGTCCAGCGGACCAAGCAGCGGGAGGGCCTGCGTACATACAAGGTTCAGAAGGCTCCTAACCGCGACGAAAGGCAAAACATGGTGGGGAAGACGCGAGCCCGGAAGCTGTACACCGAAATGCTGACGAAGCCGCATTTCCTGGTAATGGACGACGAAACCTACGTCAAAGCGGACTTTCGTCAGCTGCCGGGCCTGTTGTTATTCTCCGCAGAGGACAAATTCAGCGTTCCGGAGGAGATTCGCATACAGAAACTATCCAAGTTTGCCAAAAAGTACATGGTGTGGCAAGCGATCTGCTCTTGCGGAAAGCGGAGCGCCCCCTTCGTGACGACCGGCACGGTAAACGGACAGGTTTACCTTAAGGAGTGCCTACAGAAGCGCTTACTAGCCAACGGGGTCACCTTCGTGCCGCCCAACGCGCCGGAGCTTCGTCCAATAGAGAAATATTGGGCGATTATGAAGCAGGCCCTCCGGAAGAACCCAAAAGTTGTCAAATCGGAGGCGGACTTCAAGAGAAAATGGATTTCTGTTCAAAAAAACTACAACCTGACGTTGTACAGAACCTTATGGACGGGGTAAAGAGGAAGGTACGAGCATACGGGCTTGGGCTCAAAGTATGAAAAATGGGAAATGCCAAAAGTTGTTTAATAGTTTTTATTTTACTGTCTAAAATTTTCAAAAGGATCGGTCTACTGGGCGAATTTCTACAGCGTTTTTTCCGTGATGCAATTTGATGTGACACACCCTTTAGTACTCGTGGTTTGAAAAAAATCCCTTTTCGAACGCCCTCAATGCCGTCTTGTTCGGGATTTGCCACCAAAGCAATTTGTATATAGAATAAACTTTTTTCATCTGCTACCTGCTGCCGTTTTGCGATTGCGTTTGCCACTCGCCACTCGCTGCAACTGCCTGTTGTTGTCTTGATGTCCACCGAACCGAATGTGATCTGTTCTGAATGCGGATTTTCTTATCGTCGCGAGCAGCTTTGCCAGCCAACTCGATCACTTCGGCGGTCGAAACTATATAACGGCGGCAAGGTGGACTGGTGCACTGGCACTAACGCGCTCGGCCTAGCTACCCTTGCGGAACAATTGGCGAATACTCCTACGAGGAACTGTAGACGAACACGGTTCGGACGGGATTTTGCCTTTCCCATCACTTTTCCTCCTTCACCATGTCCAGACATGGCTGCTTGTGTTGGTTTGTTGATGTGATGTGATGCGAAACGATGTGGTGTACGGTTTGGATGAGAATGATCGCTATGGCAGCGGAGCAGGGATTTTTGAACTGACTGGCTGGCTCGAGAATTACGCATGTGTGAGACTGCGACCAATGTTTCGGGCTGCCATACAAATGAAACACAAATTTCTGCATTACTCTAGAATTAATCAAGAAAATAAAACCAAATTAGGCATATGGAGGTTTTAGGGTGCAATAAATATTTCTATGGTGGTTAGACACTCTACCCCCTTCTCTAAGAGGGGGCTGCCATACAAATGAAACACAAATTTCTGCATTGCTCGAGAATTAATCAAGCAAATGAAACCAAATTAGGCATATTGAGGTTTTAGGGTGCAATAAATGTTTCTATGGTGGTTAGATTCTAAAACACAAATTTCTGCATTACTCGAGAATTAATCAAGCAAATGAAACCATTTTAGGCATATGGAGGTTTTAGGGTGCAACTATTCAATCAAATGGAGCCAAATTTGGCATGCGAAGGTTTTAGAGGGCACGAAACGTCTCTATGGTGAATAGACACTCCTCCCCTCTCTTTGAGGGGAGATGGGGGACTGCCATACAAATGAAGCATACATTTCTACATAATTCAAGAACTAATCAACCAAATCGAATCAAATTTGGCATGTGGGGGTACGGGGGGGCAAGAAATGTTTCTAATGTGGTTCAACACTCCTCCCATATTACTTAGAAGGGGGGGGGGGTTGTTTGCCATACAAATGAAACACAAATTTCTGCATATTTCGAGAATTAATCGAGAAAATAGAGCCAAATTTGGCATGTGAAGGTTTTAGGGGGCACGAAACGTTTCTATCTATCATGGATACACTCCTCCCCTCTTTCTAAGGGGGACTGCCATACCAATGAAATACAAACTTCTGCATAACTCGAGAACTAATCAAGCACATTTTGGGATGTGAGGGTTTCTTGGTATGAGAATGGTTTCTATGATGGTATGACACCCCTCCCTCCTCTGGAATGGAGAGGGGGTCCCATAAAAATGTTACATATATTTCTACCAAAAATATTCCATTCAAACATGACAATTGAAAATTTTCGGAAAAGTCTGAAGGAAAAAGGGAAATTTCGGAAAATTGAATTTCCATATGTTCTATAATTACATAGTGACAAGCGTTGTTAGTCCATTTGATGTTTATGCTAACGAAATATTTTTATCTTCTTCTTTTTATACCAATAAAAATGGATTGCCGAATATGTTGATAAGAGCAAAACTCGAGGAAGGAATTGTCCGATTTAGGGCTGTCTTTATTCTAACATATTTTCTGTATCAAACATTTATTTCATGTAACGGAGAAACATGTTATTTGCAAGTGATTGAAAAATCTTGAACGAGAATTGTGTCAGAAAATAATCTGATGTTATAATGATGAGTTTTGGTAGTAGTACTAGGAATTTTATTGTAAAAGGAAAATTCAACGGAGTCGATTAGAAAATCAATCAATGAACAGTTCTGCGATTTGACCCATGAACTTTCGCTTAGTAAAAAACGTGAATGTTTGAAGGTATTGATAACAAAAAACAAATTTTGGGCGTGACGAAGTTGGCCGGGTCAGCTAGTACATACATAAATACACAGTGTTTTATGATAAGGAAAGCTTCTGATGGACTCAATCTTTCTAAATCATCTGACCTGAATACTTGCCATCTATCCCCGGCAGACGAGATGATCATTGTAGGCATAGAGAAAAATCAATTGTTATTATATGCCAGATTGTCTAACGATTAACGTGCCAGGAACATTATGAAATAGAAACCACACAGTGATAAATATAAATATGTGATTCATAGGCTGGGTGAGTTTTGCAAAGCGTTTTGTAAGTTATTGTATGCATATGAAGCGCTATATTCACTACACGGAAAGCACCGAAAGCAATTGATCCAAAACTGTGCGAGCTAGCTGTGTCTCCGAGGATTCCCAAAACTGATCATGGCTTTTCGTTCGTTCTCTCCATGGCTGGCATATATTTCTGTCTGAAGGGTCAGTATCGGGGATTTCTCTGCTAAGATGGTACGTTACTGAAGCCTAAATTGAAGTTGTGAGTTGTGATTGTGTATAATAATAGCATCTATTACCAGAACCCTTTTATTGCATTGATATCATGTCGGATATGATCTTCTCTCGTGAAAGTTCTCTATGGTGGTCCCGGCTTCAAAATGCATAAAATTAACGCGCTGTCGATATCATGGTTTGCGGGGATTTTTCTGTGCACCGAAATGCAGATGGATGGAATTTCAACTAAATCAGTTGCAATTTGTATTCAGCTGTGGTTGGTTCGATCAAAGTATGGAAGAGGTCGATTGTGAGTTGGCAGACTGGGAACTGATCGATTCTACTGATGAATGGGTCTGTTTGGATCTATATCTGGAGGATTTGCAAGCCTACTTAAAATTCCGGCGTCAGTAAGTAACTGTTTTATCTCTCTTTATTTTGATCGTGGTGTCAGCAATAAGCCAACCGAAATAGTTCAAGTGATATTTTCGAATTAAACAAATACACATCGGTTGAAAAAAAAATTTTAGAGGGTCTAAACCATGAATTTTTAGCGGGTTCGTGAAAAGCATTATCAGAAAAAACTGCAACGATGGATGAAGAAGCCATGTGGAGAGGAATGTACGATATAATACAAGAACAGAAGAAACAGCCTGTATCGGAACATCAATCAATGTAGGTCAACTTATTTTATTTATGTTTTTATGTTTATTTCACTCACCAATTGATCGATTCGTTTTGCCAACTATATTTGCTTGAAATAGTTTTCTTACTAATATATAAAAATATATTGTGAATTTAATAACTGAAGAATTGTCTAAACAAGTTAGGTGTTTTATGAAGATTGAACCAAATTTAATTTCAAAATTCATTTTTTTTACCATAGATTACAAGCGCAATGGAACCCATTTTAGGAACAAAATATTTTATATATTAGGTTACGTTGATGGCCATTGTTGTTCTTATACCGGATACGCCAACTGCCAAACTGTTGTGCTCATGTTTACTAGCTAGCAGCGGGTATGTTGACGTTTTCAGTCATCAGATTTCATAGGACCTTTTCTCAGGTTATGATTCCGATATCAAAATGACAACATAAAAATGTCGAGTGCGAGTATCCGGTGTCAGTAATATATTAACACGTTGAACCCCATGTTAGTCCCTAGGGACAAAACGGATCTGCAAGATTACTTCATGTCCTAGTCCCAGATCCAGTTTTGTCCCTAGGGACAAAACGGATCTGCAAGATTACTTCATGTCCCAGTCCTAGAATTTTTAATGAAAAATGAGCAAAGCTGTATTTATCCGTAACATAGTTTCCTCCTAGAGTAATACACTTGGTATAGTGAGTCTTCAACATTTAGATTTCCTTTCTGTAGTACGAAACGTCTAAGTCTTCGAAATACGCCAAAATACGAAATCTGCAGACTGCCTATTGGACTCAGGAGTGTGATAATGGAAATACGTTTCATCCATTGTCACGAAACGTCGTAAAGTCCACTCGATTACGCTTCAACAACGCCAAACCGGCTGTCATCAACGCGGATAGCTCTTTCATGTCCGAAATGTCGTGCAAAATGTGTCCTACTCTTTCTTTTGAAATAACCACGGCCTCAGCTAACTCGCGTAACTTCACTTTACGATTTTTCAAAACAAGTCGATGCACTTGTTTTACGATTTCTGAATTCGTAGCCTCTTTTGGCCTTCCAGGTTGAGGTGCATCTGCGGCGCTTGTACGGCCCATTTCCCATTCACTAAACCACCGATAAAAATGTCGTTTTTCAAGAAACTGGTGGAAAAAGCTGTATGAATTGGACTTTAATGACTCGTTTTTTTAGCTCGAAATAGGGCTGTAGGTGACTCTACCAGCTTGTAGGCGACATCTAAATTTCAAAAGCGCGCCTGGTGGTACGAGGGTGGTCTGATAAGTATTTACCCTCATCGTCCGATGGTGTCAGTCTCGCAACAGATATTACTTATCGTGTAGCCAAATCGGACTCGTTGTTTTGTTTTGACAGTTTGTAGAAGCGGGCGTTTACGCAGATTTTAGAAAAATGGAAAAAATGGAACTTCCGCCGTCACCACGGCCAAATTGGTCAAATTGCACTATGAACTGCTGCCCCATCCTCCGTATTCTCCAGATTTGGCCCCGTGCGACTTTTTTTTCCAAACTTGAAAAAGTCACTCGCCGGGCAGAAATTTGAGTCGAATGTGGAGGCCGCCACGGAGGCCTACTTTGCAGACCTCGAGAAAACGTATTTTTGAGATGGATTAAAGAATCGCTGGGTATCGAGCTAAAAGGAGACTATGTTGAAAAATAAATCACCACTTTTCCAAAAATTAGGTGTTTTTTGTAGGCTAAGTACAAATCGGACTGCCCTCGTATGTGGAAGTACTCTTTCTCCACTACACGCCTGCGTAGTTTGAAGGCGTTGCTTTCATTCAGTTTTTTTCTAATTGTGGAATTATAGCGTCGTTTTCTGGTGCTATATAAACGTGAACTAAACAACGCGCTGTTATTCACTTTAATTTTTAAATGCTGTATTCTACCGACCTTGCGACTATTATCATTTTTCCCTCTACTTAAGAGATACCTTAAGGGTAATCATTACATCTCGGACAATAAGGTGAAGGCAGCTATCGCGTCCTGGGTTCGAGAAAAGTTGAAAGATTTTTTCTATTGCGGTATGCAGAAACTTGTGAAAATTTCTAACTTCCACTTTCCACTTCCAAAATGTTTTTTAAATCTATCGTGACGCTTCGAATTTACGATGACTGTGCGAAGTCTATGACCACGAATGAAGTTGTATGCGGCGGTTTTTGCAAAGCAGCTTTCCATTATAAGTGCGTTTATCTGTCTGAAACTTTTTATAGAGACATTTGTGGAAACTCAGCTGCTCTGCAAAGGATGTAGTAATTTGATAAAGAACGCTCGCTTTAAACATGCCATGTCGTCGACAAATGCAGCCACACTTGAACTCAGGGTAACATCGGTTAATGCTGCGCACGAAGGCATTATCGAATCTCTTAAAACGAAAATCCGAGACAATATTTTAACTCAAAATCGGCCAGTTCCAGTAATCAGTGCGCCAACAACATCCAGCTAGCGTCGTCTACGCAATGCTTGTACGTCGTCGATTAAATCATCTGCTCTTTCACGTTATTTTCAATGCATTTGGCAATTTATCATCAAAATTTTCGAGGCATGCGTACTAAAACTAGCGAGTTCTATAGGAAAATGACGAGTTGTGACTACGGCATAATTGTTCTGACCGAAACGTGGTGGTGCCCAGACGTAGTAAACACTGAGCTTGCATCAAACTACTGCATTTTTCGTTTTGACCGCAATTCTAACACAAGCACTGTACAACGTGGCCGCGGTGTTTTGGTCGCTGTTAAATTCGATCTTCGTTGTAGTGCAGTTATGTTAACAAGCTGTACTCATCTCGAACAAATGGCCGTTTCTATTCGTCTTCCCGGGACAACTATTTACGTCTGCGGAATTTGCATACATCCGGCTCTCATCCTGATTTTTTTGAATCGCATGCAGCAACTGTTCAAGAGATTTGCGACCTGTCCTCAGTGACGACATCATTGATACACTTGGCTACTACAATCTACAATCGTCATGTTGTTTCGACGAAGACTGCAAAGTTACCTGCTAGGCAACGCCTCTACTGAATCAGAAATTGCATTTGCAGAATCAATGCTCACATTTGGACTTCATCAAATCAACTCAATTCGAAAAGCAAACGGACATATTCTTGACTTGGCGTTTGTGAGTAAATCTACCTATGAAGAGCTCACAGATCCACCATTTTCGCTTTTAAAAATTGACCCTTACCATCACCCGTTTGTTCTCCGGCTTGAAATCGTGACTGGGAATCAACATCCTATCGGTATAAGTAACGTTGATGACTTGGATTTCAAACGATGTGTCTGTACGATGTTCTTCGATGTGTGGGATGCTACACTCGGTGACGCATCCACGGACCAGACAATGCACTGTTCTACGAAAACACCTTGAGGCGCTTCACAGCGAATGTCAAGGAAGTGCGTTTCGAAGCTACACCAACCGCACCGAGTCGAATTTGATTTTTCGTCAAAGAAATTTCCTCAGACTTGCACTGTGGTCACGCGTATTCTAGAGCTTGCCCCTCGGAATACATTCAAGGCGTGTTATTTGGCTTAAGAAATCTCAACTAAGTATTAATGAATGACGCTAGTTAATGCATATGTTGAGACGGCAAAAGTTCCACAGGGAACGTTAACGCCATACAAGAAGAAGAAGTTGTCTTCGATTTGTGGTCCGGAAACATCGACTGTGCCCAGTTAATCAACGAGACACATTTCTACGCTCCCACCAGTCAGCTCCGCGGAAGACAACTATTGGCGATACGGTCACATAGAAAGTAATACGGGCAGAACTGTCCCTTGACCAGCTGTTTCTGTGCATTCAACGAAGTTGGGTGTCACTTCGATTTTAACGTGTCCTAATGTGTCTTCAAACGTAGTATTAAAAATATTAGGTAGTTTATAAGTTTTGTCATTCGGCGGGATCTGTCTAAGACGAAGTGAAGTAAATTAAATAAAAAATTAAATTCCCCAATTCAGATGTTCCACTACTATACAGAATCGTCTTACGCAGCGTACTTTTTTGAGGCAACGGAGTCCGAAACAAAAAAAAAGTTCTATAACTATGTCATTGTTGAAATTCGAACATATGCGCAGAAGGATTTTTTCCATCGAATTAATCGTTTATCACCTCCTGAGAGATTCTGGATAAATTTATTTTTCTCATGTGAGAAAGATACTTTCTGACTTTAAGGGGATGACGACCCAGTCGCAAAATTAATAATTTCGAGTTTCGAGGTACATCAGGATTTGGATGATCAACGGCAACCCCTTATAGCACTAAACTTCAACCTCGTTTTTCTCGAATTCATAATTGTGTTACTTAATCCGGTCTGACTGAACACCGACCATATACAGTGGAAAGAAATCCGAGACTGTATATAATCGAGTCCGCCCTGTATTTGTTTTAAATAGTTCGTCTTCTACAAACATGTGTGCACGACTTATCAGGCTACCCTCATATATTCAGACACAGGTGGAATTCACTGCCACCAAATCACGAAATTAGAGACCAATAAGCAACAAAGGAGCTCAAAATATGCACTCAATGGTGACGGTGGAAAAAAAGCGCCAGCATTTAGGTCCGAAGAACGATTCATACTATAAAATGAGTAAATAGAACTAAATTATAGCGTGTTAGAATCCTCGAGTGCACCAGAGTTCATACGATATGCGGCAATTTTATAGCAATATGAGTTTCGAAACTTTCGAAACTAGAATTTTTATGTTTCAAACTCAGAATGAGTTGGACGTGCTTGGGAATTCAAATATCATAAATAAATATCACTTTCCCCGACGAATATAATAGTACCTCTAGAAGAATTTCTAATCGTAAATCATTAAAGGAAATTAAGGCAGAGAATAAATGAAATAGGATTGAAAAAGCATGAATGGATGTTTTTCGCACATATATGTCGTTGCGGTCGTTGCACACAGCGTATACCTACAAATATCGCACTATAGGGTGCTTGCAGCGTGCATATGTAGGGGAGAGGGAGGCAAGTTGGCGACGTTAAGCTTTGGCGGGCTTGGAATTTTTTTTTTTCAATGTTGATGCTGATTCATATAGCCTGAAGTGTTTTCTATCATATTATCTATTGGAAAAAAACTAAAAAACTTGTCCACCCAAAAGCTTTGCACAAAAAGCGTCGAACTCGCCATCTTGCCTCCACGTGGAGGCAAGTTGGCGAATATGGTTTGGTCACCTAAAAATCAACAAAATGTAATAACAATTATTTATTTATTCTTGGTTGGAACAGTGGAAATGCCATTTTCATCAACACTGTAAATGTCACACGCAGGAAAACGATACTGAGCTCATATACCTTCCAAAGTTCGAAGAAATACGTCACAATTTTCTTTAATTGAACGCCATTAATCGAGCCGCTAAGGTGTTTTCTGGCTTTCTCAAAGATAGCTTATGAGCCTTCATAAACATTTCAACCCATGTCCGTCCAGCGCATGTTCCTTTGAAAGGGTGCTCTATGCCATTTTTAACCGCAAACGAATAGGCAATTCTTCGAAGCTGGACCTGAATGTGGCTTCAAAGCGGCCTTTATTGGACGACGTATCGACGTATCGACGTAAACGCAAATGCTGAATTGAAAATCTAACCTCCATGTCTGGATATTTTCGTCGATAGCGTCTCAAAGTTGGTTCTGGCACACCGAACTGTTTTGAAACACTCAGAACAGACAAACCTTATTCTATAGCTTTCATAACATTCTCCAAACTGGTGTCCGACCAATATTGGTCTCTTTTTCGCTCATAAGTTCTAACCATCTGCAATAAAAAACCAAAAATCCAAACCAACTTGCCCCCAAGCGACTTTTTCAATAAAGAAAAAATTAACTGAAAAAAATTGATGACTGAAACTCGCCGGAACCAAACAGATTATGTACAATAGAGTACCTTTATCATGTATAAAATTATTTTGAAATTTTAACTTTTCTCATAAGATGGATAATGAGATTTGAAAAAACGGAAAAAATAACAAAATCACGATTTTTCTCATTTTTATTTTCCACTTTCTTTGTGACAACAATTTCGGCAGAGTTAAGTGCGCTACACATACAACGTCCCGTCACCGTGAAGTCAACGTAAAGGAATGAAATGTCAAATATTCTTCCATGGAAATCGTATGGTGGCATTCACATATACCATCACCGGCAACTTTGACGTCGGCAAAATAAGTCCAAGAGAATAGTTGACGGGACGGTGACGGTGACGCTGTATGTGTAGCGCATTTTACCGAGTACAAAGTTTGGCCTTGTTATGATGCATCTTCAGTAAAAAGTAGGTTGCGCTGGCAATTTGGCAATTTATCATCAAAATTTTCGAGGCATGCGTACTAAAACTAGCGAGTTCTATAGGAAAATGACGAGTTGTGACTACGGCATAATTGTTCTGACCGAAACGTGGTGGTGCCCAGACGTAGTAAACACTGAGCTTGCATCAAACTACTGCATTTTTCGTTTTGACCGCAATTCTAACACAAGCACTATACAACGTGGCCGCGGTGTTTTGGTCGCTGTTAAATTCGATCTTCGTTGTAGTGCAGTTATGTTAACAAGCTGTACTCATCTCGAACAAATGGCCGTTTCTATTCGTCTTCCCGGGACAACTATTTACGTCTGCGGAATTTGCATACATCCGGCTCTCATCCTGATTTTTATGAATCACGCGCAGCAACTGTTCAAGAGATTTGCGACCTGTCCTCAGTGACGACATCATTGTTACACTTGGCTACTACAATCTACAATCGTCATGTTGTTTCGACGAAGACTGCAAAGTTACCTGCTAGGCAACTAGGAGGTTAAAAAAAATTGATGCCAAATGTCTTAAAACTGCATTACTCGTCAAGATTTACAGTTATCTCTTTTTTGTCAAAAAAAATTTTTTTAGCACTTGGTCGTTCTTTCGCCTGAAAAAGTGATTTTTGACAAAAAATTTTTTTTAGATAACCGTAAATCTCGACGTGTCATGCAGTTTTAAGACATTTGGCATCAAAATTTTTTTTAAAACACCGAAAAAACTCAAATTTTAACCGTCTGCGATGCCAGTAAATGAAGTTCGGATGAGATAATATTTTGCATAGGGTATATTATCGTGCAAATCAACATCTTGTAGCAAGTTCCGAATGAAAAATCGAGATAACTATTTTTAGTGACACCCAAAACCATACTTTTCGTTTTGTATTCCGAAAAGAAACTCCTAGAGTGCCGATTTTTGACAAAAAAAAATTATCGGCAATGCGGACGAAAATTAAACGTTTGTTTGTCTTCGATCCCGTGGCCGAGGGGTTAGCGTCTCACATTATCATGCCGGGGGTGCGGGTTCGATTCCCGTTCTGGCCGGAGGATTTTTCGTCAAAGAAATTTCCTCAGACTTGCACTGTGGTCACGCGTATTCTAGAGCTTGCCCCTCGGAATACATTCAAGGCGTGTTATTTGGCTTAAGAAATCTCAACTAAGTATTAATGAATGACGCTAGTTAATGCATATGTTGAGACGGCAAAAGTTCCACAGGGAACGTTAACGCCATACAAGAAGAAGAAGTTGTCTTCGATTTGTGGTCCGGAAACATCGACTGTGCCCAGTAATCAACGAGACACATTTCTACGCTCCCACCAGTCAGCTCCGCGGAAGACAACTATTGGCGATACGGTCACATAGAAAGTAATACGGGCAGAACTGTCCCTTGACCAGCTGTTTCTGTGCATTCAACGAAGTTGGGTGTCACTTCGATTTTAACGTGTCCTAATGTGTCTTCAAACGTAGTATTAAAAATATTAGGTAGTTTATAAGTTTTGTCATTCGGCGAGATCTGTCTAAGACGAAGTGAAGTAAATTAAATAAAAAATTAAATTCCCCAATTCAGATGTTCCACTACTATACAGAATCGTCTTACGCAGCGTACTTTTTTGAGGCAACGGAGTCCGAAACAAAAAAAACAGGAAGTGGGTTATATCTATGGTAAAACCGCAAGGGTGACGTAGGACTATCGTTGATTTAGAGATCATTTGTTTGAAGTTGAATCTGAATTCATTCTGAATGAATGAATATTTGGAGAACTTCGAAAACGAGAGCGTTACGTTGGAGCCACAAGGTTTTATGCATCCAATATTGGATACGGAAATATCCTACTGATGGGGAAGAATAATCTTCAGAAGCTATCCTGTTAATTGCGATTGATTGAAAAATCACAAAACCAAATGTATTTGGTCACACTGTTTCATGGATAGAAAACATTAAAATAAACTCTTTCACATGAATGTAATTTTAAATTCCCAGAGGAACTGGCAGATTACTTTCAGTAACGATTAGATATTACCACATTTTCCTCGATACTGGAAGACCACCAGTGGTTAATGCTAACTCGATAACCATCTGTTAATAGCACTTGATTGAAACATATTTGGTCACAGTGTTACATGGATAGAAAACATTCAATTAAACTCTTCCACATGAATATATTTTGAAAATTCCCAGAGGAACTGGCAGATTATTTTCAGTAACGATTAGTTATTTCCACATTTTCCTCGATACTGGAAGCCCACCAGTGGTTAATGCCAACTCGATAACCACCTGTTAATAGCACTTGATTGAAATATATTTGGTCACAGTGTTACATGGATAGAAAACATTCAATTAAACTCTTTCACATGAATATATTTTGAAAATTCCCAGAGGAACTGGCAGATTATTTTCCAGCAATGATTAGATCTTTCCGGAACTTTCCCGATGCTGAATGGCATCCTAACGGAAAGAGTTCTGCGCGTGTATGTGTCGATCCTTTGCCGTCCACCTCCTCCAGCACGTTAGGCAACGATGTTGTCTTGTCGATGTCCTCACGAAAAATGAATGTGTCTCACCACCAGAATATCGCTTAAGTATGCTTTTTGTGTGTGATTGAATCGAGAGAAGGTGTGGTTTACGATGGCAATTTGGAAGGCAAACTAGAGGGGAATGAACTCTCTGAACTCGGAACTTTCGGCGACTGAGCAATAATCGATTGCGGGCGCATACAATATTGGATACGGAAATATCCTACTGATGGGGAAGAATAATCTTCTGAAGCTATCCTGTTAATTGCGATTGATTGAAAAACCACAAAACCAAATGTATATGGTCACAGTGTTACATGGATAGAAAACATTCAATTAAACTCTTTCACATGAATATATTTTGAAAATTCCCAAAGGAACTGGCAGATTATTTTCAGTAACGATTAGTTATTTCCACATTTTCCTCGATACTGGAAGCCCACCAGTGGTTAATGCCAACTCGATAACCACCTGTTAATAGCACTTGATTGAAACATATTTGGTCACAGTGTAACATGGATAGAAAACATTCAATTATACTCTTTCACATGAATATATTTTGAAAATTCCCAAAGGAACTGGCAGATTATATTCAGTAACGATTAGATATTTCCACATTTTCCTCGATACTGGAAGCCCACCAGTGGTTAATGCCAACTCGATAACCACCTGTTAATAGCACTTGATTGAAACATATTTGGTCACAGTGTAACATGGATAGAAAACTTCAATTAAACTCTTTCACATGAATATATTTTGAAAATTCCCAAAGGAACTGCCAGATTATTTTCCAGCAATGATTAGATCTTTCCGGAACTTTCTCGATGCTGAATGGCATCCTAACGGAAAGAGTTCTGCGCGTGTATGTGTCGATCCTTCGCCGTCCACCTCCTCCAGCACGTTAGGCAACGATGTTGTCTTGTCGATGTCCTCACGAAAAATGAATGTGTCTCACCACCAGAATATCGCTTAAGTATGCTTTTTGTGTGTGATTGAATCGAGAGAAGGTGTGGTTTACGATGGCAATTTGGAAGGCAAACTAGAGGGGAATGAACTCTCTGAGCTTGGAACTTTCGGCGACTGAGCAATAATCGATTGCGGGCGCATACAATATTGGATACGGAAATATCCTACTGATGGGGAAGAATAATCTTCTGAAGCTATCCTGTTAATTGCGATTGATTGAAAAACCACAAAACCAAATGTATTTGGTCACAGTGTTACATGGATAGAAAACATTCAATTAAACTCTTTCACATGAATATATTTTGAAAATTCCCAAAGGAACTGGCAGATTATTTTCAGTAACGATTAGATATTTCCACATTTTCCTCGATACTGGAAGCCCACCAGTGGTTAATGCCAACTCGATAACCACCTGTTAATAGCACTTGATTGAAACATATTTGGTCACAGTGTTACATGGATAGAAAACATTCAATTAAACTCTTTCACATGAATATATTTTGAAAATTCCCAAAGGAACTGGCAGATTATTTTCAGTAATGATTAGATATTTCCACATTTTCCTCGATACTGGAAGCCCACCAGTGGTTAATGCCAACTCGATAACCACCTGTTAATAGCCGCGCGTGTATGTGTGTGTAGCGATGTCTTCCCAGGGAACCGTTTGTGGCATCACTCTCCTCCTGATAGATTCCCTTCTGGCCTAGGGTGCACAAACAGGCTCTTGGTGACACCGTTCATCCGCGCTTTCATAATAAATAAAGAGCTTCACCGCAACAGCGACAACATGCTCCAATCGCTGCGCCGCTCGCTTATATACCGATTGGTGATTTCAATAGCCTGTTTTGAAAGCAATTTTAAGACTATTGAAACAAGTTTTTGGATCAAAAAGTAACAAGTATATAACGCGTAGACATTTTATCTTTCGAATGAAGTGTTCATCATACCATTTCGTTCAGTTGTTTAGGAGCTATTAACGCTCAAAATCTCGGTCTCCGGCGTAACGCTTTCGTTTTCGAAACTTTGATTTTACACCCCGGTATAGAAATGAAAGACGTAGTCCTACGTCAAAAAAAGTTCTATAACTATGTCATTGTTGAAATTCGAACATATGCGCAGAAGGATTTTTTCCATCGAATTAATCGTTTATCACCTCCTGAGAGATTCTGGATAAATTTATTTTTCTCATGTGAGAAAGGTACTTTCTGACTTTAAGGGGATGACGACCCAGTCGCAAAATTAATAATTTCGAGTTTCGAGGTACATCAGGATTTGGATGATCAACGGCAACCCCTTATAGCACTAAACTTCAACCTCGTTTTTCTCGAATTCATAATTGTGTTACTTAATCCGGTCTGACTGAACATCGACCATATACAGTGGAAAGAAATCCGAGACTGTATATAATCGAGTCCGCCCTGTATTTGTTTTAAATAGTTCGTCTTCTACAAACATGTGTGCACGACTTATCAGGCTACCCTCATATATTCAGACACAGGTGGAATTCACTGCCACCAAATCAGGAAATTAGAGACCAATAAGCAACAAAGGAGCTCAAAATATGCACTCAATGGTGACGATGGAAAAAAAGCGCCAGCATTTAGGTCCGAAGAACGATTCATACTATAAAATGAGTAAATAGAACTAAATTATAGCGTGTTAGAATCCTCGAGTGCACCAGAGTTCATACGATATGCGGCAATTTTATAGCAATATGAGTTTCGAAACTTTCGAAACTAGAATTTTTATGTTTCAAACTCAGAATGAGTTGGACGTGCTTGGGAATTCAAATATCATAAATAAATATCACTTTCCCCGACGAATATAATAGTACCTCTAGAAGAATTTCTAATCGTAAATCATTAAAGGAAATTAAGGCAGAGAATAAATGAAATAGGATTGAAAAAGCATGAATGGATGTTTTTCGCGCATATATGTCGTTGCGGTCGTTGCACACAGCGTATACCTACAAATATCGCACTATAGGGTGCTTGCAGCGTGCATATGTAGGGGAGAGGGAGGCAAGTTGGCGACGTTAAGCTTTGGCGGGCTTGGAATTTATTTTTTTTCAATGTTGATGCTGATTCATATAGCCTGAAGTGTTTTCTATCATATTATCTATTGGAAAAAAACTAAAAAACTTGTCCACCCAAAAGCTTTGCACAAAAAGCGTCGAACTCGCCATCTTGCCTCCACGTGGAGGCAAGTTGGCGAATATGGTTTGGTCACCTAAAAATCAACAAAATGTAATAACAATTATTTATTTATTCTTGGTTGGAACAGTGGAAATGCCATTTTCATCAACACTGTAAATGTCACACGCAGGAAAACGATACTGAGCTCATATACCTTCCAAAGTTCGAAGAAATACGTCACAATTTTCTTTAATTGAACGCCATTAATCGAGCCGCTAAGGTATTTTCTGGCTTTCTCAAAGATAGCTTATGAGCCTTCATAAACATTTCAACCCATGTCCGTCCAGCGCATGTTCCTTTGAAAGGGTGCTCTATGCCATTTTTAACCGCAAACGAATAGGCAATTCTTCGAAGCTGGACCTGAATGTGGCTTCAAAGCGGCCTTTATTGGACGACGTATCGACGTATCGACGTAAACGCAAATGCTGAATTGAAAATCTAACCTCCATGTCTGGATATTTTCGTCGATAGCGTCTCAAAGTTGGTTCTGGCACACCGAACTGTTTTGAAACACCCAGAACAGACAAACCTTATTCTATAGCTTTCATAACATTCTCCAAACTGGTGTCCGACCAATATTGGTCTCTTTTTCGCTCATAAGTTCTAACCATCTGCAATAAAAAACCAAAAATCCAAACCAACTTGCCCCCAAGCGACTTTTTCAATAAAGAAAAAATTAACTGAAAAAAATTGATGATTGAAACTCGCCGGAACCAAACAGATTATGTACAATAGAGTACCTTTATCATGTATAAAATTATTTTGAAATTCTAACTTTTCTCATAAGATGGATAATGAGATTTGAAAAAACGGAAAAAATAACAAAATCACGATTTTTCTCATTTTTATTTTCCACTTTCTTTGTGACAACAATTTCGGCAGAGTTAAGTGCGCTACACATACAACGTCCCGTCACCGTGAAGTCAACGTAAAGGAATGAAATGTCAAATATTCTTCCATGGAAATCGTATGGTGGCATTCACATATACCATCACCGGCAACTTTGACGTCGGCAAAATAAGTCCAAGAGAATAGTTGACGGGACGGTGACGGTGACGCTGTATGTGTAGCGCATTTTACCGAGTACAAAGTTTGGCCTTGTTATGATGCATCTTCAGTAAAAAGTAGGTTGCGCTACCTTCATTACAACGGGTCAAATTACCGATTCGTCATCTTGCCTCTCTCGCCAACTTGCCTCCTTTTGCCCTATAAGTCATCTGTTGGGCAGGCAAAAGTGATCACTGCATACGATTTATATGGATCGACAAGATCGAGCTTTGTTTTAATAATTATTTTAGCGAAATAATTACAAAAAATTACGCGCTACTCTATATTAATAACATGCAAAAATATGTGTCTTTACATAGAAATATTTACTTTTAGCGTCAAAGCCATATACTCGAAGAAAATTTGAAATTTCTGTTATGGCTATGATCCATGTCAATGGAAGCAGATTGATTATTCAAGAAGTTTCACAGAAACAGTGTAAACTGCACATTGCGATTGTATAGCTGGATTAGGGGAGGTGTGTTCCCTTTTAGGCTTCGTGCTTTTTGCCCTGGAATGCTGGTCTCTTGAAGAAGTTAACTATAATGAACATTCGTGTGCAGATATGCTTATTCGGTGATTAGTTCTGCAAAGAAAGCGGTTGATTACGTTGAAATTAAGGACATACTGAGCCAAACAGAACAACCAACCAACAGTTATGATTTCCGGGTACATGAATGTTTTGGGGAGAAGTGAAATATGTTTCTAAGAAAATTGATCGTAAACGGAGAAAATCCACTAATTAGTTAATTCACGGAAAATATAAGGAAGCATTCGAACGTGAGCTCGATCCTCTATGACTCTAATCTAGGTCCGAACATGTTGATAATCCTTTCCTGCCAATTTTTCGATTCAAATCTTGCGGGAAAGTTGCTCAATGAACATCGTGAAATAGCACCTATAATAAATTAAATAATATGCGTCACCCAAAAACTCTTGTTCATGAAATAGGTTGCCTCAATGTTTCACAAAGTTCTTGTTAGTATTATGAAAAACATCGCGCTAGTAGAAGTACTGCAGTTGTATTTAAATCATCTACAAGAACGCCGATTGATAATAATTCTGCCTCTGCGGCATAGAAACTACGAATGTAAACAGGCAATGTGTGCCCAACACATGCTTTGCATGTATGTGTAGCAAGAGCACTATTCAATGAAAGCTACAATGCATTTGTTTTCTCTCTCACATGCTCATTCTCTCACTCTCAATTTCGCGTATCGTCGAAAAGTACGATTCCATTTTGACATACCACCTCAGTATTGAATTTTATTCGCATAATAACGTTTGGTCATTCGAGTAATGAATATCGGTGTTCCAGCAAAACAAGTATATTAACGTGTGGATCAAAGTTTTGGTGCTGCAAAATGTATCTAATAATGAGTTTGAATCTTTTGCAACGTACATTGTATGTAACAAGATCCAAATCAATCTCAAACTTATCTTGCCGAGGCGTACATCTTCTGCAGAATAAAGCATTCATCAATGGCAAATGGGTTGGTGCGCACACTGGTGAAACATTCGATGTGACAAATCCGGCAAATGAAGCCGTGGTCGGAAATGTACCGGATATGTACGTTAAAGATGCTTGCAAGGCGATTGATGCTGCCCATAGCGCTTTTTATAATGAGCGGTGGCACAATAGCACAGCGAAGGAAAGGTCTGCCTTGTTGAAGGTAGTAATCGTTCTTTATTGAAAAATTCAATTGCCCTCATATCATGATTTAATCTATTCCGACTTCCACAGAAATGGTTTCAATTGATGGAAACGAATCGCCAAGAGATCGCACAGATAATGACCGCTGAATCTGGGAAACCAATGGTGGAATCGTTGGGGGAGGTCACATACGGCAATTCTTTCGTTGAATGGTTTGCGGAGGAGGCCCGTCGTATTTACGGTGAAATCGTCCCACCACCCCAAGCAAATCGGCAAATTATGCTCACGAGACATCCAGTAGGTGTTGCTGGATTGATCACACCGTGGAACTTTCCTCATGCTATGATAACACGGAAAGCCGCCGCAGCAATCGCTGCTGGTTGCACGGTTGTAATCAAGCCGGCTGAGGATACTCCTCTGACTGCACTAGCGCTGACCAAATTGGCCGAGGATGCTGGCTTCCCAGAGGGTGTTTTCAACATTATAACAAGTAGCCGAAAAAACGCTGCCACTATAGGTGAATTGCTGTGTAAAAGTGAGAAAGTTGCTGCAATTTCATTCACTGGATCTACAGAAGTGGGAAAATTATTGTATCAGCAATGTGCGGGCGGTATCAAAAGAATAGGACTTGAATTGGGAGGGAACGCTCCCTTCATCGTTTTCAATTCTGCCGATATTGATAAGGCCGTTACCGGGGCAATGAACTCAAAGTTTAGGAATTGCGGTCAAACATGCGTTTCAGCAAATCGGTTTCTTATTCAAGATGGCATCCACGATGAGTTTATAGCTAAACTGCTAGAAAAGGTTAAAGCATTGAAGATTGGTGATGGTTCTCGCGATGGAGTTCAAATTGGTCCATTGATCAACCAGGCACAAATCAAAAAGGTATCTCAATTCGTAGATGATGCCATTGAGAAGGGTGGTAAAATTATTCATGGTGGACAGCGATTGTCAAAACATGGACAATTATATTACGAACCCACAATTGTCACATGTCTCCGAGATGATATGCGTTTATATAACGAAGAAGTTTTTGGTCCGGTTATATCAGTAATACGTTTTAAAACTGAGGAAGAAGCACTCATGATAGCCAACGGGACTCAACGCGGTTTGGCGGGATACTTTTATAGCAACGATTTGAACCAAGTGTTTAGAGTTTCTAAACTACTCGAGGCTGGAATGATTGGAGTCAATGAGGGATTGATCTCTGCAACGGAAGCTGCTTTTGGCGGAATAAAAGAGTCGGGCATAGGACGAGAAGGATCAAAACATGGTATCGATGATTATGTTTATATCAAGTATCTTTGCTACGGAAATCTACAATGAATAATCAATACCAAGAAATATCTTCATAAAACAACCAAAGATAAACGCAGAGATTCGCAGCTGATGTAATCTGGTTCTATATACTCGATGTATATAGAAAAAAAAGCTGAAAGCTGTTTAATAGTTTATAAGAAAAATGTAGCATCAATTGCGCTCAGTCTTCCCAATAGGTAATAATTATCTTAAAAATAGAGAAATCAGTAATTCCAATACACTCGTTGAAGAGAAATAATGTTAAAAACAATATTAATACATTGTTGCTCATCTAGAGAAAGAATGCCTAACAAGGACTTTCAATTTACCAGAACAAAAGGAACTATTTTGTTCAAATCAACACAAATAATATACGAAATTGAAAATATAAATATGGTTTCTGTGGAATATTCACTTTTGGGAACCATTTAGTCCGTCTGGTGGAGGTGGGAAAATAGTTTTTTGGAGGTTTTATATTCGGATAAATAATGCTGCCGATATTAGGGAATCTTGTGTCTCACGTATGCCGCCTGTTGAACAAGCTCTCTGTTCTTCAGTAATAAAGTATTTTAAATTCAATTGGGTTTGAGAGAAGTACAATTACCTTTCTTCCTCGAAAACGAAAAATATAGTGGAACAATAATTGTAACTCTATAACTCAAAAAACTGTAAATCTAAAGGCAAACTAAGTTAACACATATTTTCTTTTATTAATTCAATCACTCCTATTCTTTGTTGAAACAACACTTCACACTAGTACCTTTTGTACTTCCGCGCACTTTAAAAATCGTTCCACTCTCCGACCGCTCCGCAAACGAAATTGCCGAGAGTTCCTGAAAATTGTAGGCCGAAGTCGTAGTATGCCAAATGGCGACTTATTTCCGCTCGAAAGTTTCTTGCAAACGATTTCGCCGTGTAACTGTACGACGTTCTCTTATCGATAGTCATGATCGATAATAGTCATCGATAATGGATACCTGAGGAAAACTGGACCCCTAACAGATGTCGTAGTTTTTTTTTTTTTTAAATTTTCGATAATTCTTTTTTTTTATAACTTGACAACAAAAAAACGTTACGGTTTTCGAAATTTTACACCCCAGTACAGATGCAGATGCAGTGTGGTGCAATAATACAGAAGCACTCTCCACCAGACGGCATGAAATGAACGCGGTACCTCCACCGAACAATAATACACCACAGTGTGCGATATCTATCTTCCATTCATTCTTCGCATCAAGCAAAACAACTGTGTCTGACATCTGCATTGAGAATGACTGCTGTGTGCTAGTTGGAGCGAGTCCGTGATTTGAATAATGATGGTTAATCTTTTTAAATTATAAAGGCTTGCATATTTCTCAGTTCATTCTAACCTTGAAAAAGGCCAATTTGGAAAACTAAGCTAAACTCTAAACTCTATGGCCATTTGGAAAACCTAGGTGCTGTTGCTAGTTGGATGACTGAATGATGTAATATCGCGAATAGCTTGTATATGATCAATGAAATGAAAACGAGCGGAGCAATATTTTCTCTATCCACATTGACTGTAGTACGAACGCTGCATTTGATATTTATGTTTCATAAAAACGTGCCCTGTTTTCTGATTGGCATCAGTACTGAAAGACGTTGTTCTACGTCAAATGCTGGATATTTGTATCGCCATAATACAATATGCTGTATTTTGACTGTACGTGGTTTCAATATGAATGGTAGAAAGCCATGCGTTCTGGAGCATTTGTAACAAAGAATATTGCATCAAAATTCAATCGATGAATGATGAATCGCCGTATCTATGTCCGTATCTATATCCTTTCAAAACAAGGGTTCTCGTCTGGCCCTCCACCCACGAGATTTATGATTTTTAATACTAAAAACTTTTACTTCTTAAAACACCTCTCCTCCGATTTTGTTTTTATATTTTTATTGGAAAACACTTCTAATTTTACAAAGTTTGATGTATAGTGGTGCTGTGTCTGACTCACCAAAAATATTAATGTTTTTAAACTTATGAAATTTTCAATCTTTGTGAAATCGTGTCTATTTAAGACAAGTAACATGAAAAATAGAATCTACTAGTGATTCAACATGAATAACTATATATAACGTTTAATTCTAGGACTAACCGTTCAGGAGATATAACCATTTCAATATAGGAAAAATCGTGCTTGTGAAATATTACAAATTGTATACTGCTGATGGACACTACGACTGAGGATCCGATAATTTACTAACATTATTTTCATTACAAATGAAACACAAATTTCTGCATAACTCGAGAACTAATCAAGCTTTTTTTTGTCATATGGAGGTTTTAGGCGGCAATAAAAGTTTGGCCCTTCTCAAAGGGGGAGAAGGGTTGCATAACTCAAGAACTAATTAAGTAAACGGAACCAAATTTGGCATGGGAAGGTTTTAGGGGTTAATAAATGTTACTATGGTGGTTCGACAATCCTTTCTCTCCTCTAAAGACAGGCGAGAGGTGGGCTGAATAACTCGAGAACTAATCAAGCAAATGGAACCAAATTTGACATACGTAGGTTTTAAGGGGAAATAAATGTTTCTATGGTGGCTTGATACCCCTCCCCCTCTCTAAGGGGAGAAGGCTGTCATACAAATGAAACACAAACTTCTGCATAACTTCTGCATAACCCCCTCTCTAAGGGGAGAAGGCTGCCATACAAATGAAACACAAACTTCTGCATAACTCGAGAACTAATGAAGCAAATGGAGCTAAATTTGGCATGTGAAGGTTTCTGGAAACGAGAAATGTTTCTATGATGGATTGAAATACCTTCCTCATCTGAAAGGGAGGTTGGTTAGGTGAACAAACTTAACATGATTTTTTCATCAAAAAATTCAGTAAATATCAAATGTAAATAGTAATTATTAATACAAATTACAATTCTACCAAAAAATATTAATCCTTCATATTCACGTAACACAATTTATATATCAGGTTATCCAAGTTATCTTATTTTTTCGATAGCTGGCTGTGTGATCAATATCTCACGTAATAGCGATCATACAATTTCAAGTTTAGGCTCGTTGTAAAGGTGACATTTCACACTAAAAGAAAATCTTTTGCTGTTTTTTTTTGTTTGTTCCATTCAGTTGTGAGTTACAGGGTATAAACAATGAAGGTCAACAAAGAGAAAATCCGGTACATTTCACACTTTTTCTTTTATAAGTGCGAAAATGCAAGACAGGCCGCTGAAATTGTGAATGGTGTTTATGGTGCCGATACAGCAACAGAAAAATACGTGCAATTTAATCAATTTTTGAAATTTTTTTTTCGAAATTTTCTCTTAATTTTTGTTAAATTTTTTCCTAAAATTTTTTTAGTGCGATACACTAAATTAAGATCTCTACTGTCAACAAATGGACCGTTTGAAGCTAGCGATTGAAGAGGTGTTGTGTTCCATCTGGACAACGCAAGACCACACGATTCCGAGAGCTTGATTGGAATATTTTAATGCATCCACCATATAGTCCGGACCTGGTACCAAGCGATTACCACCTTTTTCTCGCATTGCTAAATTTTTCAGGGTAATAAGAAATTGGGACCAAGAGATGATTGTAAAAATCTATTGCTAGAGTTTTTCGTCAATAAGGACCAAGACCTCTATATTATGAAGCTACCTTTAGAAGGGCAATAAATTTTACAACAAAACGATGCATATTTGACGCAAATCGAACAATCCGAAGTATATTAAAAATAGTTTTGAATTTCACCAAAAAATAATGAATTACTTTTTCCCCAACCTAATATTATCTTGATAGTTTGAAGAAATAACTTGTTAATTAATAGGGGTAGATTTTTCGACCTTGTCGATCCCCAAAATCAGTTTTTGTTTTTGTCGACCCCTAAAAACCGAAATTGACCCCAAGGGGTCGATGTCGACCACTTTGAGAATCCCTGAGATATAGCTTGTTCAGCTTCTATTTAAGTACGTGGCACTGAACGAGGTGAATCAGCAGACAGATTGGTTGGTGAATAGGGCTACGAGGCGATAAAGTACATTGAGACTTGAGGTAAAGGTTATTTCAAAAGGGACGCAACAAAAGTAGACTGATAGAGACAGTAAACCACGCCATATTTTTTCCCGCTCTCTTGACATTTCTCTTCTGTAAAGTTTGCCATTTCATAATGGAAAGATATACGATCCAACAACGAGTCGATATTATAAAAAAATTACTATCGAAATTCGGAATCAATTTAGAGCTCGACAGATATTCTTTAGACAAAAACAGGAAGTGGGTTATATCTATGGTATAACCGCATGGGCGACGTAGGACTATCGTTGATTTAGAGATCATTTGTTTGAAGTTGAATCTGAATTCATTCTGAATGAATGAATATTTGGGGGACTTCGAGAACGAGAGCGTTACGTTGGATACACAAGGTTTTATGCATCCAATATTGGATACGGAAATATCCTACTGATGGGGAAGAATAATCTTCAGAAGCTATCCTGTTAATTGCGATTGATTGAAAAATCACAAAACCAAATGTATTTGGTCACAGTGTTACATGGATAGAAAACATTCAAATAAACTCTTTCACTTGAATGTATTTTTAAATTCCCAGAGGAACTGGCAGATTATTTTCCGGATCTTTCTCGATGCTGAATGGCATCCAAACGGAAAGAATTCCGTGCGTGTATGTGTGTGTGTAGCGGCTACTTCGATGGTCACCTTCTCTTCTCCTGAAGGATAGGCTTCTCTGTGCTCCCTCACAGTTCAAACAAACTGCTTGCGTTTCAGGGCAGATCTCGATCCTTCGTCGACCAGCACCCTCAGCAACGATGTTGTCTTGTCGATGTCCTCACGAAAAATGAATGCATCTCACAACCAGAATATCGCATAAGTATGCTTTTTGTGCGTGATTGAATCGAGAGAAGGCGTGGTTTACGATGACAATTTGAAAGGCAAACTAGAGAGGAATGAACTCTCTGAGCTCGGAACTTTCGGCGACTGAGCAATAATCGATTGCGCATACAATATTAGATACGGAAATATCCTACTGATGGGGAAGAATAATCTTCAGAAGCTATCCTGTTAATTGCGATTGATTGAAAAATCACAAAACCAAATGTATTTGGTCACAGTGTTACATAGATAGAAAACATTCAAATAAACTCTTTTACATGAATGTAATTTTGAATTCCCAGAGGAACTGGCAGATTATTTTCAGTAATGATTAGATATTTCCACATTTTCCTCGATACTGGAAGCCCACCAGTGATTAATGCTAACTCGATAACCATCTGTTAATAGCACTTGATTGAATCACATTTGGTCACAGTGTTACATGGATAGAAAACATTAAAATAAACTCTTTCACATGAATGTATTTTTAAATTCCCAGAGGAACTGGCAGATTATTTTCAGTAACGATTAGATATTTCCACATTTTCCTCGATACTGGAATCCCACCAATGGTTAATGCTAAGTCGATAACCATCTGTTAATAGCACTTGATTGAAACATATTTTCTCACAGTGTTACATGGATAGAAAACATTCAAATAAACTCTTTCACATGAATGTATTTTTAAATTCCCAGAGGAACCGGCAGATTATTTTCCGGATCTTTCTCGATGCTGAATGGCATCAATACGGAAAGAATTCCGCGCGTGTATGTGTGTGTGTGTGTACCGGCTGCTTCGAGATCTTCCCGGGGAACCGTTTGTGGCATCACTCTCCTCTTGATGGATTCCCTTCTGGCCTAAGGTGCACAAACAGGCTCTTGGTGACACCGTTCATCCGCGCTTTCATGATAAACGAAGAGCTTCACCACAACAGCGACAACATGCTCCAATCGCTGTTCAATTTGAACTGAGTGGATTTCCGAGGGGCGCTCTCTTATATACCGATTGGTGATTTCAATAGCCTGTTTTGAAAGCAATTTTAAGCCTAATGACACAAGTTTTTGGATCAGAAAGTAACAAGTATAGAACGCGTAGACATTTTATCTTTCGAATGAAGTGTTTATCATACCATTTCGATCAATTGTTTAGGAGCTATTAACGCTCAAAATCTCGGTCTCCGGCGTAACGCTTTCGTTTTTGAAACTTTGATTTTACACCCCGGTATAGAAATGAAAGAAGGAGTCCTACGTCAAAACTGTCTTAGACAAAGTTATTACTCATGATAGAACGCTCGTTTTTATGTTGTCAAAAATAGGGTGACCAAAATTGTCGAAGAAATAAAAAATCTAACTTTCTTATCTTTATAGATAGAGGTAAACATAGTTCGACAATATTGTTGTTCCAATTATTTGAGACATCTTTGTAGAACAAAGTTTTTCTCTATCTCTTGAAATAACCGATATATCGCCTTTTTTTCTAAGTTACGTTAGGGTCACCATGAAAAAAAACTGTTTTTTTGCTCCAACTTTTATGTTTCAAATTTTACATGCAAATTGTCTGCGAGATACTTTTAGAGGTTACTAGTACAAACATTTTTCGATGCAGAACTTGTCAATATCTCAACTTTACTCAAAGTTATTGATATTTTTTCCCAAAAAACATGCTCTTTTCATTTGTTTTATCATTCTTTCTGGGGCAAACATAAAAAATGTTTGTTGACGGAATTTGAAAGAACAGATTTCACTCTATATAACATGTGATTTTCAAAACTATGTTATTTTTTGTGTGTGAGTAAATTATAATTGAAAATACAGTATTTTTCATGGTGACCCTAACGTAACTTAGAAAAAAGGCGCTATATTGGTTATTTCAAGAGATAGAGGAAAACTTCGTTCTACAATGATGTCTCAAATAATTGGAGCTACAACATTGTCGAACTATATTTACCTCTATCTATAAAGATAAGAAAGTTAGATTTTTTATTTCATCGAAAATTTTGGTCACCCTATTTTTGACAACATAAAAGCGAGAGCTCTATCATGAGTAACAACTTTGTCTAAGACAGTTTTGGTCTAGAGAATAACTGTCGAGCTCTAAATGCTAATTTCCACTTAAATGCATCTCCTGAACCATTGTGCAATGGCCTCAACTTTAAGAGCGGTACGTCCAATTTATGGTCGTCATAATCGTCCTGCCAGATCAACGCTTTAACACCTGTCTAACCCAACTCCTTCAATTTCATTTCAACTAACTGGTAGCTACCATGTTCTTAGCCAAAATGGCATTGGAATTCGACAGCGGACAGTGGATATAGTCCTTTCACCTAATACCAATATCGTAGGGGGTCTCCATCATTGTTCGTTTGTTACCATGTTTATTATTTATTTAGAGCCATTATCAGCAAACCGGAAGTCAACACAAGATTATTTTCTTTTTCCACTCGTCAGTCATTTTCATTCATTACCTATAATATAATATAATATAGGTCCTATATAATTAGGGGTGTATGTTATTTCCGGGCAATTGGGAGTAGAATCACTGCAAAAATCAAAAGCAGGTTCAGGAGCATGGGGAGATCGGTTTAAGACGGTTTTAGAATACGTCGAAAAATGAGATTTCCGATTTGGCCTCTGTTTTCCCCTTTTTTTAGCACTCATGAACCACACCGACCAGTATAAAACATAGTTTAAGAGTTAAATATAGTATTCAGTTCAATGCAGTAGTTGCATAGACGCGCAACTGATAGGTACTATTGAGACAATTTAGTGTAGTGTCAGACATAGTTCCTAGCAAATATATAAAATATATATATATATATATATATATATATATATATATATATATATATATATATATATATATATATATATATATATATATATATATATATATATATATATATATATATATATATATATATAAATCAAAACAAAAAATGCAGGATGTCTGGAATGAAAAACACAATCAAAAAACGATTCTAAATCCGAACGGATCAAAAGTTCACGATGAAATCTCTTATTACATGAATTTCATAGAGTATGTTACGAGCCCTAGAAAGAATGGAGCAAGGAAGTTCGATGTTGTATATTTGATTTAAGGTTATAATAGAATAACAATGAAATAATAAGCTTCACAAAAATCAATAACTGATTTCCCTCAAAGGCATGATGCTGACAAAATGTGTCCGGAATTTAAAGCAAAAGTGTCCGGATTTCTAATCATTTTTCTTAAATTTTGAACAAATAACATGATTTCATGGATTTCTGTGATTGATAACTTCATAATATTTTTCATTTTTCATAAAAAAGAAATTGAAAAATGCTCAACGAGAAGACAAAAATTACAAGTTTCCGGTATATATTTGACAGAATGTATGCCTTTCTTATTTTTTAAAGGAAACGAATGTTTTCTGACTGAATTTTTCATTATATGTCAGGCTCTTGCACAGGTGGTCTCTTTCATGTAGTGTGCAATTATTCGTAGACATTGTTCGGTAGGTATGATATCTGATATATATGAATTGATTTAGTCAATGTTCACTTCTGATTTTGCTTTTGGTTTGCTGTGTTTGCATCAGTTTCATTCGAGATATTTTTAATCGTATCGCAAATTTAATGTAATTTTTCTCTCATTGTTGAATTTCTCATTTCAGAATTCAAGATCTGGATGGCAGCTTCTTTGAAAAATTCGGTTCAATCCTCCGTCAAAAATCAGAAGTTCATGAAGAAGGTCTTGCTGCTCCGCTTGAACCTTTCCCGGAGGAATCAGCGGAGGAAACATATCTTACCTCTCAGCAAGCTTGCCCGGAAGACGAAGATGCTGCAAATGAAACATTGCCAGATAGTGATTATGAGGAACAACAGGATAAGCAAAATGAATTCATCGGAGATGCCTTTGGCTGGAACGTAAGTATTAGTTTTCAATCATTACCATGGAAAGTTGGAACCAACAAAAGACGTATCGAAATCATGAAAAGTGCTCCATAACCTGTATTTTCCATACAAAATCAGCATCAACGTGAATCAACAATCAAACTTATTCGCCTGATTTTAGATTTTGAACTTTTTTCCCACATCCCAAGTTTTAGTTCCTAGTAAGGAAGTGTAAACTATCTCATGGTATGTAGTATGGACATCTGTAGCAATGCACAAACTGCTGCAATCAAATCAATTACCGATTGCCAACGAACATATCGTTCGAACCTCGTGCTTCAGATCGGTCCCGTCTCAACGAAATTATTTATAGTTTTCGTTGATGTTTTCGCAAATTTTCTCACCACCATTCACGATTTAAAGGTCTTTAGGGAGAGAGTTTTCTTTTGCCTTTCAGCTCGATCGGACGGACGGTGAATAGTTGGTAGAAAAGGAAAAGTGCCGTAAACCGACTTCGTTCGGCCAACCATTTCATGTGTAAACAATAATAATTACCTGTTAGTTCGGTATTTGTGAAGACTCCAAATTATTGGCATAAACAGAGCACTTGTTCGTACGTAATTATTTGCGGATACTCGAACTCGAAATTTGATGCGAGATCACTCTATTCAATAACTCACGAGAAGAGCGAAAAAGTGGTATATTTGTAGAGAATATTCATGTTTTTTTTTCACGGTGAGACGTTTTGAACTTGAAAAAAACGTTGAAGTTTTGTTGGTAGAAACGTGTAAAAATAAAAATAATAAAATATATACTCATTGAGCGCTGGCGGCACCGTGGGAAACAGATCTTTAGATCGTGAACAAAAAATGAGAGAAATGAGGAGTGTATTAAAAATAAAGATGTACTATATTTCAGTTCAAGTACAACGGGTGGACCTCTTTGATCGGTGTGTCCCATTTACTCTGAATTAGTGTTCTCAAATATATTTCCAAATTAATATCGGAACGCCAATTATTGTGGATAAAATAGTGTGCATGGCAAGAACATTGGTTGAAATATTACGGCTGATTATGGTTGGATCACAACCGGATTGATGGATTGAAACAAAACGTGAAAAAATATCTTCAATACAGTTCTTAATACAGTACAGTGGCTGTTGATATCTGTGAAAATTAAACGCTTGCTATCTCTGAAAATCTAAGTTCATATGAAGGCGGCCGGAGCATTACGGAATTATGTTGTAGTGAGAAATTTATGTCTAATATCGATTTCAGCTGCTAGTGTTCGTATTTAGTACACAAGTTGACAATTATGTTTTACAAATACTAAATGATGTTTCCATTGATGAGAAAGGGCGCTACATGTCAACGCGTCGCCCGAAAACGCCGAGTTCATTCTTCGTACTCATAGTGGACTACCTGTCTTATTGGAAATCTGTACACGATTCATTTTGCATGGTATCGGAGTTTGTTGATCCTCAGATTTTGACACGACTTTGAAAAATGCATCGAATGCATTAAATTCATGGAAATCAATCGAAGATAAAACAATTTCAAATGTTGCGAGAGGTATTCCAGATTATGTTAATTTTTTTTTAATAGTACAGTAGAACCCAGATTATCCGCGGAATAGTCTGGCTAGCTCACCGCGAATAACGAAAATCACAATGGTCAGATAATGTGAAAGCCATGAACAAAACAAAAGTGCATGAGGCTATCATTCACTGAGAAATTGCAGATGGCCTACCAATACAGATATGTTAGAGGAACTTTTATAGTTTTGTGGTCGTGATATGAGATGTCTATCTACTTTTCCCTTTCCATTGCCGTTCAAAATTTCGGTTCCGGAAGCTACTTGAAGTCCGAGTTTGCAAACTTCGCGTGCGAGAAGCGGAGTGAAGGATGTTCACGTTGCGCGAGTAAAATTAGACCCTAGACCTAACCCTCCTATTTTGAAAACAAAAACAAAATAGATGCGTCATTCTGCATGCACACACCTAAAAATGAGGGATGTATCATTTTTTTTAAATACACGCTCAAAAGAAATAGGTCAAATTTGAGTTAACCAAATTTTGATTTTGATCTGGTCCTAGCTTCGGCTGGACATATACTAAAATTGGAACGATACAGAGAAGATTAGCATGGCCCCTGCGCAAGGATGACACGCAAAATCGTGAAGCGTTCCACATTTTTTAACGCGCTGTGATCTCTTTGCGATCGAGTATCGCGTATACGTACCCTGTTGCAACGTTGAAATAGACGGTGTAATAAACGAAAAGGGTTTGACTCGAAAAGAGATACTCGATGGTGTCGGTCGCTTCAAGAACTCTTCACTTAAAAGTGTGAAGATTCTTGCATGCGATCGACTGAAATCTGTGTCACTTAAAAATGACAAACGAGTCCTCAATCGGACAAACTCTTTTCGTGTGACATTTGAGGGTTCCGCCCTTCCTAACTACGTTGCAATAGGTGCACTTCGTTTACCTGTTCGGTTGTTTGTACCCCGGGTAATGAAATGCAACAAATGTATGCAACTCGGTCACACGGCCGCCTATTGTTGCAACAAAAAACGTTGCGCAGATTGTGGAGAGAGCCATGATGAGAATCCTTGCCCGAAAGAGCGCAAGTGTCTTCATTGCGGCGGGACTCCTCATGATCTTACTCAATGCCCGGTGTACATACAACGAGGGGAAAAAATCAAGCGTTCCTTAAAAGAACGTTCCAAGCGGACTTATGCAGAAATGCTTAAGAGTCCCGTTCCAACGACTCAGGACAATCCCTACTTCATTCTGCAGAACGACGAGCCTGTTGCTGACGCTCCCAATGCAGGAAGTTCCGGTACATCGCAGGGTGCCATCAGGAAAAGAAAAATTACTTCTTTTCCTTCACTCCCCAGAAAGAAAACCGAAACTTCCCAAGTTGGAATGAAAACTCGAATCGAACGTGCTGAGAATAGACCGAAGCAAGTACCTCCTGGTTTAAGCGGTTCTTCTACGCACCAGGGGTCCTCAGCACTTCCCGGAGCAGCACCGAACACGTCTGCTCCTTTTTCGCGGTCCAGGCAACAGCCACAATCTGGCTTGCTTGCGCTTTCTGACCTGGTGGACAACATTTTAAATGCTTCAAATATAAATGACCCTCTTAAAAGCATAGTTTTATGTTTGCTTCCGATTGTGAGAACATTTTTGAAAGAAAAATGTGGTTTTTTGGCAGCGTTCATTTCCCTCGATGCCTGATTCAGTGCAAGAGGTCAAGGATTTGACCACTGTAATACAGTGGAATTGCAGAAGCATTATTCCTAAACTAGATCAGTTTAAATTTTTAGTTCACAGCTCTAACTGTGATGTATTTTCTCTCTGTGAAACATGGCTTTCTTCAGCCGATGAGCTGAATTTCCACGATTTCAACATAATTCGCCTCGATCGAAATGACTCGTTTGGTGGCGTACTATTGGGGATTAAAAAATGTCACTCCTTCTATAGAGTCACTCTCCCATCGATGACAGGCATTGAAGTTGTTGCTTGCCAGACACAAATCAATGGCAAAGACCTCTGCATTGCTTCGATATATATTCCTCCCAGAACTACGGTAGGCCGCCATCAGTTCTTTGATACTATCGAGGCAATGCCGGAGCCGCGGGTAATCTTAGGTGATTTTAACTCCCATGGAACAGCATGGGGATCACTCTACGATGACAACCGTGCCACTTTGATTTATGATCTGTGCGACAACTTCAAATTGACAGTTTTGAATACTGGGGAAGCAACCAGAATAGCCAACCTTCATGCACGGGCAAGCATGGTAGACATATCTCTATGCTCTTCTTCGTTATCCCTGGATTGCATGTGGAAGGTAATCCAAGATCCCCACGGTAGTGATCACCTACCAATAATTTTATCGATCGCTAATGAATCAAGCTCTCGTGAGTCAGTCAATATTTCGTATGACCTCACGAAGAATATTGACTGGAGAACATTTGCGGAAATAATATCTGAAGCAATTGTTTCAATGCATGAACTTCCTCCACTCGAAGAGTATAACTTTATATCGAGTTTGATTTACGAAAGCGCACTTCAAGCTCAAAAGAAACGTGTACCGGCTACCACTTTCCGACGTCGTCCTCCATCACTTTGGTGGGACAAGGAGTGTTCAAAGGTCTACCTTCAAAAATCATCCGCTTTCAAAAAATTCAGGAAAACTGGATTAGTGGAATGGTTTCTAAAGTACCAAGCTCTAGAAGCCAAACTAAAAGGTTTGATTAAAGCAAAAAAGCGTGGATATTGGCGGAAGTTCGTCAATGGTTTGTCAAGGGAGACCGCTATGAGCACTCTTTGGAATACGGCTAGGAAAATGCGTGGCTGGAACCATACAAACGAAAGTGAGGAATACTCTGACCGTTGGATTTTTAACTTTGCAAGGAAGGTTTGCCCCGACACCGTTCCTGCACAAAACGTCGTACGCGACATTCCACTTCAAAGCGATTATGAGAATTTTTCGATGGTGGAATTCTCAATTGCCCTTCTCTCATGTAACAATTCAGCTCCGGGGTCGGACAAGATTAAATTCAACTTGTTGAAGAATCTTCCCGACTTGGCAAAACAGCGTTTGCTGAACTTGTTCAACAAGTTTCTGGAGCTGAATATTGTCCCGCATGACTGGAGACAAGTGAGAGTGATAGCCATACGGAAACCCAACAAGCCGGCTTGCGATCACAACTCGTATAGGCCGATTGCAATGTTATCCTGTATTCGTAAATTGTTAGAGAAAATGATTCTACTTCGTTTGGACAAGTGGGTCGAAACAAACAATTTGCTGTCAAATACGCAGTTTGGCTTCCGCCGAGGTAGAGGGACAAATGATTGTCTCGCGCTGCTATCTTCTGAAATCCAAATCGCATTTGCTCGCAAAGAACAAATGGCTTCCGTTTTTCTCGATATCAAAGGGGCATTTGATTCAGTTTCCATGGAAATTCTCTCAGAGAAGCTTCATAATCGTGGACTTTCACCAATTCTTAACAATTTCCTGTACAATTTACTGTCAGAAAAGCACATGATTTTCTCTCATGGCAGCTCGAAATCTTCTCGTTACAGTTTTATGGGCCTACCACAAGGCTCCTGCCTAAGCCCCCTCTTGTACCGTTTTTACGTCAATGATATGGATGATTGTCTAACTAGAGACTGCACGCTGAGACAACTTGCAGACGATGGAGTTATTTCCATCACGGGTACTAATCCCGTCGTTCTGCAAAAGTCGTTGCAAGATACCCTGAACAATCTGTTCACGTGGGCCCTCAAGCTGGGTATCGAATTCTCTACGGAGAAAACTGAAATGGTCGTTTTTTCTAGGAAGCACGAACCCGCCCAATTCCAGCTTCACCTATCCGGCAAAACGATCCAACACTCTATGTTTTTCAAATACCTGGGTGTATATTTTGATTCTAAGTGTACCTGGGGGAGACACATTGCGTATTTGAAACAGAAATGCCAGCAAAGAATCAATTTTCTCCAAACAATTACCGGAACATGGTGGGGTGCCCATCCAGGAGACCTCATTCAGTTGTACAAAACAACGATATTATCAGTGTTAGAATATGGCAGTTTTTGCTTCCGATCAGCTGCCAGGATTCATATTCTCAAGCTGGAGAGAATACAATATCGTTGCTTGCGTATAGCCATGGGGTGTTTGCATTCGACACATACGATGAGTCTCGAAGTTTTGGCAGGAGTACCCCCGCTTACTCTTCGGTTCACAGAATTATCCTACAGATTTCTCATCCGTTGCAAGATCATGAATCCATTGGTGATTGATAACTTCGAAACTCTACTCCAACTGACTCCTCAGTCAAGTTTTATGTCTATATACCATGAGTACCTTACCCACGACGTGCACCCTTCACCAGGTATCTCCAACCAAGTTTGCTTCCCATACTTCTGCAATTCCTCTGTCATTTTTGATCTGTCCATGCGACAAAAAATCCATGGAATCCCAGATCACCTACGCTCCGATTCTATTCCGCCGATATTTTCGGCAGAATATGGGAAAGTTGGATCTGATAAAATGTTCTTTACTGACGGTTCATTCATAAACGAGTCCACTGGCTTCGGCATCTTCAATGAAAATTCCAGTGCCTCTTTCAAACTCAAAGATCCTTGTTCCGTGTATGTCGCTGAACTGGGTGCGATATATTACGCATTAGGGATCATTGAAACATTGCCCATCGACCACTATTTTATTTTTTCAGACAGTCTCAGCTCAATAGAGGCAATCCGCTCAATGAAGGTTGATAAACGCTCATCTTATTTCCTAACTAGAATAAGACAACTATTGAGTGTTTTGGTCGAAAAATTATTCAAGATTACCTTAGTATGGGTTCCCTCTCATTGCTCGATTCCGGGGAATGAGAAAGCGGACTCGCTAGCTAAGGTGGGCGCTTTAGAAGGCACACTTTTTGAAAGGCAAATTGCTTATAATGAATTTTTCCACATTTCTCGTCAGTATACGCTCGTAAGTTGGCAGCGCATGTGGAGTGGTGATGAGTTCGGTCGTTGGTTACACACGATTATCCCTAAGGTCTCGACGAGGGCATGGTTCAAGGGATTGAATGTAGGTCGTGATTTCATTCGCGTGATATCTCGGCTTATGCACAATCACTACAACCTAAACGCGCATCTCTATCGCATTGGGCTCGCAGCAAACAATCTTTGTGATTGTGGCGATGGCTACCACGACATCGAGCATGTTGTCTGGTCGTGTAACCGGTTCCATGCTGCTCGCTCTCAGCTCTCTAGAGCACTGAGAGCACAAGGCAGACAATCGGATATCCCCGTCCGGGATATCTTAGGTAGCCGGGATCCTGATCTTCTGCTTCATCTATACCTGTTCCTCAGAAACGCCGATGTCAACGTTTAATAATGTTTCCTTCGTTGTGTCCCCGTTTTATATCCCTCCTATCCGATCGATAAACTTTTACTTAGTCGCGGCAATACATACACACACTCTTTACAGACACACGGGCCAAAGGTTGTGCAGTCCACTGATCATTCAACAAGAGCCAAAGGTTGTACCGCTCATGACAACTCTGACGAGCTGATGATTGCGCCGCCATTCTATCCTGGATTCCTCGAGTCGAGAAAGACGCACCACGCTAGATATGGGGTACAGACTAGGGGGGCGTTGCTGATTAATGGTCAGCTGCATCCCAATAGGAAGTATCCCGTGTCGGGCACACGTACAGAGCATCGAAGACTGCGACATACCAATTATGAGAACACTTGTAATACTAACCTCGAGTCAACCGCGAGTAATCGGTTACATATTACTAACATAGTCTAAGCAAAGATTGTCAAAATATTGAACTCCCGGCCCCGTTAGGCTGACGCCATATGAGCCTTAATAAAATATATATTTTGGATAAAAAGAAAAAAAATTTTGATCGTTTCAGTCTTTAGTTAATCCCGATCTTTCAATAATGCAGTGGAAAATTATTAACAACTTCATTTCGCAAATGAACCCGGTACATCCGACACCCTAAGGTTTTCCACATATTTCCGAGACGTTCATGTTTCTCCGTTTTCAAATCGTTACAGCTTCAACTATTCATGAATCATTCTACAGTATATGTTGATCATTTTTTGAGTACAATTCTAAATTAAATTGATAAAAACAGGAAGTGGGTTATATCTATGGTATAACCGCAAGGGTGACGTAGGACTATCGTTGATTTAGAGATCATTTGTTCGAAGTTGAATATAAATCCATTCTGAATGAATGAATAAATGAATATTTGGGGGACTTCGAAATCGAGAGCGTTACGTTGGAGGCACAAGGTTTTATGCATCCAATATAGGATACGAAAAACCTTGTTCTGAAGAATAATCTTCAGAAGCTAACCTGCTAACTGTACTTGATTGACAAATCACAAACCCAAATGTTATATATGGATATTTTATGGATAGAAAACATTAAAATAAACCCTTTCGCTTGAATGTAATTTTCAATTCCAAGGGGAACTGGCAGATTATTTTCCAGCAACGATTAGATATTTCCACATTTTCCTCGATACTGGAAGCCCACCAGTGGTTAATGCCAACTCGATAACCACCTGTTAATAGCACTTGATTGAAACATATTTGGTCACAGTGTTACATGGATAGAAAACATTCAATTAAATTCTTTCACATGAATATATTTTGAAAATTCCCAAAGGAACTGGCAGATTATTTTCAGTAACGATTAGTTATTTCCACATTTTCCTTGATACTGGAAGCCCACCAGTGGTTAATGCCAACTCGATAACCACCTGTTAATAGCACTTGATTGAAATATATTTGGTCACAGTGTTACATGGATAGAAAACATTCAATTAAACTCTTTCACATGAATATATTTTGAAAATTCCCAAAGGAACTGGCAGACTATTTTCAGTAACGATTAGATATTTCCACATTTTCCTCGATACTGGAAGCCCACCAGTGGTTAATACTAACTCGATAACCACATTTTAATAGTACTTGATTGAAAAATATTTGGTCACAGTGTTACATGGATAGAAAACATTCAAATAAACTCTTTCACATGAATATATTTTGAAAATTCCCAAAGGAACTGGCAGATTATTTTCCAGCAATGATTAGATCTTTCCGGAACTTTCTCGATGCTGAATGGCATCCTAACGGAAAGAGTTCTGCGCGTGTATGTGTCGATCCTTCGCCGTCCACCTCCTCCAGCACGTTAGGCAACGATGTTGTCTTGTCGATGTCCTCACGAAAAATGAATGTGTCTCACCACCAGAATATCGCTTAAGTATGCTTTTTGTGTGTGATTGAATCGAGAGAAGGTGTGGTTTACGATGGCAATTTGGAAGGCAAACTAGAGGGGAATGAACTCTCTGAGCTCGGAACTTTCGGCGACTGAGCAATAATCGATTGCGGGCACATACAATATTGGATACGGAAATATCCTACTGATGGGGAAGAATAATCTTCTGAAGCTATCCTGTTAATTGCGATTGATTGAAAAACCACAAAACCAAATGTATTTGATCACAGTGTTACATGGAAAGAAAACATTCAAATAAACTCTTTAACATGAATATATTTTGAAAATTCCCAAAGGAACTGGCAGATTATTTTCAGTAACGATTAGATATTTCCACATTTTCCTCGATACTGGAAGCCCACCAGTGGTTAATGCCAACTCGATAACCACCTGTTAATAGCACTTGATTGAAACATATTTGGTCACAGTGTTACATGGATAGAAAACATTCAATTAAATTCTTTCACATGAATATATTTTGAAAATTCCCAAAGGAACTGGCAGATTATTTTCAGTAACGATTAGTTATTTCCACATTTTCCTTGATACTGGAAGCCCACCAGTGGTTAATGCCAACTCGATAACCACCTGTTAATAGCACTTGATTGAAATATATTTGGTCACAGTGTTACATGGATAGAAAACATTCAATTAAACTCTTTCACATGAATATATTTTGAAAATTCCCAAAGGAACTGGCAGACTATTTTCAGTAACGATTAGATATTTCCACATTTTCCTCGATACTGGAAGCCCACCAGTGGTTAATACTAACTCGATAACCACCTTTTAATAGTACTTGATTGAAAAATATTTGGTCACAGTGTTACATGGATAGAAAACATTTAAATAAACTCTTTCACATGAATATATTTTGAAAATTCCCAAAGGAACTGGCAGATTATTTTCCAGCAATGATTAGAACTTTCCGGAACTTTCTCGATGCTGAATGGCATCCTAACGGAAAGAGTTCTGCGCGTGTATGTGTCGATCCTTCGCCGTCCACCTCCTCCAGCACGTTAGGCAACGATGTTGTCTTGTCGATGTCCTCACGAAAAATGAATGTGTCTCACCACCAGAATATCGCTTAAGTATGCTTTTTGTGTGTGATTGAATCGAGAGAAGGTGTGGTTTACGATGGCAATTTGGAAGGCAAACTAGAGGGGAATGAACTCTCTGAGCTCGGAACTTTCGGCGACTGAGCAGTAATCGATTGCGGGCGCATACAATATTGGATACGGAAATATCCTACTGATGGGGAAGAATAATCTTCTGAAGCTATCCTGTTAATTGCGATTGATTGAAAAACCACAAAACCAAATGTATTTGATCACAGTGTTACATGGAAAGAAAACATTCAAATAAACTCTTTAACATGAATATATTTTGAAAATTCCCAAAGGAACTGGCAGATTATTTTCAGTAACGATTAGATATTTCCACATTTTCCTCGATACTGGAAGCCCACCAGTGGTTAATGCCAACTCGATAACCACCTGTTAATAGCACTTGATTGAAACATATTTGGTCACAGTGTTACATGGATAGAAAACATTCAATTAAACTCTTTCACATGAATATATTTTGAAAATTCCCAAAGGAACTGGCAGATTATTTTCAGTAACGATTAGTTATTTCCACATTTTCCTCGATACTGGAAGCCCACCAGTGGTTAATACCAACTCGATAACCACCTGTTAATAGCACTTGATTGAAACATATTTGGTCACAGTGTTACATGGATAGAAAACATTCAATTAAACTCTTTCACATGAATATATTTTGAAAATTCCCAGAGGAACTGGCAGATTATTTTCAGTAACGATTAGTTATTTCCACATTTTCCTCGATACTGGAAGCCCACCAGTGGTTAATGCCAACTCGATAACCACCTGTTAATAGCACTTGATTGAAACATATTTGGTCACAGTGTAACATGGATAGAAAACATTCAATTAAACTCTTTCACATGAATATATTTTGAAAATTCCCAAAGGAATTGGCAGATTATTTTCAGTAACGATTAGATATTTCCACATTTTCCTCGATACTGGAAGCCCACCAGTGGTTAATGCCAACTCGATAAACACCTGTTAATAGCCGCGCGTGTATGTGTGTGTAGCGATGTCTTCCCAGGGAATCGTTTGTGGCATCACTCTCCTCCTGATAGATTCCCTTCTGGCCTAGGGTGCACAAACAGGCTCTTGGTGACACCGTTCATCCGCGCTTTCATGATAAATAAAGAGCTTCACCGCAACAGCGACAACATGCTCCAATCGCTGTTCAATTAGAAGTGAGTGGATTTCCGAGCGCCGCTCGCTTATATACCGATTGGTGATTTCAATAGCCTGTTTTGAAAGCAATTTTAAGACTATTGAAACAAGTTTTTGGATCAAAAAGTAACAAGTATATAACGCGTAGACATTTTATCTTTCGAATGAAGTGTTTATCATACCATTTCGTTCAGTTGTTTAGGAGCTATTAACGCTCAAAATCTCGGTCTCCGGCGTAACGCTTTCGTTTTCGAAACTTTGATTTTACACCCCGGTATAGAAATGAAAGACGTAGTCCTACGTCAAAATTGATGTTTTTGGGTGAAATAAATGGGATCGAGATCGACACCTTGTCTGGCTAATTACTGATTACTGAGAGCTTATTAAACCCCATAGCTCCCGCTGCTGATGCAGTATTAGGATTGCGGAGCGAATGATTCGGATTCTGGTCTAGAAATCTCAGCCAGAACGATTATATACGTATTGAAAGGATATTTCACGTTGTTCGTGTCTGGCCACTTCAAAAGCCAGACAGTTTTGAAGATCAAGCAGGTGATGGACAAATTTCTGCTCCTTGTCCGGAGTAAACACGAGAGGTTTGATTGCAGCTTGTGAGCATCCACGGGAGATGTGCTAACTGGAAAAAATCGGGGGGTGTCGGTTTTACCCATAGTTTTGGTTTCATCCTGATTTCCCCTACTCTGGGGTTGACCAACCTGATATGACTACCTTGCTCGGTGAGCTCCTGCTCTTGTTCTCCATCGGATTTGATGCCAGTTCGTGGTTCATCCATCTTTTCCATAAATAATTTTCCTATAAACATAAGCCTCAATTATGTTGAGCTTGTCGCCGTCGATTACAATATTACTACCAAGAAGCCCTCTGTTGCGTTCAAAACCTTTCTTTAGTTTTAGGCGCATTGATCGCCCGATTGAGGCCCAAGCATCCCTGCTTCGTGTTTCAGTCGGATATAGACATCCGAAAACTCAGCCACCGTCGTATTGAAACGCACTCTTCCCACATTGAATAGTAGATTGAAGAGTACCATTGCTTTGTCAAAGTTTTTTTACAATACTCAAACTATTCCGAAAAATCACATCAGACAGTACACCGTATGCAGATGATGTTCTATGATTTCTTATGCACACGGTTTGCTCACGTAGGATATTGCGAATTCGTCCCGGAGCTGAGAGAATTTTCACAAACGACCTATATTGATTTTAACTAGCAACGGTATTTTCGAGCAAACAAAAAAACTTTAATTTCTAATGATCGCCCGATGGAATTTAGATTTTCGACCATTCAACCCATACCTAAGCATAATTTCAAACTCACTCACGAATCCTGCGTACCCCTAGTGTTGCAGAGGGCAGAGTGAAAGATCTGCATCCTGCGCGGCAGCTCGCTTTGGCCTTAACCGAGGCCCAGGTCGGATTCGCGTCGACTTCCTTGACTTCCTTGTTGAGGCTGCGTCGCCACGAGTCCCTGGGTTTGCCTATGTTGCGATGTCTTACCGGATTCCAATCCAGCGCTTGTTTGCAAACTTCGTTCCCGCCCTTTTCGTAGTGTGTGACCGACCCACTTCCACTAGCGTTCTCGAATCTCAGTTGATTTCGGCTTCTGGTAACACCGACGATGGAGCTCGACGTTCGAAAGCCAGTTGTGAAGCCACCAGGCACGAATTATGTACCGCAGGCATTGGTTGACGAAGACCTGCAGCTTCTGGGTGTTCTCCGCTGATTCACACCACTTCTCGCTGGTGTACAACAGCACGAATTTCACGTTTGAATTGAAGATTCGGATTTTGGTGCAAAAACTTATCTGGTTGGATTTCCACACATTTCGTTAACTCGCAAAAGCAACACTCGCCTTCTTGATCCGTGTACGTATGTCGATCTTGGAACCGCCATCCGACGCTATCTGGCTGCCAAGATATTGAAAGCTTCCTACGTTCTCCACTACTTACTACGCTACTGTATGTTGTGTCGATTGTTTATATCCAATGATTTGGTCTTGTTGACGTTGTTTTTGAGACCTACCGCAGAGCGTTCGGCAAGGTCATACAGCTTACTCTGCATATCGGAGTACAGTTGTGCTAGTAGTATAATGTCATCAGTCAGCTCGAAGTCGTTCAAATGCTCCATAGTAACAGGCTGCCAAAGCAGCCCACGGTTCGTTACGTGGTCAATTGTATACACCATGATCTCGTCAATTACGATGAAGAACAGTAGCGATGATAGTATACATCCTTGTTTCACACCGGCAACTACCCGGATCGGGTTGGACAAGGCTTCGTTATGCAGGACTCTGCACGTGAAAGCCTCGCTTCGATGAGGTTAACGATTTTATCTGGGACTCCTTTTCGTCTCAAGGAGTCCCACAGATTTTCCTGATTTACTGTCCGGACGTGTCTTCGCGTTGAAGTCGCCGGTGTAGATCTTGATGTCACCATTTGGAACCTTATCCACGATGGCATTCAATTGACTGTAAAAGTTCTCCTTGTCCTGTAGCTCGGCAGTATCGGTTGGCGCATAACATTGGATCATGGTTAGGTTCCGAACCCGTGTTCTGAATCTGGCAATGATGTTCCTCTCGTTGATAGGTTCCCACTTGATAAGCGCAGCCTGTGCTTGGGCGCGATTTTGTAGAGCCCACTACGCATCCCACCTGCTGCTTTTCCGGAAGTGCTTATTACACCCGAGGGTGCTATTCACACTAAACCCCCATATCTAGGGGTACTTTTCGCCATTCGCAACCCACGGATCCGCCTGGTTCCATGAAGCTTGGATCCTGCGTTTTGGGATATGATCACTACGACGCCGGCAGCTCAAAGAAAAAGTTATTAATACTTTAATGAAGATTAATTTTATAATTCAACAAGTATTGATACAGACAAACTTTGGTGTATTTTACATATGTGAACTAAATCAAGACATACTAAGATTTGTACTTGTCGGTTCCGAAAATAATGCGCTGATGTCATGTATTTTTTTTTAATTTTCATTCAAGTTGCCTTATTTTTCGTAAGGTAGGCATGTTATTTAACTTTTATGCTCATAACCTGCTCATAACTTCTGCAAACAGCATCCTCGAACCATTTTTGCGCCTGAGGATAGTCAGCTGACTATGGGGAAATTCCCCTCTGTATTCAGTTGGAAATGACTTTTGGCTTCTTCACGCAGTTTCTCCGCCAAAACGGCTAAACAGTCAGTCGGGCGTATAGTCGTTTTCCACCTCTACGACTCGACTATCTCATTTCAATCTTCCCCGTCAAATTATTTTCATTGCATTTTGAAGTGACTTCCTCCAAAACGAATTCGTTCCTCTCTCTCTCATGAACCACGTATGCATGTATCGATGTTTGAGTTCAACGTGGTTTGACATACGCTAGATTTTTTGTATCGTACACGAAAATTACTCGAACGTTTAAAATAGCGTGCATTGTGTGTGCGCTATTTTACACGCTATTTACTAATGCTAACGCGAGAACCTTTATAGCATGCCTGATAACTGTCTAAGTTCGTTGATTCGAGTTCACGATGGGTAGACAATAAACAGTTCATTAACGGTGTAACTACCTTTTTGCATCAGAAATCAAGTTTTTGTTCCTTTTTATATGGACGTACAAATAAGATTGCGTACACGGGTAACAATTTCGTTCCTAGGGGGGTAGGAATGTGGATTGAAGTTAGTTGAATGAAGAGGCACATTTGTATTCATTAATCGTGTCAGTTAGAATAAACACTGACTAGACTAGTTCATCAGTCACTCTCACTCTCATCACTCTCAAAGCTAGTCAATTCATTTTCTAGTCAATACAAATTATGTTGACGGCGAACGCCGAAATGGTGCTAGTCGAAGCGAAGTGACTGAGGGAATAGTCTATATTCATTTTTCATCTTCGAAGATTTCGGGCCCTGTAGAGGATACATACCATGCAAGACAAGAATTTGTGCGTATTGCATACATTCAGGACTTTTTTATAATTCTTCATACATGCTGGAGTAAAAAGCACTCATTGCATACGTTCTTGAAAACTATGTTATTTTGAATCGTGCCAGATAATACATTCGGATAGAATCCATTCGAAACGAGAATTGGGTGTAGTGGGATCTCCTAAACCTCTACGGATAACCTCAGCGATGGTGTTATTGTGGGACAACAGAGTGGACCGTAAGAACACACTAGACAACCCAACAGGCCAGCGGAATTTCTGATACGATTTCGAATTACGTGATTGTGTCAAAGGGAAATACGAAAAACGTTTTAACTCGCGAGACAATTTACATTAATGCATCTTTATTCGGGGGTATTATGTGCAGACTAACATTGAATACAATCTGTTCTCTGTACGTTTCATTTTCTCTTCATAATGTTGCCGGCATTGCGGTATAGATTGACGGCGTTAACATAAATTTGCCCCCACTTTATTGTAGTTATCGTGTTTATTTTTTTTTTGAACTCATTCCAACCATCATCAATTCGTTGAAAAATGATACTTAATTCGTATCAGCGGTGCAATATTTCAACCAATCGAATACCACGCACATCTATTTTCGAAAGGATCTATCCTAAATTTAAAAAAATAATTTTATACAAACCTATTTTTCGATTTTGTAGATCCAAGGCAATCATCATGCGATGCATGTTGAGTAATTAGGCCGCAATTGCTAACGACGGTATTGCGAAGGAAAGTGAAACTTTAAAGCTAGAAACATGAGTACTTTTTCACTGCCACGGGTATTTGCCCGGGAAAGGCAAAATAGTGACCATTTTTGTTTTCTCAAATTTGGTTCACTACGATTGTCCAAATCGTTCCGTTCCGAGAAACGATCCAAATCCGTAGCACGAACAGATAGTGTATATGGTCGGGCAAAAAGTCAGCCAGCAAATGGTATGTACAATTTATTGCCAGTACCTGTGGTTAACCGTTGCGGTAATCTCATGCGAAACCAGTTCCGGGGTGTACGAAAAGATGTTATGGAACGCCAAGCAACCATGATGGTCCACTCAATGACTGTAATTAATGGTTCCAAATTTTCTCACCTTCTCGTCAGTTCTATCACCTTACTTATTATATATTCTGCATCATTGTAACAGATCGAGGAGCTCTATGAGGAGATTTTGTTCGAAATCCTCAATAACATTGGCTGTGAGAACGAAGAATTGTGCGAGGAAAGTCTCATCCACTATGTTCAGGAAGCATTTAAAATATCGAATGAAACACATGAGCAAATCCTGGAAGCAGCACGAAGCAAGGAACCGCCGGAGATATGTCTGAACGTGGAAGTAATCGAGGCTAAGGAGCTTGAACCGAAAGACTCAAATGGCCTTTCAGACCCCTTCGTGACAATGTTCATCGCTTCAAATCCAACGCATCGATACAATACCTCGGTTAAATCGGCAACGCTCGATCCTCTTTGGGAGGAACATTTTTCACTGTAGGATTTCCCTCGTATCTACATTTTCTCATATAAACTGTTGAATGAAATATATTTCGCAGGCCGATTGATGAAAATGCAAACGATGCTAACCTGATTGTAGAGGTGTGGGATTTCGACCCGGCGGAGACGGTTAAGGAGAAGATGAACAAAGTTTTCGACGTGAAAGGTGTTCGAGGACTGAGAAAGCTTATGAAGGAAATAGCGGTCACTGCATCAACTGGCAAGCACGACAATGAGCTGATTGGACGTGCCAGCATACCGTTGAAGGTAAGACATTGAAAATGATTCGTAAATGTTTATAACGGGTCTTCTATTATCCTTTTCTACGGCCATGGAAACTAGGCAACGAATCGACTCCAACTTCAGTGAACATAATCCTTACATGAGTTATAACACGTATTTACCTTTGAAAAAAAAATCTATTGAATCAGTTGAAAAAAATGGTGGCAATATAGTTGCCACGGCCCATTAACCCCAAAAACACTGCCTTGTAAATTCACTTGCCTTTGGTTATGCAAAAATCAAAACAATATTTCTAAGGGTGGGTTTAGACTAGTGATATATTCACGTAAAGAAATATGATGAGATTTATAGAAATCGCATCAACCGTTTACACTAGCGTGAACTTCTATAATGAATAAATTCATATTTTCGGTGCATTTATTCACCTGAAGTAGAACTGCATCCAACATTAGTGATATCTCACCAGTGATGATGATGATGATGTTGGATTAAAGAGGCTTTAAACTTTTCAGTTCATTCGCCTCTAACGCCAGTGAGAAATTCACAAGCGTTTACATATGCTGAATTTATTCAAGTTATATATACCTCGAATAAGTGTATCATATTTATTCTCACCCGTTTACACCTATTTTCACGTGAATAAATCCATCTATAGCTATAGATCGCCCTAATGTAAACCCGCCATAATGCAACGATACCGATTATTTTAGCGTTTCACAATATTTCTAGTGCAGCGAAAACTCCTGTTTTTTTATAGAGTTTCAAAGAAAAATTAAAATTTGAATTTTTCATCAAATACACCATTTTTTTATATTGAAAAAATGCATGATCTTATACAGTAGATCCTAAATAGTACGTTTATAGTGAAAAACATTTCAACTTGTTGAATTTTCAATGAATTTAAACAGCGTTTTCTGCCGACGATCTAAAATCGTGGTTTTGTTGGATTAATATCGTACAAAAAATTGAAGTATTTCCAGATACCTTTAGAAGCTTTTGGCTAAGTAAAGTGTTGAAATAATATTCCAAGTGCAGTGAAAAAAATATTTTTTGTTGGAGGCAATATACTCATTTAGCATGAGCATCATCATGATGATTTTGTGATGAGAATCATCATTTTCTTCTAGAGTCCACTGAGAGAAGTTTCAGCGCTTCATATGGTCAAATGGCTTTATTTTTTTAATCGATTTGATCTTTTAAGGATGTAGATCTTTTTGCAAAATACGCCATAATGAGGTTCGTGAGAAGTCCAATTCATAAGAACGCCGTGTGACTGATTTGGAAAATTTCGGATGGATTTACTTGCGGCTGCGATACTTTCGTTGTCCCTCGCTGGTACGGTAACATCCAACAGCAAAAATCTAGACTCAAATTGGTCACTAAACTATGCACAGCCTGCCGCCTGGGACGAATATTACGGCCGGAAATTGGAGTAAGTGCTCTTAAAGTTGCAACCATCGACTCCGAATTTCGGTAGTAATTTTCAATGATTATTAAGGGTTGCTCGTTCGTGTACATCACCATAATAAAAATGTTTTAAAGGTTCGTTAACACGAAGACACAAAGGGGTCATCCATTATGATAAAAAAGTTTTAAGGAAATGTCTTTCATAACGTTTGAGAGGTATTTTCAAGAAAATGCCTGTAGAACAAAGTAGAGATGAGCAAACCGTTCATGAACTGCTCAAAAGAACTAGTTCACCAAAAAGAGCACACGAACGGTCGTTCATTTTTACTGGGCAACAGTTCATATTAACTTTGTACACAGTTCAGAACGAGCTGTGTACGATGACCACTGGCGGGACTGTGTATGCAGTTCAGAACGAACTGACCGCTGGCTGAACTATGCATACAGTTCAGATAAACTGTATACGGTGATCGGTGTATGAGAGGAAGGCGAACGAACTTAAGTGCCCACCTCTTTTGTTAAACAAAGCCCGCCAACCAGGCAGGGCCACCGTACCTCAGAATTGACGAATATATGCTTGCCAAGAGGCGCCTCTTGCTGCTGCTTGGACCAAAGCTATTTGGCATGATCCTCGCCGCGTTGATGGCTTTTGCCGCCTTCCCGCATGCATAGGCGACGTGCTGGTCGAAGTTTAGCCCGTCGTCGATCATAACTCCGAGGTATTTCACTTCGATGTTGTCTGTGAAGCTCACGACCTCCACACCTTTGGGTAACTTCAGCCTAAGTACACCGTCGTACATCGTGTTTCAAAGCGTTAGACCTTGTGGAACTCCCGCCGAGATGTTCTTCAGTATCTGACCCCTGTCTGTGTTGTATACTTGGATCCGATTCAGGAAGTAACTCCTCAGTATCCCGTACGGGTAGCCAAGGATAACCTCCCAGCTGGCACTATTGTATGCGTTCTTTACATCGATCAAAATCACCGCGCAGTAACGATCACCTCTTCGTTTTTGTTTAAGCGAGACCTGAGCTTTCCCGATAACTGTTCGAATAGCGTCCACTGTCGACTTTCCTTTCTGGAACCCGAACTGCATTTTCGACAAACCATTATCACCCTCCGTGCATTTCACCAGTTTGTTGAGAATGACCCTCTCCAAGAGCTTTCCTAAAGTATCCAGCAAACAAATAGGCCTATACGATGCTGGATCTCCAGGTGGCTTTCCTGGTTTCGGAAGGAGCACCAACTTTTGGATCTTCTATTTCGCAGGGAAGAGACTGTCATCCAGGCATTTCTGCAGCACCATCCTGAACATGTCGGGGAAAGCACGGATCGCCGATTTCAAGACCTCGTTGGGGATTCCGTCGGGACCGGGTGCTTTTTTCACCTTTAAACGTTTTGCCACCGCGATGAATTCTTTGTTGGTGACTTGTGCGTTCTCGGTTTCTTCCTCACCGTACAGTTTGGGTGGCACGTCAGTGAGTCGTGTTGCGGAAAGAGTCCATTCATGATGACCTGTAGTTTTTCCAGACATAATTCCATGGGAGTCGTTGAACCACGGAGTTTCGACATCACAATTCAATATGCTCCACCCCAAGGATTTCCGTCGACGTTTCGACACTGCTCCCTATAGCAGTTTGATTTGCTTCTACGTATCTCCAATTTCAAGACGGCTCACTCAGCAAAAACTCGTCGTCTATAGAAATTTCGTCATAGAAACATTCTCAGTTTGCAGTCAAATGCTAATAACATGTCTTCTTCTTCTTCTTCAATGGCACTAACGTTCCTAGAGGAACTTCGCCGTCTCAACGTAGTATTACTTGCGTCATTTTTATTAGTACTTAGTTGAGATTTCTATGCCAAATAACACGCCTTGAATGCATTCTGAGTGGCAAGCTCTAGAATACGCGTGATCACAGTGCAAGTCGGAGGAAATTTCTTTGACGAAAAATTCCCCCGACCAGAACGGGAATCGAACCCGAACCCCCGGCATGTTAGTTATGACGCTAACCACTCGGCCACGGGAGCTAATAACATGTACCAAGCTTGAATTGATTCAAAAATTTCAACTACTCCTTTGGATAATTCTGATCGCTTTTGTAACTCCGGACGGAAATGATAAATGCACTCCAACATTCCTGCCTTTTTTCTATCCCCGTTGTTAATCCGGGTCCGGAAAGTTTTTCGCCTAGCTAGCTCATCTTGAGACTAATTCTCCTATTAGCAGCAAATTCGTAATCGTTAGATTTTAATTGAGCCTTTTGAATGGCCTTCTCGATTTGATTGTTCATTTTAGCAGTAAGGAAAATTTACAGTGCATTGAGTCTGGTCACAACGTTATTCAGAGATAATTCTTTGATTTTCAAATAGTTCTGTGCAAGATCTACTTCATGTAGTGCATCAGCGTGCAGCGTGAAATAATAAATTACTGGATGGAGGTACGACTTGACATAGTACTCAAGCACTCGAAAGATTGCACAAAACTTTTTTTTTTTTTTTTTTTTTTCTCTATTATAGTGATTTTCAGCTCATTTCGGCTGGTTCGTCACTTTTACTTCCATTTTTGGAAGAATGTCGGGAGTGAGAATTGAACTCGTGATCTCTGCGTGAGAGGTATGGATGTTACCACTACGCCAGATCGCCTCCTCATTGCACAAAACTTCGATGGCCGTGAACACCTCATCGAAGCTCGCAAAAATTTGTTTCGCAGTATCATAATGAACATTCCATTGAGTTTGCGACAACTTTTTTACCGTTACATCTATATGGCTCAGAGGCACATTCCAGAAACGAATTGAAACTACTAAAAACGTGTAAAACGTGTAAACAGCTCTAACAGTTCCGAAAGATGTCACACACTGTGAATTTTCAGTGAAAACATGTGAACATAAGTTCAAAAAGTGGTCTACATCCTTGAATAAAATATTGAAGTTATTTTCGATACTTGAGCGTGGTCGTGGGTGTCACCCTCAGTGGGGTGTTATCACCCGGAGCGGCCCCCTCACCCCCCGTACACTACGCCACTGATCATGTGAATCTCGCTCCCAACATGCATCTACAGACTTCCCACCTCGCTGTTTCCGTCTCGCTATTTCTGTGCGCACATCCCGTCTCGCTCGTTTTTGACGTAGGATTACGTATGTCGGGAACATATTGTAAATATAAATCACTTTCTCTAGCATTCCGTACAGGTACGCGTACTTGATATCAAATGTCTAACCTGCAACTTCTGGTATCCGGCTATGGTAAGAAAACGACGAAATGTAGACTGCTGAACAACAAGAACTCGTAGTCCCAACCGGAGCGTTGGCCAAATAATTGGTCTAAGCCTGGTTTTGGAACGATCGACATTTCCGGCTGCATTCAAATTTTCCTTATAAATCCATTTGCAGTCTATGACATTGAAACCATCCGGAGGATCTCCAAGTGTTGTTGAAAATGAGAGATTTGCATTTTTGTATCCCTTTCATCCAGTCATTTTTCTCTTTGCGCGTCGTAGTTTCTTGTAGCCTTCTCATGTCTGAGTACGTAATTGTTAAATCTCGCTGATAATCACCCTTATCCCGGAAGGGTGCGAATCGGGTTCGAAATTAGCACAATGTTACACTCTGTAATCCGACCGAGATCGAGATGAAATTCCTGAACTAGTTCGGGCTCCGGAATATGGGTGAATATAACTTCGACTTTCGACGTTCGACTTCCGCTCCATTCAACTGGTCCCCTTCGGGCTCAGCTGACTCTTCATATCCAAATTCTCTTCGTCCTTTTTCCGGCTTCTTATCAGGCTTCGGTGACTCCTCTGTCGATTCTCCCATACTCCGTTCATCGGAATACGTCGGCATTCTCTTGTCCAAGCTCACGTCTTCCACAAACTTAGCATCCCGACTCATGGCAATGCGTTCGGTTTCCTTTTCATGGAATCGGTAAGCTTTAGTTGGTTAGAATATGTTCCCGCTTCTCGGCGGATTCGGCATCGGTTGACACCACTTTTCGAACAGCGAAGGTCCAATTGACCGTGACGGCACACTATTTTGAATGTATGTGGCTTTATTTTATTATTTATATATATTTTTTTTATTTTTTTACAGTCTATTCCAGCATCAGGTTTGGTGATGTGGTACAACCTGGATAAAAAGAATAAACTTAAGCGCCAAGGGACCATAAGGATAAGACTGAACTTTAGTTCACAGAAAAACAACCAGGTGGCAGCACAAGAGCACCGACATTTGTTGAGAATACTTCTCCTGCACGAGCTTGAAACCTCCAAGGTAGCACAGTACTGGTGGTCGGGTAAATTTACTCCACAGGGTGAGTCTGTGCTGACTCAGCACTCTGCCCAAAGTAGTCTGCCGGCAACTGCGGTTGCATTTATCCAGTGGTCTGTGTACAGTGCCATTCACCTAGATCACCATCTGGCATTCAGTTTATTCGATTCGCTGTTGGAGAAAATCATACGGCCTATACAAACGAAATCGGCCTCGGACGAAGAGCTGAAACTATTCTGGGAGGCCACAAAAAAGCTGCTTCCTTCACTCTTTTCGGTGATTCGTAAATTGCGCAAAAAGACTGCTGGTGATAAGATGGTGATCAAAATGTTGACTGATGTGCTGAATATCCTTGCCAAGATATCAATGCTGACGCCGCCCGATGAGACAGACCTTTTTCCAGTTCAACAATATGCCTGGATTCGGCGGGCGAACGGCAATGAACCGAGCTGGGACATTCGAGAGGCGTTGAATAGCGCCGTTGTGTCTGGAGCCGAGAATTGGCTGAATGGCATAAAAGAATGTCATTTCACACAATCCGGATTAGATGAGGATCGTTTACAGAATTTAATCAAAATAATCCAACTGGTACGATCCGATATTCAACGTTCCATTGAATACTACGATAAACTTTTCCAAGAGTAAGTAACAGTCTGAAGAATACAATTATTCGTCTAACGTAAAATTTTCATCGTTCCAGGATTGTTCGCTTCCAGTATACCAAAGAGTTATATATTACTTACGAGTTAAAGTTGGCAGAACTGATTAAACCTACCGTGGAAGAAATTTGTCGCAGTTTGAAACGGATTGATATCCCGGAAGCAAGCGGAAATGGATTTATTGAGTTCGAAGACATAAATATGGGCACGACTCTATTCGAGTTGTACCTTGTCTTGAAACGATTTTCCACCCTCGGGCCGGCTCTGAGTCCTGGAGAATCCAACTTCGCAATTGACGAATATCATCGATGGTTCACGGGAGGGGTGACACATTGGTTGGATATTTCAGTCTACAAAGCATTGACCAGAATTCACAAAGCTATCGAGCTGGACAAACTACATCCAGTGGATGAAACAGTAAAATATTCTTCCTCGGCCGTAGACACTCTTGCGATATTCTACCAAATTAAGATATTTTGGCAACAACTCGCTTGGCCCGATATAGAGGGAGCTTACATTTTCGTTGCTAAAATTGTTGATGTAAGTTAATGTTGTTTTTGCATTGATTTCGCTTTATAATTCTGTGATTACAGGACATCTGCCGATGCTGTGTTTTCTATGCCGATCGCATGTCCACACGGGTTGAAAATCTTGGAGTGGTCGAACATATTTACGAGAAAAAATTCGAAGTTACACAAGAATGGTGCCTTGCAATCAACAATATCGACTACATTCGACAAAGTTTGAAGCCTTTTGCGTCTGAACTGGGAGTAGATGACATAATTGCGAAACTGGGCGATGTCCAAAGCCCCATCGAAGCAGAGCGTTGTGCCGAAACACTACGGGCTGTGCTCGAAAATGCCATTGATACTGAACGAAACAAAATTTTAGACTTGGTAGAAAAGTTGGCCAAGAAAATGGCTCCCGCCATGCGAAGATTTTTGGTGGAAGGAGCCGAACTACTACAACAGGACTCAAATTCGATGGATCGTCTGATGATGTATATGGAGGAATCGCTGGCAATGCTGAATAGTGAGCTCAATGAGACGAACTTTGAGCGTGTGCTAGACGCAATTTGGAGTGAACTAACAACCATATTATATGATCTCATTCAGAGTAATCTTGACGTAAGTACTGCGATCGATGCTGAATTTGATAGTTTTATTGTTATTTTTGTTATAATCGAAAAAATAACTTGGTGATTCTTGTACCGCGGGACCTTGAACTTACACTGGGACAATATCATTATACGTAACGCGCACGGTTACAAATAATAAAAAACAAACTTTATTGACGACATGACTAAACGATACATTTTACGATAGGCGATCAACAATTGACTCGATCCACAACAATAACAAAGGTAAACAACAACCAATGACAACCACATTAAAATACATGTATGCGAATCTCCAGCATCGCTCAGTGACAGACATGCTGTCGTGTGCGAGCCCTGCGGTCTACGCTGCGTCGGATGAACATAGGGCCTGATCACGAACGTCACTTCACGGTGAAAACGAAGTGAATTGTAGACAACCTTATTACGGCTGTCACCGTGTGTGTAGAATCCAGATGAGTTCATCCGTCGTGACAACTTTGATGAATTCGGTGTTATTATGAATACCACGATACTGTCATGTCACGGAGAAAAACAGGTATATTTGTCACTTGTGTTTTAGATGGTGAAAGCTAGTCACGCGGAATGGAGTAAGTTTAATTTCGTATTTATTTAGCTTTATGCTAACATTTAGAATATTGTCTTGTCTTGTTTAAGAAACAAAAGATAAACAAACAGCAATTCACCCGCCTAATGGCCTTTTTAGAACGAAATTCTGACGTATCCAGAGGACGTAAATTTGTTTATTTGGATTCGATAAATGCGCTATGGGATGTAATTGAGGACTAAAAATGTAGCTCCCGTAGACCGATTGAAACATGGCGAAGGTCTATTTCCGATTGTCCTGAATGAACAAAAATTTTTTGTTTCTATTTTTAGGATTAGACTAAGAGAGAGTTGCAACACAATAAAATGGCAATGGAGGTCACTGGCCCAAATACGTTCATTATCATTGTATATGTATAATATTGATTTGTTTGATATAAAATAATAACTGTAAAGTTTTTCCAACACTGCAGAGCTAGTTTTTGTAATTCAAATATTCACAATTGGCGGACCAGAATCGAGACGATAGTTATAACTTTTTACGTTATAGATATTTTCAACGGTATTGTTTTGAAGACATACTTTGAATGAAAGAATATTAAAAAAAGGGCTGACCAGTTTCTGTTTAATTAATTAAATCAAACCTTATGTCCCGTGTATCAAATTACACGAGAATGGGAAGGATAAGAGGATTAAACTTCAGAATCCCATAAGGGAGTAGCTCAGATTATACTGAACGTGAGGTGGATAAATTCGGGTTTGTTCTGAGATATAGAAGATATTATTATTCATCAGAATTGTAGAATCGGTTCATAAAAAATGATTCTAAATATTTCTCACTATTCAAACGAGTAAGACAGAGCTAAGTACAAGAATATGCGAGATTTCGATTATTAAACATAATAGTCATGTTTTATCTCTAGCGTAAAATTACATTCCTATATGTTCAACAACTACATTATTCCCGAGCAACCAAGTATTCCTCCCCATCTTTGAGCCAGCATTTTATTCAGCAAACTAATCATCGAGGTATAATCGCAAACTTGTATTCTAAAACATACGATTAATTAAATGGAATATTATCTCATACGCTGTATTGATTTTACCTGCATAAAGTTCAAACGTCCGAAATTATGCAACCGACACAACGTTCAAACACCCGACATTATGCAACCAACATGTCTCTTATAAACGGGAATGAACACTTTTCACTTTCACACTTTCACTTTCACAATGATGATAGACACAAAAGGATTAAGTGAGGTGTACGTGACGTGCCAGCGTACGTGGCAGTGATGTTCGTGATCAGGCCCAAAGTATCCGAAACGCGGCAAAATAGAGTTGTCCACAACAGTGATTATGATTATTCTTTTCCACCCATTAGAAACGTCGTCCGCCAGCTTTCTTCGCCAATTTACGCGATACGCTGCACATAATGGTGGCCAACTTCAAAACCACCCGAAATCAAGAATCGGAGCATGCGTCCGATAAAGAAACACTGGTGCACATCGAGCGATTGCTGCAGCTACATGGTTACGAAACAACCGATCTCATTCATCAGTATTACATCGATAGACTACAAGAACAGGAAGCCCAGGACGACAGCGAGTATGGAGTGCTAGCGGTTCAGTGCTTCTTCAAAGATAACATCCTTGAGCTAGAAATCATGAACGCGCGTAACCTCAAACCGATGGACTCGAATGGATCGTGCGACTCGTTTGTGAGAGTGCATTTCATTCCGGAGGAACGATTCGTGGGTGTTATTAAACCGCGTACGCAAAGTCACTCAAAGACGTTATTTCCGCTGTACGATGAAAAATTTATCATGTAAGCACATTGTGATTCATCGTGTATTTATTGCATAACAAGTGGATTATTTACAGCTCGTTTACACCGGAACAGCGTGCCGTGAAGGATGCAATCATTCTCTTCAGTGTAAAAGACAAGGATTTGTTTGGAATGTCCAATCAATACTTAGCCGAATGTTACTTAAGCTTTAACGATATCGCTAACATTGCTAGTGAAACCGGCAAAATTGAACAGAAGCATTTGAAGCTCACCCGTCCTACTCGTTTAGGTTTGTATTATTCAAACAGTTTTTTTTAGGAAACCCTATTGAAACTTAATTTTTCGTTTTATTTTCAACAGATACAGACAGTATCCGGGCACTAGAATATCGTCAGGGGGATAAACAAGCGAGGGATTTTATCAAGAAACTAAGACAGAAAATGGGACAGTAGAACATTGCTTGACATTTGCTGCAATAGGATTTTTATGAACCTCATTTAGTCTTTCATATAACAGAGCTGTTGTTTATATTTTTATGCTTTTTTAAAATCCATTTAATAAATGCCTCAAATTGTTTTAATTTCCTTTTTTCAAACATTTGACCGTAATAATTCAAACATATTACATCCCCAAACCTTTACAAAGCAAATACCGTTCTGAATTATATTTCGGACACTTTGTAATAACAATGCCCGATGATCTATATCCTCCGAAACGGCTCGAACGATTTTCAAGAAATTATGCACAAAAAATTGGTAGGCATGAGAATAAGACGTAAACTATATATGATACCGCTAGGGTACCAATTACCGTATGTTTAATACCAATTAGGGTGGCCCTATGCAAAAAAAATTAAATAATTTTGATTTCTATTTTTTCTCAAATTTGGCATAAAACTATATATAACCTCAAAGGTTCACCCCCATCTCCTGTTTTTAATCGATATTTTATTATTTTGGTATAAATTATATTCAAATAATCGACCCGTAGTTTGTTTTTCAAAGAGAGCGAATTTATTTACGTTGTTTAATGACATATGGCGCTAAGTTCACTTCATTGAACATTCATCCTAACATGCGTCAATAACCTTAATTCGGCTGAAGCCATGCGTATTGCCAGCGAGCTGGAAGACTTTTTGAATAAACATAATGAATTATTGAAATCCTTCATATCATACATGCTCGGTTTGCAAGGTGACGATCACGTTATTTTCATACATTCTTATCAATGTATACATTCAATGCGTATGTCGTTGAATACATTGCTGGAGTCATGGTAGGCGACGGCACAGTGACGCGAGAAATTGAGATTCGAAGAAGAAACAACAATATCGAGTTCATCGTTGACATCCACCGTTCAAACGACACTCTCCATCTTCTTCTTCAATGGTACTAATGTTTCTAATGTTCCTAACGTTCACCATCTCAACGTAGAATGACTTGCGAACGATATTGAGGTAGAGAGCGAGCGACTGCGATTCTAAATAATCAGAAGCGGTGTGAGGAAAATACACTCACTTGCCAGACGCTATCATGAGCAACGCAGACGCAGCCTTCGATATTGCCAGGTCGAAACACATGCATTGTCATGATGTTACAAAACGTGTGTACAAACAAAAAATAATAATGAAATGTAGAACGAGCTTCATTACAACGTTACATGTATTCGGTTTCACGCCTTGCTGAATGTATTCGGTATTACTTAGTATTTGTATACTAAGTATTAAAACAACATCGAATAAAAATTTTCATTTAAATTGCAACAACTTAAAATTGCTTTTATTGTTCGATATTGTTACCACAAACATGACCGTGCGGCAATCTAAAACTTCTATAGCCTTGCATAGCAGATGGAAAGTGTACAATAATTTTCTCGAATAATTCACCAACGACACGACCGCAACCTTAGGTGGATGTCCAATATATTGGGCTGTCAAAAAAGTCCTGCGGTATTTCCGTGAGGTGTCGTTGTAAGCACGTAGTTCTAGTTGTATTCATTGTATCGAGTCATACTATAGCTTGTTGGAAAGGTATTTTGCGCGCTATAATATAGTCGCGCTATAATATAGTCCTTGACAGTGTTTTGTTTGGTTAAGTCGTTCGTGAGTGAGTGTCGCAAATATGGAGCAAAATAAAGAGAAAATCTGACATATTTTACAGTACTACTATGACAAAGGTAAAAATGCATCTCAAGCTGCCAATAAAATTTGTGCAGTTTATGGACCCGATACAGTTTCCATTTCCACCGCACAACGATGGTTTCAACGTTTTCGTTCTGGTGTAGAGGTCGTCGAAGAAGCGCCACGCTCCGGAAGGCCTGTCGTCGAAAATTGCGACAAAATCGCTGAATTAGCCGAGAAAGACCGGCATAGTAGCAGCCGTAGCATCGGCCAAGAGCTGGGAATAAGTCATCAAACCGTTATTAACCATTTGAAGAAGCTTGGATTCACAAAGAAGCTCGATGTATGGGTGCCACACACGTTGACGCACAAAAACATCTTTGACCGTATCGACGCATGTGAATCGCTGCTGAATCGCAACAAAGTCGACCCGTTTCTGAAGCGGATGGTGACTGGCGATGAAAAGTGGGTCACTTACGACAACGTGAAGCGCAAACGGTCGTAGTCGAAGCCCGCTGAAGGGGCTCAGACGGTGGCCAAGCCCTCATTAACGGCCAGGAAGGTTCTGCTGTGTGTTTGGTGGGATTGTCAAGGAATAATCTATTATGAGCTGCTTCCCTATGGCCAAACGCTCAATTCGGAGCTGTACTGCTAACAACTGGACCGCTTGAAGGTAGCACTCATGAAGAAGAGGCCATCTTTGATAAACAGAGGCCGCATTGTCTTCCATCAGGACAACGCCAGGCCACACACTTCTTTGATGACGCGCCAGAAGCTCCGGGAGCTCGGATGGGAGGTTCTTTTGCATCCGCCGTATAGTCCGGACCGTGCACCAAGTGACTACCACCTGTTTTTGTCCATGGTGAACGAGCTAGGTAGTCAGAAGTTAGCCACAAAAGAGGCCTGTGAAAATTGGCTATCCGAGTTTTTTGCCAATAAGGAAGCGAGCTTCTATAACAGGGGTATTATGAAGTTGGCATCTCGTTGGGAACAAGTCATCGAACAAAACGGCGCATATTTGACTTAAAATAGATGATTGTAACTAATTTTATGAACAAATGAAAATTCAAAAATATACCGCAGGACTTTTTTGAAAGCCTAATATCAATGACCAAAAACTGATTAAGACAGACAATCATTCATAAAAATTAACAACGCAAACATTGACATGGAAAACCGTTCGGCAGTGCCATATTCGCCTCAGCTGAGCAAAACATTCAATGCTCATATTAATGTTGAGTTCTGTGGTTCGATGAAAATAATGATGAAAAATGTTGCAAATACATTTGCAACAACGAAATTTATATTGGTATTCTTCATTTAATTTGTCTACTTTACGACAAAAAATATATTCCTATTTTCACTTCAGATTCGTTAATGAAATACATCGGGACTGGGATACAAAGAATGGTTTGTGGTTTTTTTTCAATTTTTGTCGGTGGCCATCGACTTGGCGCTCTATTCCTCGGTATGCCAAACACAAGAGTAACGAACGTTTCACGTATATGTAGATCGTTAAAACGTTTAAACACAAAATACATTAGTTATTTTTTATTTAACAAAACTAGAAATAATTTTTATGGCAAAACAACATTTGCCGGGTCAGCTAGTATATATATGAATCTCATGTCACGATGGCATTGCAAATTCATGCAGGTCGGGGGTGTTTTTGTTTCGACTGAAATGTGTTTCCCCAACACACACATCAGAACCAAGGTGTCTGAGGAAATTGGCATTGCAAATTCATACAAGTCGGGGGCATTTTTGTTCCGTCTGAAATGTGTTTGCCTAACACAGACTTCTAAACCAAGATGTCCGGGGAAATCGGCTTTGCAAATAAATGCAAACTGCGAGTACTTTTGTACTCGCTCGCCTTTGTGCAAACTAGAATATGTTTCCTTAACATGGTCTCCTAAACTTAGGGACCTGGGAAAATCTTACAGACACTAGAGGCGAATGAACTTTCAGGTTTAAATTCTCTATAATATAAAAAGTAGAAGTTGTTGATTCATGCTAGCCGGAGGTACTTCTGCACCCGCATGTTTTTTTTTGTACTCCGAAAAGTGTTTTCCTAACACGGATTACCAGAACGGATACGAACATAACGCTTTGGCTCGGTTATTCAAGATTGCTTTGAAGGATATGCCTTCATATCTTCTGCTCACTAAAATGATTGCTAAGCTTAGGTAGTCCCACGTCAACCTTGCGGTTATATTATAGATACAACCCACCCATTTTTATCTCCTATTTCTAATATTTGTATTTATATAAACAATACCAAATAAATTATCCGTCGTTCGTTTTTCAAACAGGTTGAAATTCGACTAAAGCTAGGCGATCGCCAGCGAGCTGGAGCCTTTTTGGATGAGCACAATGAATTAGGGGTAGTGGGGGCAAATTGGTCATGGGGGGCAAAGTGGTCACCTGCTTGTTTGGTAGCATTTCTATTGACTATCGACACCGTATTGATAAGCACCTTATGTTTGAAGAAGTTAATGAATTTTGAGTTACCCTGTACTTCAGTAGAACTGTCGCATGTTGAAATATAAATAAAAACAGAAATTGCTCTCTCGATTGCCATTCGGTCGTAGTTCTGTGTGCATGGTATCTAAGGAATTTCTCGTGCAATTTATTTTATTCAATCTGGTATGTTGGACAAACCATCAGTTTGGACGACTGTTCACATATTCTAGGAGAGGTGAACATATATTTTGTTCAATCTCAGCGATTAATTAGCATAGAAATTACTTTGATGTTTGGGGGCAAAGTGGTCATAGGTACATAACGACTTACAATGTTATGTTTACTAAAGCTAATATAACTCATCACATTATGCTCTTGAAGAGGTTCCTTTTGTGGTTTTGACCCTGGAAAAATATGCCACTCCAACTAAATCAAGCCTCATCATGCGGAAAGTTATGTGTTTCTTACAACGTTTTTGTATGAATGAGAAAATTTAAATTGAGAATCTAGGTTAATAGGCTAAGCTTATTTCATACATGTACCTACTATATCAAATATGAATTGAACAAATTTGGACGAAAAATGCATAAATCTATCCCATTTAGCTCGATATGAGCGACTGACCACTTTGCCCCCACTAGGTGACCACTTTTCCTCCAAGCAAAAAAAAAGGTTTTTTTTTCTAATGATGAACAATGAACTATTTTGAATTTATATAGTAAAAGCCGTATGCTATCTTGAACAACAATGAGTTGAGCTATAATATTCTTAGAAAAACGGGAATTGTAGCGGTATGTGGACGCTGGAAATGGACATATTCCTTAGGGTGACCACTATGCCCCCTTTTCCCCTATTGAAATTATTCTAAACACGCACATGCTCGGAATGCGAAATAACAATCACGCTATTCTGGTCAATCCTGATAAAAAACACCGGCTGGAAAACACGTGTATAGTAGATCCAATGCGTCACAGTTACTTCACTCATTAGGAACATCATTACCGTCATCCGGAGGCAAATTGATCACCGGGGTGAAATTGATCAATCGTATTACTGAAAACAAACATAAAATTTCAGAGGTATTATGCAATTTAATTTTAAACAGTTTAATCTGACATGTTCGATAATAATCTCAAAGTTCGTTTTGTCAATGGCTCTTAACGAATCGCTTATTGAATTGCGTGAAAATTAACATTTTTTTGAATAGTATTTTCATTTCCGTTTTTAGCTATGGTAAAGAAATATAATTTCAACACACCAAAGCAATATTTATAGACATTAAACACATTAATTCACTTCCAGCCGATACTTGATGAGTAGAATAAGTAATCGAATACTTGTAATTACTATTCGAACAAAAAAGAAAAAAATATTTCACAAAAAAGCACCAAGAATGACCAGAACCAAATCCCATCATGCGACATATCAATCGTCTTGGTTGGTCAAAACTAGCTCATTGGTGACTATTTCAAGGCCACAATTGGATAACCCGAATGGTCTCCTGTGACCTGCAGATCAGTGTTCAAATCGAATTATGGAAAGGCATGACCATACCTTTAGGTGGATTAAATCAGGTTTTTGTATCCTCAGACCCTTGAATCATCATTGAAATGACCGTACGTGAAAAAATAATTGATTTTCTATACATTTTTATGCATAGAATACTAGAAAATCCTATGAAACATAGATTGATCAATTTCACCCCGAAGCTACATTTTGAAATTTTCTGCTAAAAAAATTCCAAATTAACGCTTAGGGATTTTTTCGAACAAAATTTTCAATAACGTATTGTGGTCTTAGAACCAGTACTGTTTTTAAAAATAATTGTGTATAAATCTAACATAAAACATCGGAAATATTCACATTTTTCTGAAATAAATGATCAATTTGCCCCCGGTTTACGGTACTCATTTTGAATTAATATTATTAAACATGTGGTTGGAGGAGACGAAACAAACAAGAGAGTGCGCTCCATTGATTCTTATTTGTGTCGTTTGATGAATTGACTTTCTACAATGTCTTGAGCTGTGCCAATGATCCATGGTCAATATATAGGACTGTGATTCCTATGATACAATCAACAGAATACATTCACTTGCGAGACGCTATCATGAGCAACACCGACACAGTCTTTGTTCAAACGACATCACGTATGTTTAAACAAAAGAAATGATGTCTTCAATGAACTTCATTATAAAATTACACGTGTTCCGTCCAACATGTTGCTGGATGTATTCGGTTGAATGACAAAAGCAAGGATTATCTTATACGCACATTTTTGGTTTTTAGGATAGAGAAATTTCCTCGGAAACCCCAGATCCATCTACTGATCAACTGTTATCCTGTATTCTTAAATCCGATCGAATCAGAATTACCTGTACGGGTCGCAACTCAAGTTCAATGAAGTTGTGCAAATGTGGCAGCCTTGCCATACAACTGTTGATCATTTGCATTTGCACATTGAACTATTTCTGTGAAACGAAAATGGTAATAAATTCTCGGGTGAAATGAACACGCTTTTAGAATAAAAATTATAAATGAAAAAAGAACTGTTCGCGACCGACTGCGCGAATGTTGAGAAAGTGTGAAATGCAATTGATTCCCTACTAGGGGAAAACAGGTAAAAACCGACACCCCCTGGTGCTTGTAGCTGAAAAAACAAGCAATTTTTTGAAAATTTTTCGATGTCCCTTGTACACACTTGCCATTTTTTACGTTTCGAGGTACCTCACATCTGCGGAAGTCGCTTTGCTGTCAAAACAAACAACAAAGCAGGACCGGCCAGCAAACATGAGACAGTCCATGTAAAATTTCGCTCATGAAATTTAAGTGTTTAAGAAAATTGTAGAAAATTGTATTCTTTTATGAGCTTAATTCATCGTAGATCATTGTTCATGTAGTTTGTGAGATGGTGGTGGTTTTGTTGTTTATCAATTCTCGAAATCTTTTTTTTTCTAAATTTCGAGTCCATTCGGGGTAACACATTCAGTCAGAGTTTCAGAGCATTTCATAGCACGTAAGATCCGATCGAGATTCAAAGCAATCGGATTCCGGAATATGGGTGACTGTCCGATATTGTTACTACAAACATGGTTCATTGGTGGTGATCTAAATCTTTTATCACCTTACATGGCAGATGGAAAATGTACAAAGCATTTTACAAAAAGCATGAATGGGACTCAGCACTTATAAATTTATCCGTCCATATTAAAAACGGCAGCGTGTATTTTCCATCAACTGGATAGCAATTTAATGAAATTAATATTGATTTTCTTTATTTTATTTTTCCATTTTACAACAAAAATATTTTACTACTAGCTGACCCGGCAAACTTCGTCCCGCCCAAAATTTATTTTACGTTATCACATCCACGTTTTCATACTAAGCGCACGTTCATGGGTCCAATTGTAGAACTGTCCATTGATTGATCTTCTAATCTACATACTTTTGAAATTACCTTTTACTATAAAATTCCTAGTATTTCTATCAAAACTCGTCATTATAATATCAGATTATTTTCAGACACAATTCTCGTTCAAGATTTCTCAATAACTTGTAAATAACACGTTTCTCATGTTACATGACATAAATGTTTGATACAGAAAATATGATAGAATGAAGACAGGCCTAAATTGGGCAATTCCTTTTTCGAGTTTTGCTCTTATCAACACATCCGGCGATCCATTTTTATTTATATAGATAGAAAACGCAAACATCAAATGGACTAACAACGCTTGTCAAAATGTAATTGTAGAACTCATGCGAATTGAATTTATGGAATTTACCCATTTTCCTTCTGAGTTTTCCGAAAATTTTCAATTGTCATGTTTGGTTGGAATATGTTTGGTTGAAATATGTGCATTATTTTTATGGGACCCTCTCTCCTTTCCAGAGGAGGAAGGGGTGTCATACCATCATAGAAACTGAAACTTTTTTCGGCGGTCATCATCTAAAGCACTCCATTTCTCTGTATGTCATAGATCTCATCTCCATCTCCACATCAGACTCGGGTTCGGGAAGTCCACTTTCCCATGGTCCAATGCAGTACACGGTCAAACCTTCACGTATCCGCTCGATATCTACGTGAATCTATCCTTCATCGATCACAATCGGTTAATTTTATTGATTGTTAAAACATTTGAACACACTTACAATACATTTGTTATGTTTTATCGAGCAACCAAAATATTCATTAGAAATAATTTATATGGCAGAACAACGTTTGCCGAGTCAGCTAGTATAACCATAAAATTAATATCACAATCCATTCTTTAGAGTAATCTCATGGTTTCATTATCATTTTATATGATATTTACATTTTAATTATAACATACGATGTCTGTTGAAAAAGTATGTCGAATTTACGCGGGTTACGTATATTCGATTCTAGATTTTTTTTGTGGCATTATGTTGGTACTCATGTCTCTCACTCATGCTGACGGCTATTTTTAATGTTCAGTTAATATTTGACAACTGCTTTTCTTATACGTGTTTTGGTTCATCTTCGAATCATGCCTATTTCCTATCTCTAGAGAAATCCCTTCATAGTGCTGAAGCGGCTATGGCTATGGAAATGGTTAATGGAATGTGATAGAGTGGACCACTCTATCGACAAGAGCTGAGCTATCACGATTTTTGTATACCCACGGATTACTTATATTCGATTTCAGTTTTTGACGTGCTCGGGCTTCCGGCATGCTTTGCGTCGTTTACATCTTTTCGACCCTCCGACAACATTTTTGCGAACTCCGATAAACGTCGTATCGCTCCAAAGTAGGTTCACCAGATGTCACAACAACACAGAATTTGATACAGATTCTTTGATCCATTTTTGCAATTGGCAAAAATGGAAGATGGACCAAAACAAGTTTTGGTACTTTTTGAACAGACCTCGTAGTAAGTGAAAATCAAACAGCACTACCTATTTTTGTTTGTTTTCGACGTTCACTTAACGTGAACATGTAGAATTTAACCGTGCAATGATATTTAAATTTCTCTCGTGTTTCATCAGATCTCATCATCGTTATCAATTTACCAGTTTACTATTGCTTGGTAAGTGTTTCGCAGTTGACAATAAAACATAATTCATTATGATGTAATTTTTCTTCAAAAAATATTTTTAAATCTTGTATAAATATTTTCAACTACAGACCAGCATATAGATATGAGGGAAATTGAATAATTAGTGGACAATGTGCAACTGGAAAATAAATGTAAGCATTAGCTAAGTTGAGGAAGCAGGAAGAACGGATGAATCAGAAAGAAAAAGAGGGCTGCAAATTCACAAATTAAGAAAGTTGGTACAAAAGGATAATGACAAAATAAATTAAACTATGTTACAGAAATTAAGAATCAAGATTCAAGCTCTGCTCTGCAAGCTGCAACAAATAACTTCAATATATTCCTTACGGTATTTTAAACCATGAAGCTACAACCAGTGTTGCCGAATTTTCATCTGTACCAGAGGGGGTTCAAAATCTTGCTCATCTGTCCTTTTTCATCCAAAAATATGTACCATTGGAAATATTCGTTGTAGAGAAAAATCTTTTTTATTAGCATGAAATAAAAAAAAATCTTTCATTTACTACAGATACTATATTTACATTTGCAGGTCATTCGTGTGTTCGATTATGCTTATGCATAGTTTTTCTGGATCTAGATTGCATAGTATTTTCAAGCTGCCGCCACGATGATTGATCAAATCTTTTGATCTCAAAATAGTGTCCATCGTATCGTTGCTGAGCAGATTTCCAAGCTTATTTTTGTTCTGATTATATTAAAAAAGGCATAGTGAAAACGTTACAAACAAGGCATCGCAGCGCCGAAACCCCCATCATCACGGTCGCACGGTCCGACGCGTTTTCTTTCAGACGATCCTTGTGAGGAATTCCGTTCTTATGAAACTGATCAATTATTGCATTGTAAATGCTTTTATGGTCAGCAGCACCAAGCGATACTGCAGCGTCAATTCATCATGTATCTTAATATTGTTTTGTTCAAATGTAAAAAATAAATCACAAACGGAAAAAATCTGTACCAATCTGTACTTTTTAACGAAAATCTGTACCCTGTACCGTACAGAATCTGTACCATAAACAACAACAAAATCTGTACCTTACCAGATAAACCTGTACGAGTGGCAATACTGGCTACAGCATAAAGAAACATCAAAAAACGACAAACATTTTGGGGGAAAAAGAGGTAGGGGCAAATGCTTGCAAATATCACAAGAGAGGTTGTTGAAAACTGTTTCAAGTAAATTACAAAAAACAAGTGGTAAAAGTTCTATAACAAGTTTACAAGCCATATATGGTTGTAGACAATTTTTAAAACATTTGTATGTGCATGGAAGGTTGTAGTACACATTTGGACAGGCCAAGTCGTTGTTATTTTCGCATGATTTTTTGTATTAGTAATTGTACAGAAATAAAATTGAGATTAAGACCACATCAAATCGTTATGCAAACAGAGTCTCCGAAATTCGGATTCACTCTGTCCGAAATTCTATTTTTATGAATATGTTTATCTTATGAATAGTGTCTGAAGTGTGATTCTTATTCGCTTCAATTGAAAAACATTTTTATTCGATTATTTTTTATGTTTTCAATCAAATAGGTACCATAGTAAAAAGTTTAAATATATATTGAACTAATTTATTGAAATTACAACCACCCAACCACCAATACCTGTGCATAAAGTTCAGTTCTGTTTTCTGAATCAAATACCTTAAGGGGGTAATCTAGTGGAGAGATGCGAATTTCGGACGTTTTTTCGTGCTCCGTAAAAATAAAACAAAATACAATGTTCTGCCAACGTGGTAACGAAGGAGATGGTTTGACGACGAGTGGCGAGCGCTCATGAACGAGAAGGATACAGCACGCGCAACCATTCTGCAACGAGCGACTTGACATAACGTGGAACGATACAAACTGAAGCGAAGTCAGCAAACACATCTATTTCATAAAAAAGTTGATGGATCTGAGCCTAGGGGCACGGACGGGATCTTGACATAGAACTGTGATTGTGTGTACTAATTGCATTTAAATTGAGTTATTCACTCAAAATCTGTATTTTTTCTCTTTTGATACCTCAAATGGATGCCCTGGAAAAACCGTTTCTTATATGTACTTGTATCCTTTAAACAGGTTAGATGAAATAACCTGGTGGAATTCGGTACCGCATTCTGTCCAAAAATGTAAACAAAAATACCATTAAAGCCATTACTACCCTTTTCTTCTGTTTATTGAATCATAAAGAAGAAGACAAAGAGTCATCATGTATCATTTTTAAACACAAGTCTAAATAGTTAAGACCTACATAAATATAAGCCTGAGTCAAATCAATCTATGACTACAAAAATATATTATAGATAAAAATAGCATTATCTCCTTCGTTACCACGTTGTCCGGAACATTGTTTGTAATAACTTTATAGCCCTGTGAGATCGCGACTACTCGAGCTATCATAATTTGATTTACGTGGGTATACCCTTTCGATCTTCTAAATCAGCAGCCATTTGAATTCATTTATTGCATTTTCACATAACCAAGCAACATACTCGATATTATGACATCCTGGACCACAATTACACAAATTGTTAGTAGTGAGACCTACACGATAAAAACATGAATTGAGCACAAATTGATTGGACAACATACAATATAATATAAAATTAATGCCTATCATCGGTAAATGAAGAATAATTCATTTTAAGCATCAACTCACATTATGATCTAACGCTTGAATTTAGGCAAAAAGATTGCTCGTTGCGTCGGGAGGAAGCGAGTGGATAGTGCAATCGAAAGAAAACATACCCAATAACAATTTGACGATTTAAATTGTTAACTTTTTTTACTATATTCACTGTTCATGTTTCAAGCAAAAAAAACATCTAGATAAATTTACTGTCAAATGATATATAACACAACATATGTGGCAATAACCATTTTGAGTAATATGCGTTTGAAAACTCTTAATAAATCGTTACATTTTTCGTAGAGTGACCCCCCTATAAAGAAATCAAAGACATAGTCCTATGTCAAAAGCTGCATTAAAATATTGTTTCAATATTTCACTACTTCAAGGCCGATGAAAACGACTACTAGCCTTTAATCCAAAAACACAAATGTTCCTAATTTTGTTAACCTAATTTGACGCTCAGAAGTGGTATGTAGTAATTTACGTTGAGCAGGATGATTGCATTCCTCCAAATACCGAATATCGAACTTCATTTGCAATGGCATAGGGTTATCGCCGGGAAACCTGAGAAGGAAACTGAAGGAACTCTCTAAAACCAAGCGGCGATTTATTCTGTTATTCATAGGCTGACCAAAAAGTTCAGGCTTGAAAACGGGACACGCATGCAAAAAAATATATATATTAGGTTGCAGTGTTGGAAAAAATCATCTTCGCTAAGATCAAATGCATAGATTTTCGGGCTAGGTTGCATCGAAAACCTATATATTCCAAACGAAAATTAAAATGACAGATCCAGGCAACCATTGAATATGAGCAAATGAACTTTTGTCCTTCAATATGTTTTGATGTTAATTTTTTCCACCCAGTGTCAATTTCATCTTGATTATCGGAAACGTCAGAACTGAAATTCATTCCAGCCAAATGAATATCAGCTGTTGTTAACTTCTAACCCGAGGCTGCTGTGTTCGGTTGGGTTTTGCAGTTACCGGATTCCGTAATCGGAAATACCTTATGAAATTCCCGATGTCGCAAATGACATGACGGTAGCTAAAACCACTCGTTGTATCCATTCTGCATATGCCGTTGCTACCGTCTCGCCAAATAAAATTTATTTTGAACTAAAATTCACTGCCAGAACGAATATCGTTTCGGATGTGATGAATATCAATTTGTTGCTTTTGATATCCAAAGTATAAATAACAGCGAAGTTATGAACCCCACTCAATGTCGCATTCATTCATTTTAGCAAATTTGCTCATGCAACAGCGATATGAATAAAATGAACTCGTTTGTTATTGTCATCAATATAATGAGGGCAGTGTGTTTCAAGCTGAAAAAAAGTCACACTGGAACAAAATCATATTCGTTTCTCGTAAATATTTGTTGATATTCTAAGACACTGGTAGGTTGTATCATAAGTTTCCTCCCTTTTTTATGCGAAATAAATACACGATATTTGTAGTTAAGGATGAATTTACGATGTTATACGGATGCTTCAATTGCCAAATCGATCAACTCCATAAAACAAGATGTTGAGAAAAATGATCAAATATTATATATTTTATTATTATTTATTATTCAATAGCTAAAAAGATTTTGTCATTTAGTGGTGTTAATACTTATTATTAATGAAATTTGTTTTGAATGTATACAGTTAGGGGCTAATCAAGTGCTTTGATACTAAAATTTAATATTCAAAAAATGGAGTCAATCGATTTGGCATGTGAAGCATCCATATATAAACCGTTATGTTCTATAACCTTCTCTATCTCTCAGGAAGCCTCAAAATGCCTTCTTTCCAAAATTATTGAAGTTTTTTATTCAAAATATTCATCTAGGTGCTTTTTTGGTTTTGAAAGATTTACAACGGAGAGATTGTTTAACACGTTCGACGCCCGACGCGACGTTTTTGAGTTTGTTGCAGAGCCCAACTTGCGATTAAATTATTAAATGAAGATCAAACTTAGTTTATAGATAACTTTTACATGATCTAGTAATGTTTATTTTCAATTGGAGACGAATTGATGACAATAACACATGCCAAAGTCATAGTATAGGAGTTTTGCAAAAAACTGCAGTACAAACCATACGTACTATAAATTAATAAAAAGTATAGTATAAACACTATAATATTATGGTTATGATTTTATTATTTTTCTTCATATCCTATAGTTACATTTAGGTGCCTATTCTATCAAATACCTTTCAAAAATTCTACTAAATTCGAGCGAGGAAAGTGTCACCCATATCTGGGTGACGGGGCGTCGAAAGTGTTAAAGGAAAGGGATAATCGGATGGAGCATGGTCTGGGGAGTACGAAGGATGAGGTACAATGTCGCAATTAAACTGTTATAATTTTTACCAATGCCTCATTAGTTCGTCCATCCAGGCCGTTTTCCTGCTATGGTGCCTTTCAGTTGATTCAGCCTCTCCAAGAAAGGATCCCTTTCATGACACTGGAGACGCAAATCTCAAGGTTCAGAAGGCCGGTCTCCATCAGTAGGTGTGGAGCCAAACTTCTTATCGATTCGCATATCGCATTGATTAAATGTTTATGTACCATTGTCTTGAGAAATTAGTGGCATCCACTATCTCACGCATAGTAGATCATGGATTTTCAGTGAATACAGCCTTGATAATGTCCGTATCTGTCGTTGCTGGGCGACCGTTGCAAGTGTCCTTTGCACTGTTCCATTTTAGAAAGCAGTGGAGTATAACATACCGCAAATGTTTTTCTTGGCTCACCATATTGAACGGTATAGAACAAAAAATACTTTGTCACCATCGAAACGTATTTTAAAAGGGCCTTATTTATTTATTTATAATGATACTACATCCCATTGAGAGATTAGATCTTGTTCACAATTTTTCGCCAATAATCCCGATCCATGGCTGCAGTTCTCCAACTCCCGGCTGCACCGATTCTTGCCAAGTCCTGCTCCACCTGGTCCAACCACCTCGCTCGCTGGGCTCCTCTCCTTCTTGTTCCTACCGGATTCGATGCGAACACCATCTTTGCAGGGCTGCTGTCCGGCAATCTTGCAACATGCCCTGCCCATCGCACTCGTCCAGCCTTGGCGACTTTCTGAATGCTGGGTTCGCCGTAAAGTTGCGCCAGTTCAAGATTCATTCTCCTTCTCCATACTCCGCTTTCCTGTACACCACCGTATATTGTTCTGAGCACTCGGCGTTCGAAAACTCCAAGCGCTTGTGAGTCCTCTTCAAGCATCATCCATGCTTCGTGCCCATAGAGAACAACCGGGCCTCATGAAGCCTTTTTTGATTGAGTAAAACCAAGCAAAACGCTGAGGATACAATTCAGACAGATTCATCACACACGCCACACAGCAACGGCAAGTATAAGTTTATTTTTCTTTTGTCCTCCTATCATTCCTTCTACCATCTGTGCTCGATTTACACCATTGTTCATCTGTGTGTTAACCAAATCGGCAAACGTTGGAATTAGGGGTGTCTATTTTTCCTTGGTTTCATTACCGTTGAAATTTTATTGGAACTTTTTTTCATTTTATAATTTATATAAAAAAAAAATTGATATAAACATTATCCCCAGCATAACCTTATAATATATTTTTTTACTTATTCATTTTGATAATCATTATATTCTGTTCATATCGAACAGTTGGCCGATTTGTGTACTTTGGACTTTAGACGAAAATCCAAACCTCTCAATGTCATTCGCATCTCGAAGGAACTAACTAAAAAATTTTCTGACGTTACCGAGATTACACGGATGGGGCCAGACAAACTACGAGTTGTCGTCTCAAGCAGGACCCAAGCGAACAAAATAACGCGCTGCGACCTCTTTGCGATTGAGTATCGTGTATACGTACCCTGTGGCAACGTCGAAATAGACGGCGTAATAACCGAAAAGGGTTTGACCCGAAAAGAGATAATCGATGGTGTCGGTCGCTTCAAGAACTCCACACTAAAAACTGTGAGGATTCTTGCATGCGATCGACTGAAATCTGTGTCATATAAAAATGACAAAAGAATTCTCAATCGGACAAACTCTTTTCGTGTGACTTTTGAGGGTTCCGCCCTTCCAAATTACGTTGCAATAGGGGCACTTCGTTTACCTGTTCGGTTGTTTGTACCCCGGGTAATGAAATGCAACAAATGTATGCAACTCGGTCACACGGCCGCCTATTGTTGCAATAAAAAACGTTGCGCAGATTGTGGAGAGAGCCATGATGAGAATCCTTGCGCGAAAGAGCACAAGTGTCTTCATTGCGGCGGGACTCCTCATGATTTTACTCAATGCCCGGTGTACATACAACGAGGGGAAAAACTCAAGCGTTCCTTAAAGGAACGTTCCAAGCGGACTTTTGCAGAAATGCATAAGAGTTCCGTGCCAACGACACAGGACATTCCCTACTCCATTCTGCAGAACGACGAGCCTGTTGCTGACGCTCCCAATGCCGGATGTTCCGGTACATCGCAGGGTGCCATCAGGAAAAGAAAAATTACTTCTTTTCCATCACTCCCCAGAAAGAATACCGAAACTTCCCAAGTTGGAATGAAGCCTCGAACTGAACGTGCTGAGAATAGGCCGAAGCAAGTACCTCCCGGTTTACGTGGTCATGCTACCAACCAGGGGTCCTCAGCACTTCCCCGAACAACAACGAACACGTCTGTTCCATTTTCGCGGTCGTAGCAACAGCCACTACCTGGCCTGCTTGCGCTTTCAGACCTTGTGGATAGCATTTTAAATGCTTTAAATATAAATGATCCTCTTAAAAGCATAGTATTATGTTTGCTTCCGGTTGTGAGAACATTTTTGAAAGAAAAATGTGGCTTTTTAGCAGCGTTCATTTCCCTCGATGCCTAATTCAGCGCAAGAGGTCAAGGATTTGACCACTGTCATACAGTGGAATTGCAGAAGCATCATCCCTAAACTAGACCAATTTAAATTTTTAGTTCACAGTTCTAACTGTGATGTATTTTCTCTCTGTGAAACATGGCTTTGTTCAGCCGACGAGCTGAATTTTCACGATTTCAACATTATTCGGCTCGATCGTAACGACTCGTTTGGTGGCGTACTATTGGGGATCAAAAAACGTCACTCCTTCTATAGAGTCACAATCCTATCTATTACAGGCATTGAAGATGTCGCTTGCCAGATACAAATCAATGGCAAAGAACTCTGCATTGCTTCGATATATATTCCTCCCAGGACTACGGTAGGCCACCATCAGTTCTTTGATATTATCGAGGCATTGCCGGAGCCGCGGTTAATCTTAGGTGACTTCAACTCCCATGGAACAGCATGGGGGTCACTCTACGATAACAACCGAGCCACGTTGATTTATGATCTGTGCGACAACTTCAACATGACAGTTTTAAATACTGGGGAAGCAACTAGGATAGCCAACCCTCCTGCACGGGCAAGCATGCTAGACATATCTCTCTGCTCTTCTTCATTATCCCTGGATTGCACATGGAAGGTAATCCAAGATCCCCACGGTAGTGATCACCTACCAATAATTTTATCGATCGCCAATGAATCAAAATCTAGTGAGTCAGTCGATGTTGCGTATGACCTCACGAAGAATATTGACTGGAGAAAATTTGCGGAATTAATATCTGAAGCAATCATTTCGATGCATGAACTTCCTCCCCTTGAAGAGTATAACTTTATATCAAGTTTGATTTACGAAAGCGCACTTCAAGCTCAAAAGAAACGTGTACCGGCTACCACTTTCCGACGTCGTCCTCCATCACTTTGGTGGGACAAGGAGTGTTCAAAGGTCTACCTTGAAAAATCATCCGCTTTCAAAAAATTCAGGAAAACTGGATCAGTGGAATGGTTTCGAAAGTACCAAGCTCTAGAAGCTAAACTAAAAGGTCTGATTAAAGGAAAAAAGCGTGGATATTGGCGGAAATTCGTCAATGGTTTGTCAAGGGAGACCGCTATGAGTACTCTTTGGAATACGGCTAGGAGAATGCGTGGCTGGAACCATACCAATGAAAGTGAGGAATACTCTGACCGTTGGATTTTCAAATTTGCAAGGAAGGTTTGTCCCGATTCTGTTCCTGCACAGAGCGTCGTACGCGATATTCCGCTCCAATGCGATTATGAGAATTTTTCGATGGTAGAATTCTCAATTGCCCTCCTCTCATGTAACAATTCAGCTCCGGGGTCGGACAAGATTAAATTCAACTTGTTGAGGAATCTTCCCGACTTGGCAAAACAGCGTTTGCTGAACTTGTTCAACAAGTTTCTGGAGCTGAATATTGTCCCGCATGACTGGAGACAAGTGAGAGTGATAGCCATACGGAAACCCAACAAGCCGGCTTGCGATCACAACTCGTATAGGCCGATTGCAATGTTATCCTGTATTCGCAAATTGTTAGAGAAAATGATTCTACTTCGTTTGGACAAGTGGGTCGAAACGAACAATTTGCTGTCAAATACGCAGTTTGGCTTCCGCCGAGGTAAAGGGACGAATGATTGTCTCGCGCTGCTATCTTCTGAAATCCAAATCGCATTTGCTCGCAAAGAACAAATGGCTTCCATTTTCCTCGATATCAAAATGGGGCATTTGATTCAGTTTCCATGGAAATTCTCTCAGAGAAGCTTCATAATCGTGGACTTTCACCAATTCTGAATAATTTCCTGTACAATTTACTGTCAGAAAAGCACATGAATGTCTCTCATGGCAACTCAAAATCTTCTCGTTACAGTTTTATGGGCCTACCGCAAGGCTCCTGCCTAAGCCCCCTCTTGTACAGTTTTTACGTCAATGATATGGATGATTGTCTAACTAGAGACTGCACGCTGAGACAACTTGCAGACGACGGAGTTATTTCCATCACGGGTACTAATCCCGTCGCTCTGCAAAAGTCGTTGCAAGATACCATGAACAATCTGTTCACGTGGGCCCTCAAGCTGGGTATCGAATCTCTACGGAGAAAACTGAAATGGTTGTTTTTTCTAGGAAGCACGAACCCGCCCAATTCCAGCTTCACCTATCCGGCAAAACGATCCAACACTCTATGTTTTTCAAATACCTGGGTGTATATTTTGATTCAAAATGTACCTGGGGGAGACACATTGCATATTTGAAACAGAAATGCCAGCAAAGAATCAATTTTCTCCAAACAATAACCGGAACATGGTGGGGTGCCCATCCAGGAGACCTCATTCAGTTGTACAAAACAACGATATTGTCAGTGTTAGAATATGGCAGTTTTTGCTTCCGATCAGCTGCCAGGATTCATATTCTCAAGCTGGAGAGGATACAATATCGTTGCTTGCGTATAGCCATGGGGTGTTTGCATTCGACACATACGATGAGTCTCGAAGTTTTGGCAGGAGTACCCCCGCTTACTCTTCGGTTCACAGAATTATCCTACAGATTTCTCATCCGTTGCAAGATCATGAATCCATTGGTGATTGATAACTTCGAAAATCTATTACAACTGACTCCTCAGTCAAGTTTTATGTCTTTATACCATGAGTACCTTACCCACGACGTGCACCCTTCACCAGGCATCTCCAACCAAGTTTGCTTCCCATACTTTTGCAATTCCTCTGTCATTTTTGATCTGTCCATGCGACAAAAAATCCATGGAATACCAGATCACCTACGCTCCAATGTTATTCCGTCGATATTTTCGGAAAAATATGGGAAAGTTGGATCTGATAAAATGTTCTTTACTGACGGTTCATACATAAACGAGTCCACTGGCTTCGGCATCTTCAATGAAAATTCCAGTGCCTCTTTCAAACTCAAAGATCCTTGTTCCGTGTATGTCGCAGAAATGGGTGCGATATACTATGCTCTAGGGATCATTGAAACACTGCCCATCGACCATTATTTTATTTTTTCAGACAGTCTCAGCTTAATAGAGGCAATCCGCTCAATGAAAGTTGATAAACGCTCATCTTATTTCCTAACAAGAATAAGACATCTATTGAGTGTTTTGGTCGAAAAATTATTCAAGATTACCTTAGCATGGGTTCCCTCTCATTGCTCGATTCCGGGGAATGAGAAAGCGGACTCGCTAGCTAAGGTGGGCGCTTCAGAAGGCACACTTTTTGAAAGGCAAATTGCCTATAATGAATATTTTCACATTCCTCGTCAGGACACACTCGTTAGTTGGCAGCGCATGTGGAGTGAAGATGAGTTCGGTCGTTGGTTACACACGATTATCCCTAAGGTTTCGACGAGTGCTTGGTTTAAGGGATTGAATGTAGGTCGTGATTTCATTCGCGTGATATCTCGGTTCATGTCCAATCACTACAACCTAAACGCGCATCTCTATCGCATTGGGCTCGCAGCAAACAATCTTTGTGATTGTGGCGATGGCTACCACGACATCGAGCATATTGTCTGGTCGTTTATCCGGTTCCATGCGGCTCGCTCTCAGCTCTCTAGAGCACTGAGAGCAAAAGGCAGACAATCGAATATCCCCGTCCGGGATATCTTAGGTAGCCGTGATCCTGATCTTCTGCTTCATCTATACCTGTTCCTCAGAAACGCCGATGTCAACGTTTAATGATGTTTCCTTCGTTGTGTCCCCGTTTTATATCCCTCCTATCCGATCGATAAACTTTTACTTAGTCGCGGCAATACATACACACACTCTTTACAGATACACGGGCCAAAGGTTGTGCAGTCCACTGATGATTCAACAAGAGCCAAAGGTTGTACCGCTCATGACAACTCTACACGAGCTGATGATTGCGCCGGTTAGTGACCATTCTATCCTGGATTCCTCGAGTCGAGAAGACGCACCACGCTAGATATGGGGTACATACTAGGGGGGCGTTGCTGATTAATGGTCAGCTGCATCCAAATAGGATGTATCCCGTGTCGGGCACACGTACAGAGCATTGGAGACAGCAACATCCCAATTACGAGAACACTTGTAATACTAACCTCGAGCCGACCGTGAGTAATCGGTTACATATTACTAACATAGATAATAAGAAAAACTGTCAAAATATTGAACTCCGGCCCGTCAGGCTAACGCCATAGGAGCCTTGATAAAAATATATATTTTGGAAAAAAAAAACCAAGAATATTTATATTCTTAGATGTTCCTGCTTTGTTCTCTACAATTTTGTCCCATCAATTATAATTCCTTCCATCATTGTCCACTCTTCATCCAAAACTGTTTGCGTCGATCTGAACAGAAAATTTGAAAATACTAATGTTACTTTGCGAATCGACTTTCATACAGTCCATTTATAATGTTATGTTTGTCCTAGATAAGCCTTCAATTTTTAATGTACCCCAGCACCGCAGCATCGTAAAAATGTTCCACTGTTTTGAGAAATTTAGTCTCCGTTATTTACCCTCAATCAACTAGACTTTTAAAAATAATTTGCACCTCACTAACGGGTGTTAAATAAAAAATGAGATTTTTTTCAATACCTTTCAGTAACTCAAATAAAGAGCGTAAAATTTTCTTTCTCCAAAAAATTGCTCTTTGGGCTCCCTAGAAACAGTAGGCGTGTTTGGTTTTGCTAGTTTGAATTTAGTCAAAGCAAAGATGGCGTCGAAACAGCACGTGCTCCGCGAACGCATTATACGGTTCTACGAAACGCATTGCCAGCAAGGAAAAAAGTTCACGGTGGCACATTTTAAGGAAGAAAATGTACCTGTCAGTACGGTATATCGTATCTTGGGTTCCCTGAACGTAGAGCGGAAGGTCGGAAGTGGTCGTCCGGTGACGATAATAACGAAGCAGAGGAAGACAAAGGCAGGTAGAATCGTTAAAGAAGCTGTTTGACAACAAGGACGCAACCAGCCTGCGTGACGCCGATCGGAAATATGGCTGCTCCCACGTATTGATCCATCGGACCGTCAAGATGGAAGGAATCGTCTGCAGGAAGAAGACGAGGTCGCCGGAGTACACGGAGGAGCAGATTGAGACGCTTAAATCATAGTGTCGGTGGATGACCAAAAAATACCACGGGACGTCTTTCGTTCTGGACGACGAAAGCTATTTTCCGCTGTCCAAAACGCATATTCCAGGAAATGATAATTACTACTCCGGCGACAAGTCATCCACACCGCCTGAAGTGAAATACAAGTTCAAGCACAAGTTTGAAAAAAAGGTTATGTTGTACATCGCCATTTCCGACCGGGGCATTTCAAAGCCTTGGTTTAAGCCGAGCGGTCTGGCAATCAACCAACAAATCTATCGAGAAGGGTGCCTCGATAAAATCCTGCTGCCGTTCCTGAACGAGCATCACGCGGATGGGAAGTACGTCTTCTGGCCGGACAAGGCGTCTTCCCATTACGCCAAGAAGACGCTGGCGTATCTTGAGGAGAAAAAGATACCGTTCGTGCCGAAAGATCGTAACCCGACAAACTTGCCCCAGTGCCGCCCAATAGAGGATTTCTTTGGCTCACTCAGTGCCCTAGTGTATAAAAACAATTGGAGGGCCAAGTACACGAAGCAACTGACTACAAAGAATCCGGAATTGTATCCGGAAAATGGACGTAAGTGCCATACAACGTCCTTGTGAGAGCATCGCGACAAAGTTGCGTCGAACAGCAGACCACGGCCCTTACTCAAACATTCACTGACATTTTTTGAAGAAAATACATAATATTTTTTTCCAAAATATATATTTTATTAAGGCACATGTTATTAATAAAAAATACTGAAATCGATGAAAAAAAATAATTTATATGTGATTGAAAAAATTCTTATCTTTTATTTAACACCCGTTAGTCAAAAAATACTTGTACCCTTCTACGTTGAAGAATTCTAATAAAACCATCAAAATCTCCAGCATCTTCAGTAGCAAATAATCGTCTCTTTCACCAATGTTTGAAAGGTCAGAGGGGTGACACAAGGGCCCTTCTACCAAAGTTATCAGTGGAGTTCAAAAACTATACGAGGGCTTACTATACAAAAAACAATACACGCACGAAGTGTTGGCATCAAAAACATGTCTAGTGGTCAGATTTTCGTGAAAAGTGATAGTTTTGTACTTTATCGCAAAACATTGAACCCCTTTTTTCAGTAGGGTGACCATTTCTATTTTAGGGTTGTCCGAAAAATCAGCTCTTCCCTCTTTTTTCCAAAAATGACTTTTTTCAAAAATTCATAACTTTCGAACTACAAAACCAATTCAGATGACCGACATATCAAATCAAAGCCAATAACCTTTTTGAAAAAAAATACTATATCTGCAGAAAACTCGACATCTGCTCTCGTTATTATTGATTGTATTCGTTTTTATTGTTTTCATAGTCTGGGGACCAAAGGCGCTATATTTTTTATATTTTCCCCGGAAAGCTCAGGATTGTGTCACCCGGTCACTCACTAACTGATGTTGGATAAAAATCAATATAGTTTGGGGTTTCAAATTATTCACACAGTACACCAGAACATTTTCTTATGATGGGAAACAGGAGCGCATTCCGTCAAAAACACTAAAAATTCACTCGATAGAAAGTTTAAGTGTAAGGGATCGTATATTACCATTCTTAAGTAATTTAGCATAATTTTCGCTGCTGCTCTGGTTGCCCGTTTCGGTCGGTACTATTTGAGGAGAACAAAATGGACCAATCAAAAATGGGCACATAGTGCATTTGGACAATGCTTGATATTTCACAATTATTCAATTATTTATCTCAAGAAAAATGAAATGTTATTCGTTATGATAGATGCGTAGATATATTTCCTATCAATTGATGCAAAAACCTTTGCGATCTATTGAGAAATGCTCGAGTTATAAGCGTTCCAAATCTTGCATTTTTTCCTACTTGTTCAGTGCCTAGATTTCCATTTCACCCCCTATATCTTCCGGTTAGACGTAGTCCTACGTCAATCTAGAGGCGAATGAACTGAAAAGTTTAAAGCCTCTTTAATTCAACATCATCATCATCCTACGTCAAAAAAAAACCTTCAGTTTTAGTTTGGACATAACAAAATTGTATTCAGAAAAATAGCCTGGCTTTATTGAGCATGTAAAGATGCAGTCGTTTTAGCTAATGTCTTCACATCTGCAAAGCTTTCATGAATGAAGGTGCTTCTAGTGAAGTTGGCGCGAATTTACTTTAATGAATCTTAAATGAATTTTCGTAGTTTTATGTCAACAATGTAATGTCTTGGACACAACCCTCTCTACGAAATTAAATAGCAGTTTTATTATGCGGTATTATTGTTTCTTATACAGCAAATTTGAATGAACTAATAATATACAACAGCAGCAATCTATCGGTAATCGGCGTAAACCACATAACAGCACTTCTCAATGAAAAGGTTGTACCGTCCCGTTGTGGAAATGAATTCTTACGATCGCATTTTTCTGAGTAGACTGAAGTGTGAATATAAATCTTATTTCAGTACACCACCAACGGTAAACATCTACATCAAGCAGCGGCACGCTGTTCACGAGAGAGTTTTGTTGAGCAATGATCATTCTGAATTAGGGAGCATTTTTTCAAAGTTGCTCCTACTGACTGAATCCGCGATCGAGGTACATACGTGTATTGCTCTCTCTCTCGTTTCGCGTGGTCTCAATTCACTTCAGAACGCATTGTATAGTCGTTACGGAAAGCTGCGCGCGGTTGGTTCCCTCTGGTTCCGTCACGTTCTTTAAATCAACAGTGAGGCTTGTAGTATAACTATTGTAGTGTTTTTTTATACACAAAAATGTAATTCGAACAAAAAATCAGTCCAAACAAAAAATAAACAAAGAAGGTTATTTTCTGGTGGGTGAATTTCGTTCAGAAAAGTGATCGCTGCGAAGAAGTGTGTTTCGCGAACAAGTGAACCACTTTCACTGTGGCGCAAAAATAGTCTTTCAATCCCGTTAGAAGTGGGATCGAGAAAAAAACCGTGACTATCTGTTAAGTACGAGCGAGTGTACAACGATAGATATAAAACGGCAATGTGAAAAGTGTGGAAGAATTGCATAAACGTTTTTCATAATCAGTGGCACATTGACATTTCCGTACATTTCCGCAGTAGATGAACCGACTTAAGATGTCTAACAGTCACAACTTGAGCAATTTCATTGATAACACTATAGAGGCACTTCAAGCCAGATGGAGTAAATCAAAAACGGAAAACAAAACCAGGTAATTTTATAAAAAAGAGAATTATAACCTATGTAGCTCTAATTTCGGGGATTCCCAGTTCATCAGTCACATGAAACGATGAAAGGTTGTTTCTGAACCGGTTTGACCTATTCGGTAACAATATTGGAGTCGCCGACAGCCGACACCTGAAAGGTATTGCAGTTAACTAGTTTGATGAATGAGAGATATTCATCCTAGTGTGTACGGGTTTTCGGGAGAATATAAACAAAATGAACATGATAAACAATCCCGTAACTGCTCAGAAAGTCGGTCAAATCTGAACTGATCTAATTATCATTGAATGTATGTACTGAAAGTCGAGCACAGTATCAAGTATGCCGTGCATAGCCGGTTGGAATTATTTTGCTCACCTAAAAGAGAAGATTGAAGAAACTCTAATTCTATTCTCCCACGTAACAAGTAGTTTGCATGTGAACTTTCATATTATTATTTTTGATCGGGAGTTTCATAGAAATTGATATAGCATTCAAATAGATATGGGATCTGCATTCGCTTGTAATCAAATCTATTATTTCGCATCAGATCTCAGTTGATTAGTACCTGATCGCCTATTACCAATGCGATGTTATGTACGTACAATTTAAAAATTACAATAATCACGACTATTCATCTTTAAACACAAATCAAATGTCTTGCATTGGAAAAACATGATTGTGCTCTGAATCCAGCTATCCAGTAACTAAGCCGTGTCCAAGTTATATAATATATTCTATTTCATCAGCGAATGCATTTTACGCTATGAATGATATAAGACAGATCAAGCGAATATAACAAGTTGATGGTTGCTGTAAAAAAATCAATTTTTGGTCAGACGATCAGTCAAAACAAATAAGGAAACCAAATGTTCGGTTGAAATTCATGTGATTTATTGATTTATGAAATTTATGAAATGATCTATGAAATTAAAAATATAATTTCTGATCCCAAATTTCAATTGGTAAACATGTTGGTCACCATTCACATTGTTTCCTAAGTTGATGTTTTCTAGTAGAAATTAACTAAGCTCAACGAACTCAATGCTAATTCTTTGGTCGATGATAACAATTTCCCCTTTATTCCTATTCAAGTCACAGTGTCCCGGAAGACGAATGGTGTGACTATAGTTCGCCACTAGTTGAGATTTGAAGTCGTGTCCTCATATGTTACCGACTCGGGTATCAAATAGGAACTGAAAAGTAAGGTGGCATGTACAATAAGGCGAGAAACTTTGCTATCTCACGTCATTCGCAGCGCAGAATAAAGGGGTGTATTAGCATATTGGAAACTTGATTCACTTCTCACTGTTTTCCATACATACTTTGATGCTACTCGAAGTCTAATATACGTTAAGCTTTTAAGGGATAAAATAGTGACTAGCAAAGGACACAATTTACAAATTTTTCAGTTTTTTTTTACAAAACCCTCGGTTTTACTTGGTTGAACCTCAAATCAAAATACTCTAGTAGAAGCTTCTGAAAACAGGTCTGTTATATTTTGAAAGTATCCTTGATGGAACGAAATGAACCGGTATGAATTATTCACCAAACCGGTGGCGATTAGTTGTCTCCCCTTGGCGTGTTGTATTGCATTAAGGTTATTTATTGTGTTTACTATCCGATTGAACAACCGGTAACCTTTTATAATCCCCCACACATCACAAGCAGAAACATGTATAAATCACAATAATGTAAACCTCCTTATTAATGTCTTACATGTGAGTTTCAATTTATTTTTTCAGTTACACGGATTTTTTCTAATTGCTATAATCCTATTCATATTAACATATTAAGGACCGCTCACGAGTTTCCTCGTGTTTCGCGTTCCGTCTGTTACGGATGGATCACGTGTTTTCCACACGCTGTCTTTAGATGTCACATACTTTTATACATTGTATCCTACTTTGTGTATTTGAGTATTTACGTCAACAGCCAAAACTTGTTATAATTATTAAAATACTTTTTTTTTTCAAAAATACCTAGAATGCCTTTTATTGTACAATTTCCGGAAATTTCACAAAAATTGCTTCATGAATAACAAAGTTATGATGATTTCAGAACGTACCAGTTTGCCCCAAAACGGGCGGTCCCTGACGTATGTCTTACAGATTTCTTTGCGGTCCTTAATATGTTAAAATGTTACCGTTCGGTATTTGTTCACGTTGAAAAATCATCGCAAATTTAAATATATTATCTTATTTTCATAACCTAATTTACGTGGTGCATGTTTCCATTTGAACGTGCAAATGTTATATCTTTACCTTTGCTTAATTTCCAAGTTAGCATATGTGAGAAGGTGATGTAAAAAGTTCTAGTAGTCATTACTAACACAAAATGAGTACCACATGTGTTGAATTCGCGAGTTTTGGATGAAATAACACTATTTGTTAGTAGTTTCAGTAGTTTCAAAACACCTTCGAAGTCAACAACAACAAACAATCAAATAAATTTATCTATTACAATAAACATACATTTAGTACATTTTTGATCCCCACTACTCGCTAGTCAATTGACAATAGGAGAAAACATGTAGCGAAATACACGGAAATCATTCACATTCCTATAGCAATGAGTGGAGTGTGTTTTCGCACTATATACAATATTAGTGATTAAGTTAAAAAATTGAAAACTTTCAATGCGTAAAAAATTTCAATCTCTCAGGTTCAACAAAAGTTGCTGATCGCCTAGGTATAGGCGCCCGAATTTCAATTAGAGCATTGTAAATCTCATAAAAACAATCTATCTGTTTATTGTGCATTGTGAATAAGCTTATTATAGTCTCATGTCAGAAGCCATAGCCCATAATCAGGACTTTCATATGAAATTCGCATTTTTGCACTACATACTCTGCGAAATGGCTTGAACACTTGTGCTGAGGAATAAAGGTGCAAGCTGTCATTTTATCTATTTACCCTTAAGGTTTGATTTAGTTTAATTTCAGAATCATTGTTCATTTTATAGCAGCGGTCGTAGTAGGCGTATCTCAAATCTTTTGACATTAAATTGTTTGGGAAAAAACTGTATCTTTCGACTGTGAAAATTTCAGTTGATCCGTTTTGTTTTGAAAAATTTGTACAGGATGAATGCCGAGAGAAGAAATTTGATTTTGGACACCCACATTAGAAACTCGACATGGTCAGATACTAAAATCGCGAAATCACTGCATGTGGTTAAAATTGACACTGTAAGATCTGCTGAAACATTTTCGTGAAAATGCAACTGTTGTTCCGATTGATCAGAGAGCCCATCTCAGTAGAACATACGATCGGAATCTGAGGTTGAAGGTATTGAGATGATTAACGCCAACCCAAGGTTCTCGGACTTCGACGTTGCCACAAACAAAACTTTGACCAAAGTACCATCCGGAGAATCAATACATGAGAAAGTTATCGTAATTTCTGTGCCTGCAAGCAACCGAACAGGATGCTAAAGCAAAATCTGGTGGCCGAAAGACGTGTTCGAGAATTATACAAGGTTTTGCGAAGTACGAAGGATGCATGTTGATGGATGACGAAACGTACTTGAATATGGATTTTAGACAGTTCCCAGGCCTGAAATTCTATGGGATCGCTGCTAGAAGAAACGTTCCCAGCAAATTTAAGTCCGTTTTCGCTGATAAATTTGCCAGGAGGTTCTCGATTTGACAAGGGATTTGCAGATGTGAACAGAAAACCAATGTTCTCGTCACAAACATGACAATGGACTTGAATATGTTTTTGCTAGATTTGGCAAGCTGTCACAGTCGAGTGGTGCTTCAGTGACAATGGGATCAATTACTTTGAAAAAGACCTCAATCCTCCGAATTGCCCCTAATTCCACCCAATCGAGAGATATTGGCCAATTGTCAAGCGGAATTGAAGAAGAGTACCAAAGTCAATCGGGATGCGGCAGAAATGAGAAGTTTGTGGAGTAAAATGGCTGCTGAGGTTGACCAACAGCGAGTTCAAACATCGATGGAGGTATCCGAAGAAAAGTAAATTCATCAAAACTTAGAGGAATATTTTTTTAAAGTACACTAAATTATCTGTATTTTGATATAAAAAAAAACATTGTTCGTACCTGGAGTGCCGATCGGGCAGCCGTCGGGTGCGGACGTATTTTAGCTTCGCTCCGCGTTCGAATCTTTTTTTCCTTATACGTTTAAAGGAGGTGTAATAATTTCATGAGAAATAGTGCTGTTACTGGTTTAGCATATGAACAATTTCAATAAGTGAAGTTATTCGGTGAAGCAGTTTTTCTTCGCATGTTAAGTGCGGTTTATTTATTTTTACGGCACAATATACTCGCGATGATCGTTCGCTCGTTTTCGTGTCGCGACATGTTGAAATTATTTCTTCGTCGCGTGTGTAGGTCAAAATAAAATGAAAGGCTTTCCGCTTGAGATGCCAAAGTGTTTGATTTAATGAAGAAAATTCAAACAATATGTTTTCGTGAACAGAATTGAAATAGAATTCAGAATGAAATTATTTTGCTCATTATTGGTGTGTTTTGTCCTGCATGTGTGATTTTCAGGAGCGCAATAGCTCAGCTGTGTGTTTTACGTAGAAGCGTTGCAGACATGGGTTTCGTTTAACCGTTGTTTTTACGTGAAAGTAGTTTTATGAGATATCATTATATCTGTTGACTTCATGGTGTAATGTGTAGCAGAAACGCATTTCGTAGTAGATATGTGTGTGTGTGTATCGAAAAAAAAAGAGAGCTCCCTCTTCACTGTCATACGCGCATGTGCGAAGCACAGAGTTCCCCGGTGCGAATAAAGTGAGTACGTACAGTCTCTCGTCACATTTCGAGGAGGGTTGTGATTTGGAAGAATATGTGGAAACAAGAAGCGACAGTTTGTTTCGAAGAATCCGTGTGTACATAGCGACTGTTCGGTGTTGCTGTGTGGGTATGCCATGTTTGCACCCACACAGATAAAACAATCTACGAGAAACTCTAGACAGAGGGTGAGAGAACCTATAAGTGTTGCCAAGTGGAAAGCGTAAATAATCTCAGCGAATGTATCACAATCAAAGGAATCATCGAATCAGCATAGGATGGGACGAGCGTGCAGTGGCGTCAGATAAGTTTTGTTTTAATTTTTTTTCAGATGCGTATTATAAACATTCTTCAATTGTTCAGTTCTTTAATTCTTTAGTTCTTTTTTTTTTTAATTCTTTAATTGATAAGACTCTATGGTTTGTATCTATGGGAGAAGAGATAACTAAAGCATAAGCATTTTCACTCCCACAGATTTACTCCTTTATCAATAAAAATCATATTAACATTTAACAAATCTCTTCTTTTAACTCAGCTAAAAAGGTGACAACAATCGGAAGGCTGGAGCAATTTTATTTTACTAACCGTCTCTCTTTGCAGATGCCATTTTTCATAGTAATAATAATAGTAATAGTAATAGTAATAGTAATAGTAATAGTAATAGTAATAGTAATAGTAATAGTAATAGTAATAGTAATAGTAATAGTAATAGTAATAGTAATAGTAATAGTAATAGTAATAGTAATAGTAATAGTAATAGTAATAGTAATAGTAATAGTAATAGTAATAGTAATAGTAATAGTAATAGTAATAGTAATAGTAATAGTAATAGTAATAGTAATAGTAATAGTAATAGTAATAGTAATAGTAATAGTAGTAGTAGTAGTAGTAGTAGTAGTAGTAGTAGTAGTAGTAGTAGTAGTAGTAGTAGTAGTAGTAGTAGTAGTAGTAGTAGTAGTAGTAGTAGTAATAGTAATAGTAATAGTAATAGAAATCACAAGCTGTGCCACTAACACTGACTGAGTGTATCCTACGGCTAACCTTCCCAACTAACATATTTCCTAAATTCCCGAGATATTTATGAGAGGTCGTAGAGTTCTCTGCATCTCTCTTAAGTAAATATCGAACATTCCTTCCCTTTCCTCAGCAGTTGCAAGGACGTGGCCAGGACAATTCTTAACTGTTGGAGAAAGCAAGCCTTCATCTAAGAGATACTTCCAATCGTCAGTAACGGATGGAGGTGAGCTTTTGAAGTAACAGTTCTGAATTCGTACCACCTACGATATTGTGCAACTTGCTCAATGCTAATGCTAATGCTAATGCTAAAAAAGACGGGTGGGTAATGTCGGGGACATAACCGGAGTGACGTAGGACTATACAAAGGGGACAGCTTTTGTTAAATATATATTTTAAATATATTGATTTATTTTCTTCTCATACGTGAATACCTACCTATCTACCTGAAAAATGGATTAGTTTACTGTTTGCTCTTTATGAATATGTTGATGGTTCTGAAAAGAACCTTTGGTGTTGTGTTTTTGTTATCACTCGATATTCCTATCTTTTTCGGTTAAACCTTCCTGTTTAGCTATTGCGTTTGCCACTCGCCACAGCTTTCACAGTTGGAAAATTTCTTCCCATCCAGCTTGTGACATGTTGTTCAGTGAATTACATTTAATGCGACGTGCCGGAGAAACACTTTGCCATTCACTGAAACTAATTGTTGTCTTGATGAGCGCCGAACCGAAGCTGCTCTGTTGCTGTCTGTGCGGGTTTTCTGATTGTCGTGAGCAGCTTTGCAAGCCAACTCGAGCACTCCGACGGCCGAGACTCTATAATCGCTGTTAGGTATACTGGTACTCCGGCACCAATCCGTTCGGCCTAGTTACCCTTGCGGAGCGATCAGTGAATGCGATCAACAGGGAACTGGAGACCTGCACGGTTCGAGTGAGACTTTGCCTTTCCCTTAACTTGTCCTCCTTTGTTACGTCCACGATGCCGATGCCGTACAACCACACGGGTTTACGGTTTGAAAGAAAATAAGATATTTTTTTGCGGTCCGCTTGTTTTTGGATAATGTTTTAGAAAGCATTGAACTGTATTTCCTAAACTCTTTTTTGGAAGGTTTAATGGCCCTGAAAAGCGCCTTGTTTTATGGAATGGTTCCAATTTAGAAAACTTAGTACTCGTGGTTTTGAAAAAAACCATTTCGAACGCCCTCGATGCCGCCTTGTTCTGGATTTCCCACTAAAGCGGTTTGTATAAAGAACAAACTTTTTTCTTCTGCTACCTGATGCCGTTTTGCGATTGCGTTTGCCACTCGCCACTCGCTGCAACTGCCTGTTGTCTTGATGTCCACCGAACCGAATGTGTTCTGTTCCGAATGCGGGTTTTCTCATCGTCGCGAGCAGCTTTGCCAGCTAACTCGATCTCGATCACTTCGGCGGCCGAAACTATATAACGCCGGCTAGGTGGACTGGTGCACTGGTACTAACGCGCTCGGCCAGATCAACACGGTTCGAGCGGGATTTTGCCTTTCCCTTCACTTTTCCTCCTTTGCCATATCCAACCATGGCTGCTTGTGTTGGTTTGTTGATGTGAGGTGATGCGAAACGATGTGGTGTACGGTTCGGATGAGAATGATCGTTACGGCAGCGGAGCGGGGATTTTTAAGCTGACTGGCTGGCTCGAGAATTACGCATGTGTGAGACTGCGACCAATGTTTCGTTCATTTTTTTCTTTTTCCTTTCCAATCGTGCTTCATTCTATTTCGCTGCTGCTCTGGTTGCCCGTTTTGGTCGGTACGATTTGAGGAGCACAAAATGGACCAATCAAAAATGGGCACATAGTGCATTTTGACAATGCTTCATATTTCACAATTATTCAATTATTTATCTCAAGAGAAATGAAATGTTATTCGTTATGATAGATGCGTAGATATATTTCCTATCAATTGATGCAAAAACCTTTGCGATCTATTGAGAAATGCTCGAGTTGTAAGCGTTCCAAATCTTGCATTTTTTCCTACTTGTTCAGTGCCTAGATTTCCATTTCACCCCCTATATCTTCCGGTTAGACGTAGTCCTACGTCAAAAAAACATTGTTCGTACCTTTAACCAATCTCGATATACAACTGGTTTTGTGATTCCGGATTCTATATGATTTCGACAGTATCGATTTTAGTAACAGAAATCTTTGATAATTTATATCTCAAAAACTATGAGTCGTATCGAAATAGTGTTATATAGAATTGTTGTTAAAACGTGAAAAAATATACAATCAGAAAAAAATTAGTACTCTTTTTTCTATTTACAAAAAAAAATAGCTGACCCGGCAAACTTCGTCCCGCCAAAAATTTATTTTTCGTTATCACATCCACGTTTTCTTACTAAGCGCTGTTCATGGGTCCAATCGCAGAATAGCTCATTGATTGATCTTCTAATCTTCCCTTTAAAATATATATATATATATATATATATATATATATATATATATATATATATATATATATATATATATATATATATATATATATATATATATATATATATATATATATATATATATATATATATATATATATATATATATATATATTATATAAAATTCTCGTGTCACAATGTTCGTGGTCGAACTCCTCTGAAATGGCTCGACAGATTTTCAAGCCTACCAAGTTTTCAGTTATGCACTGAAAACTTGGTAGGCTTGAGAATAGAACGTAAACTATATATGATACCGCTAGGGTACCGATTACCATATGTTTTATACCGATTAGGGTGGTCCTATGCAAAAAAAAAAAGAATCTAAATAATTTTGACGTAGGACTACGTCTAACCGGAAGATATAGGGGGTGAAATGGATATCTAGGTACTGAACAAGTAGGAAAAAATGCAAGATTTGGAACGCTTATAACTCGAGCATTTCTCAATAGATCGCAAAGGTTTTTGCATCAATTGATAGGAAATATATCTACGCATCTATCATAATGAATAACATTTCATTTTTCTTGAGATAAATAATTGAATAATTGTGAAATATCAAGCATTGTCAAAATGCACTATGTGCCCATTTTTGATTGGTCCATTTTGTGCTCCTCAAATTGTACCGACAAAAACGGGCAACCAGAGCAGCAGCGAAATAGAATGAAGCACGATTGGAAAGGAAAAAGAAAAAAATGAACGAAACATTGGTCGCAGTCTCACACATGCGTAATTCTCGAGCCAGCCAGTCAGCTTAAAATCCCCGCTCCGCTGCCGTAACGATCATTCTCATTCAAACCGTACACCTCATCGGTTCGCATCACAACACATCAACAAACCAACCCAAGCAGCCATTTCTGGACATGGTAAAGGAGGAAAAGTGAAGGGAAAGGCAAAATACCGTTCGAACCGTGTTGATCTGGAGTTCCCCGCAAGGGTAGTTAGGCCGAGCGCGTTAGTACCAGTGCACCAGTCCACCTAGCCGGCGTTATATAGTTTCGGCCGCCGAAGTGATCGAGTTGGCTGGTAAAGCTGCTCGCGACGATAAGAAAAACCGCATTCAGAACAGAATACATTCAGTTCGGTGGACATCAAGACAACAACAGGCAGTTGCAGCGAGTGGCGAATGGCAAACGCAATCGCAAAACGGTAGCAGGTAGCAGAAGTTTGTTCTTTATACAAACTGCTTTGGTGGCAAATCCAGAACAAGGCGGCATCGAGGGCGTTCGAAATGGTTTTTTTCAAAACCACGAGTACAAAGTTTTCTAAATTGGAATCATTCCATAAAACAAGGCGCTTTTCAGGGCCATTAAACCTTCCAAAAAAGAGTTTAGGAAATACAGTTCAATGCTTTCTAAAACATTATCCAAAATAATAATAAAACACAAATTGATTTTTTCATAATTTGTTTGCCAGGATCTGATGAGTATGTGATTTTGGCAGTTGTTCTGAGCTTATTGATAGTTGGGGACTTTCAAGATTATTCAATTTTCACCAATTCTTAAATTGTTTCCAGATTGAAAGTACAGTAATTTACAATTAGTTCGACATTTAGCTAATTCGACGGACATGTAATGCGACTTATTTAGTTGGACATTTTTGTAAACATAGAGATCCAAATTATGACCCCACATTGAAAGTCGAAACTGTACCACTGTCATCGCAAATGTTCAATTACAGGTTAAAATCGCCTCCAATGCGACACTGAGTGGCGCTTCGGCACGTCGCATTGAATGTAATTTACTGTACAACATGTCACAAAGCTGGATGGGAAGAAATTTTCCAACTGTGAAAGCTGTGGCGAGTGGCAAATGCAATCGCTAAACAGAAAGGTTTAGCCGAACAAGATGGGGATATCGAGTAATAACAAAACAATAAACTCTTTAGATTGAAGATAATTTTGTGATCCTGAAAAGGACCCTTTTTAGCCTGCATGTGAATCCAACGAGCGAACAAATCGTAATGAATGTATTTTTTTGCCATCGCTCCCTTTTAACGCTCATTCGTTCGTCTCGTTAGACTCGCCCCTCTGGCTGAGTCTGCCGATTTGTCTCTATCCTGTGAGTGTGTACCGCTAGAGTATAAAACACGCGGACCCCAAAAAATATCTTATTTTCTTTCAAACCGTAAACCCGTGTGGTTGTACGGCATCGGCATCGTGGACGTAACAAAGGAGGACAAGTTAAGGGAAAGGCAAAGTCCCACTCGAACCGTACAAGTGTGCAGTTCCCTGTTGGTCGCATTCACTGATTGCTCCGCAAGGGTAACTAGGCCAAACGGATTGGTGCCGGAGCACCAGTATACCTAACAGGGATTATAGAGTTTCGGCCGTCGGAGTGCTCGAGTTGGCTTGCAAAGCTGCTCACGACAATCAGAAAACCCGCATCAAGAACAGAGCAGCTTCGGTTCGGCGCTCATCAAGGCAACAATTAGTGTTTCTCCGGCACGTCGCATTAAATGTAATTTACTGAACAATATGTCACAAGCTGGATGGGAAGAAATTTTCCAACTGTGAAAGCTGTGGCGAGTGGCAAACGCAATAGCTAAACAGGAAGGTTTAACCGAACAAGATGGGAATATCGAGTGATAACAAAAACACAACACCAAAGGTTCTTTTCAGAACCATCAATATATTCATAAAGAGTAAACAGTAAACTAATCCATTTTTTCAGGTAGATAGGTAGGTATTCACGTAGGAGAAGAAAATAAAACAACATATTTAAAATATATATAAACAATATATTTACAGTATATATAGAGGGGTCCCCTTTGTATAGTCCTACGTCACTCCGGTTATGTCCCCGACATTACCCACCCGTCTTTTTTTATTTCTTTTTTTTAAATTTGGCATAAAAGTATATATAACCTCAAAGGTTTACCTGCATTTCCTATTTTTAATCGAGATTTTAGTATTTTGGTATAAATAATATCCAAATAATCGACCCGTAGATAGTTTTTCAAAGAGAACGAATGTCAACCAACCTTGAAACGCAATGCGTATAGACGTCATTGAGCTTCGTGTTCCTTTTCTGTGAAGCGTAAATTGTTATGAATTTTCGAGTGAAATAAATACGCTTTTAAAACAAAAATTTTAAACGAACTATGGCTCTATTGAGGGTTCTGTGTAACAGAATAACACATTCTTTACCGGTAGGGAAAATATCGGACGAAAATAGTCTCTGATAATTATTTTATATTCTGGATAATATTTTGGCTGAAATGCAAGAAGATTTATAGAAAAATAGTAGAGTTAGGGTCAAGGCTATGTCTACTAAGTATTCAAACAACATCGAATAATCATTCGTTCGATAACTCGCAAGTAGATCGGACAGGTTTTCGAAACGATCCAACAAAGGTGTTTTTTTCCACATCGAATCAGACTGTGTTTTTTTTTCATCGGTTGCGCTTGCGAGTAGAGCGAAGCTCAAAGTGGTGCGCGACCGAGACGCAGAGGATACAATTCAGACAGATTCATCACACACGCCACACAGCAGCGGCAAGTATAAGTTTATTTTTCTTTTGTCCTCCTATCATTCCTTCTACCATCTGTGCTCGATTTACACCATTGTTCATCTGTGTGTTTACCAAATCGGCAAACGTTGGCATTAGGGGTGTCTATTTTTTCTTGGTAACATTACCGTTGAAATTTTATTGGAACTTTTTTTCATTTTAGAATTTATTATAAATTAAATAAATTAATATAAATATTATCCGCAGGGGGCAACCTGGCTAAGCCCCCTCTTGTACAGTTTTTACGTCAATGATATAGATGATTGTCTAACTAGAGATTGCACTTTGAGACAACTTGCAGACGATGGAGTTATTTCCATCACGGGTACTAATCCCGCCGTTCTGCAAAAATCCTTGCAAGATACCCTGAACAACCTGTTCACGTGGGCTCTCAAGCTGGGTATCGAATTCTCTACGGAGAAAACTGAAATGGTCGTTTTTTCTAGGAAGCACGAACCCTCCCAATTCCAGCTTCACCTATCCGGCAAAGCGATCAGGCACTCGATGTTTTTCAAATACCTTGGAGTATATTTTGACTCTAAATGTACCTGGGGAATACACATTGCGTATTTGAAACAGAAATGCCAGCAAAGAATCAATTTTCTCCAAACAATAACCGGAACATGGTGGGGTGCCCATCCAGGAGACCTCATTCAGTTGTACAAAACAACGATATTATCAGTGTTAGAATATGGCAGTTTTTGCTTCCGATCAGCTGCCAGGATTCATATTCTCAAGCTGGAGAGAATACAATATCGTTGCTTGCGTATAGCCATGGGGTGTTTGCATTCGACACATACGATGAGTCTCGAAGTTTTGGCAGGAGTACCCCCGCTTACTCTTCGGTTCACAGAATTATCCTACAGATTTCTCATCCGTTGCAAGATCATGAATCCATTGGTGATTGATAACTTCGAAAATCTATTCCAACTGACCCCTCAGTCAAGTTTTATGTCTTTATACCATGAGTACCTTACCCATGAAGTGCACCCTTCACCGGGCATCTCCAACCAAGTTTGCTTCCCATACATTTGCAATTCCTCTGTCAATTTTGATCTGTCCATACGACAAAAGATCCATGGAATCCCAGATCATCTACGCTCCGATTATATTCCGGAGATATTTTCGGCAGAATATGGGAAAGTTAGATCTGATAAAATGTTCTTTACTGACGGTTCATGCATAAACGGGTCCACTGGCTTCGACATCTTCAATGAAAATTCCAGTGCCTCTTTCAAACTCAAAGATCCTTGTTCCGTGTATGTCGCTGAACTGGGTGCGATATACTACGCTTTAGGGATCATTGAAACATTGCCCATCGACCATTATTTAATTTTTTCAGACAGTCTCAGCTCAATAGAGGCAATCCGCTCAATGAAAGTTGATAAACGCTCATCTTATTTCCTTACAAGAATAAGACATCTATTGAGTGTTTTGGTCGAAAAATTATTCAAGATTACCTTAGCATGGGTTCCCTCTCATTGCTCGATTCCGGGGAATGAGAAAGCGGACTCGCTAGCTAAGGTGGGCGCTTCAGAAGGCACACTTTTTGAAAGGCAAATTGCTTATAACGAATTTTTTCACATTCCTCGTCAGGACACACTCGTTAGTTGGCAGCGCATGTGGAGTGAAGATGAGTTCGGTCGTTGGTTACACACGATTATCCCTAAGGTTTCGACGAAAGCTTGGTTTAAGGGATTGAACGTCGGTCGTGATTTCATTCGCGTGATATCTCGGCTTATGTCCAATCACTACAACCTAAACGCGCATCTCTATCGCATTGGGCTCGCAGCAAACAATCTTTGTGATTGTGGCGATGGCTACCACGACATCGAGCATATTGTCTGGTCGTGTATCCGGTTCCATGCTGCTCGCTCTCAGCTCTCTAGAGCACTGAGAGCAAAAGGCAGACAATCGGATATCCCCGTCCGGGATATCTTAGGTAGCCGTGATCCTGATCTTCTGCTTCATCTATACCTGTTCCTCAGAAACGCCGATGTCAACGTTTAATGATGTTTCCTTCGTTGTGTCCCTGTTTCGTGTCCCTCCTATCCGATCTATAAACTTTTACTTAGTCGCGGCAATACATACACACACTCTTTACAGATACACGGGCCAAAGGTTGTGCAGTCCACTGATGATTCAACAAAAGCCAAAGGTTGTACCGCTCATGACAACTCTACACGAGCTGATGATTGCGCCGGCTAGTGACCATTCTATCCTGGATTCCTCGAGAAGACGCACCACGCTAGATATGGGGTACAGACTAGGGGGCGTCGCTGATTAATGGTCAGCTGCATCCCAATAGGAAGTATCCCGTGTCGGGCACAGGTACAGATCATTGAAGACAGCAACATCACAATTACGAAAACACTTGTAATACTAACCTCGAGCCAACCGCGAATAATCGGTTACATATTACTAACATAGTTATAAGGCAAACATTGTCGAAATATTGAACTCCCGGCCCTGTCAGGTTGACGCCATATGAGCCTTAATAAAAATATATATTTTGGATAAAAAAAAAAAAATTATCCGCAGCATAACCTTATAATATTTTTTTTTACTTATTCATTTTGATAATTATTATATTCTGTTCATATCGAACAGTTGGCCGATTTTTCTAATATGGCTGAGGGCGGAAAGGACCCCCCGTTGACGCAATTGAATATTTCTGATACCAAACCTCCTCCTGAAGAGCAGGAGGATGAAGCAGAAATTGAGGTAGAAAATTCTGTTTACGAAGTTGATAGTTCCGAAGATGAGGAAATCGACGAGAAACAGGATTTTCGTCCTAAAGAATACCCTGAAGGCTCCAAAGGCCCATTCATTGTGTACTTTAGACGAAAATCCAAACCTCTCAATGTCATTCGCATCTCGAAGGAACTAACTCAACATTTTTCTGACGTTACCGAAATTACACGGATGGGGCCAGACAAACTACGAGTTGTCGTCTCAAGCAGGACCCAAGCGAACAAAATAACGCGCTGCGACCTCTTTGCGATTGAGTATCGTGTATACGTACCCTGTGGCAACGTCGAAATAGACGGCGTAATAACCGAAAAGGGTTTGACCCGAAAAGAGATAATCGATGGTGTCGGTCGCTTCAAGAACTCCACACTAAAAACTGTGAGGATTCTTGCATGCGATCGACTGAAATCTGTGTCATATAAAAATGACAAAAGAATTCTCAATCGGACAAACTCTTTTCGTGTGACTTTTGAGGGTTCCGCCCTTCCAAATTACGTTGCAATAGGGGCACTTCGTTTACCTGTTCGATTGTTTGTACCCCGGGTAATGAAATGCAACAAATGTATGCAACTCGGTCACACGGCCGCCTATTGTTGCAATAAAAAACGTTGCGCAGATTGTGGAGAGAGCCATGATGAGAATCCTTGCGCGAAAGAGCACAAGTGTCTTCATTGCGGCGGGACTCCTCATGATCTTATTCAATGCCCGGTGTACAAACAACGAGGGGAAAAACTCAAGCGTTCCTTAAAGGAACGTTCCAAGCGGACTTTTGCAGAAATGCTTAAGAGTTCCGTGCCAACGACACAGGACAATCCCTACTCCATTCTGCAGAACGACGAGCCTGTTGCTGACGCTCCCAATGCCGGATGTTCCGGTACATCTCAGGGTGCCATCAGGAAAAGAAAAATTACTTCTTTTCCATCACTCCCCAGAAAGAATACCGAAACTTCCCAAGTTGGAATGAAGCCTCGAACTGAACGTGCTGAGAATAGGCCGAAGCAAGTACCTACTGGTTTACGTGGTCATGCTACCAACCAGGGGTCCTCAGCACTTCCCGGAACAACAACGAACACGTCTGTTCCATTTTCGCGGTCGTAGCAACAGCCACTACCTGGCCTGCTTGCGCTTTCAGACCTTGTGGATAACATTTTAAATGCTTTAAATATAAATGATCCTCTTAAAAGCATAGTATTATGTTTGCTTCCGGTTGTGAGAACATTTTTGAAAGAAAAATGTGGCTTTTTAGCAGCGTTCATTTCCCTCGATGCCTAATTCAGCGCAAGAGGTCAAGGATTTGACCACTGTCATACAGTGGAATTGCAGAAGCATCATCCCTAAACTAGACCAATTTAAATTTTTAGTTCACAGTTCTAACTGTGATGTATTTTCTCTCTGTGAAACATGGCTTTGTTCAGCCGACGAGCTGAATTTTCACGATTTCAACATTATTCGCCTAGATCGTAACGACTCGTTTGGTGGCGTACTATTGGGGATCAAAAAAAGACGGGTGGGTAATGTCGGGGACATAACCGGAGTGACGTAGGACTATACAAAGGGGACAGCTTTTGCTAAATATATATTTTAATTATATTGTTTTATTTTCTTCTACCTACCTATCTACCTGAAAAATGAATTACTTTACTGTTTACTTTTTATGAACATGTTGGGGGGTCTGAAAAGAACCTTTGGTGTTGTGTTTTTGCGTTTTTTTTTACAAACTTGATTCTTGATTTTTTTCTAAAGGCTTTGTACTTATTAAATGCTCAACGCCGGGCATCTTTCGGCGTATGCATATATCGTACAATCAAAATGATGGCTGTGATAGGGAATGCATAGGTAGTCATCAACTCATTCACTATCATATATTTCATTATTGAGCACATTACCGTACCTTAAACTGTGGTTTCAGAGACGAATGAATTGTAAGATTTGTAGTATCCGTAAACAAAGTAAATAAAAATAAAAAAGAACTGAGGTTTTGGAGACGATCTGTTGAAAAATAAACGAACTATAAGAACTTAAAATAAGAACAGAGCAGCAGGAAATACATAGCTCATCATGTTGCTCCTTAGTTATTTTCCTATACAATGCAGATGTAACGTCAGTCAGTCAACCAAAGAAAGCAGTTCTTGCTACCGAGAAAATTCGTTAATGCCATCCTGCATACAATGTGTTGTAATTTGAAGCCACTTTTAATTCGGAAACTGTACATGGGTTTGTGAAAACTGAATGATCAATTTAAAAAAACCCAACCAGTTCAAGAACAAGCATAAACAAAACAAAACAGTTTATATTATATGTCATATTATGTCACTTTAGAATGCATTGGTATTGTGAAAAACTTTTAATAACTCTTTTTTGAATGGTTTAATGGCCCTGTAAAGCGCCGTGTTTTACGGTGGCTGGTTTTGCCACCAAAGCGGTCTGTATAAACAAACTTTTTCTTTCTTCTACCTGCTGCCGTTTTGCGATTGCGTTTGCCACTCGCTGAAACTAGTTGTTGCCTTGACGAGCGCCGAACCGAAGCTGCTCTGTTCTTGATGCGTGTTTTCTGATTGTCGTGAGCAGCTTTGCAAGCCAACTCGAGCACTCCGACGGTCGAAACTCTATAACCACTGTTAGGTATACTGGTGCTCCGGCACCAATCCGTTCGGCCTAGTTACCCTTGCGGAGCAATCAATGAATGCGACCAACAGGGAACTGGAAACATGCACGGTTCGAGTGAGGCTTTGCCTTTCCCTTAACTTGTCCTCCTTTGTTACGTCAACACGTCCACGTTGCTGCTTGTTTTCTTTTTATGATGTGATGCGATGCGATGCTAAACGATGCCGTACAACCACACTGGTTTACGGTTTGAAAGAAAATGAGATATTTTTTTTGGATCCGCGCGCTTTATACTCTAGCGGTACACGCTCACAGGATAGAGACAAATCGGCAGACTCAGCCAAAGGGACGAGTCCAACGAGACGAACGAATGAGCGTTAAAAGGCAGCGATGGCAAAAAAATACATTCATTATGATTTGTTCGCTCGTTGGATTCACATGCAGGCTAAAAAGGGTCCTTTTCAGGATCACAAAATTATCTTCATTCTAAAGAGTTTATTGTTTTGTTATCACTCGATATCCCCATCTTGTTCGGCTAAACCTTCCTGTTTAGCGATTTGTTGCCACTCGCCACAGCTTTCACAGTTGGAAAATTTCTTCCCATCCAGCTTTGTGACATGTTGTACAGTAAATTACATTCAATGCGACGTGCCGAAGCACCACTCAGTGTCGCATTGGAAACGATTTTAACCTGTAATTGAACATTTGCGATGACAGTGGTACAGTGTCGACTTTCAATGTGGGGTCATAATTTGGATCTCTATGTTTACAAAAATGTCCAACTAATTATGTCGCATTACATGTCCGTCCAATTAGCTAAATGTCGAACTAATTGTAAATTACTGTACTTTCAATCTGGAAACAATTTAAGAATTGGTGTAAATTGAATAATCAGGAAAGTCCCCAACTATCAATAAGCTCAGAACAACTGCCAAATTCACATACTCAGCAGATCCTGGCAAACAAATTATGAAAAAATCAAATTGTTTTTTATTATTATTTTGGATATTATTTTAGAAAGCATTGAACTATATTTCGTAAACTCTTTTTTGAAAGGTTTAATGGCCCTGATAAGCGCCTTGTTTTATGGAATGGTTCCAATTTAGAAAACTTTGTACTCGTGGTTTTGAAAAAAACCATTTCGAACGCCCTCGATGCCGCCTTGTTCTGGATTTGCCACCAAAGCAGATTGTATAAAGAACAAACTATTTTCTTCTGCTACCAGCTGCCGTTTTGCGATTGCGTTTGCCACTCACCACTCGCTGCAACTGCCTGTTGACTTGATGTCCACCGAACCGAATGTGTTCTGTTCCGAATGCGGGTTTTGTTTTCGGCGCGAGCAGCTAACTCGATCACTTCGGCGGCCGAAACTATACTGGTACTAATGCGGTCGGCCTAGCTACCCTTGCGGGGAACTCCAGACCGACACGATTCGAGCGGGTTTTGCCTTTCCCTTAATTTTTCCTCCTTTGCCATGTCCAGATTTGGCTGCTTGGTTTGGTTTGTTGATGTGTTGTGATGCGAACTGATGTGGTGTACGGTTTGAATGAGAATGATCGTTACGGCAGCGGAGCGGGGATTTTTAAGCTGACTGGTTGGCTCGAGAATTACGCATGTGTGAGACTGCGACCAATGTTTCGTTCTTTTTTTTTCTTTTTCCTTTCCAATCGTGCTTCATTCTATTTCGCTGCTGCTCTGGTTGCCCGTTTTGGTCGGTACGATTTGAGGAGCACAAAATGGACCAATCAAAAATGGGCACATAGTGCATTTGGACAATGCTTGATATTTCACAATTATTCAATTATTTATCTCAAGAAAAATGAAATGTTATTCGTTATGATAGATGCGTAGATATATTTCCTATCAATTGATGCAAAAACCTTTGCGATCTATTGAGAAATGCTCGAGTTATAAACGTTCCAAATCTTGCATTTTTTCCTACTTGTTCAGTGCCTAGATTTCCATTTCACCCCCTATATCTTCCGGTTAGACGTAGTCCTACGTCAAAAAAAAACCATTTCGAACGCCCTCGATGCCGCCTTGTTCTGGATTTGCCACCAAAGCAGATTATATAAAGAACAAACTTTTTTCTTCTGCTACCAGCTGCCGTTTTGCGATTGCGTTTGCCACTCGCCACTCGCTGCAACTGCCTGTTGTCTTGATGTCCACCGAACCGAATGTGTTCTGTTCTGAATGCGGGTTTTCTTATCGTCTCGAGCAGCTTTGCCAGCTAACTCGATCACTTCGGCGGCCGAAACTATATAACGCCAGCTAGGTAGACTGGTGCACTGGTACTAACGCGCTCGGCCTAGCTACCCTTGCGGAGAAATTGGCGAATACACCTACGTGGAACTGCACACTTGCACGGTTCGAGTGGGACTTTGCCTTTCCCTTCACTTGTCCTCCTTTGTTACGTCAACACGTCCACGTTGCTGCTTGTGTTGCTTTGTCGATGTGATGCGATGCGATGTTAAACGATGCCGTACAACCACACGGTTTGTTTACGGTTTGAAAGAAAATAACATATTTTTTTGGGGTCCACGTATTTTATACTCTAGCGGTACACACTCACAGGATAGAGACAAATCGGCAGACTCAGCCAAAGGGACGAGTCCAACGAGACGAACGAATGAGCGTTAAAAGGCAGCGATGGCAAAAAAATACATTCATCACGATTTGTTCGCTCGTTGGATTCACATGCAGGCTAAAAAGGGTCCTTTTCAGGATCACAAAATTATCTTCAATCTAAAGAGTTTATTGTTTTGTTATCACTCGATATCCCCATCTTGTTCGGCTAAACCTTTCTGTTTAGCGATTGCGTTTGCCACTCACCACAGCTTTCACAGTTGGAAAATTTCTTCCCATCCAGCTTGTGACATATTGTACAGTAAATTACATTCAATGGCACGTCGCATTACCACCACTTAGTGTCGGATTGGAGGTAATTTTAACCTGTAATTGAACATTTTCGATGACAGTGGTACAGTGTCGACTTTCAATGTGGGGTCATAATTTGGATCTCTATGTTTACAAAAATGTCCAACTAATTATGTCGCATTACATGTCCGTCCAATAAGCTAAATGTCGAACTAATTGTAAATTACTGTACTTTCAATCTGGAAACAATTTAAGAATTGGTGAAAATTGAATAATCAGGAAAGTCCCCAACTATCAATAATCTCAGAACAACTGCCAAATTCACATACTCATCAGATCCTGGCAAATAAATTATGAAAAAATCAATTTGTGTTTTATTATTATTTATTATATTATTGTAGAAAGCATTTAACTGTATTTCGTAAACTCTTTTTTGAAAGGTTTAATGGCCCTGATAAGCGCCTTGTTTTATGGAATGGTTCCAATTTAGAAAACTTTGTACTCGTGGTTTTAAAAAAAACCATTTCGAACGCCCTCGATGCCGCCTTGTTCTGGATTTGCCACCAAAGCAGATTGTTAAAAGAACAAACTTTTTTCTTCTGCTACCTGCTGCCGTTTTGCGATTGCGTTTGCCACTCGCCACTCGCTGCAACTGCCTGTTGTCTTGATGTCCACCGAATGTGTTCTGATCCGAATGCAGTTTTTCTTATCGTCGCGAGCAGCTTTGTCAGCTAGCTCAATCACTTCGGCGGCCGAAACTAAACACGGTTCGAGCGGGATTTTGCCTTTCCCTTCACTTTTCCTCCTTTGCCTTGTCCAGACATGGCTGCTTGGGTTGGTTTGTTGATGTGTTGTGATGCGAACTGATGTGGTGTACGGTTTGAAAGAGAATGATCGTTACGGCAGCGAAGCGGGGATTTTTAAGCTGACTGGCTGGCTCGAGAATTACGCATGTGTGACACTGCGACCAATGTTTCGTTCATTTTTTTTCTTTTTCCTTTCCAATCGTGGTTCATTCTATTTCGCTGCTGCTCTGGTTGCCCGTTTTGGTCGGTTCGATTTGAGGAGCACAAAATGGACCAATCAAAAATGGGCACATAGTGCATTTTGACAATGCTCGATATTTCACAATTATTCAATTATTTATCTCAAGAAAAATGAAATGTTATTCATTATGATAGATGCGTAGATATATTTCCTATCAATTGATGCAAAAACCTTTGCGATCTATTGAGAAATGCTCGAGTTATAAGCGTTCCAAATCTTGCATTTTTTCCTACTTGTTCAGTGCCTATATTTCCATTTCACCCCCTATATCTTCCGGTTAGACGTAGTCCTACGTCAAAACGTCACTCCTTCTATAGAGTCACTATCCTATCGATTACAGGCATTGAAGTTGTCGAGGCATTGCCGGAGCCGCGGTTAATCTTAGGTGACTTCAACTCCCATGGAACAGCATGGGGGTCACTCTACGATGACAACCGTGCCACGTTGATTTATGATCTGTGCGACAACTTCAACATGACAGTTTTAAATACTGGGGAAGCAACTAGGATAGCCAACCCTCCTGCACGGGCAAGCATGTTAGACATATCTCTCTGCTCTTCTTCATTATCCCTGGATTGCACATGGAAGGTAATCCAAGATCCCCACGGTAGTGATCACCTACCAATAATTTTATCGATCGCCAATGAATCAAAATCTAGTGAGTCAGTCGATATTGCGTATGACCTCACGAAGAATATTGACTGGAGAAAATTTGCAGAATTAATATCTGAAGCAATCATTTCGATGCATGAACTTCCTCCCCTTGAAGAGTATAATTTTATATCAAGTTTGATTTACGATAGCGCACTTCAAGCTCAAAAGAAACGTGTACCGGCTACCACTTTCCGACGTCGTCCTCCATCACTTTGGTGGGACAAGGAGTGTTCAAAGGTCTACCTTGAAAAATCATCCGCTTTCAAAAAATTCAGGAAAACTGGATCAGTGGAATGGTTTCGAAAGTACCAAGCTCTAGAAGCCAAACTAAAAGGTCTGATTAAAGGAAAAAAGCGTGGATATTGGCGGAAATTCGTCAATGGTTTGTCAAGGGAGACCGCTATGAGTACTCTTTGGAATACGGCTAGGAGAATGCGTGGCTGGAACCATACCAATGAAAGTGAGGAATACTCTGACCGTTGGATTTTCAAATTTGCAAGGAAGGTTTGTCCCGATTCTGTTCCTGCACAAAGCGTCGTACGCAATATTCCGCTCCAATGCGATTATGAGAATTTTTCGATGGTAGAATTCTCAATTGCCCTCCTCTCATGTAACAATTCAGCTCCGGGGTCGGACAAAATTAAATTCAACTTGTTGAGGAATCTTCCCGACTTGGCAAAACAGCGTTTGCTGAACTTGTTCAACAAGTTTCTGGAGCTGAATATTGTCCCGCATGACTGGAGACAAGTGAGAGTGATAGCCATACGAAAACCCAACAAGCCGGCTTGCGATCACAACTCGTATAGGCCGATTGCAATGTTATCCTGTATTCGCAAATTGTTAGAGAAAATGATTCTACTTCGTTTGGACAAGTGGGTCGAAACGAACAATTTGCTGTCAAATACGCAGTTTGGCTTCCGCCGAGGTAAAGGGACGAATGATTGTCTCGCGCTGCTATCTTCTGAAATCCAAATCGCATTTGCTCGCAAAGAACAAATGGCTTCCGTTTTTCTCGATATCAAAGGGGCATTTGATTCAGTTTCCATGGAAATTCTCTCAGAGAAGCTTCATAATCGTGGACTTTCACCAATTCTGAATAATTTCCTGTACAATTTTCTGTCAGAAAAGCACATGAATTTCTCTCATGGCAACTCAAAATCTGGTAGTTAGAATATGGCAGTTTTTGCTTCCGATCAGCTGCCAGGATTCATATTCTCAAGCTGGAGAGAATACAATATCGTTGCTTGCGTATAGCCATGGGGTGTTTGCATTCGACACATACGACGAGTCTCGAGGTTTTGGCAGGAGTACCCCCGCTTACTCTTCGGTTCACAGAATTATCCTACAGATTTCTCATCCGTTGCAAGATCATGAATCCATTGGTGATTGATAACTTCGAAAATCTACTCCAACTGACTCCTCAGTCAAGTTTTATGTCTTTATACCATGAGTACCTTACCCACGACGTGCACCCTTCACCAGGCATCTCCAACCAAGTTTGCTTCCCATACTTCTGCAATTCCTCTGTCATTTGTTATCTGTCCATGCGACAAAAAATCCATGGAATCCCAGATCACCTACGCTCCGATTCTATTCCGCCGATATTTTCGGCAGAATATGGGAAAGTTAGATCTGATAAAATGTTCTTTACTGACGGTTCATTCATAAACGGGTCCACTGGCTTCGGCATCTTCAATGAAAATTCCAGTGCCTCTTTCAAACTCAAAGATCCTTGTTCCGTGTATGTCGCTGAACTGGGTGCGATATATTACGCATTAGGGATCATTGAAACATTGCCCATCGACCACTATTTTATTTTTTCAGACAGTCTCAGCTCAATAGAGGCAATCCGCTCAATGAAAGTTGATAAATGCTCATCTTATTTCCTAACAAGAATAAGACAACTATTGAGTGTTTTGGTCGAAAAATTATTCAAGATTACCTTAGCATGGGTTCCCTCTCATTGCTCGATACCGGGGAATGAGAAAGCGGAATCGCAAGCTAAGGTGGGCGCTTCAGAAGGCACAGTTTTTGAAAGGCAAATTGCTTATAATGAATTTTTCCACATTCCTCGTCAGAATACGCTCGTAAGTTGGCAGCGCATGTGAAGTGAAGATGAGTTCGGTCGTTGGTTACACACGATTATCCCTAAGGTCTCGACGAGTGCATGGTTCAAGGGATTGAATGTAGGTCGTGATTTCATTCGCGTGATATCTCGGCTTATGTCCAATCACTACAACCTAAACGCGCATCTCTATCGCATTGGGCTCGCAGCAAACAATCTTTGTGATTGTGGCGATGGCTACCACGAGATCGAGCATGTTGTCTGGTCGTGTATCTGGTTCCATGCTGCTCGCTCTCAGCTCTCTAGAGTACTGAGAGCACAAGGCAGACAATCGGATATCCCCGTCCGGGATATCTTAGGTAGCCGTGATCCTGATCTTCTGCTTCATCTATACATGTTCCTCAGAAACGCCGATGTCAACGTTTAATGATGTTTCCTTCGTTGTGTCCCCGTTTCATATCCCTCCTATCCAAACGATAAACTTTTACTTAGTGGCGGCAATACATACACACACTCTTTACAGATACACGGGCCAAAGGTTGTGCAGTCCACTGATGATTCAACAAAAGCCAAAGGTTGTACCGCTCATGACAACTCTACACGAGCTGATGATTGCGCCGGCTAGTGACCATTCTATCCTGGATTCCTCGAGAAGACGCACCACGCTAGATATGGGGTACAGACTAGGGGGCGTCGCTGATTAATGGTCAGCTGCATCCCAATAGGAAGTATCCCGTGTCGGGCACAGGTACAGATCATTGAAGACAGCAACATCACAATTACGAAAACACTTGTAATACTAACCTCGAGCCAACCGCGAATAATCGGTTACATATTACTAACATAGTTATAAGGCAAACATTGTCGAAATATTGAACTCCCGGCCCTTAATGAGCCTTAATAAAAATATATATTTTGGATAAAAAAAAAAAAATTATCCGCAGCATAACCTTATAATATTTTTTTTTACTTATTCATTTTGATAATTATTATATTCTGTTCATATCGAACAGTTGGCCGATTTTTCTAATATGGCTGAGGGCGGAAAGGACCCCCCGTTGACGCAATTGAATATTTCTGATACCAAACCTCCTCCTGAAGAGCAGGAGGATGAAGCAGAAATTGAGGTAGAAAATTCTGTTTACGAAGTTGATAGTTCCGAAGATGAGGAAATCGACGAGAAACAGGATTTTCGTCCTAAAGAATACCCTGAAGGCTCCAAAGGCCCATTCATTGTGTACTTTAGACGAAAATCCAAACCTCTCAATGTCATTCGCATCTCGAAGGAACTAACTCAACATTTTTCTGACGTTACCGAAATTACACGGATGGGGCCAGACAAACTACGAGTTGTCGTCTCAAGCAGGACCCAAGCGAACAAAATAACGCGCTGCGACCTCTTTGCGATTGAGTATCGTGTATACGTGCCCTGTTGCAACGTCGAAATAGACGGCGTAATAACCGAAAAGGGTTTGACCCGAAAAGAGATAATCGATGGTGTCGGTCGCTTCAAGAACTCCACACTAAAAACTGTGAGGATTCTTGCATGCGATCGACTGAAATCTGTGTCATATAAAAATGACAAAAGAATTCTCAATCGGACAAACTCTTTTCGTGTGACTTTTGAGGGTTCCGCCCTTCCAAATTACGTTGCAATAGGGGCACTTCGTTTACCTGTTCGATTGTTTGTACCCCGGGTAATGAAATGCAACAAATGTATGCAACTCGGTCACACGGCCGCCTATTGTTGCAATAAAAAACGTTGCGCAGATTGTGGAGAGAGCCATGATGAGAATCCTTGCGCGAAAGAGCACAAGTGTCTTCATTGCGGCGGGACTCCTCATGATCTTATTCAATGCCCGGTGTACAAACAACGAGGGGAAAAACTCAAGCGTTCCTTAAAGGAACGTTCCAAGCGGACTTTTGCAGAAATGCTTAAGAGTTCCGTGCCAACGACACAGGACAATCCCTACTCCATTCTGCAGAACGACGAGCCTGTTGCTGACGCTCCCAATGCCGGATGTTCCGGTACATCTCAGGGTGCCATCAGGAAAAGAAAAATTACTTCTTTTCCATCACTCCCCAGAAAGAATACCGAAACTTCCCAAGTTGGAATGAAGCCTCGAACTGAACGTGCTGAGAATAGGCCGAAGCAAGTACCTACTGGTTTACGTGGTCATGCTACCAACCAGGGGTCCTCAGCACTTCCCGGAACAACAACGAACACGTCTGTTCCATTTTCGCGGTCGTAGCAACAGCCACTACCTGGCCTGCTTGCGCTTTCAGACCTTGTGGATAACATTTTAAATGCTTTAAATATAAATGATCCTCTTAAAAGCATAGTATTATGTTTGCTTCCGGTTGTGAGAACATTTTTGAAAGAAAAATGTGGCTTTTTAGCAGCGTTCATTTCCCTCGATGCCTAATTCAGCGCAAGAGGTCAAGGATTTGACCACTGTCATACAGTGGAATTGCAGAAGCATCATCCCTAAACTAGACCAATTTAAATTTTTAGTTCACAGTTCTAACTGTGATGTATTTTCTCTCTGTGAAACATGGCTTTGTTCAGCCGACGAGCTGAATTTTCACGATTTCAACATTATTCGCCTAGATCGTAACGACTCGTTTGGTGGCGTACTATTGGGGATCAAAAAACGTCACTCCTTCTATAGAGTCACTATCCTATCGATTACAGGCATTGAAGTTGTCGAGGCATTGCCGGAGCCGCGGTTAATCTTAGGTGACTTCAACTCCCATGGAACAGCATGGGGGTCACTCTACGATGACAACCGTGCCACGTTGATTTATGATCTGTGCGACAACTTCAACATGACAGTTTTAAATACTGGGGAAGCAACTAGGATAGCCAACCCTCCTGCACGGGCAAGCATGCTAGACATATCTCTCTGCTCTTCTTCATTATCCCTGGATTGCACATGGAAGGTAATCCAAGATCCCCACGGTAGTGATCACCTACCAATAATTTTATCGATCGCCAATGAATCAAAATCTAGTGAGTCAGTCGATATTGCGTATGACCTCACGACGAATATTGACTGGAGAAAATTTGCAGAATTAATATCTGAAGCAATCATTTCGATGCATGAACTTCCTCCCCTTGAAGAGTATAATTTTATATCAAGTTTGTTTTACGATAGCGCACTTCAAGCTCAAAAGAAACGTGTACCGGCTACCACTTTCCGACGTCGTCCTCCATCACTTTGGTGGGACAAGGAGTGTTCAAAGGTCTACCTTGAAAAATCATCCGCTTTCAAAAAATTCAGGAAAACTGGATCAGTGGAATGGTTTCGAAAGTACCAAGCTCTAGAAGCCAAACTAAAAGGTCTGATTAAAGGAAAAAAGCGTGGATATTGGCGGAAATTCGTCAATGGTTTGTCAAGGGAGACCGCTATGAGTACTGTTTGGAATACGGCTAGGAGAATGCGTGGCTGGAACCATACCAATGAAAGTGAGGAATACTCTGACCGTTGGATTTTCAAATTTGCAAGGAAGGTTTGTCCCGATTCTGTTCCTGCACAAAGCGTCGTACGCGATATTCCGCTCCAATGCGATTATGAGAATTTTTCGATGGTAGAATTCTCAATTGCCCTCCTCTCATGTAACAATTCAGCTCCGGGGTCGGACAAAATTAAATTCAACTTGTTGAGGAATCTTCCCGACTTGGCAAAACAGCGTTTGCTGAACTTGTTCAACAAGTTTCTGGAGCTGAATATTGTCCCGCATGACTGGAGACAAGTGAGAGTGATAGCCATACGAAAACCCAACAAGCCGGCTTGCGATCACAACTCGTATAGGCCGATTGCAATGTTATCCTGTATTCGCAAATTGTTAGAGAAAATGATTCTACTTCGTTTGGACAAGTGGGTCGAAACGAACAATTTGCTGTCAAATACGCAGTTTGGCTTCCGCCGAGGTAAAGGGACGAATGATTGTCTCGCGCTGCTATCTTCTGAAATCCAAATCGCATTTGCTCGCAAAGAACAAATGGCTTCCGTTTTTCTCGATATCAAAGGGGCATTTGATTCAGTTTCCATGGAAATTCTCTCAGAGAAGCTTCATAATCGTGGACTTTCACCAATTCTGAATAATTTCCTGTACAATTTACTGTCAGAAAAGCACATGAATTTCTCTCATGGCAACTCAAAATCTGGCAGTTAGAATATGGCAGTTTTTGCTTCCGATCAGCTGCCAGGATTCATATTCTCAAGCTGGAGAGAATACAATATCGTTACTTGCGTATAGCCATGGGGTGTTTGCATTCGACACATACGACGAGTCTCGAAGTTTTGGCAGGAGTACCCCCGCTTACTCTTCGGTTCACAGAATTATCCTACAGATTTCTCATCCGTTGCAAGATCATGAATCCATTGGTGATTGATAACTTCGAAAATCTACTCCAACTGACTCCTCAGTCAAGTTTTATGTCTTTATACCATGAGTACCTTACCCACGACGTGCACCCTTCACCAGGCATCTCCAACCAAGTCTGCTTCCCATACTTCTGCAATTCCTCTGTCATTTTTTATCTGTCCATGCGACAAAAAATCCATGGAATCCCAGATCACCTACGCTCCGATTCTATTCCGCCGATATTTTCGGCAGAATATGGGAAAGTTAGATCTGATAAAATGTTCTTTACTGACGGTTCATTCATAAACGGGTCCACTGGCTTCGGCATCTTCAATGAAAATTCCAGTGCCTCTTTCAAACTCAAAGATCCTTGTTCCGTGTATGTCGCTGAACTGGGTGCGATATATTACGCATTAGGGATCATTGAAACATTGCCCATCGACCACTATTTTATTTTTTCAGACAGTCTCAGCTCAATAGAGGCAATCCGCTCAATGAAAGTTGATAAATGCTCATCTTATTTCCTAACAAGAATAAGACAACTATTGAGTGTTTTGGTCGAAAAATTATTCAAGATTACCTTAGCATGGGTTCCCTCTCATTGCTCGATACCGGGGAATGAGAAAGCGGACTCGCTAGCTAAGGTGGGCGCTTCAGAAGGCACAGTTTTTGAAAGGCAAATTGCTTATAATGAATTTTTCCACATTCCTCGTCAGAATACGCTCGTAAGTTGGCAGCGCATGTGAAGTGAAGATGAGTTCGGTCGTTGGTTACACACGATTATCCCTAAGGTCTCGACGAGTGCATGGTTCAAGGGATTGAATGTAGGTCGTGATTTCATTCGCGTGATATCTCGGCTTATGTCCAATCACTACAACCTAAACGCGCATCTCTATCGCATTGGGCTCGCAGCAAACAATCTTTGTGATTGTGGCGATGGCTACCACGACATCGAGCATGTTGTCTGGTCGTGTATCCGGTTCCATGCTGCTCGCTCTCAGCTCTCTAGAGTACTGAGAGCACAAGGCAGACAATCGGATATCCCCGTCCGGGATATCTTAGGTAGCCGTGATCCTGATCTTCTGCTTCATCTATACCTGTTCCTCAGAAACGCCGATGTCAACGTTTAATGATGTTTCCTTCGTTGTGTCCCCGTTTCATATCCCTCCTATCCAAACGATAAACTTTTACTTAGTCGCGGCAATACATACACACACTCTTTACAGATACACGGGCCAAAGGTTGTGCAGTCCACTGATCATTCAACAAGAGCCAAAGGTTGTACCGCTTATGACAACTCTACACGAGCTGATGATTGCGCCGGCTAGTGACCATTCTATCCTGGATTCCTCGAGTCGAGAAAGACGCACCACGCTAGATATGGGGTACAGACTAGGGGGGCGTTGCTGATTAATGGTCAGCTGCATCCCAATAGCAGGTATCCCGTGTCGGGCACACGTACAGAGCATCGAAGACTGCAACATACCAATTATGAGAACACATGTAATACTAACCTCGAGCCAACCGCGAGTAATCGGTTACATATTACTAACATAGTTGTAAGCAAACATTGTAGAAAAATTGAACTCCCGGTCCCGTTGGGCTGACGCCATGTGAGCCTTAATAAAAATATATATTTTGGATAAAAAAAAAAAAACTCAAAATCTTCTCGTTACAGTTTTATGGGCCTACCGCAAGGCTCCTGCCTAAGCCCCCTCTTGTACAGTTTTTACGTCAATGATATGGATGATTGTCTAACTAGAGACTGCACGCTGAGACAACTTGCAGACGATGGAGTTATTTCCATCACGGGTACTAATCCCGTCGCTCTGTAAAAGTCGTTGCAAGATACCATGAACAATCTGTTCACGTGGGCCCTCAAGCTGGGTATCGAATTCTCTACGGAGAAAACTGGAATGGTCGTTTTTTCTAGGAAGCACGAACCCGCCCAATTCCAGCTTTACCTATCCGGCAAAACGATCCAACACTCTATGTTTTGGCAGGAGTACCCCCGCTTACTCTTCGGTTCACAGAATTATCCTACAGATTTCTCATCCGTTGCAAGATCATGAATCCATTGGTGATTGATAACTGGCAACTGTGTCTTATTGTGGTTGATATGGTTCTTTTTGCTTCCGTCTAAAGTTCATAAAATCTATGTGTCCATGTGAATTTCTTCTGCTGTGGTGTGGTATTTTGAATTCTAATAATCAGAGTTAGCTGTGAGCTTCGAGTATTTGTGAATTCCCGCGCAAATTCAAGTGAAATTGACAAAATTAAATCAGCCGTCCAGATATCTCTTGTGGTCCATCGTTTGAATTTGAACAGTGCTCGTGTGTTAGTGTCGATAAGCTATTACAGTGCCATTGTATTGTATCGTACAAGCGTTCTTAGATTGACTCTGCCTGTGTTTTCCATGATTGTGTGGGACTGCTACAGATAGCCCTAGTTCGCCTTCCGATAATATATGTCACAAGCTCGGCGAGGCTGCACACAACTATACATCCAATAGATTGTGTGCAAGCGTGTCGTCTCTGACTTGCATGCAACTTGACGAGGAAGTAAGAACTAAAAGTTTGCTTGTTAGCTGTCCAGTATATGTAATAATGAATATCGCAGTGTGAGTCTCTGTACGACGCTTAAGTGTGAGGAATAAAGCACTTGTGTGGACAAGGTAAGTGATGTCTGCCGTTGATCGTGTCAATCATAGCACGTTCACAATAGCTCGCTAGCAAATTCAGCTGAACTCATCCCTTGTATGCAGCAACTGGGAAAACATTGAAGTCATCATAAAGCTTTCTTGATTTCCTGTTTAGGCTTCTATGTTTGTCTGACCTTTTTTCTTTGTAACATGAATGACGAAAATATATGTGTTTGTGAACGGAAAGAACCTGATTCGAATAAAATTATTACATGTCTGTATTGTTTCTCTAGCGCGCATTTGAAATGTAAAAATATAATCGGAAACGCCGTTCGTCGTGTGCGTGAAAAGCCTCATTTTTGTACTCCTGCAAAAATATACCAGCGTATTGTCGAAATGTCCAATAATAAAGAAGCATTAATTGCAACGCTCACAACTGAATTGAAAACAACGATCGAGAACGCAGTTTCTGCCGAAATTCTTAATGTTCGATCGGAAGTCAAACAGATAACTACTGCTATAGAAAATTCCCAGGAATTCCTATCTGCCAAATTTGACGCTATTACAGATGAGTTTAATAAATTAAAGTTGGAAAACGATGAACTCAAGCTCGAGATTCATAGTTTGAGGAAATCGCAATCTGCATTAACAGAGACGGTCCATAAACTTGAAATGTACACAGAAAAAACTAATAGGATAATGAACGAAAAAAACGCGTTGTTTATGGGCATACCTCTAACACATAATGAAAACACAGTTCAACTCATTGAGAAAACTATACAGTCTCTGGGTGTACAGCTGGAAGCAGGATCTATAGCAACAGCCGCCAGGCTTAGCTCAAAAAAGAACAGCAATTCAACGTTGATTCCTATCAAAGTGATCTTTAATGATACAGTTAGTAAGGAAATGGTATTTGACAAAAGGAAACAAAAAGGTAAACTTGTATCAACAGAAATTGATCCATCTTTACTGTTAAATGGTAGACCAACTTCTGTTTCCATTCGTGATGAATTGTCTCCGCTTTCTTTTGAACTACTTCGCGAACTTCGTGAATCGCAGGAAGTATTGAACATTAAATATGTCTGGCCTGGCCGATTCGGAACAATTCTAGTAAAGAAAAGAGATGGTGATAGACCTGACGTTATAAAAAACAGAGAAGATCTCAGTAAACTAATGACCCGATACTTGAACATGACTAAGACTCCCTCGCCCAAGAGGAAAAGACACAACAATGCTGTGTAATTTCTTCTTGCCTGTTTTCCTCGTTTTTTTTATTCAATTTGTGTTTGTCTTTTAATCTATGACTCATACAAATACAAATAACTTTTCCCATGACGACCTGAGCTTGAGAAATATTAACGGTAACTTTTTGAGAATTCTTCAATGGAATGTTCGTGGAATAAATGACTTAGAAAAATTCGACCAAATAATTTTATTCATTAATCAGTGTGACGTGTCCATAGATGTCATAGTGATTGGCGAGACATGGCTTAAAGCTGAAATGTGCTCAATTTATAATATAAATGGGTACAAATCGATTTTCTCGTGTCGTGAGGTATCTGCTGGTGGTTTAGCTGTATTCGTTAAAAATTCAATTCGACATAAAATCATTGACAATCAAAATCTAGATGAATTTCATTTCATTCACATTGAGCTATCAATCAATAATCAGTTTTTCGATGTTTTAGGTGTTTATCGTCCCCCCTCTTTTGACTTCAACAGATTTTATGACTTCCTGGAAAATAAATTGAATCGTTCTAAATCAAGACCATACTTCATTGTAGGTGACGTGAATGTTCCTGTCAATTTGTCTGGTAATAATATTGTAGTTCGTTATAGCAATCTCTTACAGTCGCTAGGTTTTATATGTGGCAACACGTTTACTACGCGCAATGCGAGTAACAATATATTGGACCATGTTGTATGCAGAATCATGGACGTGCCAAACATTCGGAATGATACTGTTTTCTCTTGTCTCAGTGATCACTCATTGATTGTATCTTCGTTAAGACTAAACGGTTGCAAAGTCAAATTGTTGAAAATTAAAGACAAATACTTGAAAAAGGTTAAAAGCCGTCCTAATGATACGTACCTACAAGAAATGCTCAACCATATTTCAAAAAAAGTTCAAGTAGAGAAAAGGCACAGTAAAAGAGCATTTTTCCAACAATTATTGAACAATACGAATAATTCAAGAATGTGGAAAACAATTAATTCCATTTTTGGGCGCTCCAAGGAAAGAACACAAATTAATCTTATTAATGATGGTATTGAGTATACAAAGGTCGAAGAAGTGTGTGAAGTTTTCAACGAATATTTTTCAAGCATCGGAACTCAACTATCTCGTGAAATTCCTAAGCGTAATAATGGTAATCCATCGATGTACACTCGTTATGTCCCAAATTCATTTTTTTTATATCCGTCAAATCCAGCTGAGGTGCTAACGATCATACAAGATCTGAACAGCAAAAAAGGTTGCGGATCTGATAATATCCCAGTTAATGTAATAAAAACGAACGCAGTTGCCTTTTCTAGAATTTGCTCAGAAATGTTCAACATATTGCTGTCTACAGGAAGATACCCAAACTGTCTAAAAATTGCTAGAGTCGTGCCAATTTTTAAATCTGGCGATTGTACGAATCCTAGCAACTATCGACCGATATCAACCCTATCAGTGTTTAATAAAATATTTGAAAAGCTCATTATTGTCAGATTTCTTGATTTTTTGAATAAAAATAACGTCTTCTACCAGCTCCAGTACGGATTTCGGCGTGGCAGCAATACTGTAACTGCCGTCACTGAGCTTGTGGATGAGCTGATAGATGGAATCGATCACAAAAAGGTAGTTGGAGCACTATTTCTTGACCTAAAAAAAGCCTTCGATACAATCGATCATAATGTATTACTAAAAAAATTAAATATCTATGGTATTCGAGGAATAGCCAACGACCTCGTGCAAAATTATCTCACCGATAGACACCAATATGTTGCATTGAATAATGCCAGAAGTATCCTGCGTCCAATAAATATAGGAGTACCCCAGGGTAGTAATATCGGGCCTCTGCTGTTTCTTATGTACGTTAATGATATAGGTAACCTTCCGTTGATAGGAACAGCTAGACTATTTGCTGACGACACTGCATTATTTTATCCTTGTTCTGAATCAAAAACCGTCGTCTGAAATATTGAAAATGATCTAAATGTTCTTCTTACTTATTTTCCAGACAATCTTTTGTCACTTAATCTGTCAAAAACAAAATATATGTTCTTCCACTCACCTAGGAAAAAAATCATCGTTTGTCCCGACCCAAAGGTCGGGGATATTTCCATTGACAAGGTTAACCACTTCAAATATCTTGGAATTCAGCTAGACACGACCTTATCATGGACACAACAAGTAAATTCTTTGGAGAGAAAAATTTCTTCACTCTGTGGTTTATTAAAGAGAGTATCCCACTTTGTGGCCAAGAAAGCGTTAATCAATTTCTACTTTGCATGTATACACTCACTATTGTAATATGGAATAATAGTATGGGGGCATGCATGTAAAACAAAACTAAAAAAATTACAAGTGTTGCAGAATAGATGTTTGAAAATCATATACAGACTACCAATTCTTCATCCTACTTCGGACTTATACTCTGACGATTCTCATAGTATACTGCCTCTTATTGGACTGCGCGAATTACAGACTGTAAAATTTATTCACAGCGTTATAAATGACAATAATATCCATCACAACCTGACAATACCTACAGCAAATCACCAACACTCCACACGACAAGCCCAAAATTTAATGCGAAGTCGGGCAACAACCAATGTTGGTCAACAGCGCATTTTGTTTTATGGACCGTCCCGTTTCAATGCTTTGCCACCGGAAATCCGAGCAATAACACGTTCAGATCTTTTTAAAAATAAATTGAAGCTATACCTAAAATCGATCATAAGAGTTTTCCTAGTATAGATTTCGATCAACCACAATAAACCACCTCAGTGTTTAGCTTTCTTATTTTTGTATACTTGCCAGTTTTTCTCATAATTTTCTACAATCTATGTTTTATATTCAAATTTTTGTTGTTTGTTTCTATTTATCTTTTTTAACTATGTTATATTCTTGTATTATATTGGATCCCTTAAAAGAAATACTATTTTCACTGGGATCCATACATCTTTGCTTTACATGTTATTGTCCGCTCACCTCGTACCTAAATATCTTGTTTTGTCCTGTGGAATTGTAAATTATATTAAAATTTTTTTTTCAGCAAAAAACAATTGGTGCCCAACTCTAGGATTCTCGAATAAGAGTTTCTTCGAGATGGAGGTGAGTGGAGGGCTATAAAAAAAAATATATATATATAAACTTCGAAAATCTACTACAACTGACTCCTCAGTCAAGTTTTATGTCTTTATGCCATGAGTACCTTACCCACGACGTGCACCCTTCACCAGGCATCTCCAACCAAGTTTGCTTCCCATACTTTTGCAATTCCTCTATCATTTTTGATCTGTCCATGCGACAAAAAATCCATGGAATACCAGATCACCTACGCTCCAATGTTATTCCGTCGATATTTTCGGAAAAATATGGGAAAGTTGGATCTGATAAAATGTTCTTTACTGACGGTTCATACATAAACGGGTCCACTGGCTTCGGCATCTTCAATGAAAATTCCAGTGCCTCTTTCAAACTCAAAGATCCTTGTTCCGTGTATGTCGCAGAAATGGGTGCGATATACTATGCTCTAGGGATCATTGAAACACTGCCTATCGACCATTATTTTATTTTTTCAGACAGTCTCAGCTCAATAGAGGCAATCCGCTCAATGAAAGTTGATAAACGCTCATCTTATTTCCTAACAAGAATAAGACATCTATTGAGTGTTTTGGTCGAAAAATTATTCAAGATTACCTTAGCATGGGTTCCCTCTCATTGCTCGATTCCGGGGAATGAGAAAGCGGACTCGCTAGCTAAGGTGGGCGCTTCAGAAGGCACACTTTTTGAGAGGCAAATTGCCTATAATGAATTTTTTCACATTCCTCGTCAGGACACACTCGTTAGTTGGCAGCGCATGTGGAGTGAAGATGAGTTCGGTCGTTGGTTACACACGATTATCCCTAAGGTTTCGACCAGTGCTTGGTTTAAGGGATTGAATGTAGGTCGTGATTTCATTCGCGTGATATTTCGGCTCATGTCCAATCACTACAACCTAAACGCGCATCTCTATCGCATTGCGCTCGCAGCAAACAATCTTTGTGATTGTGGCGATGGCTACCACGACATCGAGCATGTTGTCTGGTCGTGTATCCGGTTCCATACTGCTCGCTCTCAGCTCTCTAGAGCACTGAGTGCACAAGGCAGACAATCGGATATCCCCGTCCGGGATATCTTAGGTAGCCGTGATCCTGATCTTCTGCTTCATCTATACCTGTTCGTCAGAAACGCCGACGTTTAATGATGTTTCCTACTACTGTGTCCCTGTTTCATATCCCTCCTATCCGATCTATAAACTTTTACTTAGTCGCGGCAATACATACACACACTCTTTACAGATACACGGGCCAAAGGTTGTGCAGTCCACTGATGATTCAACAAGAGCCAAAGGTTGTACCGCTCATGACAACTCTACACGAGCTGATGATTGCGCCGGCTAGTGACCATTCTATCCTGGATTCCTCGAGTCGAGAAGACGCACCACGCTAGATATGGGGTACAGACTAGGGGGCGTCGCTGATTAATGGTCAGCTGCATCCCAATAGGAAGTATCCCGTGTCGGGCACACGTACAGAGCATTACGAGAACACTTGTAATACTAACCTCGAGCCGACCGCGAGTAATCGGTTACATATTACTAACATAGATAATAAGAAAAACTGTCAAAATATTGAACTCCGGCCCCGTCAGGCTAACGCCATATGAGCCTTGATAAAAATATATATTTTGGAAAAAAAAGACGGGTGGGTAATCTTATATTGTTGTTGTTTGGATAAAAAAAACTCATCTGACATAGTCTTAATGAATTTAAACTTAAAACTAAAACATTAAAACACACCATTGAACGCATCGGATTTCACAATTCTGTTTTTGAAGCGTAGTGATGGTTCTCCAAAAACAAAAAACTGCTCTACTGACGAGAACGTACGGATCATTCCCGAGATCGGCTCATGTTGTCCAAACGATGATCGATGTGGAAGCGGTTGCAGCAAATACGAGAATCGTAAAATTCTGCTGGGAGCACGAAAGTTTACCATCTCGAGCAGGTGAGGCGCATCAATTTCACCACAAAGAAGCTTGACAATGAAAGTAGCTTGTTGAATACGCCTTCGTCTCTCAAGTGCATCCAGATTCAGCAAGCTACATCTGGCTACATATGGCGGTAGGTTCCGGGGATCACGCCAAGGCAAATGCCTGCGCGCTTCGAATAAAACATTTTTGTATCCGCTCAATCCTGATACTCCACATATGCTGGTAAGGGATCCATACTACCGATGCAGTCTCGAGAATCGGCCGAACAAGAGAACAGTACAGCGATTTTAGGCAATAGGGATCAGTGAAGTCCCTAGAGATTCTCGATATGAATCCAAGCTGACGATTAGCCTTAGTGATCAATGCAGATCGGTGTGCGTCGAAAGTTAGCTTATGATCGAGAACAACGCCCAAGTCGTTAACCTGACTGACTCTCTCTAAAATCAAATCGTCGATCGTGTAGTTGAATATAATTGGCTGTTTTTTTCGGTGAAAGCTCATGATCACACACTTGGCGATGCTTATGGTAAGTTTATTCAATTGGCACCAACTGACGAACTGGTCAAGCAAGCTCTGTAGTCGACGGCAATCCTCAAGGGTTCTGATAGCCAAATAAATCTTCAAGTCGTCTGCATAGATCGACACACAGCCGGATGCTAAAATAAGGGACACATCATTGTAGAATATCGCGAACAGCAGTGGCCCTAGATTACTGCCTTGTGGAACTCCCGAACAAACAGCAAACGGAGACGAAATGTGATATTGGAGCTTAACACGGAGCGTTCTTCCAGAAAGATATGACCTCATCCAGTTGATGAATCCATCAGAAGCACCAAGCCGGGATAGCTTTCTCAGCAGGATGCGGTGGTCAATTCGGTCGAAAGCGGCTTTTATGTCGGTATAAATAGCATCAACCTGAGCACGTTCTTCTAGGCGGTTGACACAGAATGATGAGAACTCGAGAAGATTGGTGCTTACCGAGCGTCCTGGCATAAAACCATGTTGTACTGGTGAGATATAGCTCTTAACTTCGAAGAAGACAACATCGTTCACAATCATCTCAAATAGCTTAGAGGCGGCAGATAAGCTGGTTATCCCGCGATAGTTGCTCACGTTACACTTGTCTCCTTTTTTGAAGACGGGAAACACAAATGAGTGCTTCCACACATCTGGAAAAACTCCTTGATCGCTTCGCTGGATCAAGGAGTCTTTCCAGATGTTTCCCGTCTGTATATGCGTATATGTATATGCGGGAGAGTGGTAACGCCAAAGCTGAAGCACAGCGACAGAAAACTATTGCTGGAATTCCATCTGGGCCAGGAACTGTAGAACGTTTCAACTTTTTTACGGACTTCTCTACCATCTGGGGAGTAACAACGAATGACCGCAAGTCTATTGGATACTCTGGAACGTTAGCAGCAGCCCTCTCGGCTTCAGATGAGGTGGCTGCATCAGCGACAAACACTGAAGCAAAATGTTTAGAAAACAAATCACATGTTTCCGGGACAGACGACGACTCCGAATCACCCAAACACATCTTAGATGGGATGTCTGTAGTTTTACGCTTCGAATTGACAAAATTCCAGAAACTCCTTGGATTCCTACGTAAGTTTGTCTGCACACGAAGCACGTACGATTTATAAAGAGAGGCGTTAAGGCTGCGGTATGCATTGCTCGCAAGTTGAAAGTTATGCTTAGTTTCAGCAGTTCGTCGACGTCGCAGTTTGCGTTGACAAGAATTTTTGTTGCGCCGTAAGAGGCGAAGAAGTGGAGTGCTCCATGCTGGTGATATCAAAGGTTTTTTCCGTGGAGTATTTGTTAAGAGCCAGCTACAAACGATTTCGCAAAAACGTGTCGCCATGCCATTAACGTCCTGGCCAAGGGCACTCCAACTGTAGCTATTCAAAAACTCATTAAGTGCAGCGAAATCGATTTTAGCGTAATTCAGCGGTCGTTCGCTTTTGCTTAGATCCTCAGCAGTCGACAGAGATCCACCTTTAGCCGATAAAGACAGCACTAACGGAGGATGGTGCAGATCCACCGCTAGCAGCGGCGAAACGGATTCGGAGATAGTTATGTTGATGTCGGCTGCGCAAAAAACCAGATCAAGTGTACGGCCCTGAGAATTGCGAATGAAGTTATTCTGCTGAAGACCGAGAAAGGAGACTCCATCCACTAGAACAGCACTCGCCGTAGAGGTCAAAGAGGGGTTCAGATTAACAACTGAATCGGCATGCGGTTCCCACGCAATATGGGGCTGATTGAAATCACCACATACTAAAACTGTGTCATCAGAGGACGCTCGGTCACACAGCTCACGCACGGAAGCCAGATGAGAATCATAAACCCCTACGTTCGGTCGGGTGGAATGTATACTACGCAAAGTAACAACCTTTTTCCACGTATTGTAGTAGCGACACAAATTTGTTCCAAAGAACCTCCGTTGCTCGTATGAACTGCTACAGCAGTGAAGCGACTAGCTACAGCGATGAGAACTCCACCAAATCTAGACTTATCACTGTTGGAAGGGCTTCGGTCGCAGCGAAAAACATTGAACTCAACTCCAAACAGCTGCAGGGAGTTGATGCTATCGTCAAGTCCGGTTTCAGTCAACATAATGACGTCGTAATTGCAATCGCTTACTGCCACATAGAGATCATCAATTTTCGTCCTCAGGCGTACGTTCTGGTTGTATAACCAAATGGCACAGCCGTCCACGCTAGAAACCAAAGGCAGGTCAGGTCGCGAATGGGATTCAATAAAAGTATACTCGCCTAGAGTGGCACGTTGGAAGACCCCTTCCCCAGACTCAACAGCAGGACCGGGACGGCTGTACTGACGGTGGCTGCAGGGCTCGACTGAGTTGGACGGGTTAGGGACTTCCATGATGCCGTTGTTCGTGCGTCCCAGTGGTAAAAGCTTATTACTCGTTTGATGCGTGTATTGCGGTGCTCGGGCAGCTATGACACCAGAAACATCGGCGACCTCATTGCGCACATCAAGAAGAGCGCTGGCTGCAATTGGCGCGGCTGGTTCAAGGATACCGCGTTCTGGCGAAGATGATTCGACAATTGTAGGAGGCTGCAATCCTTCAAGCTGATCGGCCCATGTAGACGTACATTGGCTGGAAGTTTGTACGGAGTGAGGCAGGTACGAGCGATCACAAAAAGCATACTTGCCTGGTGAAGAAGTTTGGAAGACCCTGCATCCACTCTCGACCGCAGGACCAGGACGTCTAAGGTGATCGTTGACTGTAATTAGCGCGACTGAGTCGAGGGGATTTAGGGCTTCCATATTGCTGCAGGTAGTGCGTCCTAGTGATGATAAACCAAAGGTGGTGTTGTTTTCGAAGGGCGGTGAAGGAGGCTTGATGGTCAGTGAACTTAAGCTTCCATCTGAACTGCCGATTCGAAACCAGGTGGGGGTATATTTCTTCCACTTGTCGCCTGGTTGAACGTTACAACCTTGTCCTGGTTTTTTGAACGGTCAACAAATTCACGGAAAAATACATTTTCTGGCCACGATTCGCGGGAAAGAGCTTTGTTCTTGAACTGAACATGTATACCAACATTGAAAGAGATGAAATTCATGCTGCCTAAGTCTGCCCCTTTCGGGACAAGTTTCACAACTTTAACCTCTGAATTTGGTTCCAGTTCGAGGCATTCACGTACCAGCGATGCAATTTCATTCTCAGTTGTTTGCGGATCAAAAGCAGATAGATAGATCCAGACCAAATTGTCGATCAGTTGTATGGTTTTGAGGTGTTGATTCATAGGCCTAGTTCCACAAACCCTCGTCGGTTTCGAAGGAGTACTGATAGGGCTACCACTATCCTCACGTCTACGTTTCGATGCATTTGTTGTAATCGATCGCTTAGAATTAATCCACGGACTTGAGATACTTTCAGCTGATGGTGCTTGCGCGCTGACTTTTGCCGATAAAGTTGACACCGCGTCACTCAGCTTTGTAACTTCATTTTTCAGAGATGAAAACGCTTCTGATTCAGTAGTACCGCTAATTTTGTTGGTCATGATGTTCCGGAATGTGCCATTGGTGAACAACTCCGAACAATTGTCACACATCCAGAAAACGTTATTCACGTACTGCCCTATGTGATCTAGCAGAGGAAAGTCTACTTTAGCACAGATCACATGAAACGAATTTCCGCAGAATCCCTGACAAACAATTCGATCCGAATTGCTGACAACTTTTTTGCATTGACCACAAGACATCATTAGTGAAGTGTAGAGTATGCTTATCTGTGCTCACGCAGAAGTTCTGTTGCATACAAGTTCTTCGTCTCTACTGAATAACAGATGGCGGTGATGTTGCAACAAATTAATGTAGGGATAATATATGACGCAGTATGTTTACAATGGCAGAACAACACACCGAAACTATCGCGCACTATAATCACAATTCCACGAAAATGAACGATTGCACTACACCAAATTAGAACGATCCGAAGTCAAAACATGTAGTTTTACTAACGTACGACAATTAATTCACAGTAGGAACAACGAAAAAACAAAATTAAAAAATGCTTTGTAAATAAACCACAGACGAACATAGCAGAGTTGCCAGAGTTGCCAGAGGTAATGTCGGGGACATAACCGGAGTGACGTAGGACTATACAAAGGGGACAGCTTTTGTTAAATATATATTTTATATTGTTAATATATTGTTTTATTTTCTTCTCCTACGTGAATACCTAACTATCTACCTGAAAAATGGATTAGTTTACTGTTTACTCTTTATGAATATTTTGATGGTTCTGAAAAGAACCTTTGGTGTTGTGTTTTTGTTGTCACTCGATATTCCCATCTTGTTCGGTTAAACCTTCCTGTTTAGCTATTGCGTTTGCCACTCGCCACAGCTTTCACAGTTGGAAAATTTCTTCCCATCCAGCTTGTGACATATTGTTCAGTAAATTACATTTAATGCGACGTGCCGGAGAAACACTTTGCCACTCACTGAAACTAATTGTTGCCTTGATGAGCGCCGAACCGAAGCTGCTCTGTTCTTGATGCGGGTTTTCTGATTGTCGTGAGCAGCTTTGCAAGCCAACTCGAGCACTCCGACGGCCAAAACTCTATAATCCCTGTTAGGTATACTGGTGCTCCGGCACCAATCCGTTCGGCCTAGTTACCCTTGCGGAGCAATCAGTGAATGCGACCAACAGTGAACTGCACACTTGCACGGTTCGAGTGGGACTTTGCCTTTCCATTAACTTGTCCTCCTTTGTTACGTCCACGATGCCGATGCCGTACAACCACACGGGTTTACGGTTTGAAAGAAAATAAGATATTTTTTTGGGGTCCGCGTGTTTTATACTCTAGCGGTACACACTCACAGGATAGAGATTTCATTACGATTTGTTCGCTCGTTGGATTCACATGCAGGCTAAAAAGGGTCCTTTTCAGAATCACAAAATTATCTTCAATCTAAAGAGTTTATTGTTTTTTTTTTTTCCAAAATATATATTTTTATAAAGGCTCATATGGCGTTAGCCTCACGGGGCCGGGAGTTCAATACAATTTTTCTTATTATCTATGTTAATAAGATGTAACCGATTACTCGCGGTTGGCTCGACGCCGGCGCAATCATCAGTTCGTGTAGAGTTGTCATGATCGGTACAACCTTTGGCTCTTGTTGAATGATCAGTGGACTGCACAACCTTTGGCCCGTGTGTCTGTAAAGAGTGTGTGTATGTATTGCCGCGACTAAGTAAAAGTTTATCGATCGGATAGGAGGGATATGAAACGGGGACACAACGAAGGAAACATCATTAAACGTTGACATCGGCGTTTCTGAGGAACAGGTATAGATGAAGCAGAAGCTCAGGATCACGGCTACCTAAGATATCCCGGACGGGGATATCCGATTGTCTGCCTTGTGCTCTTAGTGCTCTAGAGAGCTGAGAGCGAGCAGCATGGAACCAGATACACGACCAGACAACATGCTCGATGTCGTGGTAGCCATCGCCACAATCACAAAAATTGTTTGCTGCGAGCCCAATGCGATAGAGATGCGCGTTTAGGTTGTAGTGATTGGACATAAGCCGAGATATCACGCGAATGAAATCACGACCTACATTCAATCCCTTGAACCATGCCCTCGTCGAGACCTTAGGGATAATCGTGTGTAACCAACGACCTAACTCATCTCCACTCCACATGCGCTGCCAACTTACGAGCGTATACTGACGAGGAATGTGGAAAAATTCATTATAAGCAATTTGCCTTTCAAAAAGAGTGCCTTCTAAAGCGCCCACCTTAGCTAGCGAGTCCGCTTTCTCATTCCCCGGAATCGAGCAATGAGAGGGAACCCATGCTAAGGTAATCTTGAATAATTTTTCGACCAAAACACTCAATAGTTGTCTTATTCTTGTTAGGAAATAAGATGAGCGTTTATCAACCTTCATTGAGCGGATTGCCTCTAATGAGCTGAGACTGTCTGAAAAAATAAAATAGTGGTCGATGGGCAATGTTTCAATGATCCCCAGTGCGTAGTATATCGCACCCAGTTCAGCAACATACACGGAAAAAGGATCTTTGAGTTTGAAAGAGGCACTGGAATTTTCATTGAAGATGCCAAAGCCAGTGGACCCGTTTATGAATGAACCGTCAGTAAAGAACATTTTATCAGATCTAACTATGCCCCCATATCGAAAATATCGGCGGAATAGAATCTGAGCGTAGATGATCTGGGATTCCATGGATTTTTTGTCGCATGGACAGATCAAAAATGACAGAGGAATTGCAAAAGTATGGGAAGCAAACTTGGTTGGAGATGCCTGGTGAAGGGTGCACGTCGTGGGTAAGGTACTCATGGTATAAAGACATAAAACTTGACTGAGGAATCAGTTGGAGTAGATTTTATCAATCAAGTTATCAATCACCAATGGATTCATGATCTTGCAACGGATGAGAAATCTGTAGGATAATTCTGTGAACCGAAGAGTAAGCGGGGGTACTCCTGCCAAAACTTCGAGACTCATCGTATGTGTCGAATGCAAACACCCCATTGCTATACGCAAGCAACGATATTGTATTCTCTCCAGCTTGAGAATATGAATCCTGGCAGCTGATCGGAAGCAAAAACTGCCATATTCTAACACTGATAATATCGTTGTTTTGTATAACTGAATGAGGTCTCCTGGATGGGCACCCCACCATGTTCCGGTTATTGTTTGGAGAAAATTGATTCTTTGCTGGCATTTCTGTGTTTATTGTGGTTTATTGTTTTGTTATTACTCGATATCCCCATCTTGTTCGGCTAAACCTTTCTGTTTAGCGATTGCATTTGCCACTCGCCACAGCTTTCACAGTTGGAAAATTTCTTCCCATCCCGCTTTGTGACATGTTCTACAATAAATTACATTCAATGCGACGTGCCGAAGAGCCACTCAGTGTCGCATTGGAGGCGATTTAAACCTGTAATTGAACATTTGCGATGACAGTGGTACAGTGTCGACTTTCAATGTGGGGTCATAATTTGGATCTCTATGTTTACAAAAATGTCCAACTAAATAAGTCGCATTACATGTCCGTCCAATTAGCTAATTGTCGAACTAATTGTAAATTACTGTACTTTCAATCTGGAAACAATTTAAGAATTGGTGAAAATTGAATAATCAGGAAAATCCCCAACTATCAATAAGCTCAGAACAACTGCCAAATTCACATACTCATCAGATCCTGGCAAACAAATTATGAAAAAAATCAATTTGTGTTTTATTATTATTTTGGATAATGTTTTAGAAAGCATTGAACTGTATTTCCTAAACTCTCTTTTGGAAGGTTTAATGGCCCTGAAAAGCGCCTTGTTTTATGGAATGGTTCCAATTTAGAAAACTTAGTACTCGTGGTTTTGAAAAAAAACCATTTTGAACGCCCTCGATGCCGCCTTGTTCTGGATTTGCCACCAAAGCAGTTTGTATAAAGAAAAACTTTTTTCTTCTGCTATCTGATGCCGTTTTGCGATTGCGTTTGCCACTCGCCACTCGCTGCAACTGCCTGTTGTCTTGATGTCCACCGAACCGAATGTGTTCTGTTCCGAATGCGAGTTTTCTTATCGTCGCGAGCAGCTTTGCCAGCTAACTCGATCACTTCGGCGGCCGAAACTATATAACGCCGGCTAGGTGGACTGGTGCACTGGTACTGACGCGCTCGGCCTAGCTACCCTTGCGGGGAACTCCAGATCAACACGGTTCGAGCGGGATTTTGCCTTTCCCTTCATTTTTCGTCCTTTACCATGTCCAGACATGGCTGCTTGGGTTGGTTTGTTGATGTGTTGTGATGCGAACCGATGTGGTGTACGGTTTGAATGAGAATGATCGTTACGGAAGGAAGGAAGGTCTTGTATTATAGAGACTTTAAACTTTTGCAGTTCATTGGTCTCTAGCCTTGAGAAAGGCCCTTTGAAAACTCTACTCTATTTACTCCAGCGCTACCACCTCCACCCTCTTGCCTTGAGAAAGGCACTCGATCCCTCGCCGTCCAGCTCGTCCAGCAACGATGTTGTCCAGTCGGTGTCCACACAAAGAATGATCGTTACGGCAGCGGAGCGGGGATTTTTAAGCTGACTGGCTGGCTCGAGAATTACGCATGTGTGAGACTGCGACCAATGTTTCGTTCATTTTTTTCTTTTTCCTTTCCAATCGTGCTTCATTCTATTTCGCTGCTGCTCTGGTTGCCCGTTTTTGTCGGTACGATTTGAGGAGGACAAAATGGACCAATCAAAAATGGGCACATAGTGCATTTGGACAATGCTTGATATTTCACAACTATTCAATTATTTATCTCAAGAAAAATGAAATGTTATTCGTTATGATAGATGCGTAGATATATTTCCTATCAATTGATGCAAAAACCTTTGCGATCTATTGAGAAATGCTCGGGTTATAAGTTATAAGTTATAAGAAAAAAATCTTGCATTTTTTCCTACTTGTTCAGTACCTAGATTTCCATTTCACCCCCTATATCTTCCGGTTAGACGTAGTCCTACGTCAAAACATCGAATAAACATTTTCATTCAAATTTCAACAATTTAAATTGCTTTCGGGTCTACTAATGACGAAATATGGGTGATTGTTCGATATTGTTACCACAAACATAGTCTTTTTTTATAGCCTTGCATGGCAGATGGAAACTGTACAATGCATTTTCTTAAAGATTTCACCAACGACACGACCGCAAGCCTAGGTGTATGTCCAATATATCAACGAATAAAAACTGATAATGACGGACAATCATTCATAAAAATTAACAACGCAGACATTGACATGGAAAACCGTTCAGTAGTGCCATATGCGCCTCAGCTGAGCAAAACATTCGATGATGAGCAACAAATTTGCAAGAATGAAATTTATTCCTTTTTTCAATTTACATTTAACGTTCAAGAGAACAAACATGACAGATTCGTGACATCGGGAATGGAATACAACGAATGTTTTGTGTTTTTTTTTAATTTTTGTCATCGACTTGGCGCTCTATACCTCGGTATGTCAAACACAAGTATGAAAGAAAGAATAACGAGCGTGCAGATCCTTAAAACATTTAAACACACTTATAATACATTAGTTATTTTTTATTTTACAATCAACATATTCACTAGAAATAATTTTTATGGCAGAACTACGTTTGCTGGGTCAGCCAGTATATATATATATATATATATAATATATTTATAATATAATATAACAATTTTAATAATAATAATAAATTCCAGACGCAATTTCCGTTCAAGATTTTTCAAACACTTGCAAATAACATTTTTCTCCGTTACATGGAATAAATGGTTGATACAGAAAATACAGTGAAACCCCGATTATCTGCGGTGCGGATTATGCGCGACGGCGAGTTCCATAATGAATCCATAAACCTTCTCGAAATTTGTCAGTGAGGGATAGGCTCATGCACTTTTGTTTTGGTCATGGCTTCCACATTATCTGACCACTGGTGTAAATGACCTTGTAGATGGATAGTTGATTGATTTCAATATTGGAATCCATTTCCATTTTCGAACGAAGATCAATTTCGTTAGCGCAAACATCAAATGGACTAAAAACGCTTGTCAATATGTAATTGTAGAACATATGCGAATTGAATTTTCCGAATTTACCCATTTTCCTTCCGAGTTTTCCTAAAATTTTCAATTGTTATGTTTGGTTGGAATATGTTTGGTTGAAATATGTGTATTATTTTTATGGGACCCCTCTCCATTCCAGATGAGACAGGGATGTCATACCATCATAGAAATATTTCTCGTACACAAAAACCCTCACATCCCAAATTTGGTCAGTTCTCGAGTTATGCAGAAGTTCGTGTTTCATTTGTATGGCAGTCCTCTTGCCCTTAGAGAGGGCGTAGGTGTGTCGAATCACCATAGAAACATTTATTGCTTCCTAAAACCTCCATATAGAAATTTTGGTTCAGTTTGCCTGATTAGTTCTCGAGTTATGCAGAAATTTGTGTTTCATTTGTATAACAACCCCCTTCCTTAGAGAGAGGGGAGAAGTGTCTAAACACCATAGAAACATTTATTGCATCCTAAAACCTCAACATGCCAAGTTTGGTTTCGTTTGCTTGATTAACTCTCGAGTAAAGCAGAAATTTGTGTTTCATTTGTATGGTAGTCCCCCCTAAGAGAGGGGGGAGGAGTGTCTATTTACCATAGAAACGTTTCTTGCCCCCTAAAATCTGCATATGCTAAATTTGGTTCTAGTTGCTTGATTAGCACTTGATTTCTGCAGAAAGTTATGCTTCATTTGTTGATATCATATGGAAATAAGTTCCCAGCGTCAACACCGCATAACATTCATCCTTGTAGACGCGTTTCATCATCGTTTTCGTCACTAAAATCGAGAGACCGTGGTTAACGAGCTGCGACAACTCTACGAACTCCCGAACTTACGATCGATGGTTTCTGAGGTATCTAGGAATTGTATGTGGTGCAAGGTCTATAATGTTCATCCACGCGCTCCACCCATGGCGCCACTGCCGAAGATAAGTTTGACTCCTTATGTACGGCCTTTTACATACGTAGGGTTGGACTATTTCGGGCCAGTCCTCGCAAATGTGGATCGTAGTAACGCAAAGCAGTGGATAGTGAAGGCAGCTCTTGCGACCATTCTGGACGCACAACGAAGGCCAGACGACGAGGTTTTGGAAACGGTCATTGTGGAAGCAGAAGCCAATGAAACACAAATTTCTGCATTAATCGAGAATTAATTAAGCAAATGAAACTAAATTTGGCACGTAAAGGTTTTAAGGTACTTTTATTTATTTATTTATCACCGTCTCCGTCCTAGACGTACAGACTGAATAATGGTTAGTAATCTATACAATATTCTTTATCTTAATTTTAAATGTGCTTTTGGACATATTCAGATCAAATTCGTCACTGATTTTATTAAACGCACGAAGACACGAGTCGAACGGATTATTGTAGCCGTAGTTGGTTCTGTGACGGGGAAGTGCCAACAAAGACGAACTCCGGAAACGTCGAGGTGGAACATAGGACGAGATTTGTTCCAGAAGTTCAGAACAGTCAATATTGTCTCTTAGCTAGTCGAAGACGAATAAGCGCTGCATATTGACCCTCCTGCTGGATAAGATCTCCAAGTCGATCAGTTGGCAACGGTCGGAATAAGGAGGAAGATCGATAGGATCATTCCATGGAAGTTGACGTAGTGCAAACCGTATGAACTTCCTCTGTATGCGTTCAATACTGATTATGTGCGATGTGTAGTATGGGCACCAGACAGTAGCAGCATACTCCAGTATACTGCGTACCAAAGAACAGTAGATCGACTTCAAAGCGTGTATATCGGTGAAATCGGAGGCGTGCCGGCGGATAAATCCAAGAGTAGCAAAAGCTTTAGCGGTCGTGATTCCTACGTGTTCGTTGAACCTGAGTTGGGCGTCAATGGTCACTCCTAAATCACAGATAGATTTGACCCGGTCAAGTGAGTCCGTGTCCATAAAATATTCGTGATAAGCAACGTTGTAACGGCGACCGAAGGATATGATCTTGCACTTCTTACTATTGACCTGCATGCCGTTATCGCCACACCATGTCAGCAGTGTTTATATCTTCTTCCAAGGCGACATGATCCAGGGACGAGGTGATGCACCGATAAAATTTCAGATCGTCGGCAAAAGAAAGCTTAAAAGAAGAGAGCTGTGAAGACAGGTCATTGACAAAGAGGTTGAAGATCAGAGGGCCAAGGACGCTACCCTGAGGTACACCAGACGTGATACTGAATGGTCTAGATTTTGTATAATTAACCATTACGTACGCGGAACGATCCGTCAAGTACGACCATAACCACTCCATAAACCAATCGGTAAAGCCCATGTGCTTCATTTTGTTGATAACAGTAATATGCGGAACAGTGTCGAATGCCTTCGAGAAATCAATGTACACCGAAATAAATGTTCTATGGTGGTTAGACTCTCCATACAAATGAAACATAAATTTCTGCATTACTCGAGAATTAATCGAGAAAATGAAACCAAATTTGGCATGTGAAGGTTCTATGGTGCAATAAAAGTTTCTATGGTGGTTAGACTCTCCACCCCCCTCTCTATGGGGGCAGCCATACAAATGAAGCACAAATTTCTGCATTAATCGAGAATTAATCAAGCAAATGAAACCAAATTGGGCATATGAAGGTTTTAGGGTGCAATAAATGTTTTTACGGTGGTTGGATACCCTCCCTCCCTCCTCTCTTAGGCTATACGAATGAAACACAAATTACAGGGGGCACACAAACACAAGCTTCGGCATAACTCGAGAACTAATCAATCACAATTTGGAATGTGAGGGTCTTTGGGTATGAGAAATGTTTTTATGATGGTATGACGCCCCTCCCTCCTCTGGAATAGAGAGGGGGTCCCATAAAAATATTACACATATTTCAACCAAAAATTTTCAACCAAACATGACAATTGAAAATTTTCGGAAAACTCTGAAGGAAAAACGGAAAATTCGGAAAATTAAATTCCCAAATGTTCTACAATTACATAGTGACAAGTGTTGTTAGTCCATTTGATGTTTGCGCACCCAAAAATGATCTTTGCTCGAAACTGGAAATGGGTTCTAATGTGATGAAACGCACTCCTATATCTTCTTTATCTATACCAATAAAAAAGTATCGCCGAATGGATTGATAAGAGCAGTGTTCCGTATGCTGGGAACTAGGGGTGTATGTATGTAGGATGCGTTGATCCACTCTTGGACACAACGGGTGCGTGGAAGGAACCCTCGTGTTCCTCGCGCCTTAATCGCCGGGTGGGAGCCCCAATGACTCCGCTCCGTGTATGGAAAACTCTCTACATGCTCTGAAAAGAGCATTTTTACTCTTTCGGAAATGCTTGAAAAAACTCTTCTTAAACCTTTATGGATTTTGGGTTTGAGTAGTGCGAGATGGAGACATGGGTTATGCTTTATTTACACTGCTTTCATTGTAATTATTCTCACTGAATTGTTAAAATACATTAAAATTCACTCGCTGCTGCTGATGATGTTATATTTCTCCCGCTGCTGCTGACGCAGTACAGCATTGCATCAGCGGCTGCTTCTTCGTATTTTTCTTCTTCTGCCACTGCTGCTGACGTAACACTGGATCTGATGCAATGCTGTTGCGACGCAATACAGCTGCTGACGTAATGCTGCTTCTTATTCTTCTTGCTCTGCCACTGCTGCTGACATCATAATGCCGCTGGTTCAATGCTGCTGCTATTTATTCCGCTACTATTGATAGTGTTCTCTTTTCCTAGTTGCTTGTCACACGGTCGAGATAAAACTGAAGTTCGCGGTTAGTGCATCGCCTTATATACTCTCATTTGGGCAAGTGCATCGCGACAAAACTAAAGTGGTCGTGGCTTACGGAGCGAATACTTTTCAGTGCGTTTCTCGGACTGAACAAGCAAAACTCGAGAAAGAAATTGTCCGATTTATGGCTGTCTTTATTCTATCGTATTTTCTATATAAAACATTTATTCCATGTAACGGAGAAACATGTTATTTGCAAGTGGTTGAAAAATCTTGAACGAGAATTGTGTCTGAAAATAATCTGATATTATAATGATGAGTTTTGTTAGAAATACTAGGAATTTTATAGTTAAAGGTTATTTTAAAGGGTCGATTAGAAGATCAATCAATGAACAGTTCTGCGATTGGACCCATGAACTTGCTCATAGTAAGAAAACGTGAATGTTTGAAGGTATTGATAACAAAAAAAAACAAATTTTGGGCGGGACGAAATTTGCCGGGTCAGCTAGTAATAAATAAAATATTCACAGCTAAAGCTGGTCCGAACTAACACTAGAGTTTTCGTGAGGATCTGCTAAAAGAAAACAGTCACAACACGAGCATTGACTTCATGTGTGAATTGGTGGAGGCGTTGACAACTGCAAAAAAACAGTTTTTTTCATGGTGACCCTAACGCAATTTAGAAAAGAGGCGGTATATCGGTTATTTCTAGAGATAGAAAAAAAACTTTGTTTTACAAAGATGTCTCAAATCACTGAGGCTAAAACATTGTTGAACTATGTTTACCTCTATCTATAAAGATAAGAAAGTTAGATTTTTTTATTTCATCGACAATTTTGGTCACCCTATTTCTGATAACATAAAAATAAGCGCTCTATCAAATGAGGGCCATAGAATGCAAGGAGTGTACTTACGGTAAACTCGAGAACTAATCAATCACAATTTACGTACGTGATTGATTTCTCTTCATCAACTTTTTCTTTAGTTAACAACTTAACTGCAAAAAAGTTCCAATTTATGTTCGCTATAGAATCCGATAGATGAGGTTCGGACCTATCTTCCACATTGTCAAATACAACTGGAAATATATTTGCAGCTAAGTTATGACCAGAAGAGAGAGTCGATGTAGAGAAATCGATCAAATCACTTACACCCCTTTCATTCGCGATCCTAATCTTATGTTCCCTACGTATTGGGTCATTTAAAATTATAGGAGGTTGTTTCCAGGACACAACAGTGTTGTTGACGTAGGGCTACGAGTAATTTGAGGAACTCCTTGGAGTCTCCCAGCGGGGGGTCACCTAGAACAATTCGATAGAATGACGTAATAACTTTCTCTAACCACCGAAGTCGAAAGAAATTATCTACGGCTGCGCTAAATATATATTGGCTGTAATTTCCCACCCACAGCATCACCTTATTTGGCGTCAATCCTAGCTTTGCAGTTGTTTATGGTGGTTCGTCGCACTTACCCCATATTTTTGGGAACGATTTTTCTGTGTTTTACTCATTTTCCTTCGCTCGAAATGATTTACATTAGAAATTGATTGATTTCGTTGTGTGTTAGTAGTGTTTCGCTGATGGAAATTTGGTTAATCAAGTTTCATTGTGTTATTTCATGTGAAATTTTACGTAACCGTTCTTTTTCAAATGATTTCACATGGTTGGTTTTTAGTGCATAAAAATTGACAGAACGTAATCGAGCAAACCACTCCTGAGTTCTGCGTTCACTTACGCTAGGGTGTAACTTAAAATGTCGTATTTCAGGTGTGAGTTCTTTTGACACAATTGAATAAGTGTTGCATGATATATGACCATCCATACCATCTAATGACAAATAACAACGGTACTTTTTAAATATCCCAATATAACTTGTTCAGAAACGCTTACATAATTTTTTAGCCGGCCTAATCTACCATTCTGTCTCTCCTACTCCTTTCTCTTTCTATCTTCCCATTTCGTCATTTTTTCCGCCTTCTCTCGAATAACGACATAATTAGGCACGTGTTAAAAACGTGCACTTGCGAGATATGACAGGAGTTACTGGTTTTGCGAGGAAGCACGCCTTTTTATATCTCGTTCCTAATTTAAATGGGATGTCCCAGATAAATAAAAAAAAAAGAAAGCGAATTTGATGATTTGGGTTAAACATTTATTCTACACTTGGTACTTGAATTGGTTGAACTGATGTAAAGCTGATATAGGAAAATACATAAATATGCATATGACGTTAAATTTGATGAGAATTCCCAAGTTTTTACTAATGTTTACACAATCAAGAAAAAATAAACCAAGATCTGCAGTAAAGATGCGATGATACATCGTCCATCGAGAGAAGCATGTCTCAATTGAGCTACGATGATTATGAAATTGACTTGCTTACACTATAGTAAATAGACCGGGTTTTCAGGCCATGCATGTTTCCCTTGTTCGATTTCTCATCATCTAACAAAAGGCGGATGGTGATTAATTTTGTGATTTTTATTTTGTGTTATCTCGATATTATGACTCATACATGATGCATTTTTCTTCCACTGCACTTCTGCTACTGTATCATCGAGAGCAAGAGCATTTTTGTTTCGCACTATGAGCTGTACAATCTGTGAACGCTTTCTAATGCAAGTAAACTTTTTCAACTTCCAGGGTTCTGGAAAAAGAGCCATTTTTCGAAAAATTTGGTACACTTCTGAAGCAGCAGTCCAGTCAGTTTTTGCTGCAAAATAAGCGAGATGTTACACCCCAGGATGAGTCTTTGGAGGCCCAAGAGCTACTCATCACGAATAAGCCGCAACAGATAGAGAATAACATACTTTCTGCTAACTCGACACAAGATCAAGGCATTTACACAAATGATTCTTCTATAGAAGCGACAAATGATGCGGAAACAGTAAGTATGAACCACATAAAAGATCGCTTTGTTTTTGCACAGTCTGATAGCTTGGAGATGACCATCCACGCATAGCGTTATTCTAATTAGAATCAACCCGTGATTGTAGATCTAACGAGAGCAAAGCTGTAATATTTTTAGCTGCAAACGCTTAACAAATGGTTCATTACGTTACGCTTGTCGACGGGTTAAAAATAAATTCATCCTAATGGAATTTCGATCGCATGGTGAATGTATGCCATTTCATTCCTTCCATTTGGTTCATCAAGATAGGTGGGAATGATGTGTTACTTATATAGACTTGGCTTTTGTGCATTTTATAGTAGGTCTCATAGGGAGAGGAAAGCAGATGTCTGAAATACACAGCCTCAGCCGTTCCGTTTTTAAGTGCCATCAAATATTTTATGATAGTTATGATCAATTGACAATTATATAAATTATTTAATAAGATCATAAAACGTACTATCAGGTTGTCAATTTCCTCACATATTCATTGCTCGACGATTTGAAACAAAAGCAGCAGCTCCACGCTTCACCCATCAGTTGTTCTCGGCCTTCCTGGTAGTGCGTCATTCATTATGCTTACATGGCTTCTACGGAAGCGAACAGTCTTTCGTGATACCAAACGATCTGTTAACCACAAACTCCATATGCATGCAAACATAGATGAAGAGATTTTTTTTAAAAAACGGGTGTTATATAAACATATGAAACACTTTTATGAATGAGTTTAATTTTCCCTTCGACGAGCTTTGCCTCCAGAGATTTTATGTCTGCCAGATTCTTGGATTTCCGTTAGCTTCATGAAGCACATTCAAGATCATCCGGAGGGTTTCAATATGCGCGTTGTCACACGATAATCACACGACGGCAAATTAAAAAAGGTTGCGAGTGCGACAAAAGTATATATACCATTTTTAATAAGGGCACCCACACATGATCCGCCATCAAAGTTCCGTGTGCAGAAATATTGTTTCTGAATCACGTCAGTATCTATTGAATCCACCAGCAGGGTTGGCACATTTAATGCTGTAGAATTTTCTGAAAAAGTCTGTATATCTGTATTTATAGCAAACATATCTGTATGAAAAATTAGTATTAAAAAGCTAACGAAAAAAGACGGGTGGGTAATGTCGGGGACATAACCGGAGTGACGTAGGACAAAAAGGGGACAGCTTTTGTTAAATATATATTTTATATTGTTAATATATTGTTTTATTTTCTTCTCCTTCGTGAATACCTACCTATCTACCTGAAAAATGGATTAGTTTACTGTTTACTCTTTATGAATATGTTGATGGTTCTGAAAAGAACCTTTGGTGTTGTGTTTTTGTTGTCACTCGATATTCCCATCTTGTTCGGTTAAACCTTCCTGTTTAGCTATTGCGTTTGCCACTCGCCACAGCTTTCACGGTTGGAAAATTTCTTCCCATCCAGCTTGTGACATATTGTTCAGTAAATTACATTTAATGCGACGTGCCGGAGAAACACTTTGCCACTCACTGAAACTAATTGTTGCCTTGATGAGCGCCGAACCGAAGCTGCTCTGTTCTTGATGCGGGTTTTCTGATTGTCGTGAGCAGCTTTGCAAGCCAACTCGAGCACTCCGACGGCCGAAACTCTATAATCCCTGTTAGGTATACTGGTGCTCCGGCACCAATCCGTTCGGCCTAGTTACCCTTGCGGAGCAATCAGTGAATGCGACCAACAGGGAACTGCACACTTGCACGGTTCGAGTGGGACTTTGCCTTTCCCTTAACTTGTCCTCCTTTGTTACGTCCACGATGCCGATGCCGTACAACCACACGGGTTTACGGTTTGAAAGAAAATAAGATATTTTTTTGGGGTCCGCGTGTTTTATACTCTAGCGGTACACACTCACAGGATAGAGACAAATCGGCAGACTCAGCCAGAGGGGTGAGTCCAACGAGACGAACGAATGAGCGTTAAAAGGGAGCGATGGCAAAAAAAATACATTCCAATTAGCTAAATGTCGAACTAATTGTAAATTGTACTTTCAATCTGGAAACAATTTAAGAATTGGTGAAAATTGAATAATCAGGAAAGTCCCCAACTATCAATAAGCTCAGAACAACTGCCAAATTCACATACTCATCAGATTCTGGCAAACAAATTATGAAAAAAATCAATTTGTGTTTTATTATTATTTTGGATAATGTTTTAGAAAGCATTGAACTGTATTTCCTAAACTCTCTTTTGGAAGGTTTAATGGCCCTGAAAAGCGCCTTGTTTTATGGAATGGTTCCAATTTAGAAAACTTAGTACTCGTGGTTTTGAAAAAAACCATTTTGAACGCCCTCGATGCCTTGTTCTGGATTTGCCACCAAAGCAGTTTGTATAAAGAACAAACTTTTTTCTTCTGCTACCTGATGCCGTTTTGCGATTGCGTTTGCCACTCGCCACTCGCTGCAACTGCCTGTTGTCTTGATGTCCACCGAACCGAATGTGTTCTGTTCCGAATGCGGGTTTTCTTATCGTCGCGAGCAGCTTTGCCAGCTAACTCGATCACTTCGGCGGCCGAAACTATATAACGCCGTCTAGGTGGACTGGTGCACTGGTACTGACGCGCTCGGCCTAGCTACCCTTGCGGGGAACTCCAGATCAACACGGTTCGAGCGGGATTTTGCCTTTCCCTTCATTTTTCCTCCTTTACCATGTCCAGACATGGCTGCTTGGGTTGGTTTGTTGATGTGTTGTGATGCGAACCGATGTGGTGTACGGTTTGAATGAGAATGATCGTTACGGAAGGAAGGAAGGTCTTGTATTATAGAGACTTTAAACTTTTGCAGTTCATTCGTCTCTAGCCTTGAGAAAGGCCCTTTGAAAACTCTACTCTATTTACTCCAGCGCTACCACCTCCACCCTCTTGCCTTGAGAAAGGCACTCGATCCCTCGCCGTCCAGCTCGTCCAGCAACGATGTTGTCCAGTAGGTGTCCACACAAAGAATGATCGTTACGGCAGCGGAGCGGGGATTTTTAAGCTGACTGGCTGGCTCGAGAATTACGCATGTGTGAGACTGCGACCAATGTTTCGTTCATTTTTTTCTTTTTCCTTTCCAATCGTGCTTCATTCTATTTCGCTGCTGCTCTGGTTGCCCGTTTTTGTCGGTACGATTTGAGGAGCACAAAATGGACCAATCAAAAATGGGCACATAGTGCATTTTGACAATGCTTGATATTTCACAATTATTCAATTATTTATCTCAAGAAAAATGAAATGTTATTCGTTATGATAGATGCGTAGATATATTTCCTATCAATTGATGCAAAAACCTTTGCGATCTATTGAGAAATGCTCGAGTTATAAGCGTTCCAAATCTTGCATTTTTTCCTACTTGTTCAGTACCTAGATTTCCATTTCACCCCCTATATCTTCCGGTTAGACGTAGTCCTACGTCAAAATGGAAAGAAAGGTTTATTTTCATTTTGAATTTATTTTCTTATTTATGGGTTATTAAAGTCGTATCAATGCAACAAAATAAATCACAAAAAGGTTTTTCTCTAAATTGTATGATGTTTATGCATGGTTTTGATGAACTTTACCTTCTACCTTCTCATTCTAACAAATGAAAGAATAGCATATCGTTCATTATTTTTATAAATCACTAGCTGACCCGGCAAATGTTGTTCTTACATATGATTTATTTCTAGTGAGTATGTTGAATGTTAAATAAAATATAATTAATGTGTTGTAAGTGTGGTTGAATGTTTTAACGATCAATAAAATTAGTCGAATGTTATCGATGAAAAAATCCAATGAAACGATTTGAACGGAATTAATGTGACTAACATGTAACATTTTTGATCTCTTAAAAATGAAATCTAAAGAGAAAAAAGTAATATATTTTTGTCGTAACGTGAAATCGATATTCATTTCGTTCGAATGCTGTCTCGTTGGTGGAAAATACGCGCTTGTCATGACGGCTAAGTTTATAACTGCTGGGTCTCGTAAATGAGCCTTTTTTTCACATAACGGGTGTTAAATAATAAGAATTTTTTCAATCACATATAAATTTTTTTTTTCATCGATTTCAGTATTTTTTATTAATAACATAATGTATTTTCTTCAAAAAATGTCAGTGAATGTTTGAGTAAGGGCCGTGGTCTGCTGTTCGACGCAACTTTGTCGCGATGCTCTCACAAGAACGTTGTACGGCACTTACGTCCATTTTCCGAATACAATTCCGGATTCTTGTAGTCAGTTGCTTCGTGTCCTTGGCCCTCCAATTGTTTTTATACACTAGGGCACTGAGTGAGCCAAAGAAATCCTCTATTGGGCGGCACTGGGGCAAGTTTGTTGGGTTACGATCTTTCGGTACGAACGGTATCTTTTTCTCCTCAAGATACGCCAGCGTCTTCTTGGCGTAATGGGAAGACGCCTTGTCCGGCCAGAAGACGTACTTCCCATCAGCGTGATGCTCGTTCAAGAACGTCAGCAGGATTTTATCGAGGCACTCTTCTCGATAGATTTGTTGGTTGATTGCTAGACCGCTCGGCTTAAACCAAGGCTTTGAAATTCCCCGGTCGGAAATGGCGATGTACAACATAACCTTTTTTCAAACTTGTGCTTGAACTTGTATTTCACTTCAGGCGGTGTGGATGACTTGTCGCTAGAGTAGTAATTATCATTTCCTGGAATATGCGTCTTGGACAGCAGAAAATAGCTTTCGTTGTCCAGAACGAAAGACGTCCCGTGGTATTTTTTGGTCATCCACCGACACTGTGATTCAACCGTCTCAATCTGCTCCTCCGTGTACTCCGGCGACCTCGTCTACTTCCTGCAGACGATTCCTTCCATCTTGAGGGTCCGATGGATCAATACGTGGGAGCAGCCATATTTCCGACCGGCGTCACGCAGGCTGGTTGCGTCCTTGTTGTCAAACAGCTTCTTTAACGATGTCTTCCTCTGTTTCGTCATTATCGTCACCGGACGACCACTTCCGACCTTCCGCTCTACGTTCAAGGAACCCAGGATACGATATACCGTACTGACAGGTACATTGTCTTCCTTAAAATGTGCCACCGTGAACTTTTTTCCTTGCTGGAAATGCGTTTCGTGAAACCGTACAATGCGTTCGCGGAGCACGTGCTGTTTCGACGCCATTTTTACTTTGACTAAATTCAAACTAGCAAAACCAAACACGCCTACTGTTTCTAGAGAGCCCAAAGAGCAATTTTCGTGGAGAAAGGTATTGAAAAAATTCTCATTTTTTATTTAACACCCGTTAGTGTTTCAAAGAAAAAAAAATGAGTTTGAATTTTACATCAAATACACCATTGATTTTATTGAAAAAACTGCATGATCTTACAAAGTAGATCCTAAAAAGTACGTCTACGTTTAAAAACTTTTCAACTTATTCCTTTTTCAAACAAAATTTTCTGCCGACGCTTTAAAATCGTGGTTTTGTTACATGAAAATGACTCCCGAATTGATATCGTACATTTTTAGCAGTCAAAAAAGTTCAGTATTGCCAGATACCTTTAGAAGGTTTTGGCTAAGTAAAATAATGAAATAACATTTCAAATGCAGCGAAAAGAATATTTTTGTTGGTGTCAATATAATTGCCACTTAAAAAAAGGGTTAAGGCGCACACCGAAGCAATAAGCAACTAGCAAGCTTCTTCTTCTTCAATGGCACTAACGTTCCTAGAGGAACTTCGCCGTCTCAACGTAGTATTACTTGCGTCATTTTTATTAGTACTTAGTTATGATTTCTATGCCAAATAACACGCCTTGAATGCATTCTTAGTGGCAAGCTCTAGAATACGCGTGATCACAGTGCAAGTCGGAGGAAATTTCTTTGACGAAAAATTCCCCCGACCAGAACGGGAATCGAACCCGAACACCCGGCATGTTAGTTATGACGCTAACCACTCAGCCACGGGTGCACAAGCAATCTGCAACACGCAATATGCAACAAGCAACATATTTTGTTTGTGCTTCGCATACCAAAGCATAACAAACGCCTGGCATGAACGAAACTTGCCAAATTATGAATAAGCTCGGTGAATAAGTAGTGCCGGCAAACGACTTATGGAACTAAGAAGGGCGCGACGGAAAGTTAAATTTAAAATTAGGAAAGAAATTGGTGGAAGGAAAGCGATAGAAGTGATATAAGGTTAGTTGGAAATTGAACATGTAAATAAAGGTAGTAACGTTTAGTTCCATTTCACAGAAGATAGGGTCGTAGAACAAAAGAAGGATAAGAAAAAAAATACATTCATTACGATTTGTTCGCTCGTTGGATTCACATGCAGGCTAAAAAGGATCCTTTTCAGGATCACAAAATTATCTTCAATCTAAAGAGTTTATTGTTTTGTTATCACTCGATATCCCCATCTTGTTCGGCTAAACCTTTCTGTTTAACGATTGCATTTGCCGCCAGCCACAGCTTTCACAGTTGGAAAATTTCTTCCCATCCAGCTTGTGACATATTTTACAGTAAATCACATTCAATGACACGTCGCATTACCACCACTCAGTATCGGATTGGAGGTAATTTTAACCTGTAATTGAACATTTGCGATGACAGTGGTACAGTGTCGACTTTCAATGTGGGGTCATAATTTGGATCTCTATGTTTACAAAAATGTCCAACTAAATATGTCGCATTACAATTAGCTAAATGTCGAGATAAGTGTAAATTACTGCACTTTCAATCTAGAAGCAATTTAAGAATTGGTGAAAATCAATAAGCTCAGAACAACTGCCAAATTCACATACTCATCAGATCCTGGCAAACAAATTATGAAAAAATCAATTTGTGTTTTATTATTATTTTGGATAATGTTTTAGAAAGCATTGAACTGTATTTCCTAAACTCTTTTTTGGAAGGTTTAATGGCCCTGAAAAGCGCCTTGTATTATGGAATGGTTCCAATTTAGAAAACTTAGTACTCGTGGTTTTGAAAAAAAAACATTTCGAACGCCCTCGATGCCGCCTTGTTCTGGATTTGCCACCAAAGCAGTTTGTATAAAGAACAAACTTTTTTCTTCTGCTACCTGATGCCGTTTTGCGATTGCGTTTGCCACTCGCCACTCGCTGCAACTGCCTGTTGTCTTGATGTCCACCGAACCGCATGTGTTCTGTTCCGAATGCGGGTTTTCTTATCGTCGCGAGCAGCTTTGCCAGCTAACTCGATCACTTCGGCGGCCGAAACTATATAACGCCGGCTAGGTGGACTGGTGCACTGGTACTAACGCGCTAGGCCTAGCTACCCTTGCGGGGAACTCCAGATCAACACGGTTCGAGCGGGATTTTGCCTTTCCCCTCACTTTTCCTCCTTTACCATGTCCAAACATGGCTGCTTGGGTTGGTTTGTTGATGTGTTGTGATGCGAACCGATGTGGTGTACGGTTTGAATGAGAATGATCGTTACGGCAGCGGAGCGGGGATTTTTAAGCTGACTGGCTGGCTCGAGAATTACGCATGTGTGAGACTGCGACCAATGTTTCGTTCATTTTTTTCTTTTTCCTTTCCAATCGTGCTTCATTCTATTTCGCTGCTGCTCTGGTTGCCCGTTTTGGTCGGTACGATTTGAGGAGCACAAAATGGACCAATCAAAAATGGGCACATAGTGCATTTTGACAATGCTTGATATTTCGCAATTATTCAATTATTTATCTCAAGAAAAATGAATTGTTATTCGTTATGATAGATGCGTAGATATATTTCCTATCAATTGATGCAAAAACCTTTGCGATCTATTGAGAAATGCTCGAGTTATAAGCGTTCCAAATCTTGCATTTTTTCCTACTTGTTCAGTGCCTAGATTTCCATTTCACCCCCTATATCTTCCGGTTAGACGTAGTCCTACGTCAAAACAAGAGGAGAGAAGAAAAATCTGGAAAAAAAGGTAATGGAATATCTGGCCCAGATACTAATACGCTGCACAGGTCCGTCCAGCGAGCCTTTTTCACGTATAGAAGAATTTCATGCCAACTCGACTGGCCGTTTTTTCAAACTGGCGTACACGATATCTCAAGTTCTACTGAGCCGATTCATGTCGAATTCATATGGGTACAATCTACAGGCATCTTTCTATCGCAATAATCTCTAAAAAACGATATTTTTAAAATTTTACTATTTTTAAAAAAAATCGGGAAACTAAGAAAAAACGTTTTAAACCGCATTTTGTTTTTCAAACGACCGCCATTGTGTCAAAAAATATGTTTTTGACTTGTCCGAAATTCATGCGATTGCGGCATCTTTACTGATTCATAATCTGTTCGATTTTTTTTGTTTCAGACAACCAGAAGGGCTGGAAGCGTGTACGCCATGGCATTTCATCAGCTCTTAATTATTCTAGTTATGAATACTTTCACTCCGTTCAATTTTTGTTTTATTGTTAAAAGAATAGGAGAACAAATAATGACATAATGGATGGTAAATATATTCTTTGTTTACGGTTACGGAGCTCAAAAAAACGTCCGAAATTTGGTTTCTACACTAGAATACCCCCTTAAGGCAAAAATTGGTCTTTAGAAAAGTTCAATAATTCTTTTATAATTGAGATCTGACCATAACCGTGGAAGATTTGTGTTATCAAATATGATCCTTAATCACCTGAAATATTCCTCATCAGCTACCTAACAACCCTTACATAACCATATTTCGAACAGTGTTACGTGATATAAAAAATTTCGATATTTCATTCAATTTGTGAGAATATTTTCTCAGCAGTTTGAATATTTTTTTTATTTTTTATAGAAATTTCATTGATTTCTTAAAAAATGTTTCGATGGATCGGCAGGTTTCAGAGTTATGATTTTTTTGGAAAAAAGAACAAATTGAAAAAGGGGAAAATGGGGATAGCGGCTGATTAATTCGGCATTGAATTGTTCTCTAGTAAACTATTCGAATTGCATTGGTAATATTCGGATAATCGCTTGGTGTCAGATTCGGACTATATGGTGAATGCATCAAAACATCCCAATCAAGCTTTCATATTGCTTCGACAACTCGCAAGCAGATCGGTCGAACTATATTAGATCCGATACAGGTGTTTTTTTTACATCCGTTTCTAGTGTGTATTTTTTCATCTAGTGCGCTGCGAGCGAAGTAAAGCTCATAAAAAGTGGTGCGCTTTCGAGACAATCCGGCAGCAAGTCACATCTTCACACACGCTACACAGCAGCGGAAAGTAGAAGTTTATTTCCCTATTACTTCTTCCATCATTCTGCATAGCTTCTGTGCACGATTTACACCATTATTAAAACTTTGTGTTTACCTAATCGGCAAGCGTTGGCATTAGGAGTGTCCATTTTGATACATCACCGTTGAACTTTTATTGGTACTTTTTTCATTTTCAAATTACAGGCCAGAAGGGTCGCCTCTATAGCGTGGTTCCCTAGCGTTTATCATAGAAGGGATAATTGTTAGTGGGAAGGGGTAAAAATCAGGACTCACTGTGGTAAGTGATGTGATTATGTAAACGCGATCTATCGACCATTCAACAAAACTTAATTTTGAAAATATCATATCTCAACACGCGGCAGAGATCTTTAGGTATCTTTAGAAGGAAAACTTGTTACATTAATTAGATTTTCAATTTCTCGCACATATTTGGTATCGAAATCCAATCGCAGCAGCGAAGTTTTAACTGCGGGGAAACCTGAGAAGAACTCATCTAGAAACAATCGTCCTCTATTATAATATAAATTAACACACTAAAGCTACTATATTCATACTAGTTCCATATTTTGGTTAGATTTGATGAACCTCTGCGCGAAAATGGGGCCACTCGAATCGTATGCAATTGGGAGAAGTAAACAGCTACACAGAATTGCACCGGTGCGGCTGTCAGTATCCCCTCGCGCCACCCGAAATCGGCCACACCCAGCGAACAAAATAATCAGTCTCCCTACCTCAGCTATCGTACAATCAAACCATCATATGTACTCCGATTCAGCATAACTGCACTCAAGGCTACTTTGACAGTGGATCCGAGCTCACACAAAAATTTGACTGCACAATTGACGAAAAAAACAAACCACTCTGCCCGCTCGAAGCAGCGAGTCCGAACAAAGCGAGGGAAAGCAATGCATCCACACCAATACCACTCAATGCAGCTGCAATCCCACGACCGTACACGTCTCGTACGGCCACACTCTCGCACACAGTCGCATCCACCATCACAGTACACGAGAGTGTGTGTGAACACTGAATCTGATTTTAAAATCCGAGTTCCTCGACCCTTTGAAAACAAGGCTCAACATAGAATCGATGAGGAAAGACATTCGAAATTATAATTCTGCGACCACCTTATTTGGAATCCAGAATTAAAAAAAAAACAACAAAGTTTAAAGTGCAGCTGAAACTCAAAAAAAAAATTTAAAAAAATACAAATACATACAAACACATATACAAACATTTGCGAACAGTAGGGTTGAGTGACCAAATCCTTCTCCTCTATTTTCCAAGTCATTCTGTATGCAGAGAATAATAATTTTTGGGCAACAATACAAGCTAATCACAATCTACACAAACGACTTACGCAACATAAAGTGAATTCTAACAACTCCATAATGTGAGGCACATCCTGGAGTTCGGAGTCAGTCATTTACAAGATGAATTCACATGGCAGTTTACATTGTAGAAACTGCTGCAGCCCAGTTAACGCACCCCCAATCTGATACCAGCCCAGTTGAAGAACACCCAGTTAGTGAACGATTACTGTGCTGTACTGTAATACAAATGAAACAACTTACACCTATCAACAGTGAAACCGAACATTAGAGACGCACTCGCTAGAGAGGATGATAGGTTAAGAGAGAAAGGAAAGCCACCAGCCCACAAGTGAATCTCAATGAAATGAAAACGTAAATCTCTACCCACACCCACAGGAACCCACAATAAATTAAATGTAATGTTTATAATATGTATGAGATAGGAATGAAAAATAAAACTTTGCTCGTATCCTCAGTCCAGCGATGTCAGCGCTTCCTTTCGATGTGATACGTTCACTACGACGGTGCAATAAAAACGAAAAAACATCTTCATACTCGTTAGAAAACTCCAAATCAATCACATGAAGCTAAGCATAGATTTTCCCATAACATATATTTGTAAACAGTCTTCGCGAAACCGATTACGCGGCGATAAAAACACAACACGCATTTGAGAGCGCGAGAACTGAGAGCGTGACGAACAAGAGCACATTGCGAGAGGGCCAACAATTAGGAGCACAACGTTAGAGAAAATTCTAACTAACAAACAAATACGAGCCGAAAAAATGGCTTCTCTCGATCTGTTGAGCCACTTTTTATTTTTATTTCAGTATAAAACATGGAATTCAACCGAATTTCACTGGTTTTCATTCCACTAGAACAATGTTCATCAGTTTCACTGGTCATGACACTTTCAAACGGCAGGAATCGGAAGCACATAAAGGTCAAAGCACGGAGCGCAAAAACATGCGTCCACTCCAGTACACTACTCAACCCGAACTCCAGGAGGATGAAACAGAACTTGACGAAGAAAATTCTGTAAACGAAATAGAAAGCTCCGAAGATGAGGAAACTGACGAAAAGCAGGATTTTCGTCTAAAAGAATACCCTGATGGCGCCAAAGACCCATTTATCGTATACTTTAGACGAAAATCCAAACCTCTTAACGTCATTCGCATCTCAAAAGAATTGACACAGAATTTTTCCGATGTTACCGAGATTACTCGGATGGGGTCAGACAAATTACGAGTTGTCGTCTCCAGCAGGACCCAAGCGAATAAAATAACGCGCTGTGATCTCTTTGCGGTTGAGTATCGCGTATACGTACCCTGTTGCAACGTTGAAATAGACGGGGTAATAAACGAAAAGGGTTTGACTCGAAAAGAGATAATCGATGGTGTCGGTCGCTTCAAGAACTCTTCACTTAAAAGTGTGAAGATTGTTGCATGCGATCGACTGAAATCTGTGTCACTTAAAAATGACAAAAGAATTTTCAATCGAACAAACTCTTTTCGTGTGACATTTGAGAGTTCCGCCCATCCAAACTACGTTGCAATAGGTGCACTTCGTTTACCTGTTCGGTTGTTTGTACCCCGGGTAATGAAATGCAACAAATGCATGCAACTCGGTCACACGGCCGCATTTTGTTGCAATAAAAAACGCTGTATTTGTAAATTGTTAGAGAAAATTATTCTATTTCGTTTGGACAAGTGGCTCGAAACAAACAATTTGCTGTCAAATACGCAGTTTGGCTTCCGCCGAGGTAAAGGGACGAACGATTGTCTCGCGCTGCTATCTTCTGAAATCCAAATCGCATTTGCTCGAAAACAACAAAAGGGGCATTTGATTCAATTTCCATGGAAATTCTCTCATAGAAGCTTCATAATCGTGGACTTTCACCAAGTCTCAATAATTTCCTGTACAATTTTCTGTCAGAAAAGCACATGTTTTTCTCTCATGGCAGCTCGAAATCTTCTCGTTACAGTTTTATGGGCCTACCGCAAGGCTCCTGCCTAAGCCCCCTCTTGTACAGTTTTAACGTCAATGATATGGATGATTGTCTAACTAGAGACTGCACGCTGAGACAACTTGCAGACGATGGAGTCATTTCCATCACGGGTACTAATCCCGTCGTTCTGCAAAAGTCGTTGCAAAATACCCTGAACAATCTGTTCATTATCCGTGCCTCTTTCAAACTCAAAGATGGATCATTGAAACATTGCCCATCGACCATTATTTTATTTTTTTCAGACAGTCTCAGCTCAATAGAGACAATCCGCTCAATGAAAGTTGATAAACGCTCATCTTATTTCCTAACAAGAATAAGACATCTATTGAGTGTTTTGGTCGAAAAATTATTCAAGATTACCTTAGCATGGGTTCCCTCTCATTGCTCGATTCCGGGGAATGAGAAAGCGGATCGCATTGGGCTCGCAGCAAGCAATCTATGTGATTGTGGCGATGGCTACCACGACATCGAGCATGTTGTGCTGCCCGCTCTCAGCTCTCCAGAGCATTGAGGGCACAAGGCAGATAATCGGATATCCCCGTCCGGGATATCTTAGGTAGCCGTGATCCTGATCTTCTGATTTACCTATACCTGTTCCTCAGAAACGCCGATGTCAACGTTTAATGATGTCTCCTTCGTTGTGTTCCTGTTTCATATCCCTCTTATCCGATCTATAAACTTTTACTTAATCGTGGCAATACATACACACACTCTTTACAGATACATGGACCGAAGGTTGTGCAGTCCACTGATGATTCAACAAGAGCCAAAGGTTGTACCGCTCATGACAACTCTACACGAGCTGATGATTGCGCCGGCTAGGGATCATTCTATCCTGGATTCCTCGAGTCGAAAAAGACGCACCACGCTAGATATGGGGTGCAGACTAGGAGGGCGTTGCTGATTAACGGTCAGCTGAATCCCAACAGGGAGTATCCCGTGTCGGGCACACGTACAGAGCATTGAAGACTGCAACATCCCAATTATGAGAACACTTGTAATACTAACCTCGAGCCAACCGCGAGTAATCGGTTACATATTACTAACATAGTTATAAGCAAACATTGTCGAAATATTGAACTCCCGGCCCCGTTAGGCTGACGCCGCGCTGAGCCTTAATAAAAATATATATTTTGGATAAAAAAGAAGCTTTCGGAATTGTGTGGCCTTGTGTTGTCCCGATGAAATTCATCGCCTTTTCGTTGGCCAATTCTGGACGTTTCCTAAATACCAGCTGTTTGTGAATTCAGAATTCTGTGTCATCTATACTTCTGATATGACTATCTGAAGTAGATCTGGCTCAGAAATATTTGCAAACTAAAGGATTGGGTAAGGTTGTGGACCAGAATCAATGTACTGGTAATTTTTTCTTGCCGTGATAAGAAACAGTCTAGTTGAAGACCATATTTTATTATATATTATATATTTTGTCCTAGTAGCACACCAACTTCACATTATCCTTTATTGCCGTCACTGTAATAATCATCATTACATCCCGTGACCTCGAGTAATAATTTCAAAAAAATACGGGTGTTTTTTTCTATACAATTACCAAAACTTTAGTAAAATTTTATGTTGGTTTGATTAATATTCAATTTTCTTTGGTCAAACAGGTTAAAGAACTGTACGAAAAGGTTCTACTCGAAATAATTAACGGCAAATTTGAGAAGCAGGATCTCTCGGAGAAGGTGATGTTCTCGTACGCTCAAGACGTCTTCAAACTCAACGAAAAGACACACGATGAGATTCTGAAGCATGCTAGATTGAAACCAATGTCCGAGGTGTTCCTCCGAGTTGAAATAATCGAAGCCAAGCTCACCGAACGTCCGGATGTACCTACTGGATGTAACCCGTTTGTTATCTTGTACCTGCAATCCGGATTGCCAGATATCGTAAGAAGCTCCATCCTAGAATCAACTAATAATCCTGTCTGGAAGGAATGTTTCACGCTGTAAGTATTGAGTAGCTGTGCAAAAAAGTGGGCTATTCAGCTAAAAGTGGTGTTGTTTCAGGCCAACCAGTGAGAACAGTAAAGACAACTTAATTCTTGAATTGTTTCATCATGATGTCGATATTACAAAAATTAGCAAGACCATTAGAATATGTCGAAAATATGCATTCAGCTGTGTTAGGCCAAGAACATCATATCAAAAATTGATAGGAAGAACAAGTATTCCTATAGAAGTAAGTATTTCAGTACATTTTAACACTAGGATACTAGCTTCAAAATGTTGTGCTTTATTACAGTCAATCAGCTCGTCTGGACTAGTGATGTGGTACACATTGAACAAAAAGAGGCATACCGATCCCCAAGGAACCATCAAACTTAAATTCCACTTCAGTTCCGCTCAAAATAAACTAAAGGCTATTGAAGAACACACAATGTTGATAAAAATGTTTCTCGAGTATGAACTTAATAGTTCTAGTGTAGCCCGGTATTGGTGGTCGGGTAAATTTACCGCTGCAGGGGAAGCCATACTCAAACAGCACGCCATCTGTGCTGACATAAATGAAAGTGAAAAAAATCTCATCCATTGGAATGCGTATACATCGATACATGTGACTTATCCCATATCATTTACACTTTTTGAAAATTTACTAAACAAAATATGCATACTAGTGAGTAAGGACTGTGTTTCTGGAGATGATTTAAAGAGATTCTGGGGTGGTGTTAAGAAATTGCTACCCTCTTGCTTTGCTGTGATAATAAAACTAAGAAAGCGTATAGCCGGTGATAAAGACATTTTGAAGACTGTTACTTCGGTGCTCAACATTCTAGTCAGAGTGGACAGCATAAGGGAAACTTGTGATATTGAACTGTTCTCCCCGGAAGATTACGAGTGAGTATTTACAATATATATGATATCTATTACTAACCAACGATTACCAGGCATTTCAAACATAAGATCGAACATAATCCAAGCATTTCGATCCGAGAGATGACATTGCTGGCAGTTAGAGCAGGGGCCAAATGTTGGTTCGACCAATCCGTAACAAACAGCATCAAATCGACGTTTTCTGATGAAGAAAAATTGCACAACTTTATTCTGCTAATCCAACTTCTCCAGAATGATATAAAGCGTGCGTCCACTTATTACAATGCTCCATTTAAAAGGTAGGATTTATCATTTTTGGTTACGATAAAAAAATATAATGTTTCCTTCCAGTATCATAGATATCGAATATACTCGTGAGCTGTGCAAACAGCATGAAACAAGTATTGTCACCCATATCAAACCACCGGTGGAAAAAATATGCAAAGGATTTAAAAAGCTCACAATACGGTTGGACCAACACAATCGAATTGGTGAGATGGAAGCCTTGGATATGAGTTCCAAACTTTTCGAGCTATATATCATTATAAAGCTATTTATCGAAGAAACTGACAGAGAGATCAAATGTGCCCACAACACGGATATAATCAACTATCATGCTTGGTTCATTGGCGGGGTTTCGCATTGGAGCGATGTATTCGCCTTGAAGGCTCTGGCTAGAATAAGTCAAGCCATCGATGTTGATTCGCTTGTGGCTGAGGAGAATGTGGAACCGAAGCAGTCTTCTTCGGCTGTAGAGTTTTCGAACATTGTTCTCCAAATGAAAACCTTCTGGGAGCAGCTGGCTTGGCCTGATCAGAATGATCTCAATCGATTTCTGAAAAGAAGCTTAGGGGTAAGTAGTTTTATTCACTTCTTCAGGAAATCAGATGCAATTGAAGGACACAATTCATATTGTTTTGTTTTTTGTTTGTTTTCTTTCGCTCTAAAAGTAATCTATATTCGATTCAGTTTCATAAGAGCTGTTATTAGTGGTTTTGTGTTAGTAATATACGTCCATTATTTTCTGTATGAAGGATGAACATTGAATTTCACAGATTTTTGAGTTCTACGGTCAATGGTCTGTACTTACAAATTTTGCGATCATGGCACTTCTCCAAATTTTGGTTCAGTGGGATAAAAACGTTGTTGATGGTGACTTGTTGGTCGTTCTTGTCGTAAACCATCATATCTGTACGCTATGTTTAGGAAGGATAGTCTGGGCAGTTTCTCATAATGTGTTCTATAGTCTCTCCTTATAGCTAACACATCCGGAATAGGTCTCTAGCGACTTGAAACCAGATGTGTCGCCAGCAGTTTCTGGTTGGCATAATATTGTCCTGAGTGGGATGTCGGCTTCAATTACTAAAGAAAGTTCACCACGCAGCGAACAAGTTGCTGAAGTTAGAGAGCATAAACGTCTGCTGGACTGTGGGGCGTTTTAGAATTGTTCCGCCTGTTCCCAAGCAACTGGAGAGATATTTCAGAAGTTTAAACATCGGTCACCTGGCGAGAGACAGCTTGGAGCCAGATAGACTGTGCATGAAATGCAGAATGGAGGGACACTTTGCCAGCGACTGCAAGGGGCAACCAAGGTATATGCTCAGCGAAAAAGAGCACAGTAATGACCCTACGACAGAAGGTTTCAATTGCCCTGTGTACAAACAGGCAAGGGCAAGCCAACAGGGAGCTGCCTGCCTAAACTAGCACTTCGGGTCTTGGTCCCTGTCCCTGTCGTAGAAGGCGACTAATCGGGCGACAACGTCAGTAAGGGCTCTGTAAAGCCTATGAAGACTGCACGGGGAAAATACCGTGTACAGGAGCAACGAAAGGTGTGCCCGGCACATCAGGAAGGACGCCAGTAAGATGCTGATTACGACATACTGGTACGACACGGAAAACGGACATGGTCAGGAAATGATTTACGTTCGACGCAACAGGCTGACAGTCGTGATATCCTGTTCCCTGAGTGAGGAAGGGTGACACCTTCCTGGAACATGGCAGGCAGAAAACATGAATAGTTGCAATAAAACCCCAACAAACGATAGAGAGCGATGAGATGATGCTGCAGATGAGAGCAGAGGGTGCTGAAAAGGTTCTGCTCGAGGCCAAGGAGAAAACCGTCGAGATACTGGAGACGCCGAATGGAGAAATACTTTCATTGCATAGGCTTCAGTCACCAGATGAAAAACTGCGGTGGTTTTGACAGATCCATACTGTGCAGGAAGTGCGGCGAGGAGGGTCACGTTGCTAGAGACTGCACAAAGCAACCAAGGTGCATGCTGTGCAATGAGAAGGACGGAAACGACCACGTCACGGGTAGCTTCAAATGTCCGGTGTACAAAAAGGCGATGGCGGGTTCCCAGATTAACCTCAATCATTGTGACATAGCACAGCAATTGTTGTGGCAGTCAGTAATTGAAACTAACTTCGAGGGGGGCAGTGAAATACCTCGGAGTTATGCGTTGAAAACCCATGATGTGCATGAGCACAGCCGCCCCCTGGAGTAGTCACCTAGATGTGGTCCCAAGGGGAATGAGGCAACAAGTAGAGGGCTTGGTTTTAGTGGGTGAGAGCCCCACTCGACGTCTGGGTTAACCCTTCCCAGATAAGGCTGGTAGAGCGTTCCTCACCTCTAAAAAAAGCCAACAGTGATGGAGATAACCCAAATTAACCTCAACCATTGTGTAAGAAATTGTCGCGAATTTCCGGTTCATTAACGTGTATTTATCAGTCGGAAATTTGCGACAATTTAAAAAATCCGTTTAGTTCCTTGCTACAATTCCTAATTTATGCGGGCTGGGTTTTTTTCCGTCCTGAACTTATACGGTTCGTTATTTTTTGGGGATCAGTTATACTTTTTGTTAATTATTGAATCATATAAATACAATCTTTTTCACCTCTACTTACAATGAAATCGTTTTGTTTTGATCGAGTCTCTGATTGACCCTTCTCTACACCAAGTCGCTAGAGTGAGGTTTGCCACATTCCGCAGGGGTGTGACACATTGTGACACCGTACAAAAACTGTTATGGCAGTCAATGACAGGAACAAACTATGATGTCGCAATTATCACAGAGCCGTATCGCGTTCCCTCCGGTAACGGCAATTAGGAGACGGATAAAGTAGGAATGGCCGCCATTCAAGTCATGGGCCGTTATCCCATTCAGGAGGCAGTCTAGAGGTCTATCGAGGGTTTCGTGATCACAAAAATCAACGAAATTTTTATCTGCAGTTGCTACGCACCTCCCAGATGGACGATAGACCAGTTCCACTACACGCTGGATGTCCTTACCGAGGAGCTCGCCGAACGAAGACCAGTCGTTATAGGAGGCGATTTCAATGCTTGGACAGTAGAGTAGGGGAGCAGATGCACAAACGCGAGAGGGACTAGTTTACTAGAAGCTCTGGGCAAGTTGGATGTGGTCCTGTGCAACGAGGGCACTACTAGTACCTTCCGCCGAGATGGTCGAGAATCCATCATCGAGCTGACTTTCTGCAGTCCATCGTTAATGACAAAAATGCGGTGGAGGGTATGCGAAGGATACACTCACAGTGACACAGTTACCATCAAGCTATCCTTTACCATTGACCAACGTACTCTGTCGCAGTACGGATAAATAACTTTTTCATCGAAGCACTACGCGTGGAGAGCGGTGTGTTGAACATAAACGCGGATAAACTGACGGAAACACTGATATGTTCTGGACAGCAATGCAGAAATGTCTAGCTACTCTAGCGTCTAGCGTCTAGCGAATGCTATTTTCCGGATCGATTGAAGGTACAAAAATTAGTACTGCTACCAAATCAGGAAAGACGCCGGGTAAACCATCATCGTATAGACACATATGCCTGCTGGACACTCTTGAGAAACTTCTGGAGAGAATCATCCTCAGCTGGCTGACGGAATGCGCGGAGGGAGCTCGTGGACAGTCCGATAGTCGGTCCGGATTTCGCAAAGGGAGATCTACGATAGATGCCATTCGCATAGTGGTCCAAAGAGCCAACATAACATCCAAACAGAAGCGCAATGATAACAATCGACGTTAAGAACGCGTTCAATAGTGCCATCGGGGAGGTCATCGTGTCTGCGCTCCACACGATTAGAGTCCTAGACTACCTGTGCAGAATGCTGAGAAGCTACTTCGAGAACCGGGTGCTGGTATACGAGACAGACACATGCAGATTAAAACTACGGCGGGAGTTCCACAGGGCTGTATCCTGGGCCCGTCGCTCTGGAACAGTACGTACGATGGCGTACTAAAACTGAATCTGCCCAGATGTGTGGAGATCGTTGGCTTCGCGAATGACATCGTTATCCTCGTGACAGGAGAATCCTTGGAACAGGTCGAAATGCTTGCGACCGAGTCATGTCGATAGACATGATCGGATGATGGATGCAAAGTGTGAAACTACGGATAGCATACCATAAGACGGAAACGCAGGGCGGTGCAACGAGCAGAAATCACCATTCGCCGCACTCGATAACTTCGAAGCGAGATTTAAAATACTTGGGAGTGCAGATCGATGATCGACTGAACTTCAACAGTCACGTCGACTACGCTTGTAAAAAAGCAACGAAAGCAATCAATGCACTGACGAGAATCGTGCCCAACAATAGTGGCCCAAGAAGCAGCAAGAAGGACCTTTTGGCTAGTGTCTCCTCATCGACATTACGATACGGGAGTCCAGCCTGGATCGCAGCATTAGAAACTCAGTGGAACACGAGGACGCTGAATAGTACGTATCAGCTCATGGCGATGCGAGTCACGAGTGCTTACAGAACCATATCATCAGCAGCGGTCTGCGTCATAGCCAGGTTGGTCCCCAGCGACATCACCATGGCGGAGGACAGCGAGTGCTAAAGGGAGAGGGGAACCACAGGAATCCGGAAGCTCATGAGGGCGGAGTCGATGGCTAGGTGGCAACAGGAGTGGATTGTGGCTCAAAACGGCAGATGAATCCACAGGCTCATCCCGACACTAATGGGCTGGGTGAACAGATGTGGAAGAAACACCGAAACACGTCGTATTCGTATGTCTCAGGTTCGCCGCAAGGGGCGAGAGGCTACCTACACCACGGAAAAAAATTATGGCAGTTGTGTCCAAGATACGACCGCATTGTTGACGTAGAACTACTCTGTTATTTTATATAAGTCGCTTGTTAATAATTTCGGATATTATTTTATAATGCTGTGAAATTTTAGAAATAACTGTTCAGTAGAATGGTTTGATCGCCCTGAATCAGTTGACGATAATTGATTGATGATTTATTCTTGCCCTCGCAGAACAATACACTAGCTGATCGTATGTCGCAATTTGTGTCATGTCAATGCATTGAAAATTTACCTCGAACGCTATTCCGGTGACCTTTTTCGCAATTGACATAGACTCAGATACAGTCGATTCCCGCACTGTTTTACGTAAGGGTTATGAAACACGCATGTGCGCACATGAATATCCATATTTCGATGGCTTGAAGCGACTAAATATACACACACTTATCTCCGTTCTGTCTCCTTTCTGTTAATATTGCCGGTCTAGATTAGCTTAGCTGTCAACCTTGGTGGAGAGAGTTTTGCTACCGCCACGCGAAACTAAACCACAGACCAAATTCCAGAACATTTATTTTGTAATGTAATGTAATGGCGTCAGATTGATGCAATGATTGCTTGGTCGAGTGCACAGCTCAACCCGAAACGAAGGCATGTGATGACACAAAACAAGGAAGAACAAGCGATGTTCATTGCTTTGAAAACAGAACGAGACTGAAAGTTTGTCTCAGCGAGATCCACTGTTTACGCTCTAGGCAAATATTCCCCTTCGTTCTTCTTCCTTTCCTTTGTTCACGGAGACTTTAAATCTTACGATTTCTCCTTCGCTGCTCGTCGATAAGTTGCTTGTTATTGACAGCTCTGTTCGGGAAAGCACACAAATCAGTAGAACAAATGTATGGGAAAATGGAAACGCTTATAGTTTTCATGAATTTTAACCATTTACACACCAGGGGATTGTGATGTATAGAATATCAAACAAATCTTAGGGAATTTTCGATTCGTTTGGTATGTGAATCGTCAAAATCCGTTCGCGGCAAAAATAGTTATTAACGTTAACTTTATTTCATAAAAACGTGACCTGTTTTCTGATTTGGCACCCTTAATGAAAGACGTAGTTCTACGTCAAAAATTGTTTGAATTATTTGTAGAATGTTAGTACAGATCCAAAAAAAAGTTCAAACAAACAGGAACTAGATATTTGCTTGTCGTGTTTTTATCAAATATATTTGATCAGTAGCATCAGTTTTATCTGTCAAAAAGTGTCAAATATTTGAATTCGGTCAAACAGTGTGCAAACGCCCTTAATATCAGAATGCCTCTTTTTCCAGGGCTTAGGTATATTTTCATTTGTTTTCTCCATCTCTGGGTCTCTTTTTTTCCCCCTCGCTGGGTTCTTCATCACGACCATCTTACGAAACGATCTTTGTGTTTTTTCTTCGTATTTTTGTCTATAAACGATTGCACCAATTACTTAATGGCCTATATCTGATATTTGTTAAGAAACTGGTTCATAAGTTTTGAGATCACATATCATAATTAATTCTGTATTATAGCTCGTTCATCTATTGGCTCAGTGATGAACAGAGATTAGACATACTCTATCTGTACCAAGTGCAGAATTCATTCGAATATCAATGGTTTTTTTTTCGCTTCTTCACAGGACATCTGCAGCTGCTGCATATATTATGCAGACCGAATCTCGTCGAAACTCAAACCAACAGAAGACAAAAAACACATCGATATGGCCTCCACAATCGAACTGATGCGTAAATGTACCCTTGTCAATTCCAACCTGTCGATACTGATTGAGATGCTTATCAATTTGCCAAACGATCTCGGCTACAGAAAAGTCGACGTAAATGCCAATGAGTCAACTGAATACACGCTTCCGATCGAGGGCCTAAGCAGCTGGAAGACAAAAGTTTTAACATTGTTCGCCGATTATTGCATGTCGGTGATAAGGATCAGTATGACAGATTCGATCTATAAGTTCAGCCAAATCAAGGAGAATATTGAGAGTTTTGCAACGCAGACATCGATGCTGATTAGAGAAAATTTGATAAACAATGATTTGAAACAAGTAGAAGGCAAACTGTGGACGATGTTAACCGCAGAGTTGAGCAGTTTAATTAAACAAACAATCGAGGTAAATAACTTTTGACAAATAAAGCATACCTTCATATTAATGTATACTTATCAAATTGCAGAAGAAAGCTCCTATTACCTCGTTTTCAAATCTGAAGGAATGTTATGCAATAATCGCTCAGGCATATCTACCCGAGTTGCAAGATTTACAGGACGCCAGTCCCCTTGCGGAACAGCTTTTGTCTATTGAAAAGCAACTTTGTTTGTACAGTAGTACTACACGCGACCTCATTCATCAATATTATTTGGCTTGTTACGAAAGTCAAAATCGGCTCGACGAACCGGATCGTGGAATACTTAACGTACGATGTTTCTTCAACCAGAACACCCTCGAAGTTCAGGTTCTAGGAGCAAACAACATTCAGATGCCGCTGGATTTCAAGGGGACTTGTGATTCATATGTGAAAATAAATTTAATTCCCGGCTACCGATTCTCCAATGTGCAAATGCCAAAGACACGAACGAAACCAAAGAATCGCTCTCCCACATACAATGAAAAGTTTGCTCTGTAAGTGACAATATGTTATGTGAGCTACTTTTTTTTCACACAAGCTTCATGAATGATTTCAGGAAATTTTCTCAAGATCAACGAGATATTCCCGATGCTCTTGTGGTCTTCAACGTGAAAGTAACGGAGATGCTCGGTCTCAACCAAAGACACGTTGGTGAATGTTTTATCCGGTTGGACAGTATACCCGTCCTAAGCGCAGATCGAGACGTTCAGACAGTTGATGTTCAACAACTTTACTTAACTCTTCCCGAAAATATAGGTGAATATTATTGCATTCCGTTTTACAATCGTCCGTACTCATGCCAATTTACTGCAGATTCAGAATGTATACCAGTGCTCGAATACCGACAAAACGACAAGGAAGCAGCACAGTTTTTCAAAAAACTCAAGCAAAAATTAGGCAAAGCTGCCTATACTGGAAGTGTACTTAGCATTTTCTAGAATTGTGTATCAACAGCAAAATAAAATCAACGCATTTATTAACAACGAATAACTAGAGTGCAATGTAAATTAAACCATACTGTAGACACTAATATTAAGCAAATATAACTTTTATCCATTTCGTAGTTTGGAAAGTAAAATGAAAAAATCGCTGAAATCATATTCGAACGCCAAATCTGGACATCCCCCCTTAACTAATACTGAGACAATTTTAACACGCAGCATGTCATGCATCGGTGTTGATTATGATTGAATTGGGTAGGGAACAGCTGGGTAAAACGACCACCCTAACCATAGAGTGCGATCAAACACAATGAAGGAGAAGGCGGGGAAGACGCCACCACGCCAGATTGTTATGTAACAATCATCTATTGGGTAATTATAATAAATTATGTTAGTGTATTGCATTACCTTTATTTATTTATAAAGTCATTCCATGTCAAACCGATAAGGTACACCGGGGCAAGTTGTGCGTTTCTAGAGGCAACTTTAAAAAATCACCAAAGTAGAAGGGACTGGTTTTAGGTAAGAAAAACTTAATTGAATTGAATTTAATTGTTTTTTATTTCTCACGAGGTCAGTAAGGCTCCCGGTGCTCACGTGTCGCTGGTCGCTGGGAAGGGGAGGATGAGTTTCGTACCTTGTTCTGTTGGGTTTCGCTTGTATGTTCAGAATGTTGCACTTCGTAGGTTGTCCTTTGTCTCCGTACGGTGGTTTCTGAACTCCGTCGAATAAGGCTGAGTCGTTCGGGTGGCAACTTCTCCCCAATTTGCGGGATGTGATATGCGACACAGGGGGCTTGAATTGGTGTGGTCGCACACCAATGTGTGTGACCAGAGAAGATCTTCCGTGGACACACCTGAGAGCGGCGGAGTGTGTACCAGAGCGTTCCGAAAGTACTTGGTTCTTTCTGGTTGCACCACAAATGCACTTCTTTCTTCTCGTCGTTTAGCTCGTCCAGCAACGATGTTGTCAAGTCGACGTTCACACAAAGAATGATGAGGCCGAGCCGAAGGAAGGTAGGTATTGTATTAAAGAGACTTTAAACTTTTGCAGTTCATTCGTCTCTAGCCTTGAGAAAGGCCCTTTGAAAACTCTACTCTACTTTACTCCAGCGCTACCACCTCCACCCTCTTGCCTTGAGAAAGGCACTCGATCCCTCGCCGTCCAGCTCGTCCAGCAACGATGTTGTCTAGTCGGTGTCCACACAAAGAATGGCCGAGCCGATTCTTTCCGCTTTCTTTTTAAACTACTCCTTTCCTCCCCCTTTCCTTCCTTTTCCTGTCACGGTCACCAGTGATAGTGACAGTGACAGCTTGGCGAGGTTTATTTCATACTCCAGCGATACTTCGTCGTGGGAGCACAGTGGGTTACGGTTAGTAATTACATTTTTCTCATATGAACAAATTTTACATTAACTATAATTATTCACCAGTCAAAAAAAAAAAATTTTAAACAAGAAAACAAACAAACAAAACTCTACTACGGTGATATTAAATTGTTCCGTATTTCGATGGTAACAGTGGGTTGGAAGATAACGTTTACTATACAGTCATTCCATGATAAACCGATATAGTGGTTATCAGAGTTTCTTGAAAAGTGATAGTCTTGTTCTTTATCCCAAAACATTAGACTCGTATTTTTATATTTTTTCATTTGGGTGACCATTTCCATTTTAGGGTTGTCTGAAAAATCAAATTTTTCCTCTTTTTTCCAAAAATGACTTTTCAAAAATTCATAACTTTTGAACTATTATTTTTATTTATTATTTTTTGGACCATCGGTTAACTTTGAAAAATCATAACTCAAAAATGAAAAAAACGCCTCTCTGGTATCGACATATGTTGTGTGAAAAATCCTCAGCTTTCTAGAAAAAAACAGCGCCTTTGGTCCCGAGACTATGAAAACAATAAAAAACGAATACAACCAATAATAACAAGAGCAGAATTCGAATTTCTGTAGGTGTAGTATTTTTTGAAAAAAGACATTTTTGGAAAAAAAGAGGGAAAAGTTGATTTTTCCGACAACCCTAAAATAAAAATGGTCACCCTACTGAAAAAATAAAAAAAACGGGTCTAACAATTTGCGATAAAGAACGAAACTACCACTTTTTACGAAAATCTGAGAGCTACTATATCGGTTTGACATGGAATGGCTGTATATATACCCATTTTAGCGTGTGTATAGGTGAAACAGCATGTATAACACGTTGAGCCCCAAATTGTTCCCGTTGCGCTTTCAATTAAGCCCGCATCATGAGTGTTTGCACAATATCAGTGTCGGTCTCAGCTCCCAAAGATACTTATTATATACATAGGAAATAACTAGAAAGTAGACACATATTGTAAAACATCCGAAAACAAACCATATATATTTCTATTTTTTTATTTTGTAACTGTCAGACCCGGTCAGTCAGCACTTTCGTACCAAAATGCTCTTAGGGACCGACGCGGGGCTCAACGTGTTAACAATGATAAACAACAAAACAAACTTTTCAGATGGCTATGAGCCGATTTATTATTTTGTTTGCTGAAGATTAAGTTTTTTAGTGGTGAATACATGTGCCACTTTTTCTTAACTCATACCGGGGGTAAGACGGTAACTATTGTAAGAGCACTTAATTGACGAATTGATTGAGAATACATTTGAGGATCCCCTCAAGGCGCACTCATGAAAAATTTGATTTTTATCAGAGTTCACATAAGGTCGAATACACTTGACAAAGTGTTAAAAAATGAAACTACAGGCAAACAATCAACATTCGATTTCCTTTTTTCATTTTCATAAGCGGCCTACTCACTTGCGCAGATCACGAAATCAACTTTTTGCTCCTTTCAATAAGCTCCTACTGACACATAAAAATAAAGAAAATAAAACTTGAGAATGAGAATTAGCTGACCTATGTAGAGCGATGAAATACATATCAATGATAGAAAAGAAAGTAAATGACCGATGACTTAATTTTTCACAAACACCACACAAAAAAACGCACGAGATTTTTGATGCAATATCCCTCAGAGTGGCCGATTCACCCCGTCATTAGAATTGTCCAATAGTTGATTGTTTCAATAAACTAGAGAGTGGCCCTCTTTCCCCGGCTTCCCCTATTGAATTAACGGATATGTGAGCTCTGTTAACTGAGTAACACGCGTTTTTTCAACCCGTTCGTCGTTTCCCGCATTTTAAAGAAACCTCTTCTCAGGGCTCGACAAAGTCATATTCAACTAAGGATAGTCAGGGGACTATGAAAATATTTGTCTTTGTTTTTAATAGGAAATGCGTTTGGGCTTCTTCCAGCAGTTTCTTCGTGAACATGACTCAACAGTCATTCGAGCGTTTAGTTGCTACCTCACTCTATGGCTCGACTATCTCATTTCATTCTTCCCCGTCATATGGACATATTGAAGTGAGTCCCCCCAAAATGAATTCATTTCTCTCTCATGTATCTCGTATGCATGTATCGATGTTTGAGTTGTAATATCCGTTCATATTTGCCAGCGATGACTTTGCCATCACTAAAATAAAGCTGAACCGCAGACAACAAAATTTGCCAAATGTCAATTGACAGGGCCATTGTAAGCTCCGCGCCAGCTCATCTGAGGGACCCCGCATCTTTAACAATGGACTGGTTTGAGTAAAGGAGAGGTCGCGTCCATGAATGGGGCAACTACCGTCCCTCAAAAGGATAGGGCATAATTGTGCTCGGCCTGTCGGCATTGTTCCCTTTTGTCCGTTTTATGTGGTCTTTCTTTCTGTTCGTGACCGTCTCCGGAAGTAGAAGTGCGCGTCGTGTAAAGTAAATGTTTTGATTTAAATATGAAGATATGTATAGCTTTCAGTATTGTTAAGTGTTGTTTGTTTATTAGGTTTCGTATTAAGTCCACGTTGTTGATAATTGTGGAATTTAAAAGTAAAAAAGAAAAGGTAATGAGAGAAATGATTTAAATGGGGACGCCACGGTGGTTAACGTCAGCTGGTCAGGTCCGACCAGTGGGATTTTTCTTTATTATCTACAGTCGAAGACGCAGAAGATCGAGGAGGACACGACAGGAAGAGGCCCTACAGAAGGGACTATCAGTACCGCTCCAGTCAAGAACCGAAGGCCATCTGATTAGGGAACGGAGTTTTCCCCCCACTCACGCCGATAGCCATCAGAACGCAAGTACCGTGTGCTTTTAAGGTGTTGCAGGTGTGCAGGTGTTGTTCTCAGAAACACTGACAAATTTGAGATTTTTGTTGATATAACCGAGTTTTCTGGATGTTTCACAAAATTGAACCCGGAGACAACATGAACTAAAATTTTGGTAATGAATTCCTTCCAAACTGCACCCTATTTACTAATACTAACGCGAAGAACTTTATAGCATCCCTGATAACTGTTTAAGTTCGTTGGTTTGAGTTCACGCTGGTTAAACAATGAGGCCGTCCATTAATGGTGTAACTAATGGGAGTACTGGTAAGTTTCTTGGTTTTTTTTTCAAAAATTAATGCTTTGTTCTGCAAAAATAGTTACAAATTTAATATTCAAAGTATTGTCCATCGCTAGTCACAACTTTTTCCCATCTTTCTAGTAATTCACGGATTTCTTTGCGGAAATAATCGCTCGGTTTGTTTGGCTAACCACGAATCGATCCAATATTTGACTTCATCAAAATTGGAGAAGTGCCGGTCAACCAGGTCATGCTGCATCGATCGAAAAAGGCAGTAATCGAAAGGAAAAATGTCTGAAGAATACGGCCGGTGGGATAGGACCTCCCAATTCAGCGGTTCCAAGTATATTTTGACCGGTTTCGCGACATGCGGCCGAGCGTCCCCCGTAATGGTTTCATTAGGTTTTAGCAGCTCACCACACCCAGCTGGTCCAATCAAATAGACACCACAACCTTCTGGCGATGAATAATCCGCGCGGCCGTCGATGTTGATGCATGGCCGGGGTATCCAGACGTAGCCCGACGTTCAAGATTGTCGTAATGGACCCACTTTTCATCGCCAGTAACGATTCGATACAAAAAAAAACCCAATGTCGTTGGAGCAGTTGTTCGCACGTGAAAAAACGGGGTTCGACGTCTCGTGGCTTCAATTCATACGGCACCCAATGTCCTATTTTTTGGATCATTCCTATTGTTTTTAAACGATCGGATACGGTTTGATGAACTACTCCTGCAAGTTCTTGTTGCGTTTGTTATGGATCTTGATCGAGTAAAGCCTCCAATTGTTCATCTTCAAACTTTTTGGCGGTCCGGAACGTTCTTCGTCTTCCATGTCAAAATTTCCACTTTTAAACCTTGTAAACCACGTCTGACACGTCCGCTCAGTTGGAGCATGGTCACCAAAAACTTCCACCAAAATGCGTTGACTTTCCGTAGCTTTTTTCTTCATATTGAAGTAATGAAAAAACACTCTCGTTGGTATGAAATTCGACATATTCGAAGTGGCAAAAAACTATGTTGTTTGAGCTTCAACTTTTTGACATATACTGAAAAAGACACGCAATGACAGTAGCTTTCAAACGAATGTTTGGAAATTTTATTCACTGGAATAATAATCAAATTAGGCCATCTGGCCACTTTTGACGTAGGACTACGTCTTTCATTTCTATACCGGGGTGTAAAACCAAAGTTTCGAGAACGAAAGCGTTACGCCGGAGACCGAGATTTTGAGCGTTAATAGCTCCTAAACAACTGAACGAAATGGTATGATAAACACTTCATTTGAAAGATAAAATGTCTACGCGTCATATACTTGTTACTTTTTCATCCAAAAACTTGTTTCAATAGTCTTAAAATTGCTTTCAAAACAGGCTATTGAAATCACCAATCGGTATATAAGCGAGCGCCGCTCGTAAACCCACTCAGTTATGATTGAACAGCGATTGGAGCATGTTGTCGCTGTTGTTGTGAAGCTAATTTCGTTTATCATGAAAACGCTGATGAACGGTGTCACCAAGAGCCTGTTTGTGCACCTAAGGCCAAAAGGGAATCCATCAGGAGGAGAGTGATGCCACGGTTCCGCTTGAAACATCGGAGCAGCCGCCACACACACACACACATACACGCGCGGAATTCTCGTTGCTATCATCGTTGCTGAAAAATAATCTGCCAGTTCCCCTGGGAATTGAAAAATACATTCATGCGAAAGAGTTTATTTTAATGTTTTCTATCCATATAACACTGCAACCAAATACATTTGGTTTTGTGATTTTTCAATCAATCGCAATTAATAGGAAATCTTTTGAATATTTTTTTTCCCATCAGTGGAAAACTTTTGTATCCAATATTGGATGCATAACATGAAAAACGTGAAACATCATCGCGAAAATCAAGTCATTTTCGAGCGATTATTTGTTTTCTACTCATAGAATGCTGCGACCAAATACATTTCGTTTTGGATTTTATCAATCAAGTGCGATCAACGTAAGACCACGTCTTTCGGCAATTTATTAGAGGTGCAATGAATATTTAGGAATTCCCGCTCTACGCGCACTGGCAAACAATGTTTACTCAACAATTTCTCAAACTAGAAATGGGTGTTGTGAGAAAGGATTAGCGAACGCGAAAACGACAAACGGGAGAAAGATACGTTTGGAGGTTGAAGGAAATTGGCAGAAAACTTCTTACTTCTATCATTCAAATAATGTGATTCATACCACATCGTTTTGCCAGAAAGAGATTATTAATGCTCAAAGGAGGAATCGAGTCCTCCGAGGAAATTACCCAGCGCAAATTAGAGTCGACTATCGATTGCGGCATTCGTACACAAATAATTTTATAATGCAGTTTCACCAAAGTGATTTCTTCGGATATATTCACTACATCATGTCATGTATTTCATATTCTTCATTAAGAAATCCATATCCATGGCACCTATCGGTAACGAATTATTATCGAAACCACGATTTTCGCTAAATGCTCCTTTCAGTTCGGCCTGTAAAAAACTTTTCTAAACTCTAATCCATCAAATTTGGAGCCCTGAAAAGGGCCGTTGATTATATGCTAAGCTAATATAGCACGCTCTCCTCGGATACGATGGGCCAGCTGAATGTCCTTGGGCATGATGTGACGTGTTTTGCATGGATAGCACACAAATTGGTATCTTCTAATAAGCCTCCTGCAGCGTCATAACCGCGGAACTTTGGAAGCGCAAGTCAGTTTTGAAGTCCTGAGCAATTCCACGAACCAAATGCTGCAAAGGTAGCTTGCGGATCAGCAATTCGGTCGATATCTGATAGCGACGAATTTCATGCGAAGTTCCCGGTCGATGACGATGTGGCTTCTTCACGCTTCCTGCGGCTGATGCGCTTATCCGAGCTGACATCGTGTGCCTTACCACCGAATGACTAACGAGCTGTCTGCGAAAGACTAACGAGCTCGAGTCCTCACGGTGCGAGAGTAGAGTAAGAAATGAACGAAAGCAAAGGAAGCGTCATTTTATAAACCATAAAAGTATAGAATCTAAATCCCACCCTTATTATATTCGTGAGTATACAGTAAGCTTATACAATAAAGAGGGTGGGGTTTACATTCGATTCTTTTATGTTTTATAAAATGACACTTCCCTTGCTTTCGTTCATTTCTTACTCTACTCTCGCACCGTGAGGACTCGTTTCATCGGGACTAAGCAGACACCTCGTTAGTCTTTCGGTGGTAAGGCACCACGAAAGCAGCTCGGATAAGCGCATCAGCCGCAGGAAGCGTGAAGAAGCCACATCGTCATCGACCGGGAACTTCGCATGAAATTCGTCGCTATCAGAAGTCGACCGAATTGCTGATCCGCAAGCTACCTTTGCAGCATTTGGTTCGTGGAATTGCTCAGGACTTCAAAACCGACTTGCGCTTCCAAAGTTCCGCGGTTATGACGCTGCAGGAGGCTTATTAGAAGATACCAATTTGTGTGCTATCCATGCAAAACGCGTCACATCATGCCCAAGGACATTCAGCTGGCCCATCGTATCCGAGGAGAGCGTGCTATATTAGCTTAGCATATAATCAACGGCCCTTTTCAGGGCTCCAAATTTGATGGATTAGAGTTTAGAAAAGTTTTTTACAGGCCGAACTGAAAGGAGCATTTAGCGAAAATCGTGGTGTCGATGATAATTCGATACCGATAGGTGCCATGGATATGGATTTCATAATGAAAAATATGAAATATATGACATGATGTAGTGAATATATCCCCATATCGAAGAAATCACTTTGATGAAACTGTTTACCGTTTGTCGTTTTTAATTGTTGGGAAAGGGCATTATTTCTGCTGACTAAATTCCAAGAAAAAATCCATTCCTTCTTTAAGTGTGATTCATTCTGCTTCGGATCAACGGAACAGTATGATAATCATTTCATACAAAAGATAAAATGTCCAAGAGTTATATGATTGCTATTTATTGAGTCGAAAAATTGTTTCAATAGCTTAATGATAGCTTCGAAAACAGGTTATTGAAATCATTCGTATCCGTGTGTAGCGCGTCCACTTGGAAACCCATTAATCTTATTGGAATGTGAGATGGGGAAGCTCATACTTACGTCTATGCATTATGCTGTACACTACAGACTTTTTTTCTCCGTACTGATTAAGAAGCCGACCGAACTATCGGTCGACAAGTCAGTCTGCAGTCGGCGCGGGCTCTTAATTTCGTTTTTGCAGGCCGAACCGAAAAAATTTCAGTCGAGTTAACTCTTTTTTACAGTAATGCTTTTGAATCCGGACACTTTGCATTACATTCAATATCATACCACAGCCATAACATTTTTTTTCATGTTGAATTTATGCGATTAATAGTTGCTAATATAGTTACTGATAGTTTCTTGATAGTTACTATTCAATCGCATTAATTCAACATGCAGAAAATGTTGTGGCTGCGGTATGGTATTAAATGTAACGCAAAGTGTCCGGATTCAAATACATTACTGTATACTTACTTCGATGTTATTCGTTTCTCTCTCAGGGCAAGCAACGAATATAATAAGGGTGGGGTTTAGATTCTATACTTTTATGGTTTATAAAATGACGCTTCCTTTGCTTTCGTTCATTTCTTACTCTACTCTCGCACCGTGACGACTCGTTTGTTTGGGACCAAGCAGATAGATAGTTAGTCTTTCAGTGGTAAGGCACACGAAAGCAGCTCGGATAAGCGCACCAGCCGCAGGATAGGTGAAGAAGCCACATCGCTATCGACCGGGAACTTTGCGTGAAATTCATCGCTATCGGAAGTCGACCGAATTGCTGATCCGCAAGCTACCTTTGCAGCTTTTGGATCGTGGAATTGCTCAGGACTTCAAAACCGACTTGCGCTTCCAAAGTTCCGCGGTTATGACGCTGCAGGAGGCTTATTCGAAGATACAAATTTGTGTGCTATCCACGCAAAACGCGTCACATCATGCCCAAGGACATTCAGCTGGCCCATCGAATCCAAGGAGAGGGTGCTATATTAGCTTAGCATATAATCAACGGCCCTTTTCAGGGCTCCAAATTTGATGGATTAGAGTTTAGAAAAGTTTTTTCCCTGGGAATTGAAGAATACATCCATGCGAAAGAGTTTATTTTAATGTTTTCAAATTATATGGCGAACACAGCGACCAAATACATTTGATTTCGTAATTTTTCAATCAAGTGTAATTAGCTGGAAAGCTTCTGAAGATTATTCTTTCCCATCAGTAGGATATTTTCGTATCCAATATTGGATGCATAACATGAAAAACGGAAAATGTTTCGTATCGCGAAAATTATATAATTTTCAATCGATTATTGCTCAGTCGCCGAAATTTTCATACTCAGAGAGTTCATTCTCCTCCAGTTTGCCTTCCAAATTGCCATCGTAAACCACACCTTCTCTCGATTCAATCACGCACGAAAAGCATACTGAAATGATATTCAACATCGTTACTGAACGAGCTGAACGGCGAGGGATCGAGGGATTCATTACCTGGCCTGACCTGACCTGAAATGCAATCAGTTTGTTTTAACTGTGAGGGAGCGCAGAAAAGCCGATGCTGATACTCTCGTGACCAAGAGAGTATCAGCATCGAAATACGGTTCCTCGGGAAGACATAGAAGCAGCCGCCACACACACACACACACACATACACGCGCGCAACTCTTTTCATTTGCTGGTTATCGAGAGGAAACCTGGAAAGAAATGATCGTTGCTGAAAAATAATCTGCCAGTTCCCCTTGGAATTGAAAATTACATTCAAGCGAGTTTATTTTAATGTTTTCTATCCATATAATACTGCGACCACATACATTTGGTTTTGTGATTTGTCAATCAAGTGCAGTTAGCAGGAAAGCTTCTGAAGATTATTCTTCAGAACAAGGTTTTTTGTATCCAATATCGGATGCATAAAACCTTGAGTCTCCAACGTAACACTCTCGTTTTTTAAGTCACCCAAATATTTATTTATTCATTCATTCAGGATGGATTTAGATTCAACTTCAAACAAATGATCTCTAAATCAACGATAGTCCTACGTCACCCTTGCGGTTATACCATAGATATAACCCACTTCCTGTTTTTTGAATCAGAATACAAATTTTCGTTTCACTTTATATGGACGTTAAAATGTGATTATGTACACGGGTAACGAGATTCGTGTCAGGGGGAGTTGTAGTGTGGATTGAAGTCAGATTGAACGAAGAGGCAGATTTGCGTTCTTTAGTCATGTCAATTAGAATAACCATTTTCAAGAATAAGTCATCAGTCATCCTTGATCTTAACGCTAATTAATTTATTTGTAGCCAATTCAAATCATGTTGACGGCGAATGTCAAACTAGTCCTAGTCGAGGCGAAGCCACTGAGAAGAGAGTCGGTCATCATTTTTCATCTTCGATGATTTCGGACCCTGTCTCTTTCAACATTTCATGGTTTAGACTGTGCCATTTCATGTGAACTCAATCTTTTGAGTTAAGTTATGATTACTTGTTAGATTTATATGACACCCAAAACGATAACGTTGATGTCATAAGCAGACTTACAAGACTTAAACCGGGTTTAGATGTTGTCAGTTACTCGGTTGCGAGTAAACACCAAACGATCCGAAGAATTACGAACGCACCCGCACCACGAAATTTGACATTTGATTTGTATTTATGGGGCCCGCAATGAAGTAACTGATAAGGTCTAAACCCGGCTTTACATAAAGCACATTCCAGTATTAGTTCACATCAATTCTTACGTATGTTAATTCTTTGCAGTCGTATGTCTGCTCTCTACCATCACAGCACGGAACCATACTAATCCTATACTTTAAACAGCCATGTATCATTTGATGATGATGACCCACCTCATACCCTTACAAAGGTATTTATATTTAACCAAATTAAGATATCAGTATTATAAAACAAAAAAGCGAACTGACTCTGTTGCAGGCATGAATTTCTATTAAAAGAACATCATAAATAGGCAAAAACTTTAAAAGAAAAACAATGGTCCTATCCTTATCGACATTATCATAATGATAATCCCAACTTCAGACCCAAAGTTTTTTTAAGGCATGTCAAGAAAATTTCCAAACCAATTTCCAATTTTACACTTTTTTAAACGAATCCTAATGTCTTATTAACCTGTTAACACCTGTTAATCAACCGGGGAATTTTTCGTCAAAGAAAATTCTTCCGGCTTGCACTGTGGTCACGCGTATTCTAGAGCTTGCCACTCCAGAGTACACTCAAGGCGTGTTATTCGGCATAGAAATCTCAACCAAGTACTACTAATGAAAATGACGCAAGTAATGCTAGGTTGAGAAGACAAAAGTTTCACTGGAACGTTAGTGCCATCGAAAAAGAAGATCATATCAGGGTATTCTCCTTCGTGAACATTTCGTGAAAATATAATTTTTATATGATACATTAGATTAAAACACAGTGTTCAGTGAATACAAATTCAAAGTCCGCAAAAAAATAGATCTTGTTTATCTTTCAAAATCTTACGTATAACATGTACACTAAGGTGTCAATGAATGTATGGGAAAAAATTGACCCAATAATTTAAAAAAGTTACCCCATACAAAATTTTCATCACCTCGAAAAAAAACACCCTATGCAATATTTTAACTCAATCGGACTCAAGGGAGAGTGGCGCAAAATGGTCAATATTTGAGTTTTTTGAAAATCAAAAAATCACCCAAGGGGGAAATCGGGGTTTTCAAACAAAAAGGTTTGGATGCCAAATGTCTTAAAATTGCATGAAACGTCGAGATCTACTGTCATCTGTAAAAAAATTGTCAAAATTCTACACTCTGGGACTTAATCTTCTTTTCCGGAATACGAAGCAAAACGTATGGTTTAGGGCGCCAATAAAAATGATCATCCCGATTCAAATGGAACTTCATGAGAAATGTTGATTTACACGATAAAATACCCAAAACAAAATATTAGCTCAATCGAACTTCAATTACTAGTGACACAGACGTTAAAATTGAATTTTTTGAAAGCCTTTTCGGCTTTCACCGAAAATCGGGGTTTTCAAAAAAAAATTGGTGCCAAATGTCTTAAAATTGCTTGACACTTGGAGATTTACAGTTAGATCAAAAGGACTTATCGGCTGAACTCGAGAGGATCGGACTCAGGTCAGTTCAAATTTATGAAATGAAGCGGCACAACCAAACTCGAACGTACCGTGACCAACTTGATCTCGTCTATTTCGCCAAGAACTCGACAGGCCTAAAGGACCTCCAGAGTATCCTGATGCTGTTCCCTTTTGTAATCGAGTGGGATCACTACATACCGGTCCACAGATACGTTACCCAATACTCGAAATGTTTCATGTTTGGGCATAGCACATGAAACTGCCACATGACATCTCACAGCTTTAATTGCGGCAAAACCCACGACGCTGACGCATGTGAACACATGAAGGACGCGCAGACGTCCCTGTCTGCACGAATTGCGGAACTGGTCACAAACCCACCAGCAGTGCGTGTCCGAAGAGGGCAGAGTACATCGAAATCCGAAAGTGTGCCTCCTTCAATAATTAATCAGGATGAAAGCGCAACCCACGTTCATCAGCAGTCAACGATGTGTACTTCCTGCGCTTCAACAAAACCGTGCAGCTTCAAATCTGCCCTCGCTTCCACTCAACAATCTACGAAACCGTGTTCGCCCCCACTGCAAGGCTTATAGGCGCAGCATTGCAGTAGAATCAAATCTCCCTCCCGGGTCTCTCGTACTCACGTGTAACAATAAAACTTTGGAAGAAATCTTATTAAAAGATGATTTGATGGCCAATATGATTTGTGACCAATATTCCGTATACCAGAATATATGACTATACTAGGTAGATGAGAAGCATCAAGCGAAGGTCAACCCGCTGTAACGGAAACGGTATGATCCTGCACGATGATTTCCAAGAAGCAGAGTACACCATTCCACCAATGAATTCCAAAAGAGCAGAGTACACAAAGTCCGGATGGTTCCACCCGGTTGAGCCGATCCGGTATCCACGCGACCATCGACATATTTATCACAAACGCGACAAATATCTCGGAACCTGTCATCTTCCAAGAGCTCTCTGATCACTATCCGGTGGCAATTGAAGTAGGCTAGTCCGTCAACAGATTCCAGGCTTCGCGACACAACTACCACTACGTCGACTGGTCACAGTTCCAGAAGTGCGTCGACACCGATATAGACTATGACATTGTACCCGAATCAACCGACGACATCGACCGTTATCTTCAGGTCATCGTCGAGGCGATCTACCGGGCAAGAAACCGACACGTTCCGGCTTCCAGAGTGGTGAGTAACTCCCTGAACCATTCCTCCACTCGGATCGCCGGATTCGATCACGTTTCTGGTAATTACCACTGCCGAAAAGACAAATGCGCTTGGTCAACAGTTCGTGGATTCTCGCAGTCTTGGTCGCTCCATGTTGAGTCCCCACGAGCCTGATACTCCCATCGTTCTAACCGAGGAATCGAGAACAACGGCTGATGAGGCGATAGCTGCGATCCGTAACACAAGAAATATGAAGGCCGCCGGGTTTGACGGAGTGCTCAACATCGAGTTGAAAAACTTGAGCGTTGGTTCCTTCGAGCACTTCCGATTTTCAACAAGTGCTTGGAGCTTGGCTACTTCCTGTCTCGCTGCAAACTAGCCAAAATAATACCGATCCACAAACCAGGTAAAAACCCTACCAGTGCCAAAAGCTATCGCCCCATCAGACTCTTGTCGTCTACCTTAAAGCTGTTTGAAAAATTGGTTTTAAGTCGTTTACCAGGCGAAAAGGCGTTCGACAATGTCTGACGCAATGGTCTTGTGTTTAAGCTACTACGTTTCATTTTCCCGATCTTCCACGTCAAGTTCATCGGAAATGGACTTTCCAGGTCTCTAAACAACATGCTCTCCAATATGTTCAACAACATATCGGGCACACGTACATAGCATCGAAGACTGCAACATGCCAATTATGATAACACTTGTAATACTAACCTCGAGCCAACCGCGAGTAATCGGTTACATATTACTAACATAGTTGTAAGCAAACATTGTCGAAATATTGAACTACCGGCCCCGTTAGGTTGACGCCATATGAGCCTTAATAAAAATATATATTTTGGAAAAAAAAATAGCGGGAGGTCCACAGGGCAGCTTCCTAGATCCTATCCTGATTAATACGTTGAGCCCCGATTTTTTCTTGCTGCGCTTTCCATTCAGCCCGCATCAAGAACGTTTGCACAATATCAGTGTCGGTCCCAGCTTCCAGAGATACTTATTGCATAAATAGAAAATAGTGTTCACATATTGTAAAACATCCGAAAACAAACCGTATATATTTTTTTTTATTTTGTAACTGTCAGTTCCAGTCAGTCAGCGGTTTTCTACCGAAAAGCTCAACGTCGGCCCCTAGGGCCCCCAGGGACGCGGGGCTCAAAGTGTAAATCTATACATCTAATGTTCCTCCCCTACCTGATGATGGCGTGCTGTCGATGTTCGCTGATGACACCGCTATCATCTACAAGGGTCGAGTAATAGTAGTAGTAGTAGTAGTAGTAAAAGTAGTAGCAGTAGTACAGGGTGGGCCATTTAAAGTGGAAGGATTTGTTTTTGCAATAGCAAAGTAAAGAAGTGGAATTTAAAAAAAAAAGACGGGTGGGTAATGTCGGGGACATAACCGGAGTGACGTAGGACTATACAAAGGGGACAGCTTTTGTTAAATATATATTTTAAATATATTGTTTTATTTTCAACTCCTACGTGAATACCTACCTATCTAACTGAAAAATGGATTAGTTTACTGTTTACTCTTTATGAATATGTTGAGGGTTGAAAAGAACCTTTGGTGTTGTGTTTTTGTTATCACTCGATATTCCCATCTTGTTCGGTTAAACCTTCCTGTTTAGCTATTGCGTTTGCCACTCGCCACAGCTTTCACAGTTGGAAAATTTCTTCGTATCCAGCTTGTGACATATTGTTCAGTAAATTACATTTAATGCGACGTGCCGGAGAAGCACTTTGCCACTCACTGAAACTAATTGTTGCCTTGATGAGCGCCGAACCGAAGCTGCTCTGTTCTTGAGGCGGGTTTTCTGATTGTCGTGAGCAGCTTTGCAAGCCAACTCGAGCACTCCGACGGCCGAAACTCTATAATCGCTGTTAGGTATACTGGTGCTCCGGCACCAATCCGTTCGGCCTAGTTACCCTTGCGGAGCAATCAGTGAATGCGACCAACAGCGAACTGGAGACCTGCACGGTTCGAGTGAGACTTTGCCTTTCCCTTAACTTGTCCTCCTTTGTTACGTCCACGATGCCGATGCCGTACAACCACACGGGTTTACGGTTTGAAAGAAAATAAGATATTTTTTTGGGGTCCGCGTATTTTATACTCTAGCGGTACACACTCACAGGATAGAGTCAAATCGGCAGACTCAGCCAGAAGGGGGAGTCCAACGAGACGAACGAATGAGCGTTAAAATGGAGCGATGACAAAAAAATACATTCATTACGATTTGTTCGCTCGTTGGATTCACATGTAGGCTAAAAAGGGTCCTTTTCAGGATCACAAAATTATCTTCAATCTAAAGAGTTTATTGTTTTGTTGTCACTCGATATCCCCATCTTGTTCGGCTAAACCTTTCTGTTTAGCGATTGCATTTGCCACTCGCCTCAGCTTTCACAGTTGGAAAATTTCTTCCCATCCAGCTTGTGACATATTTTACAGTAAATTACATTCAATGCAACGTACCGAAGCGCCACTCAGTGTCGCATTGGAGGCGATTTTAACCTGTAATTGAACATTTGCGATGACAGTGGTACAGTGTCGACTTTCAATGTGCGGTCATAATTTGGATCTCTATGTTTACAAAAATGTCCAACTAAATAAGTCGCATTACATTTCCGTCCAATTAGCTAAATGTCGAACTAATTGTAAATTACTGTACTTTCAATCTGGAAACAATTTAAGAGTTGGTGAAAATTGAATAATCTTGAAAGTCCCCAACTATCAATAAGCTCAGAACTACTGCCAAATTCACATACTTATCAGATCCTGGCAAACAAATTATGAAAACATCAATTTGTGTTTTATTATTATTTTGGATAATGTTTTAGAACGCATTGAACTTTATTTCCTAAACTCTTTTTTGCAAGATTTAATGGTCCTGAAAAACGCCTTGTTTTATGGAATGGTTCCAATTTAGAAAACTTAGTACTCGTGGTTTTGAAAAAAAAACCATTTCGAACGCCCTCGATGCCGCCTTGTTCTGGATTTGCCACCAAAGCAGATTGTAAAAAGAACAAACTTTTTTCTTCTGCTACCTGCTGCCGTTTTGCGATTGCGTTTGCCACTCGCCACTCGCTGCAACTGCCTGTTGTTGTCTTGATGTGTTCTGTTCTGAATGCGGTTTTTCTTATCGTCGCGAGCAGCTTTACCAGCCAACTCGATCACTTCGGCGGCCGAAACTATATAACGACGGCTAGGTGGACTGGTGCACTGGTACTAACGCGCTCGGCCTAGCTACCCTTGCGGGGAACTCCATATCAACACGGTTCGAGCGGGATTTTGCCTTTCCCTTCACTTTTCCTCCTTTACCATGTCCAGACATGGGTGCTTGGGTTGGTTTGTTGATGTGTTGTGATGCGAACCGATGTGGTGTACGGTTTGAATGAGAATGATCGTTACGGCAGCGGAGCGGGGATTTTTAAGCTGACTGGCTGGCTCGAGAATTACGCATGTGTGAGACTGCGACCAATGTTTCGTTCATTTTTTTCTTTTTCCTTTCCAATCGTGCTTCATTCTATTTCGCTGCTGCTCTGGTTGCCCGTTTTGGTCGGTACGATTTGAGGAGCATAAAATGAACCAATCAAAAATGGGCACATAGTGAATTTTGAGAATGCTTGATATTTCACAATTATTCAATTATTTATCTCAAGAAAAATGAAATGTTATTCGTTCTGATAGATGCGTAGATATATTTCCTATCAATTGATGCAAAAACCTTTGCGATCTATTGAGAAATGCTCGAGTTATAAGCGTTCCAAATATTGCATTTTTTCCTACTTGTTCAGTGCCTAGATTTCCATTTCACCCCTTATATCTTCCGGTTAGACGTAGTCCTACGTCAAAACCAACAGTAAATACAGGGACGAATGACCTTCGGATTAAAGTTCTTTAAAATAAGAACAGAGCAGCAGGAAATACATAGCTCATCATGTTGCTCCTTAGTTATTTTTCTATACAATGCAGATGTAACGTCAGTCAATTTTCAACATCAGTTATCAACCAAAGAAAGCAGTTCTTGCTACCGAGAAAATTCGTTAATGCCATCCTGCATACAATGTGAAGCCATTTTTAATTCGGAAACCATGCATGGGTTTGTGAAAACTGAATGATCAATTTAAAAGACCCCAACCACCAATAAGTTCAAGAACAAGCATAACCAAAATAAATCAGTTTATATTATATGTCATATTATGTCACTTTAGAATGCATTGGTATTGTGAAAAACTTTTAATAACTCTTCTTTGAAAGGTTTAATGGCCCTGAAAAGCGCCGTGTTTTACGGTGGCTGGTTTTGCCACCAAAGCAGTCTGTATAAACAAACGTTTTCCTTCTTCTACCTGCTGCCGTTTTGCGATTGCGTTTGCCACTCGCTGAAACTAGTTGTTGCCACCGAACCGAATGTGCTCTGTTCTGTAGGCTGGTTTTCTTATTGTCGTGAGCAGCTTCGCAAATCAACTCGAGCACTCCGGCGGCCGAAATTCTATAACCGCTATTAGGTATACTGGTGCTCCGGCATCAATCCGTTGATGCGATGTGATGTGAAACGATGCCATACAACCACACTGATTTACGGCTTGAAAGAAAATGAGATATTTTTTGGGGTCCGCGCGTTTTGTACTCTAGCGGTACACACTCACAGGATAGAGACCAATCGGCAGACTCAGCCAAAGGGGCGAGTCTAACGAGACGAACGAATGAGCGTTAAAAGGCAGCGATGGCAAAAAAATACATTCATTACGATTTGTTCGCTCGTTGGATTCACATGCAGGCTAAAAAGGGTCCTTTTCAGGATCACAAAATTATCTCCAATCTGAAGAGTTTATTGTTTTGTTATCACTCGATATCCCCATCTTGTTCGGCTAAACCTTTCTGTTTAGCGATTGCGTTTGCCACTCGCCACAGCTTTCACAGTTGGAAAATTTCTTCCCATCCAGCTTGTGACATATTTTACAGTAAATTACATTCAATGGCACGTCGCATTACCACCACTCAGTGTCGGATTGGAGGTAATTTTAACCTGTAATTGAACATTTGCGATGACAGTGGTACAGTGTCGACTTTCAATGTGGGGTCATAATTTGGACCCCGAACTCTATGTTTACAAAAATGTCCAACGAAATATGTCGCATTACATGTCCGTCCAATTAGCTAAATGTCGAACTAATTGTAAATTACTGTACTTTCAATCTGGAAACAATTTAAGAATTGGTGAAAATTTAATAATCAGGAAAGTCCCCAACTATCAATAAGCTCAGAACAACTGCCAAATTCACATACTCATCAGATCTTGGCAAACAAATTATGAAAACATCAATTTGTGTTTTATTATTATTTTGGATATTATTTTAGAATGCATTGAACTGTATTTCGTAAACTCTTTTTAGAAAGGTTTAATGGCCCTGATAAGCGCCGTGTTTTATGGAATGGTTCCAATTTAGAAAACTTTGTACTCGTGGTTTTGAAAAAAACCATTTCGAACGCCCTCGATGCCGCCTTGTTCTGGATTTGCCACCAAAGCAGTTTGTATAAAGAACAAACTTTTTTCTTCTGCTACCAGCTGCCGTTTTGCGATTGCGTTTGCCACTCGCCACTCGCTACAACTGCCTGTTGTCTTGATGTGCACCGAACCGAATGTGTTCTGTTCCGAATGCAGGTTTTCTTATCGTCGCGAGCAGCTTTGCCAGCTAACTCGATCACTTCGGCGGCCGAAACTATATAACGCCGGCTAGGTGGACTGGTGCACTGCTGCACTAACGCGCTCGGCCTAGCTACCCTTGCGGGGAACTCCAGACAAACACGGTTCGAGCGGGATTTTACCGTTCCCTTCACTTTTCCTCCTTTGCCATAACCAACCATGGCTGCTTGTGTTGGTTTGTTGATGTGATGTGATGCGAAACGATGTGGTGTACGGTTTGGATGAGAATGAGCGTTACCGCAGCGGAGCGGGGATATTTAAGCTGACTGGCTGGCTCGAGAATTACGCATGTGTGAGACTGCGACCAATGTTTCGTTCATTTTTTTCTTTTTCCTTTCCAATCGTGCTTCATTCTATTTCGCTGCTGCTCTGGTTGCCCGTTTTGGTCGGTACGATTTGAGGAGCACAAAATGGACCAATCAAAAATGGGCACATAGTGCATTTTGACAATGCTTGATATTTCACAATTATTCAATTATTTATATCAAGAAAAATGAAATGTTATTCTTTATGATAGATGCGTAGATATATTTCCTATCAATTGATGCAAAAATCTTTGCGATCTATTGAGAAATGCTCGAGTTATAAGCGTTCCAAATCTTGCATTTTTTCCTACTTGTTCAATGCCTAGATTTTCATTTCACCCCCTATATCTTCCGGTTAGACGTAGTCCTACGTCAAAAATTTTGAAATTCATTTATTTTGGTCCAAGGAGATTTGTTCTAACTACTTTTTGATTATGATATCTATTATGATATCTCGTAAATGACCGCCTCTGGCCTTGACCACAAAATGTGCCCTTTTTTCGGCATTTTCCATCACTTTGCCCAATGTTTCGGCCGATATGGCAGCAATTTCTTGTCGGATATTGTCTTTCAGCGCAGCCAGGGTCCTTGGTTTACCAGTGTATACCTTGGATTTTAAATATCCCCATAAAAAAAGTCAGGAGGCGTCAAATCAGGTGATCTCGGTGGCCAGTCATAATCGCCGTTTTTCGATATTAATCTTCCGGGGAACATTTCGCGCAATAATTTGGTCGTGGCAGCCGCTGTATGGCATGTAGCGCCGTCCTGTTGGAACCAGTAATTGTCCAATTCATTTTCACGAACAAATGGCAATAAAAAATCGGTTATCATTGTCCGATAACGCGACCTGATGTCGATGGAGTCTCTGCAACACTGGCTCGAACGGCATCAATATTCTCGTCGAAACGTCTTGGTCGTTGTCTGGACAGATGACTGGCATTACCAACACTACCAGACGATATAAATTTGGCATATAATCGACGCATAGTGTTGTCTCCAGGCGATGTTTTAACTTTATTTTATTTTTCCACGCACGTTTAGTTAACACAATTGAGAAGTTATTTTGAATGTACAGCTGAACAATTTCAGCGCGTTGTTTAGTTGTGTATTGTTCCATGGTTAAAATTGTACTGAAATGACGCTTCCAACGCGGTATGGCATTTGTTAATCTGACATCTCTGTCAAAAGTTATGGGGTTGCCAGATGCTTCCACTTTAAATGGCCCACCCTGTAGTAGTAGTAGTAGTATTAAAAGTAGTAGTAGTAGTAGTAATAGTTGTTGTTGTAGTAGCAGTAGTAAAAGTAGTAGTAGTAGTAAAAGTAGTTGTTGTAGTAGTAGATGTAAGTACATATCCAACGCCATTATGTTCACGAAAAATTATGAATTGAACAAACAGGAAAAACTAAATCAATAAATGAAACCGGGTTAATTTCATGAATACTCCAAATTACGTGAAAACAATTGGTCTGAAATCAACGTTTATTTCAAATAAGTTTTTAATAACAAAACAGTTCATAAATAAATAGATAAATAAATACTTTCATCGTTCACATCCGTTTACCCAGGCGACATGCATCGAAAAACGAAAGTGTCACACAGACGGCGATCCAATCAACATTCAAATCACGCGCCTTTTCCGTACCCTATCTTGTTTATAATCGACGCAATTTTCGCCTCCCATTCGAAGTAGTACGACGATACTTCAGGCTGGCCCCTTGCGTAATCATTTTCAGTCTTCTTCTTGTTCAACTCCCTCATTACTATTGCTGTTATCGTCGGTAATCTGGTCGATTCCGTTACTTCCGACATTTTCAGCTCTCTCGGAATGCGATCTCCTGATATTCGTTTTGGTAACATACATTTGGAAAATTCTGACAAGCAAAACAAACAAAATTGGTATATTTGATTACTGAGCACGTAACCAGGTTCTTACTGTTGCAACGGATACGCCTCGTCTATGGCGTCGAACATTCGCTTGGCCCGGCAACTGAGCAGGTTTTCTTCTGGGCAGTAAATTTCATTATCGATGGTGAAAGCTTCCATCGCTTTCAATGCAAAATTAGTTACATCGGTGAGACGCCTGTTGTAGTCATCTATTAAGATTTTTAAATTTCATTTTGTAGCTTTGCAGATTTTTAATTGTGAATAACAAATTCAACTCACGGTGCAAGTCATAGCTGCGTCTGTGATCATGGTCTCCGCTGCTTCCACTATGATCGTCATCGCTCTCGCTGGGCTTCAGTGTTGGAATGAAGAACAAAAGACAAAGCAACGCAATGAATTTTACAATTTTTTTGAAAATCACTATCTTTAGCAAAATTTTGGCAAGTGTGAACCAGTTGAATTTGAATTTGATTTTGTTGAGAAGCCACGTTTCGGGGCTCAAATACGGTACTCCATGACTGGCAGGAGCAGGCGGTCCATATGCCGGAGCAGGTGGGCCGTATGCCGGAGCAGGTGGCCCGTATACGGGTTTAGGTGGACCATACGCCGGTTTCGGTGGCGCTCCATATCCTGTCGGAGGAACGTTGTAACTGTTGGAGGGTGTGAAACTGTACTCGTACGACGAAACCGGAGGTGCACCATTGTAGTCTTCGCGAGCTATTCGAACGTGATCTAGAATAGAAATATTTCCGTAAGACTCTTAGGAATTAAGTACAGCTAGAGTCGAGAGAAGTTTTTCAGAATATCTATAGTATCGAAAGCTAAATTACTCTTCTTAAGATATTTTTTAAAAACTCTTCATTTGCGAAACTATATTCAGGGTTACGTTGGCACCCAACCATGTTCCAGTTAGTTTCCTTATAAAGCCATAACTGATATTTTTGGAATGAATTTCAATTGTCCTTTTCTATCTGGATAACATAAATGTGGACATTTCTCCATTTTTTGAACAAATCGGAAAATAATTTAATTGCGCTTAAATTTTATTTTAAGTTTGCTTCTATTTTCTATTCAATAGTTTGAAATTGATAGAAATGTTAGTTTCATAAATGAAAGCGGTTTGTTCGCAATTGATTGCTTGATCGTTTTGATTTGTTCTCCAACACTTCCCGTGAAGTTATTTGTATAGCTGTTTAGATTCATTCATATTCCATTTACGTTGTTATTACGTTATATTACGTTTCTTATTCTTTATCGTTGAGACTTTCATATATCCTCTCCTCTTATGAGACTCCTGTGCTGTGCTCGTCTCAGCAAAAATGGCCTAATAAGTGGCGCGATATGTGTTTATAATGAACTTATTACCAAAATTATTGATTTTACATACTGATACGGGTAAACAATTAAAATTTTTCATATCACGAGAATTTCAGCATATTTACACATTGAGTTCTCTTCCCTGGCCGTTTGGTGAAGATGTCCGATTGCCAAGACCCCAGGCCAATGGTGGTGACTACCCGTCGTTCGAAGATGCTGACTGTTCTTCTTCCCTTTATCGCGAAGGGGAACAAATAAGAATCTTTGGATCACATTTCTTTCATTGAAATTTTAAAATACAAATTGACCACAAGTACTTCCGCTGGTCCCGTAAAAGCTCCAGAGGTTCCCGTATTTCAGGTAAACACAAACAATATGTTCGACCGAATTGCGGATATCGCACAGATCGCAAAGGAAATGAAAGGATCTGCTGTTGAAGTTGTGTGATACTTTCAGTGGCCGGTTCTTAGCCTGAACAGGATCGCTGCTCCCTCATCGCTATCACGTCTTCGAACCTGGTTATGGATCATTTGATTATTCGAAAGAACAGCCTCGCTTCATCGGACCATTTTCCTGAGATAAAATCGACAGCTCGTAAGTTGTTTCTGACGGTATTTTCCACTCGGACCTCCGTCATCCTTCATTGACTTCAAACTAAAGCTGTTTAGCTATCGGTGGAAGGTTGAAGTGTCTCACCTACTGTAACAGTATTTTTGTTAAGACAGTCAGGTGCGTCTCCTCACCTTGGCCAGCCAAAAACCTCGTTCGACAACCCACTTACCGATAGCATTGATAGCTGCCTAGATCTTGATGCTTGATGCGCCTGGAGCTTATGTACCCAACTTTCACCTCGGAGGTTCGGTTTGTTGCGAGATTTTTCACAAAGCTTTTTTTTCAATTGCTGTCTACCCCCCAGTCTGTCAATATCTTCATAACTAGAGGAATCCATGTTCGGTTGTACGTCTTCTCTAGATTTAGGACTACCATCTCCACGTGCTGTCAATTCCAGATACAAAAAATGGGTGGGTTATATCTATGATATAACCGCAAGGTTGACGTGGGACTTCCTTAGCTTAGCAATCATTTTTTTTTATTGATTAAAATTTTGATTGAATGAAACAATTTCCGAATTCGATTGAATTCAACATATTTGTTTTGTGAGTAAAAACATTGTACAATGCCATGTGAGGTCAATTCATGCAATAGATTATGTTCTTCGTTACAAGTAAATTTAATAACAGTCTTTTACGTTTGGTATGATGACATATTGGTTTTGATGTCTGTGTTAGGCAAACACATTTCAGTCAGAACAAAAATACCTTTGCATGTATTTGCAATGCCGATTTCCCCACATACCTTGGTTTAGAAGTCTTTATTAGGTAAACACATTTCAATCGGAACAGAAATACCCCTGAGCTGCATTAATTTGCAATGCCAATTTCCTCAGACACCTTGGTTCTGAAGTCTGTGTTGGGGAAATATATTTCAGTCGGAACAAAAATGCCCCGACTTGCATATATTTACAAAGCTCCCGACTTGCATATATTTACAATGCCAATTTCCCCACGCTCCATGGATTTGAAGTCTGTGTTAGGGAGACACATTTCAGTCGGAACAAAAATACAGCCGACTTTCATGTATTTGCAATGCCGATTTCTCTAACGCTGCTTGGTTTTGAAGTCTGTGTTAGGGAACACATTTCGGTGCGAACGAAAGTCCCCATACTATCATGTGTTGGCAATGCCCATTTCCCCAATGCTGCTTGGTTTTGATGGCTGTGTTGGGGAAACCGTAAATCGGGCCAATCAAAACTAGCTAGTTAGGGCGTTTAGATAGCGCTTAACATTTGACAGTTATTCAGTTGATTATCTAATAAAAAAATAACATTTTATTTATTGCGATAGAAGCGTAGAAACATTCCGTATCAACTGATGCAAACATCCTTCCGATCCAATAAGAAATGATCGAGTTAAGAGCATTCGAAATCTTTCATTTTTTCATGCATGTTCTATGTTTAGGTTTTCATTTTACCCCCCATATACTCCGGTTAGACGTAGTCCCACGTCCCTACAAGTGAAGATCGACTTTGGGGATAGCTAATAGTTGTTCATTTTGCTTGCATCAAAGATTCAGCGTCTCGATTTGATTATCATCAACTTCCCGAACAACCCAATAGAAGTGCATTCAAGACAATATCACATTTCGACGAAGATTGTCTTCGTTGCTAGGGACACTTGCCCAGAGGTACATGTGAAGCATTCATGTATTTACTGTAAAGGTTCCTCAATGTCTTCAGTATAAACCTACAGTGAAATCACCCGACACAGGGAATAAATATTGAGTATGACTTACCGGCTCGACAGTTGTCTGTTGTGAGAGGAAATTATGCCCAATGTATGGCTCACTAGTGCTGCCAGTATATACTATCAACATCACTATTATACTGTCAACTGCGAGGGATAGGACGTTGTGTCTTTCACGCACCTCACAGTACACTCTGTCCAACTTCTATAAGACCACTTTGATTATATTTCATTGCAACACAAATAGTTATAATTTCAACACGAACGAAACTGTAAGTTTGATAACAATAAATGAAATTAATTGCATTTTAATTTTTGCATGTTGTGTGGGGTGGCATGGACACGTTTCTGTGGGGTGAATTGGTCCTACATGTTTGAGGCTTTTCTTTGGTCTAATTGATTCCAGATGCCGCTGAATTACAAGAAGAGGATGGGTAGACAACGTTGGAAGAAGGAGGAGCTTGAAAGAGCAACACAGGCCATCAAGAACGAATTTTATTCGACCAAGCATCGAAAGTGTTTGAAAATGCTCGAACAACAGTGAAAAGATCCATACAGAATTCGAGATGGTATATAATCAATCCAATTTTTCTGGTTGGGAATCTGGCTAATACACCTGGTATCGAACCCAGAATACTTTCACTGATTGTAACATTATCCCAAAAATAAAATAAACATAAGTATGTTTTTTCCGATGAAACACGCACTGGACCAAATCACCTCACAGACGGTCCAAATCTTCCCGCATCAAATTTTAATGTCCAAAACTCATCTTTAGGGGGTCTCCGTAGCCACATTGGTTGCGCGTTCGCTTAGTAAGCGATCGATCGTGAGTTCAAAACTCAGGGCCCCCATTGACCATCTTTGTGTTGTTACAGAATAGCTACGTCCACGCAACAATCATCAGCGATGGAGATCGATCCACGGTCGAAATAAGATCGATTCATCCATACAACTGCTCTGCTCTGCAAGACACATCGGGCTGCTGTACTATAAATAACTCAACAATGATCAATCAACTGTCTCCGCTGTCCGGTGGTCCAACTGGATAATGGAAGAACAGAAAGAATACTCTTACGCCTAAATGGCTACTGTGTGAATGTACCATATGTAATGGTATAGAAGGAATACTGGCGAATGACAACTGTGTAATGTGATAATTATAGATATGATAATGATGTGACATGTACACGATTAAAATTCGGCTCTGTTACATCTAAAATGCTAATGAGCCTTAAATAAATAAATGGGATAAAAAAAAACTCATCTTTTTCATTTTATGATATTTTTGGTAATTTGCAGCTTGATACAATGATTAAACATTATTGGTTGAGAGAAATTAAGTGTAGTTCAGTATACAATGTGCCTTTTTTATTTAGACCGTATTGGTTTGCTTAGGGGGCCAAATTCCCCCATTTCCTCTATGGTTGTACGAAATCGCTGCAAAACTGAAAAGCAGAGCTGCTATGTTCTTATTATGGCTTATTCTGTGCAATTGCATATCATAGGGCGCTTTTGAACGTTAAGTAGTGTAGTGAAATAGCACTATGCGTGCCCGACGGAAGCATATTTGTTTGGCTCACTCTGTTGAAAATTAAATCTTAGGTGAATGGGTAATATTCACCTAATTTCATTTGTTCAGTTCCTGAAGAGAAGCGAAAACTGCATCACAACCCTCACACCTAGTAGAGAGGCTTACCAACGAGGAGCAGGCAGTTATTTTCCAACCAAGAAGCACTCAACAACAGTCTAATCTAGAGATGAAACGGATATTAAGTAACGGATATTAGAAAAAAAAACAAAAATTTCTCATTAACAGAAGATAAATCATAACCAGAACTTGTAATGCTTGTTGATTCTTTTTTGATTAGTATTTAATTAAGTGTACCCTCTCTCAGATTATCATCCCTGAAGTTCTTAGTTTTTTAATCTTGAATACAAATAATTGGTTGATGTTATTTGCTTATTGAAATTATGTGGCACAAAATCTGTCTGGAAGGCCATGGTTATCGTAAGAGACAGTCAATGCAGAGAATCGATCAAAGCAAAAGCAAGAATTAAGCAGAACTTTCCGAATAATGAATAATAAATAATGAGCCTTGTACAAAATTTATTGGAATTTTCAAAACTGCCTTCTGATTTGGGGTTAAAAGCGTTATTGAACAATTATTTATTAGGAAATGAGAAATTTTTCATTCTATCAAAACGTTTTCCTGTAATAAAATGACCTACTGGAACGTTCTTGGAATCAAATGAATGCTGATTGATGAGGTTAATTGGATTTACTATTGACTTGCTTAATAAAACACTGTGTTAATCTGCAAAATCTTTAAAAAAATAAAAAAAATCGTTTTTTTTCTTTCCAATACTGTTATCCATCACACCTACACAGAAAAAAATAGAAGTATTACAAGTATTACATCACAAAACTTAAAGCTTAAGCTTTAAAATGATGTATACCCCGTTTTCATGCGTCGGTTTGCACAAAGTTCCAGCGTTTCTAAAATTACCTAAAAACTTCGACTTCGCCCTCCGTTCCCATAATTTTTGTCGAGTGTAAAATCAACGACATAGTATTTCATACTAGAAATAAGATTTAGAGGCATTGTTTTATTCAAAAATTATTATTGAAGTATTATTTGAATTCTATTAACACTTTTTCCATGTGACACCGACTATTTCTATAATAGGTACACTTATTACGAAACTCCAGGAACACTATTACCAAAATGGGTACATGTAAGTGACATTTTCAAACATGTTTTTATACAATTTAGTCAATTAATCATCGATATATCAGTGAGAATTTCCAAAAACAGAGTTCAAATTCCTAGAAAAAGTATATTTTTGTATACTTTTGAATTAAAATATAGTATTTATTCGCCAATTTCTGCAGGTTGGTTACATATATTAATTGGAACATTTACCCTACTTCTACCAAAACTCGTCATTAAAATAAACTTAAATTTATTTTCAGATACAATTTTCGCTCAAGATTCATGATTCACTTGCAAACAACACATTCCTCAGTTACATGGGATACATGTTTGCAGAAAATTAAATTTTCAATCTAAATTTTTATTTTCAATGCGCGTTATTCCTTGACCAAATATTTCAGAAAGGAAAACGGGACACGTAAGCAAAAAACAATTTCAAAAATTCATATAGTTTTAAGAATTTTATTGATTTAATAAAACCGAGAACAAATACTCTTAAATGTACTCGCTTTGTTCTACATAACGATGACTTTGCAAAGAAGGTTATGATTTTTGGAAATTTTATCATGAAATTTGTCACATTTCAGATCAAAGTTCTGTTCGGCATTTAAAATAGCGTTTATGGTTTAAACATTGAGTAGCTACAATACTGGGTCCGAATATTGATCATTGGGAAAAGTCCTTTCAACAGATGCGGTTCTACAAGGCAAACACAAAATATCATCAGTAAGCCTTACCGAGTACCTTACAATCTGGAAATTCGTTTTCCAATTCTGAAAATATTTATTTGCTCCACTTTTTTTAGATGCCATTAATTATAGTTCCAGTGATTTATATGATCAGGATTTTTTTTTACTAATGCTACTTTGAATATCCGTCCATTCAGGAATGGAATTCAACCATTTAACCTACAATGACAAAGCACATTCGTGGTGATTAGAGTGTGCCAAAACCTACTACATCGAACCTGACGCTTGATCAATATAGTAGAAGGACTTGATGTGCTCGTGTTTGGTTCGTGCTGTTGGAAATTGAGTCATAGGGCAAGTGGTTAGAATAATATTGTTAGAAAACCTTCCATTTTTCAACATACTCCAGTTCCTGCATCCTGTATTTCGCTTAAATCAACTGGTCAACTGGACAACTACATCAAGACTACCTTTTCAGTAAGTGCGAAATCAGAAAAATTGTGTCGTTTTTATGAAATAGTTTTAAAGTTAATAACTTTTTGTGCTGCGAACCAATCGAATTGGATACTCTCTATGATTTGTTTGATATGTTATACATTACGATTTCTGGCCTTACCTATCCGTACTTTCTATTCCGAGGAATGTGTGTAGCCGTAAGGTATAATTTTTATATCTTACTGCGCATGAGGCGTGCGTAAGTCACTCTCCAAAAATGTAAATGCAACGTTCGTTCGTACGGACACTGAGGAGAGGAGATATTGCAAATTAAGCCCATCCGTTTATAACTCATTAGTTATAAATAAGTTATTCGCTATTCCTAATACTCAATCTCGCTCCAACTAGCAAGCAGACAACAGTCTCACCAAATTGTAATTTCACACACAACGGTTTTGCTCGATACAAACATGAAAAGCGAAATCGTTCCACGCGCTGATTCAGTCTCAGATGAGTAAACGTATAATGTGTAATTGTACAGGGTTTTCCAACTTTAAATTCCGAAAGTAAATTGAAATAAAACACACTAAGAATTCGAATTTCGATGAAACTTTTATTTCAAATGTAAAGTTATGGTTCTGGTTATGTGTGAAATACAACATCATTCAAATGTCCACCTAGGGCTTCCTCGCACACCTTGATCCGGAACAGGTCATTTTCGATGACTTTTCGGCACATATGGGGCGGTATCTCGGTCATAACTTCACGAATGTTGTCTTTCAAATGTTCAAGAGTTTGCGGAGAGTTGGCATAGACACGGTCTTTCGCATAACCCTACAAAAAAGTCTAACGGGTTCGAATCGCATGATCTGGACGGCCAATTGGCATCACCAAAACTCGAAATTATGCGTCCCTCAAATTTCGTTCGCAATATGGCCATGTTCGGTCGTGTTGTGTGGCACGTGGCGCCGTCCTGCTAAAACCACATGTCATCCGTATACATATCTTCAATTTGTGACAAAAAAAAAATCGGTTAACATGCGGCCATAGCGCTCGCCATTCACAGTTACCGTCTCGCCGTCCTCATTTTCAAAGAAATACGGCCCGATGACTCCACCAGACCATAATGCGCACCAAAAAAAGACTTTTGGCGGATGCAATGGCCTCTCAACAATCACGTGTGGATTTTCTGAGCCCCATATACGGAAATTTTGGGTGTTCACATAGCCACCGAGCTCGAAATGTGCCTCATCGCTGATGAAAATTTGATGCGAAAATTCAGCATTTTGCTGCTGTTGTTCGTTAACCCAATCGACGTATGCCCGACGCATTCCATGGTCACCACGCTCTAATTTTTGTACCAGTTGGATTTTATATGGATGTAGGTGCAAGTCCAAATGCAAAATTCGCCACAATGATGTGTTTGACAATCCCAATTGCTGAGCACGCCGTGGAATCGAAACATTCCGGTCATCCTCCACACTGGCAGCAACAGCAGCAATATTTTCGGCCGAACGCACATTACGATGCACAGGTTTCACAATATCCGCTACGGATCCAGTTTGTTCGAATTTACGCACTACATTAGCGATTGTGTGCTCTGTAGGCCGTCCATGACGACCAAAATCGGTCCGTAATGCTCGAAAAACATTTGCCGGTTTTTCATCATTTTTATAGTATAATTTAACAAAATTAACACGTTGTGCGATGCTAAAACGATCCATATTATAAAATGGCAGACATTCAACTAACGTTATGACGCTTTGGTTGACAGCTATGTCAAACGGTTGTAAGCGCAGGGCTGTATACTTTCGGAAGCCTGAAATGGAAAACCCTGTACTATACATTGGGTTCCCTTGGATTGGCAGCCACCCACACCTAATATAGAAAATTCTGCTTGTTCAAGACCCCCTCAGGTGAAAGCGATTCTCATCATAATTTATGAAAACGCGTGTAAAAGGGTTGTCTGAAGCATTTCTTAACAAAGTTTTTTGCAACTGACATGATAACGTCCATTTAATTCTTGAGTTAATATGTTTTTGTAGAGATGGAACTCAGAGCGTAGCAACAACATAGTTGCGTACAAACCATCTCAACTGTTCAATTGAAACTCTTACTCGTTCAACATTTCCAGGTGTTCTCAAACTCCTATGCCTTTCAATTGTGCCGTCAGAATTGTGCATCCTGTAGCAATCATACAGAATTACTTTAAGAATCGGGGACCGGTTCTGAGCGGGGTGTGACTGAAGTCGCTTTGTTTCGCAATCACTGATTGTTTTCATATAAGGCAGGTATGACGAAACTCTGATATTCACCCGACCAAACTGTCATAACAGTTGAAAAAATAATCTCCGCATCCAGCCGAAGTGGTGAACAAGCGAATTGAATAAAATAATTCCGTAATCCTGCGTCAACAATGGTTAATAGTATCTATGAAACACTCAAACAATATTTCAGGGCACAACTATCGTTGCAGTATTTCAATGTTTGCGATAAAAGATAGATTTCTGGTTGGTGACAGTCACTCACTGTTTTGATTGTTACCGTTGATCTGGTGCGAGTTCTGCAGAGCAGCCATGTAAGAATCCTTGGCACTTTTAGCATCTTCAGCAAGAGTGAAACACACAAGAGCTAACCATGTCACCAAAACACTTTTCAATTTGCACATTTTCGCTCAGTTTCACTATTTCACAGCTTTAATTGATCCACAAATTGAGAAGGAAACACCGGATCATCCGTTACTCACGGAGGAAGTTGTAATACTGAGCGATGGTTGGTTCCCAGTCGCTAATTTGAAAGATGCTTCTTTTTTTACAGCTCAATTGCAATTCAATAAAGTGCTACAAGAAAACATTCAGTAAATACTTCAATTCACTTAATATTGTCATTACCAACTCCCACTCCAGAGGAGTGGAATTTGTAACAATGAAGCCCACTGGTTGATTGTTGCGTGCAAATGAAATAACAGTAGCGGCCAAAATATTGCAATCTTCAGGAAGAAACCAACTTTAGTTAGAACTTTTCGTTGTAGATCTACATCTATCGTCCATGTCGTTGTAATTCCACCATCGCTTTTATATTTTGTGTCGTTTTTTATTCCGTATAAATTCACTAAATACAACACGGCACCAGTTAATTATTCCACCACGACCGTCACTGTACGAGGCTGGCCTACTCCCCTCCATTGGTTCAGGTTTGAAACGAGGGAGAAATTCTACCGTAAACGCCACATTTCTAGGCGTATGGAATATGGAGTGCAACGACGTGTTGTGCGTGCTTAAAATACGTATTCAAAAATTGAGCGCGCGCACAAACCAGCGCACAGTAGCTGAAACCGATCAGTTGGTCGCGGATGTGTAAAATATGATGTTGAAATTGAATTCACTGTTTGGATAACCGTGTAATAAGTTATCACTTTCTTTCTCTCATTCGACAGCTGAATACATTTTGCAAAATTTTAATTACGAGTTCTTCTAATTTATTATAGTTTATATTAGTTGCCAAATTTTTGCTAAAAAGGGTATACAAATTCACAGATTGAATTACAGTTGTACAATATTAATGCTCGATCCATGATATGTTAGTAAATTTAAATCGTTCTCAACATGTGAGATTAGCGGAGTCATCAAGTTTATTCAATATTATTTCAATAATGGTATGGGAACAGAAAAAAGTGTGTTACATTATTAACAAGTTAAGTTAATCAACGAATCGAGACGTTGCGTGTTTTCTAACTGAGCGAACAATCTTAATTTGAATTTAGAGACTCTACCTTTGCCCAGCTTTATATATTCATCAGAACCAGTGATGGAGATCAATTCAAAGCAGATATCTTTTTGGCTTATCTTCATACGTATTATGCACGAAACAACGAACTATTTTGTGACATTAATGGCACAGTAACAGAAAGTTTTATGGCGCACAATTTTAAAGCCTGTTTAAGTTATAATTTGGATCATACGACCAAATTATAACTGACAGGACATTTCTCAGCATAGAAATAATATACAACATAAGGAAGGATGTCATTTTGTAGGCTTTTCAATGAAATTTAAGGAAAAAAATAACATGAACATTATTCGTCAGCTGTTCGGATAAGTTCTCGAACTTTTCGTGTGATACCAACCATCATTTGCATACATTTGCTATTTTTATTCGGATATCATTTCCGGAATATGACTCCCTCGGTTGCCTCGAAGAAAAGTCAATCAGGAAATCCAATTCACGATTACTTTTTTACAGCTTTTTTACAGGCACTTTTTTTCGTTTTCATTATTTAAGACCGTTTACTTTATTACTCGATTTAACCGTTGTTCGTTATATGATTTGAGCAATTCCAAATAAAATTGACAAATGACAAAACATGAGTATTCTTGATTCGAATGAAAGTTTGTATTCCGTTTGGGTTGGAGGAAATATGAGTTTTCCACAGTAAATGAAAACTCAAGTGTATGATTTAAGTAAGAGAAATCTTTAATAATTTATATCTCAAAAGAGTTATAGAGTATTAATGTTTGAACATGAAAAAAATATACACAGAATTTTTTTTTTTTTTATTTACAAAAAAACTTTAATTTGCAGTATCTAAAATACATTTTTTTTTCATGTAAAATAGAAGTCAAAAAGTAGAAAATTTGAAAACTAAGTCTAAGATGGTAAAACTATTTTTGACGAACTTTGTGGAACATCGAATTTTTATAAATTTTCGAAACATCGATTTTTTGTATGTTAACAATCATTTTTAGCCACAAAATAAGAATCCTGATGTGATTCAAAACAAAAAATCTCATTATCAAATGCAACCACTCTCGAGATATTTGAAAAAAAATTCTAATTGATTGACTTTTTTCATAGTAAATAGGTCCTTTTAATATGTTTGTCGTGTTATACCGTCATGTTCATGAAATTTTGACATAGGACTATGTCTATATAGGGGGGTAACCCTACGAAAAATGTAACGATTCATTAAGAGTTTTCAAACGCATGTTACTCAAAAACGTCATTGCGACATATGTTGTGTTGTATACCATTAGACAGGCATTTTTTGCTTATGACACGAACAGTGAATGTAGTAGAAAAAAGCTAACAATTTGACGATTAATATGGGTATGGTTTTTCGATTGCGCTAACAACTCGCTTTTCTCCCGACACAACAAACAATCTTTTTACCTACAATTCGGCGTTAGCTCACAATGTGATTAGATGTATCGAATTATTCTCAATTTGCGCATAATAGGCAATAATCAATGGAGGGATGATCTAAGAATGATCTTGAAGATGTTATTGGGTGTTTTAATCTTATTTTCCCCAAAGATTTGACGAGACCCTGACCCAAAAGATTAAACGTTGTTGTCCAATCAATTCGTGCTCAAGTCACGTTTTATCGTGTAGACGTTGCTACTAACAAATTATGTAGTTGTGATCCAGGATGTCATTATATCGAGCATATGGTTTGGTTATGTAAAAAATGCAAATAATGAATTTAACTGGCTGCTGATTTAGAAGCTCGAAAGAGTATACTCACGCATATTTTTCAGTGCTTCCATTTGATGTATCAAAAGAGAAATAAATGGGTGGATTATATCTATGATATAACCGCAAGGTTGACGTGGAACTACCTTAACTTAGCAATCATTTGTTTGTATTGATAAAATGTTTGATGGAATGAAACAATTCCCGAATTCAATTGAATTCAATATATTTGCTTTGTGAGTAAAAAGATTGTATAATTCCATGTAAGGTCAATTCATGCATTGTGATAGATAATGTTCTTCGTTACAAGTATTGAATTTACTTGTCCTTTTTAGTTTGGTATGATGCAAAATACGACAAAATATGTGAACGGAATAATTATCAAACGATTATTCTATTTTACGTTTCCTTCTGAAGTTTGCATCTCTCAAGTGTACGTACTTCTCGAACCGCGAATTTGCTTGATTTGATGAACTTCAGGCACTCAGTTTCGATTTTGACATGTACGTCGGAAGCGTATTGTTTAATCAAAAGGCGTTATCGCAGCAAATGGTTAACAAAATTTTGCCTAATCATCAAATGGTATGCGTAGAATTTCAGTGAGCAGCAGATATGAAGGCATATCCTTCAATGCAATAATAAATAACCGAACCAAGGCGTTGTGTTCGTACCCGCTTTTATAATCCGTGCTAGGAAAACACTTTTCGGAGTGCAAAAAAAAAAGCTGGTGCAGAAGTACTCCCGGCTTGCATGAATCAACAACTTCAACTTCTACTTTTTATACTATAGAGGCTTTAAACTTGAAAGTTCATTCGTGTCTAGTGTCTGTACGATTTTCCCGGGTTCCTAAGTTTACAAGACCGTGTTAAGGAAACATATTCTAGTTTGCACAAAGACAAGCGAGTACAAAAGTACTCGAAGTTTGCATCTATTTGCAGAGCCGATTTTCCCAGACACCTTGGTTTTGAAGTCTGTGTTAGGCAAACATATTTCAGTCAGAACAAAAGTACCCCCTACTTGCATGAATTTGCAATGCCAATTTCCTCAGACATCTTGGTTCAGAAGTTGGGGAAACACAATTCAGTCGGAACAAAAATACCCCGGACTTTCAAGTATTTGCAATGCCGATTTCATCACGCTCCATGGATTCAAAGTTTGTGTTAGGGAAACACATTTTAGTCAGAACAAAAATGCCCCCGACTCTCATGTATTTGCAATTAGAGACGTCGGTTAATCGTTCGATTAATTCAAATAATCGAATATCTGCAATTATAATCGAGCAATTTGGTATCGAATAATGAAAAATCAATATATGAATAAATCGAATAATTATCATGGTAATTGCGATTAATGAAAAAAGGAACCATTTTCACTATTAATACATTTTTAGGTCAAGAGTTAGGCTATGGATTTTTTTAATCCGACAGCGACCATCTGACATCGGTAACCCGATAGACAACGTGATAGAAATAAATCATGAATTGGTAAATTTATCAATATACTGAAATATCATTTAATTCAAAAATCATGATTCTACTCCATGTTTATTTTACAATTATATTTAAGGTAACTTATAAAATTATAATATAATAATCTTTTTATTATGCAATGTCTGTTCATTATTATTACAAGAAAAAAATATTCGCTCGATTAATCGAATACTGAAAGACAATTATTCGAATGAATCAAATATTTAAAAATGATCCGACGGTTAATCGATAATCGAATAAACGAAAAATTTAGACATCTCTATTTGCAATGCCAATCTCTCCAACGCTCCTCGGTTTTGAAGTCTGTGTTAGGGAACATATTTTGGTGAGAACAAAAGTCCCCATACTTTCATGTATATGCAATGCCGATTTCCCCAAGGCTGCTTGGCTTTGATGGCTGTGTTAGGGAAACTGTAGATCGGGCCAATCAATATGAGGCAGTTAGGGCGTTTAGATAACGCTTAACATTTAACAGTTGTTCAATTGTTTATCTAATGATAAATAATATTTTATTAATTGCGATAGAAGCGTAGAAATATTCCCTATCAATTGATGGAAACATCTTTCCGATCCAGTAAGAAATGTTCGAGTTATAAGCATTCGAAATCTTTCATTTTTTTCCTGCATGTTCTGTGTTTAGGTTTTCATTTTACCCCCCATATGCTCCGGTTAGACGTAGTACTACGTCAAAAAATACAGATTTTGAACAATGAAGAATTCCAATACAATTTCTACACACAATCACAGTCCTATGTCAAGATCCCGTCCGTGCCCCTATGCCCAGAGCCATCAACTTTTATGAATTTGCTGTTAATTTCCAACAACTTTACCAAATACATCATTATGGTAAAAATATATTTGTTTATTTGTTTATTTTTTCGAGTTGAAATTCATCTGACAACATCGTCTTAATGAAATAAGATACTTATAAATAGTTAAAAACACATTAATACATGACATTAAGCACAATAGAATTCTCGATCCTGTTTCTGAAGCGTTATGACGGTTCTCCGAAATCAAAAAATTGTTCTACTAATAAAAATGTCGCTATCATTCCCGTTATCGGTTCATGATGACCAAACGTTGAACGATGCGGGATCGGTTGCAGCAAATACGAAAATCGTAGGATTCGGCTGGGAGCGCGAAGGTTAACCATTTCTAGCAAGTTAGGTGCATCAAATTCACCACAAATTAGTTTGGCAACGAAAGTGGTTTGTTGAATACGCCTACGATGTTCAAGCGTATCCAGTTTCAGTAATCGACAACTAGCTATATATGGCGGCAGATTCCGTGGATCACGCCAAGGTAGATGCCTGAGCGCTCTACGGATGAAGCGTTTCTGACAAGCACAGCGACAGAAAACTTTTGCTGGAATTCCATCTGGGCCAGGAACTGTTGACCGTTTCAACTTTTTTACGCTTCTCTCAATCATCTGAGGAGTAACAGCGAATCACCGCAAGTCTATTAAAGCCTCCGGAACATTAGCGGCAGCACATTCGGCTTCGGACGGGGTGGCTGCATCAGCTGCAAACACTGAAGCAAAGTGTGTTGAGAACAAATCACACGTTTCAGGTACATAGGACGACTCTCGATCTACAAGAACACCTTGGACGGGATATGTGCGGTTTTCCGCTTGGAGTTTACAAACTTCCAGAAACTTCTTGAATTCCTGCGCAAGTTCGTCTGGACACGAAGTACGTATGATTTGTAGAGAGTTGCGTTAAGACTGCGGTATGCATTGCTAGCGAGTTGAAAGTTGTGTTTTGTTTCAATAGTTCATCTACGACGCAACCTGCGTTGGCAGGGATTTTTGTCGCGCCTTAGAACGCGTAGGAGTGGAGTACTCCATGCTGGAGACATCTAAGGTTTTTTTCGTGGAGTATTTGTTACGAGCCAGCCACAGACAATTTCGCAAAAGCGCGTCGCCATGTTGTTAATGTCCTGACCAAGGACACTCCAATCGTAGCTATACAGAAACTCATTGAATGTAGCGAAATCAATTTTAGAGTACAAAAATGTTATGGGTACAAAAATCATTAACTTGTTTACGTTATGCCTAGATTGCACCTGAAGTCAGGTATCTTGAGGGTACCGATGCAGCCATTCCATATCAAACCGATATAGTGGTTCTCAGATTTTCGTGAAAAGTAGTAATTTTGTTCTTTATCACAAAACATTAGACCCGTATTTTTTTATTATTTTTTCGTTAGGGTGACCATTTCCATTTTAGGATGGTTAGAAAAATCAATTATTTCCAATTTTTCCCAAAAACGACTTTTTTGAAAAAATCATAATTATTGGAACCACTGAACCGTTCTAAATGATCGACATAACAAATTGAAGCCAATGAGCTAGCTAAAATATTGAACCAGCAAAAAATGGATTTTGTTTTCGTAATTATTGATTGTAATCGTTTTTTGTTGTTCTCATGTTTTTCTAGTCCAAGAAGGCGCTATAATTTTTTTTTTGAAGCTGAGGATTTTTTTACATAACGTATCTCGGTATCAGAGATGCAGCTATTTCCAAAACCTCAGGTAGCTTCAGGTCCGGTGAGTACACCCAAAACTGATTTTTAGCTCATGTTTAGTCATCCCGATCAATTAAATTAAATCAGCTCAAAGATGACAGAAAATGTCATGACTCACAAATACTAGTAAGCAGTTGTATAATATACTAGCTGACCCGCTAAACTTCGTCCCGCCCAAAATTTGTTTCTTGTTATCAATACCAAACATTCATGTTTTCTTACTAAGCGCAAGTTTATGAGTCCAATAGCACAACTGTTCATTGATTGATCTTTTAATCGATCCCGTTGAATTTACCAAAACTCATCATTATAATATCAGAATATTTTTAGACACAATTCTCGTTCAAGATTTTTCAATCACTTGCAAATAACAAGTTTCTCCGTTACACGGAATAAATGTTTGATACAGAAAATATGATAAAATAAAGACAGACCCCTCCCCTCTTCTTCTCTTAGAGGGGGAGGAGTGTATATCCACCACAGAAACGTTTCGTGTCCCTCAAAATCTGCCAAATTTGGCTACATTTGCTTGATTAGTTTTCGAGTTATGCAGAAATTTGTCTTTCGTTTGTATGACAGTCCACTCTACAACCATAAAAACATTTATTGCATCCTAAAACCTCCACGTGCCAATTTTGGTTTCGTTTGCTTGATTAATTATCGAGTAATGCAGAAATATGTATTTCATTTGTATGACAACCCCCCCCCCCCCCTTAGAGAGGGGGCTGTGTGTCGAACCATCATAGAAACATTTATTGCACCCTAAAACCTCTATATGCCTAATTTGGTTTCGTTTGCTTGATTAATTCTCGAGTAATGCAGAAATTTGTGTTTCATTTGTATGGCAACCCCCCTAAGAGAGGGGGAGGAGTATCTAACCACCATAGAATCCTAAATCCTAAACTCCACATGCCAAATTTCGTTTCATTTACTTGATTAGTTTTCGAGTAATGTAGAAATTTGTGTTTCATTTGTATGGCAAACCACCTCCCCTCCTCCCCTTAGAGAGGGGAGAGGAGTCTCAAACTATCATGAAAACCTTCCCCGGCTCCAAGAACCCCTACATACCAATCTTCCGAGTGGTTTCCGAGTCCATAAGAATCAGACAGACAGACAGAAATCCATTTATATATATATATAGATTGAAAAAAGGTAAATAATTGCATTGCGCCTATATTCAATTTTAAATTAGTCTTATTTTATATTTGGTGTTTTTTCAATGATAAAAAAAACTATTCAAGAAAAAAAGCATGTTCGAGAAATATTTCGATTCATTCGTATCTGCAAATCATGTTTAAAAAATAAAAAAAATAATGCGAATAAGCTTTTTAATAGTGTCGGTTGTTTTCTATTCTTTGATTTTTCCATGAACATTGCGCAATAAGTTATTTGTATCGCTCTTCAGTTTGTTTCAAATTCTATTTATGTAGTATCGATTACACCTCTTCCTACCAATATATCTTATGGCAGGTTTACATTAGGGAGATCTATAGCTATAGATGGATTTATTCACGTGAAATTAGGTGTAAACGGGTGACAATAAATATGATACACTTATTCGAGGTATATATAGCATGAATAAATTCAGCATATGTAAACGCTTGTGAATTTCTCACTGGTGAGAAATCACTAAAGTTGGATGCAGTTCTACTTGAGGTGAATAAATTCACCGAAAATATGAATGTTCGGACCCTATCCTACGCACTTTGAACACCTTTGTAGCACGTATGTTTTCCGTATATTTTACCGTTGAAAAATATATAAATTTCTAGTAAAACTCGCGATAAGAAATAGAATTGTTTTATTGCTCGAAATGAGATAAACTATTGACCGACTGATCTGGCGTTTTATTGTCTAAGAGAGAGTAGTGACCAGCTGATCCGACTTAAATAGTCAGCTAAGGCCCCGTGTAGCAAACTAAAATGAGAGTACAACTGAGAATTTTATGCTACACGGGGGGCGCTCGGATGGAGCGTATCAAGCTACCTAACATGCCGGCCACCTAAATTCTGTTAAGGAATTTACAAAAAATCAATTACGAATTCATTTGACTTAAACATATTACAATCATGAATTCATTATTATTTTGAATTCAGTGCTCCTAGTGCTCCGGAGTTGCACTAGTGAGTAGTGGGTTGGCAGCTATCTTCTCGAATGGTAATAGACAAACACGTGAAGCCTGACGTTTGTAGACGGCTCCACTCGGTGTTCGTAGTTTCACTACTCTGACTACATCGTCGGGGCCAGGGTAGACTTCGATGATACGAGCTAGAGGCCACTCGATAGCCGCGTTGTTGTCCTCCTTGAGCACAACCATTTGTCCGATCTTTAGCTTTGTCGCTTGAGGAAATCGCTGATTCTGGTTGTGAAGTTGCGAGATGTATTCTCGCCTCCACCGCTTCCAATGCTGCTGTACTAGTTGCTGCAATTGCTGGTAGTGTTGTAGCCGGTTCGTTGCAACATCAGTGTAATCCGGATCAGGTAATGCTAATAGGGAGGTTCCTGTCAGGAAATGCCCAGGAGTGAGCACGTCCAATTCGTCGGGATCTTCCGACAGCGGAGTGAGTGGTCGAGCATTCATTACCGCCTCGACCTGAGTGAGGATCGTCGTCATGTCCTCGAAGGAAAGTTGTCGTTTGCCCAGAACTCGGATGAGCGACAGCTTCGCAGACTTCACTGCTGCTTCCCAAAGCCCGCCGAAATTGGGTGCTCGTGGCGGGATAAATTTCCAAATAATGCCTCGCTGGGAGGTTTGGCTAGTGATTTTAGCTGCCACCGTCGGATCATGCAGTAAGTCGTACAGCTCTCGAAGATGGTTACTGGCACCCTGGAAGTTGAGACCATTGTCCAAGTGAATCTCGGCGGGTAGGCCTCTACGGGACACGAAGCGACGCAGGGCAGCCAGAAAGGCGGCCGTTGTGAGATCGCCTACCAGCTCGAGATGGACCGCTTTCGTGCTGAAGCACACAAAAATGGCGATGTAAGCCTTTTGAGCAGCAGCGCGACGATGCACGGGCTTCAAGTAGACTGGACCACAGTAGTCTACACCGGTAAAAGCGAATGCACGAGTGGGAGTTGTACGTGGCTTAGGAAGTTGACCAGGAGGTTGAGATATAGGAACAAGGTTGCTTCGGAAGCAGCGAATGCAGTTCCGGAAAGTAAAGGTTGCCAGTGCCCTACCATTTAAAGGCCAGAATTCCTGCCGAATTTGAGCGAGTGTCATGCGGGGACCAGAATGAAGTGCCATTACGTGGTAAGCGACTGCCATCTGTCGCGAGAAAGAATGATTGCCGGGGATAATCATGGGATGCCGAACAGAGTACGATTCTCCAGCAAGTTTGAGCCGGCCACCTACACGAAGTATACCCTGCTGATCCAGGAAAGGGTTGAGCCGTTTTAACGACAAGTGAGCTGGAATAATACGATGGTTTGCGAGTGCCTTGATTTCCACAGAGAATGACTCCAGCTGAACACACCGTACCAGTGCGTACTTGGCTCCTTTAAGATCGGTGACGCTGAGAATTGGGATGGTGGGGGACGAGCTGTGACGTTTACAATTCCGGATGAATCTCATACAATAGGCTGTAATCCGCAATAGCTTCCAATAACACGAAAAGTGACCCAGAAAAGGATGAGGTTGGGAGGAGTCTGCTACCACGAGGACGCTTTTCTTCATCTGCAATGATTCCTCCGATGGCTTCTCGTATTTCAAATGTTCTCTGGTGTTCCAATGTTGGTCGAATAGTGACAACCACGGCGGACCATGGAACCAATGCGACAAATCTGCTAGATCCTTTGGCATAACACCTCGCGACACCAGATCAGCAGGATTCTCCGTCCCCTTTACGTGGTTCCATCGGTGTCCCTTCGTAAGCTCTTGGATGTGTGAGACCCGGTTTGCGACGAATGTAGGCCACACGTAAGGTGGCAGCTTCAGCCACGAAAGAACGATGGTTGAATCAGACCAGAACCAAGCCTCAATTTCCTCCATTTTCAGGGCGTGAACAGTCATACGGTAAAGTCTAGCCGCAACGAGGGCACCGCATAGCTCTAACCTTGCTAGTGTGATTTTCTTCAGGCTTGCTGGGCGAGATTTCGCTGCCAACAACTCTACTTTGATCCGCCCAAACCGACTGATAGAACGAGCGTAGATGCACGCGCCGTAGGCAGCTTCGGACGCATCCGAAAATACGTGAAACTGTGTCAATGCCGGATGATCGGTAAACGCATATCGGTCCACCTTGATGTTGGAAAGTAACGGGAGCTGCTGATAAAAATCTGCCCATTGTTCCTCCAAGTCTGGTGACAATGAATCATCCCATCCTTGAGTGGCAACCCATAGTAACTGCATCCGAATCTTAGCCCATGTAATTACGGGTGCTGTGATACCGGTGGGATCGAACAATTGTGCGATGACAGAATAAACCTTGCGTCTAGTCCACTGTCCGCTTACAGCGAAACCTGATACGTCGATGCTAAGTAAACCTGGCCCTGGTTGCCAGTTTACTCCTAGCGTTTTCACGCGCTCCTGATCAAAATTTAGCGTAGATGATGTTCCCAGTTCACCAAGAGGTAGTCCTGTCAACACAGTTTCCAAATTTGACACCCATTTTCGCAGTCTGAAGCCACCCTTTGACAGCAACTGCTCCAATTCATGCCGTAGCAAAATAGCCTCTTCTTCGGAGTTCGCTCCTCCGATAAAATCGTCGACATAAAAATCGTTAACGAGCGCCGCTTTTGCTCTTGGGTGTTGATCACCATCGTCGAGTGCTAGTTGCTGCAAACATCGCGTAGCAAGGAACGATGATGGAGCCAAACCAAAAGTGACTCTAGACATCTCGTATGTTGCAATTGGTTCCGAGGGCGAGAATCTATACAGAATACGTAACAAAGCAGTATCGTCTGGATGTACCATTACCTGAAGGTACATCTTTTCGATGTCAGCAACGAGAGCCACAAAATATTTGCGGAAGCGAAGTAGCAGATCAAAGAGGGTGTCCTGGATTACCGGACCTGTCATTAGCCCATCGTTTAGCGAGTAGTTGGATGACGTCTTGGATGAGCCATCAAATACGGGCCGAATCTTCGTGGTGGAGCTCAATTCCTTGAAGACAGGATGATGAGGGAGGTAGAAAGCGATCCGTTTATCGCGTTTCAGCTCTTGTTCTGGAACAAGCTTCATGTGGTTCTGATCTAGATAGGCGCGTATCTCTTCGTTGTACCGCCTACGCAACTCAGGGTCTTTGTTGAACCGCCGTTCGAGCTGCATAAGTCTCCGCAACGCTGTTTCTTTCGATTCACCGATCATCTGCTCGAACCCCATCCGCTTCGGCAGACGCACCACGTATCGTCCCGTTGCATCACGAGAGAAAGTGGTTCGAAAGTGTTCTTCACAGTCAAGTTCTTCTTGCGTCAGCTTCGGCACATCTTGCAGTTCTTCGATTGTCCAAAATCGCTCAATTTTTTCATCCAGAGTGGTATTATGGACCACCGCGTGGCAGCAAGGGACTGGGTTCATGCTTCCCAAATCCGCCTTGCCCGCTGCAATCCACCCAAAAACGGTGTTGACAAAAAGTGGAAGTCCTTCTCCCACGCGCTGAATTTGCACCCAACCAGTATTGAGTAACAAGAATTCATAGAAATACTCTAGACCCAGAAGAAGATCAATCGGAGCTCGCTTATGAAAACCTGGATCGCCAAAGTCATATCTGAAGGAAGATTCCAACTACCAATCGGAATCGTTGTCGACGGTTGATCTTCCGTAACCTTTTTGATAACCAAAAACTTCATTGGTATCGAATAGTCCATAATACGTGAACCGATCGTAGTAGAAACAGAATTATTGATTTGTACCCTCGCACTGCCCACACCAGATATTGGTATGCTTACTTCCTTTCTGTGTAACTTCAAGATGTGACACAATCTCTCAGAAATGAGATTCGCTTGAGACCCGCTGTCTAGAAGCGCTCTCGCAGTATGCAACCGTCCGTTGCAATCTTTCACCGATACGAGAACCGTCGACAGAAATACGTGCACCTCTCGTGATTCCGCTGCGACGTTAGCTGCATAAATTGTAGCCACCGAACTCTGAATAGACTGTTGAGGGATTTCCGTCGTGTGTGCTGTGGTCATAGGAGCACCAGAGCCAACTAATTGAGACCCTTTAGGATCCTGAGCATCAGCCGCAGAACCAGAACCAGATGCTGATAACCCAGGATGAAGCAGAGTGTGGTGCTTCTTACTGCACGTTCGACAGCGGAAATTAGAGCTACAATCTCGACTGTAGTGGTCGCGACGAAGACAATTGCTGCACAGCTTCTTCGAGTTTACGACTTGGAACCGCTTATCCAGTGTCATTAGTACAAAAGCCGGACAGTTACTAATGTAATGTGACCCGCCACAGGACACACATTTCGGCGAAGATTTTTCCGACATTGAATGGACGGACAGTTTCGACACTGGTTTCTTAAACGGTAGGGGAGTAGAAGAAAATTGATCATGTTTACTTTCGGAGTGCTGGTCGACTGCTATCGCATCAAGGATTCGTGTTTGTCCCTCCAAAAATTCCATCACGTGCAAGTACGCAGGTTCTTCCTTTTTCACAGCAAATTCTTCCCAATCCTTTTGCGAGACATCGTCCAGCTTCGATATTAACAGCTGTGTCAGCATCGCCCCCCAGCCCGTAGTTACTTCCCCCAATTGATCCAAGATTTTTAGATGTCGGTCAAAACAATCAATGACATCATGAATCCCACTTGCATTCATCCTTTTCAATTTCGGATACTGTAGCAGAGCGTTGACGTGGCGCTTCTTCTGCAAGTATACATTTGAATAGCGCTTAGTTAACGCGGACCAAGCAGCCCCGTAACTCGCTTTGCTCATCGGGAATGCATCTACAACTTTTAGCGCTTCACCCTTTAAAGACGCTCGCAAATAATGAAAACGTTGTATAGCGCTCAGATCCGGATTCCCATGGATCAGCGATTTAAAGGTGTCAAAAAACGGTAACCATTTCTCAAATTCCCCGTTAAATTCTGGCAAGTTTATTTTCGGCAATTGAATACTCGCACATGTCCTCATACGACTAGTGGCACCGGCAGATGTGGAGGGAGAAAGTGGAGTGGTAGGTGGCTACTTCGATATCAACCCTGCCCTTACCTTGAAGTACAACTCCTCGAACTCGGCCCGGGTCTTCGTGTGCTGATCCGCCCTCTCCTCCTCAAGCTCCTCCAGCTCCTCTATTTGCGTCTGTACTTCCTCGAATTCTTCCCATTTTTCGTCGAGTTTGTCGATCCGTGCTTGCACCTGGAGAGCGTGGTTGGCCGGATCATAGTGTTTCAGGAAACGATCCGTACGAACGAGAAAGTCGACTATGTTGTCGCGTACATGCAGCTTCTGCTTCAGCTTTTTCGTCATCTCGTACTAGCCGTCGTCGTGTGAAAACTGTGAGAAATATACGAAGCACAGCACCACAAAACCAACTAATGAATAAATTGGATAGAGGCTCACCTGTGAGCCTAATTGAATAGGCCTTGTATGATTGAATAAAACTTCCTACAGCAAAACTTCAGATCCTCCAGGATATTATTCCTTCTAGTACAATGCCTCGATTTTCGGCGGCGTCGTCACAGTCGTTAGCAATGGTCGTACAGGATGGCGCAAATTCTCCATACAAAGCAATGAAGATGGAGTGGAAGAAAATGGTCGCAGAATTATCCGTCGAATACCGACTACTTCAGCCAAGTACTCACCGTTTGAGCTTGGCTAAACATGCCTTGTATGCAATCGTATGTACATACGCGCCTCCGGTAACTATTACGGGTTCGTAGAACCACCGCTTAGGTCCTAAAGCCCAGTTCCAGATCCTCGATCGAATCCGTCGCCCAATGGATGGTCAATCGATCAAACGTATTGTGATCGTCCAGCAAACAGCAAACAATAGAACTAGCAGCAATTTGGTGATTGTCCTTTTCACCTTTCTCAAGCGAAGCAATCGGTGAACGATGGCGCCTTGGCGCTGAAATAGCGATGAACAATGGTATCCAAAGTAATACGTCCCGCGTCGACCAGACCAATCCTGGTCACGGCACCAATGTTCGGACCCTATCCTACGCACTTTGAACACCTTTGTAGCACGTATGTTTTCCGTATATTTTACCGTTGAAAAATATATAAATTTCTAGTAAAACTCGCGATAAGAAATAGAATCTATTGTTTTATTGCTCGAAATGAGATAAACTATTGACCGACTGATCTGGCGTTTTATTGTCTAAGAGAGAGTAGTGACCAGCTGATCCGACTTAAATAGTCAGCTAAGGCCCCGTGTAGTAAACTAAAATGAGAGTACAACTGAGAATTTTATGCTACACGGGGGGCGCTCGGATGGAGCGTATCAAGCTACCTAACAATGAATATATTCATTATATAAGTTCGCGCTAGTGTAAAGGTTGATGCGATTTCTATAAATCTCATCATATTTCTTCACATGATCCCTAGTCTAAACCCACCCTTAGAGTTGGAAAATATGTGAAATAGTTTACTGCAGGAAAAGTTCGGCTATGGCAACTGTATGAAATGTTAACAGTTACTAAAAAGTCGTTCTTTTTCATCCCATTAGCTCTAATACGTATGGAAATCTATTTAATCATTTATATTTTGGCTTAACTGATGTTAAACCCAAAATACTACTCCTTCAAAATCGCTTTTCGAGAGTCAACGACAAATACATATCTACTTTTCCAATGGCAAAAACTAAAACACTATTGATTCTATCCGACATTAGGATTGCATCCTAAATAATCCTACTGAAATTAGAAACATTTCTTCGGTGACTTCAAAGGACTGTACGATAATAAAACTGCACAATCAAGCAAAATGTTTTCTTGTAATTGTAAAATCACAACTGAATCAATAACCTATAATCAAAAGACGCGTAGAATAACATCTAAAGAAACTTATTTGGCAATAGAATCATTCGCCTGCAGAAAATCCCCGAGAAACGAGTGTCTATCGAAAAGAGTTTTCTGAAGACTTCTGAAATGATTTAGCACAATTGAAGCTAATCAAGGTACCATTCAAAAAGACGGGTGGGTAATGTCGGGGACATAACCGGAGTGACGTAGGACTATACAAAGGGGACAGCTTTTGTTAAATATATATTTTAAATATATTGTTTTATTTTCTTCTCCTACGTGAATACCTACCTATCTACCTGAAAAATGGATTAGTTTACTGTTTACTTTTTATGCATATGTTGATGGTTCTGAAAAGAACCTTTGGTGTTGTGTTTTTGTTATCACTCGATATTCCCATCTTGTTCGGTTAAACCTTCCTATTTAGCTATTGCGTTTGCCACTCGCCACAGCTTTCAAAGTTGGAAAATTTCTTCCCATCCAGCATGTGACATATTGTGCAGTAAATTACATTTAATGCGACGTGCCGGAGAAACACTTTGCCACTCACTGAAACTAATTGTTGCCTTGATAAGCGCCGAACCGAAGCTGCTCTGTTCTTGATGCGGGTTTTCTGATTGTCGTGAGCAGCTTTGCAAGCCAACTCGAGCACTCCGACGACCGAAACTCTATAATCCCTGTTAGGTATACTGGTGCTCCGGCACCAATCCGTTCGGCCTAGTTACCCTTGCGGAGCAATCAGTGAATGCGACCAACAGGGAACTGGAGACCTGCACGGTTCGAGTGGGACTTTGCCTTTCCCTTAACTTGTCCTCCTTTGTTACGTCCACGATGCCGATGCCGTATAACCACACGGGTTTACGGTTTGAAAGAAAATAAGAATTTTTTTTTGGGGTCCGCGTGTTTTATACTCTAGCGGTACACACTCACAGGATAGAGACAAATCGGCAGACTCAGCCAGAGGGGCGAGTCCAACGAGACGAACGAATGAGCGTTAAAAGGGAGCGATGGCAGAAAAATACATTCATTACGATTTGTTCGCTCGTTGGATTCACATGCAGGCTAAAAAGGGTCCTTTTCAGGATCACAAAATTATCTTCAATCTAAAGAGTTTATTGTTTTGTTATCACTCGATATCCCCATCTTGTTCGGCTAAACCTTCCTGTTTAGCGATTTGTTGCCACTCGCCACAGCTTTCACAGTTGGAAAATTTCTTTCTATCCAGCTTTGTGACATGTTGTACAGTAAATTACATTCAATGCGACGTGCCGAAGCGCCACTCAGTGTCGCATTGGAGGCGATTTTAACCTGTAATTGAACATTTGCGATGACAGTGGTACAGTGTCGACTTTCAATGTGGGGTCATAATTTGGATCTCTATGTTTACAAAAATGTCCAACTAAATAAGTCGCATTACATGTCCGTCCAACTAGCTAAATGTCGAACTAATTGTAAATTACTGTACTTTCAATCTGGAAACAATTTAAGAATTAATTAATGAAAATTAAATAATCAGGAAAGTCCCCAACTATCAATAAGCTCAGAACAAATGCCAAATTCACATACTCATCAGATCCTGGCAAACAAATTATGAAAAAATCAATTTGTGTTTTATTATTATTTTGGATAATGTTTTAGAAAGCATTGAACTGTATTTCCTAAACTCTTTTTTGGAATAATGGCCCTGAAAAGCGCCTTGTTTTATGGAATGGTTCCAATTTAGAAAACTTTGTACTCGTGATTTTGAAAAAAACCATTTCGAACGCCCTCGATGCCGCCTTGTTCTGAATTTGCCACCAAAGCAGAACAAACACAAACACAAAGAACAAACTTTGTTCTTCTGCTACCTGCTGCCGTTTTGCGATTGCGTTTGCCATTCGCCACTCGCTGCAACTGCCTGTTGTTGTCTTGATGTCCACCGAACTGAATGTGTTCTGTTCTGAATGCGATTTTTCTAGGTGGACTGGTGCACTGGTACTAACGCGCTCGGTCTAGCTACCCTTGCGGGGAAATCCAGATCAACACGAGCGGGAACTCCAGATCAAGGTTCGAGCGGGATTTTGCCTTTCCCTTCACTTTTCCTCCTTTACCATGTCCAGACATGGCTGCTAGGGTTGGTTTGTTGATGTGTTGTGATGCGAACCGATGTGGTGTACGGTTTGAGTGAGAATGATCGTTAAGGCAGCGGAGCGGGGATTTTTAAGCTGACTGGCTGGCTCGAGAATTACGCATGTGTGAGACTGCGACCAATGTTTCGTTCATTTTTTTTCTTTTTCCTTTCCAATCGTGCTTCATTCTATTTCGCTGCTGCTCTGGTTGCCCGTTTTGGTCGGTACGATTTGAGGAGCACAAAATGGACCAATCAAAAATGGGCACATAGTGCATTTTGACAATGCTTGATATTTCACAATTATTCAATTATTTATCTCAAGAAAAATGAAATGTTATTCATTATGATAGATGCGTAGATATATTTCCTATCAATTGATGCAAAAACCTTTGCGATCTATTGAGAAATGCTCGAGTTATAAGCGTTCCAAATCTTGCATTTTTTCCTACTTGTTCAGTGCCTAGATTTCCATTTCACCCCCTATATCTTCCGGTTAGACGTAGTCCTACGTCAAAAAATGTGTCGAAAGCATTCAAATGGAGAAACAACCGACGGATTATGTGTATTTCTTTACTGAACTTTGATTGCGAGATACTAGTTCAGATATTGAAGCGAAAATAAGAATACAGAAAACAATATTTGGAATGCCCAATTTGAAGAAAAATATTTTCGGTGCGCTCAATTCCATAAAACGTAGATTTGTCAAGTTTAATTCTAAAAATAAAGCAGGAAAATTTGTCGCTTGTGATTTCGACCATGCCATTGATCGTATTGGTGGGAGTCTCCTCTTGGTTGTGGTGTAGATTATGTAATCTAATCCCGAATTCAAGGCCCCCTTGAAAGTAAAATACGAATGTCGTAATAACATGTACTAATTAACGGAAATCTCACTAGTAACATCCCAATCTTTCATTCAGTAGGATCCCTAAAAACTGCTCTCCGGTGCTGAGCATACATAACTCAGCTGTATCAAATATAACGCACGCTAGGAAATATTCAGGAAATATCAGGAAAATTCAGGAAATATTCGAGAACGAAGGTACTGTCCATCCAAAAAAAAGTGGATTGAATCTGCTTCTTCGAAAATAGAACTGCAGAACTCTGTTTTTGAGCAGGTATTATAGAGATTTAAAAGCACTCGTTTCGCTAAGTCCTTCTAAAATTATTTGGAAAATCCTCCAAATATCACGGTCTTTTTATCAAGTTATCAACATCTCACATGTACTCTGCAGATAAAAAAGTATCAGTAGTTCACCATGTCAAATTTACTCTCACGTAGGCCCGGACCTAGAACACAGAGTTCTCAAATATGAAGAAGCATAGAAGTTGAAAACAATGATCCTCCATTACCAATGACAGCTTGATCGCTCACTGTTTTTGTGAGTTTCATTCAGAATACATATTTCAGTGGAGAAGTGCGACGATATGGAAAAATATTCGACATAACCATTTTATGGATAAATATGGAGTACTTAAAATGGGCGGAAAGCTTGAACATTCTAGAAAATCAGATTTCATTTATTTTTGAAAACAGTTGCATTTTTAAAAAAATGAGTGGGTTATATCTATGATATAACCGCAAGGTTCACGTGGAAATACCTTAACTTAGCAATCATTCGTTTGTATTGATTAAATTCTTGATTGAATGAAACAGTTTCCAAATTCAATTGAGTTCAATATATTTGCTCTGTGAGTGAAAAAATGAACAAATGCCGTGTAAAGTCAATTCATTTATTGTGATTGATTGTTCTTCGTTACAAGTAAATTTAATGACGGACCTTTTACGTTTGGTATGATGACTAGAACAAAATATATGTACGGAAGAATTATCAAACGTTTGATGAACCAGCCTAAGGCTGAAAATCTTTCCAATAAAGACAAAAAAAATTATCAAACGATTATTTTATTTTACATTTCCCTCTGAAGTTTACATCCCAAAAGTGTACATACTTCTCGAATCTCGAATTTGCTTGAAACTGGGAAGTTCATTCGCTTCTAGTGGCTGCACGATTTTCCCAGGTTCCTAAGTTTAGAAGATCATGTTAGGACAGACATATTCCACTCTGCACAAAGGCAAGCGAGGACAAAAGTACTCGCAGTTTGCATTTATTTGCAGAGCCGATTTCCCCAGAAACCTCGGTTTTGAAGTCTGTGTTAGGGAAACACATTTCAATCGGAACAAAAATACCCCCGATTTGTATGAATTCGCAATGCTGATTTCCCCACGATTCATGGATTTGAAGTCTGTGTTAGGGAAACACATTCCAGTCGGAACAAAAATACCCCCGACTTGCATGAATTTGAAATACCGATTTCTCCAGGCACCTTGGTTTAGAAATCTCTATTAGGGAACACATTTCGGTGGGAACAAAAGCTCCCCCTACTTTCGTGTGTTCTTCTTCTTTTTGGCTTTAAGAGGGTTTAAACTTTTCAGTTCACTCGCCTCTAGGCTCTTTCGTGTGTTTGCAATGCCGATTTCGCTGCTTGGTTTTAAAGTCTGTGTTAGGGAACATTTTTCGATGAGAACAAAAGTACCCCTACTTTCATGTATTTGCAATGCCGATTTCCCCAAGGCTGCTTGGTTTTGATGGCTGTGTTAGAGAAACCGTAAATCGGGCCAATCAAAACGATGCAGTTAGGGCGTTTAGATAACGCCTAATATTTTACAGTTATTCAATTGTTTATCTAATGAAAAACAACATTTTGTTAGTTGCGATAGATGCGTAGAAATATTCCCTATCAAGTATTGCAAACATCTCTCCTATCCAGTACGAAATGTTTGAGCTATAAGCATTCGAAATCTTTCATTTTTTCCTGCATGTTCTGTGTTTAGGTTTTCATTTTACCCTCCATATATTCCGGTTAGACGTAGTCCCACGTCAAAATATTTGTTGAACGTATCCACGTGGACATTATCTGTATTCCGACCCCCCTCATAGTGGACATGTGTGGACATTTTCGTACCCTCCCTAAAGTTGTCTACGTGGTATGTGGACAACCCACTTTTCACTCTCCGAGTTTTTAGCCGGATACGTCCAACGATGTTGGAATATTGAAAAATAAACCAATTTTCATTCTTTTATTCAAAAACACACATTGACAATTTTCATAGAACACGTCGAAGACACGCCGCTGGCACGGTACAATGTAAGTGAATTAAAACATCGTGGCCCCGCCCCGCTCACGCCACGTTGGCGCCCCGCTACAATAAGAACATGGCCTAAAACCTCTACATGCCATATTTGGTTCCATTTGTTCCATTTATTCAGTCCTCCCCTCTTTAGAGAGGGGGAGGAGTGTCTAACAACCATAGAAAATTTTATTACACCCTAAAACCTCTACATGCCAAATTTGGTATCGTTTGCTTGATTAGTTCTCGAGTTATTCAAAAAATTTATGTTTCATTTGTATGGAAGCCTCCCCTTAGAGAGGGGGAGGAGTGTCTACTCACCATAGAAACGTTTCTTGTCCCCTTAAACCTTCACATGCCAAATTCGGCTCCATTTGCTTGATTAGTTTTTAAGTTATGCAGAAATTTGAGTTTCACTGACAATGTGTATCTATCACAAAGCGACTAGTATTCTCAGATGCTGTCAAATTGTTTGATGCAGAATGGGGATGATTCACCCCTATTCTGTATTTAGATCGATTCGAAATATTTCGAACGACTCCATAAAATTACATTCTGTATTCCGTTCGAGTTGTTTTTGCATTTCGTTCGATTTGTTCGTCTTCGAACATTATATGGATAAAACGTTCGAAATAGACAGCCCTATTCTGTATTCCGACGGATTTCGGAATTCGTTCGAGATCGTTAGTTCGTTCGAGCTATAATTTCGCTTCACCTGTTTCAAACGTTTTGCCCCTTTAATGTTCTAAGAGAAACAGATCGAACGAAATGCAAAAACAACTCTAACGGAATACAGAATGGAATTTAATCAAGTCGTTCGAAATATTTCGAATCGATCGAAATACAGAATAGGGGTGAGAAAGTTATACACCTCTATTCTGCGGAATGCAGAATAGGGATGTATAATTCGAACGAAATGGAAATCCGACGGAATGCGGAATCGGGGTGATAATCAGCCCTATTCGTTCGAAACCATTATTTCGTTGTTTTAAGAGAAGCAAATCGAACGAAATGTGAAATTATCTCGAACGGAATACAGAATGGAATTTTATCTATCCGATCGAAAAATTTCGAGACGATCGAAATGTAGAATCGGGATGAATCACCCCCATTCTGCATTCTGCATCAAACAATTTGGCTAGAATACTAGTCGAGAATGATGTTGTACACTATATATGCAACATTATTATTCCAAGCTTCCATTAGGAGCATTTCGATGAAAAATTTGTTAGAAACTGCTTACACAGTAGGATTTGCTGACCTGATGGTTAAACCGAAACCGAGCAACTTGTGAAATGGTGTGGAAGGCGAGTCTGAAATCCTTATAGTAATTCTAGTAACTGTTCAAGAATTCTGACGAACCTCTGGAGGAATCAGTAACGATTATGGAAAAAAAACAGATTTATATTGGACTTACTATTTTGAAAAGAGCTACAAGACGATCGAAGCACATTGAGAAACTCAACCAGACGAGGAGATTGCAGGACTCGTATTCTAATTGTACGACATGAACTAACGATAGAAAGATGTTTAAGTTGTGACTACACTATTCAAGAGATTGTGATATTCCAGAAGAATGTTCGGACCAAACAAAAACAATACCGGCTTGGGTGATTTGCAAAAAATATACAAATTTCATTTCAAAACACCTTATGTTGCTTCCCAACAAATGTTGTTCATCTTTTTTTCAGCTTTTTTCTCTGGATCCAATTGTTTGTCTTGTAGGAAACAGAATACAAGTAGTATTGTTGGCAAAAGCTAGTTTCGATCATCGTCAATCAAGATTTTGACGCATAAAAATTCGACCATTTTATCAAACAACGGATTAGAATTTGCCTGGAAATGACATGCCTTCATACACGCCGTTCTTATGGAGCCGCAAATGCCACTTACTTTGTCTCTTTCTCTCGAATAATCTTAACGCAGGAATAAAAAATATATGGCAACAATGCAAAATGTATGTTTTCTTTGTAATATGTTTAGCTCGATTTTTCTCCTTTTTTCTGTATTGTAGATCAATTTGGACTTTCTTATTGATGTAGATAATAGATATTTTAGTTCTCTTTTAGTGTTATTTTTATATACTCTCGGGAGCTTTTATATTAAATAATCACCTTTTTCTCTTTTTTTCTTTTATTTTAGTAGTTTTTTTCTGATTTTTATTTTTTTTGTATAAAAAATATAACTTGGAAACTATCAACTCATTATCTCAAATTTGCGTTTTTTTTTTATTTACTGCAATAATCTGTGTTCACATGTTTCACATTATTGTACATCAAATTTGGAGCGCAACATTCCCCGTCACAGAGGAATCTGAGATTATAAACACGGTTCGTTGTTTTCGAGCCAACTGGTTCGAATTTGAAAGTTTGAACTGGCTACGTAACACAGTTCCTCTCAATTATGCTTTAATGTTTTTGTTTTGATGAAAAAATTTAAACGGGGAAATTTCGGATAAAAATTTTTAATCACACTTGTTGGTGGTTGATTTTGTTCTTCTTTATGTATCGTGTCCGGTTGTGGGAAGGATGAAAAAGGAATTTTTGAATCCAGTCTTATCTGTTTCTTTGTTTTTTTTTTTCATTTTTTTCTTACATGTTGTTCAAGCGAAATGCTCGATTTGAAAAGATAAAATTTCCCAAGCATAAAGACAAAAAATATAACAATAAATATTGCTTCCATATTTCCCTTTTTCGCAAATATAAAATCAACATTTGAAAAATGAAAAACGAGAAGAAAACTTGGGGTCACTGCGTTGAAGTTTCAAAGGCTTGTGATCAATAAACACTTGTAACAGCGTGTGACTTTCGAATATTGGTTGGTTCTGATTGTTCACTGAAACTAACACAGTACTTACACAGAGCAAGTTTCTATCCGAGTCGGCCCAAGAACTGTTTACACAGTTTACACGATTTTTTATGGTCAGATCGAAGAAAGCATCATATAACGATGCAATTAGGCGCCCGAACTGTACAAAAAAGTTACTCAGTTATTCTTCCAACCGATCCGCATTCGTTCCCAACCATTTAGTAGCTGACTAGGCCGACTCGGAGGCTAACTCGCACTGTGTGCAAGTGTTAATTAAAAATCAAAAAAATACCAAAAATTTTCAGATCATTCAGCAGATTTGTTGAGGGTTTCACAAAAAAATGCATATAATCTTAATGAAACAACATATGTCGATATGTTTTATATTATACGCCGGCGAATCACTTAATATTACACAGTGAAAATCATAAATTGACTGAGGGGAGAAATAAAAAATACGTTTCATATTCGTCATTCAAATTCACAATCGAGAATAGGAAAACGACTTAGACGAATAGAAAATTATTGCTAGAAAATCTGTCCCATCAAAATATTGGACACTTTAAATTGTAGACCTGATAGTGAAGGGGCAGCACATTATGTGTGTGATCGTAATCAAAAATTTAAGTAACATTTCGTTTCACTTCTCTGCATACATTTATCGAACGTGGGTACCATCACATTTTGCTAATACGAACGCAACAATTCTATAGCTCGAAAATCGCACATTTTTAGACACATAAATTGTAAAAAAAAAAAACAAATATAATAAAATTTCACTAAATGAAAAAAGCTTACATAGTTGGAATTTAGAATGTTTGTCACTTTAAATTGGATGACTAGATTACGTTGGGTCTTCGAATTGGTCGTTTGATAATGTTATTATATTCCAGCAGGCCCAGTCACGCCCATTCTATGATGATGGTTTGGTTTGGTTTGCTGGATGACGGACCGTTTACCGGTCTAGGGCCTAACGAATTAGTGATGTCTGTCTTGGGCAGCCGTTCTCCAGTCATCTCGTACACCAGCAGATCGTGAATTCTCTTCCACCGCGCACATCTGAAGATAGTTTTGGCGGCTCTCTCGTCAGCCATTCTGGCTACATGTCTAGCCCCTTGCAGCCTGCCATGCTGTATAACCTTCACTATATCAGCATGTTTGTATACCTGGTACAACTCGTGATTCATGCGCCTGCACCACACTCCATCTTCCAATTTACCGCCAAGTATCGATCGCAGAACTTTACGCTCAAAAACTCCGAGCACTCGTCGGTCAGTTTCCTTCAGGGTCCATGATTCATGTCCGTAAAGGGCCACCGGTAGGATCAGTATCCTATACAGCGCTAGTTTTGTGTAAGTTTACAAACTACGGTACCTTAGCTGGTTACGTAGTCCGTAGAAGGCCCTGTTCGCAGCTGCAACTCGTCGTTTCACTTCACGGCTCATATCGTTGTCACAAGTCATAAGTGTAGTAAGATAAACGAATTCATCAACCACTTCAAATCGTTCCCCATCAATCTCCTCTCCAGTACCAGTCCCAACCTCGCCGTTTCCCTCTTAAAAGGCCTGAAGGCCTCCTCCACGGCCTTGCGGTCGATATCAATGTCGTCCGCAAACCCAAGGAGTATGTGCGATTTCGTGATGATCGTATCGTTTCATTGCATGTTTGCTCTTCGCACTGCTCCTTCAAGGGCTGTGCTGAACAGTAAGTTGGAGAGCGCATCCCCCTGCTTCAGTACATCTAATGTTACGAACGAGGCCAGTTATCCGCATGCATGACTTCGATCCTTCCAGTGTCATACGACTCAGCTTAATAAGTTTCGTCGGAAAACCGTGTTCGTTTCTTTTCACTGAGTCGTATGCCGCTTTAAAATCTACAAACAGATGGTGAGTCTGCACCCGGAACTTGTCAAGGATATGTCGCAGGGTGAACATTTGATCTGTCGTAGAAGCTCCTGTCGAAAACCAGCCTGGTATTCGCCGACGAAGGATTCCATTAGCGGTCTCAACCTGAAGAACAGGGTACGGGAGGGCACTTTGTATGCGGAGTTGAGCAACGTAATGCCGATTGCCCTTTCCTTACAGCCTGTTGATGAATTGACTAATAAGTATTGAATAAATATTGAATTGATAAATATTGAATTGATAAATATTGAATTGTAGATTGGGCATACGAGGCCTTCCAACCAGTCGTTCGGTATTTGTTCATCCGCCCAGATCCTCAATATGAAAGTTGTATCGCATCGTACAGCCGCTCGCTTCCCGCTTTTAGAAGTTCCGCCGGAATACCATCCTTCTCAGCGGCCTTGCCGTTTTTCAGCTCACTAATCGCCTTTTTAACCTCCTCCTGTGTTGGTGGCTCCACAGCCTGTTCGTCATTCATAATCCTCATCCTGTTCGTATTTTGCTCATCTTGCTCCTCACCGTTCAATAGCGCCTGAAAGTGCTCCTTCCACCTGGATGCAATCATCGGTTTCTCAGTAAGCAGGTTGCCGTCCTTGTCATTACACATCACCGGCGCAGGGAAATTTCTGGTTCTGACTCTGTCTACTGTTCTATAGAAGCTCCGCACGTCGTTTCTAGCAAAGTTGTCTTCTGCGCTGGCAAGCACATGCTCCTCGTACTCGCGCTTCTTCCGACAGTGAATTCTATTTTCGGCAGCTCTTGCCTCCCTGTATCTCTCCCTGTTCTGCCGCGTAGCAGCAGTGAGCATGCGGCTCCTGGCACGGTTCTTCTCGTCTGTCGTTATCAATCGCTGTACATTGAACCGCGTCGTCCTCTCTGTGCGGGATTTCAGCACGTTCGACAATCGTGCGCGGATCCTACAAACGACGAGATAATTGTCAGAGCCAATGTTTGGTCCGGAAAGACCTAACATCAGTAACATCCGAGAAGTGCCGATCGTCAATCAGTACGTGATCGACCTGGGAGCAGGTTTCTTCATTTGGGTGCCTCCAGGTATGTTTCCGAATATTCAAACGTGGAAAATAGGAGCTTCATATGGCCATTCTATGATGAACAGTGTTCAAATTGTTTAAATTAGTGACCGCATCATTTTATTTGGCCATAATTGAAAAATCTAAATTAATCACATCGCGCGGAGAATGTCTGTCATTCACTAATTTTAATAAATACCTAATAAACTTATTCTGAATTCCTATAGGAAGCTATTTGATCGGGTCTAAATCTTGGAAGAGATATGGCAGATTACCATCAAAAGAAAGTCAAAACATGTGAAACACTTATTTTCTCTTTCGTTTTTCAATTCTTGCTGCTGTTGACGGCTGCCGAAATTTACTAAAATTTCCAAACCTGGAGATCATCTTTATGTCACCACGAACAGAGATGTTCAACTGCATTTTGCGTAGTTATCGCTAAATATCCTGCACTATTCGATTTGGATGTTGCATTGAGAGTTGGAACAAAATCTTAAACAAAAGCATAGAATGATTTTGAAATACAACGTGCGTTCGCACCTAACGATTTCAGTAATTTGTTACCATTTATTTTGTCTATCTTTAGCTTATCGCCTAGATGTTGTGTGTGTATGTAAATATTTTAGTTTTCATTCAATTTTGCTTCATATATTGGCGTTTACATATTATATTCCAAAGGTTGCATTTTTCTTTAAAAGAATTTGATTCTTTCCCTGTCTTCTAACGTCTCTCTCCTCACTAAGTATGTATGCTTGCTGAACCAAATGTATAAACTCTGCACTTCTTGGCGAATAATGAAAACCTCATTAGTAAAGTGGAAACGAAGGAAACAAAGTTGTCAAGTTCAGTTTCCTTTCTACAGTTGGTAAGGACAATTTCTTTTTTTTATCTTCAGTGTGACATTTGTCAACTAAACTAATAGTGTTCAAACTATTTTGCAATCATATCTGAATAAATGTCGTTTTGCTATTTTCTCCACTTAACTAACGGTTGAAACATACATTCGGAAAAGTGCTAGCTCCAAACAATTTTTTTGTAGATCATTTAGGTGTTGTACTTACTATTTTCGTGATTAAAGATACAAAAATGATGCAAATGACAAATTTACAATTTCAAAAAAGTAAATAAAAATAATGGAAAGAATCACCACGTCAATAGAAAAGTTGCAGAAAAAAATGAAACGAAGAACTATAAAAAAATCGGCTGTTTTTGCTGAGAAATGTAAGAAAAAGATTAGTGTGATTAGACAATAATTCTCAGTAATAGGTTCACACTCAACCACTTTCTGTTGTGATTACCCTATTTTGCTTTTGGCAATGATGATATTGTTGCTGATGATGATACTTTTGTTGTTGTGGTGGTTGATATTCACGATAATATTGTTGCTTTTGTTGTATGGTATCCACCGCCATTGGTGGACTGCAAATGCTGCGTGATTTAAGCGAGAGACGTCGCTGCATCAACAACGACTCATTCGGCGGTGAAAGACCAATCATCAGAGCGTTGATGTTGTCGCCGTAGTCGTCATAAATATCGCCAATTCTCAGCTGGCCAATTGCCCCCATCATCGATTGATAGCCATTCTGTGTCTCTCGCTTCAGAGCGGTAACAATTGTGTTTGAATTTGTATGATAATGCTTATACTTATTAGTAGTATTATTTGTTATTGGATCACAGTTCAAAGTATTTATATTTTGTGATGGGTTCAACCCTCCTCCTACTCCTCCACTGCCACCTTTGGTGCAATCGCCGTACTTTTTCTCAATTGAAGCAATCATCTCATTCTTACGATGCTGCTGCGGCTGACGATAATTGCTACCAACGCTAACCCGATTGTTATTTGCTCCTACACGATTGTACTGATGGTGATTAGGATTGTTATTGGTGTGTGGTATACCATGGATGTTGTTCGGTGAATCCGGAATGGCAGATTGTACCCTAAAATTGCACAAGTATAAAACATATTAATTAAATAGAGAAATTCGTTCAATGTACGTTATGAACATTAAATAACATGGGTTGTTGTCGTTAAATTTCTAATAGATTCAACTGTAACACGGGGTGATTTGGATCACCCCTTTATCTAAAAAAATACGGCTCAACTTGGATTTTTTCTGTCATCTCATTCCATTGTTGAACCATATGTACCTAACGTGAAAACTGGTAAAATTCTACAAGTAGCATGAACAAAGCAAGCACTTTGATTGTCACAAAATGTGAATTTTCGATCGTGGTTTTAAGGTTTTTTTCCGCTTATTAAACAAACTTTTCGTGTATTTTGCAGTAAAGTTCTATTTGCCTACAGAAGAGGAACAATTTGATGCAGCGAAACTGTAAGTTTGATAACAATAATCGAAATTAACTGCATTTTAATTTTTGCATGTTGTGTGGGGTGACATGGACACGTTTCTGTGGGGTGAATTGGTCCTACAGGTTTGAAGCTTTTCTTTGGTCTAATCGATTCCAGATGTCGCGGAATTACAAAAAAAAGGATGGACAGACAACGTCGGAAGAAGGAGGAAGGAGTTTGAAAGAGCAACACAGGTCATCAAAAACGGTGTTTTTACCATGCATCGAAAGTGTTTGAAAATGCTCGAACAGTGAAAAGACTCATGCAGAATTCGAAATGGTCTCAATACAATTTCTCTGGTTATACATCAGCAAGCCGTGGAATAAAGGTGACGTATAATTTTCATCAAAACGAATATTGCAGATTTTCCTCGTGATTTTTTTTTCTTGTAGGTCATTTCAGTGTTTTGAAGACTATTTCTCGAAGAAGTTGTGAAGTTATTGGAGCCATTTGTTTAGCGAGTGGAATTCCCCGAAGAAGATATACGAATTTTGAATTTTCAAGTGTTTTTCGGTGTGTGTGAAGCTTCCCGCTGTATTGAACCTCGGTGCAGGATTTCTGAAGATTCCCTGCCTCTGGAAAATATAAAACAGCTAAGTTTTTGTTTTGTGTTACTTAATTAATTAATTAATTTCATTTTATTTTTTTTATATATACAAAAATAATAGTTTTATTTTCTGTGAGTGTTAGGCATTTTATGCTCTCTCTGCTCTCATTTTTATTACACAATTCTATCGAGGGGAACGAACCCTCCGATGTTGATATGAGCATCGTAGCTTCTCCTAGTAATTGTTTTTCTGAAGTTCGTCCTTCGAAGAAAAATAAAAAACAATCACAGTTAAATTCGACACAGCCAACAATTGATTCTGTTTCACTCAGTTCGGTTCAAAATCTAATTAATTCTCCTTAACATCCAATCATTGAGAATATTCCTCCCAAGAATCTTCCTCGAATACGACAATACCAGAACGTTTCGGGTTCATCGAAAAATCGTTGGGTGGTATTCTTCCGTCCCAAAGGGAAACCGTTAAGAGTGACCCAAATTTGTAAAGACTTGAAATCTAATTACTCAAGTGTCTTGGAGATTACAAAAGTTAATAAAGACAAACTTCGTGTTGTGCTCTCGGATTGTAAAGACGCTAACGCAGTTGTAAATAATTCTTTGTTCACTGCTGAATATCGAGTGTATATTCCGGCACACATTGTTGAAATCGATGGTGTGGTTTCGGAAAAATCTCTCCAACTAGCAGATTTCGAAAAAGCAGAGGGTATTTTTCATGATGTAAAACTTCCTCATGTGAAAATTTTAGAAGTTCGATCGCTGAATTCATTTATAATTGATGGCAACGATAAGAAATATTTCCCATCTGGTTCTTTTAGAATCACCTTCGAGGGCACAGCTCTTCCAAATTATGTGCTCTTTGATAAGCTTCGTCTTCCAGTTCGATTATTTTCTCCCAAAATAATGTCATGCACTAATTGCAAACAGTTAGGTCACACTAAAACCTTCTGTTGCAATAAAATTAAATGTTCTAAGTGTGGAGTCGATCATGATGAAAGTATTTGCAACAAGGATGCTGATAAATGCATTCTTTGTGGAGGTGTTCCTCACACAGTTAAAGACTGTCCAAAATACAAATCCCGTTCAATTAAACTTAAACAGTCACTTAAAGATCGTTCTAAGCGATCCTTTGCTGATATACTCAAGGCAGCTCAGGTATCCGAGATTTCAGAAAATCGTTTCTCTGCTTTATCAGAGGATGATGAATCGGATACTACTTTCGATCCAATAATCGCGGGAAGAACCAGGAAGAGAAAAAATACTTCCTCCTCCAAGCCTGCTAAAAAAAGAGGATTATCCTCTAATCAACCAGAAGCTTCTTCTCATTTTTCTGCTCCTTCCAACAGTAACCCAACAGTAACAGTAACTTGGGGATCCTCTAACTATGACGTTCATTTCCCTGAATTGTCAAGTCATCCCAGATTTGCTTCTCGATCGGTTCCTGAACCCCAATCATTTTCAGGAGGTATTTGCTTTTCTTCAATTGTTAGATGGATCTTTGATATTTTCGGAATTTCAGATTCATTGAAATGTCTCATTTCTGCTTGGCTTCCTACTATCAGTCAGTTAGCTAAACAAATGGTTGCAAAGTGGCCCCTCCTCTCCTTCATTAATTTCGATGCCTAATTTATTGGATGAGTCAGAGAATTCTTCTATTCTACAGTGGAATTGTAGAAGTCTTCTTCCAAAACATGACTCTTTCAAGCAAATGCTCCATTTTTTGAATTGCGATGTGTTTGCTCTATCTGAAACATGGCTTCGTTCGGACAATATATTAAACATCCATGATTTCAATATTATTCGTTTAGACCGTGATGATTCCTATGAAGGAGTTCTCATAGGTATTAGAAAATGTTATCCATTTTACAGGATTCCCCTGCCTTTAGTCACAGGAATTGAAATTCTTGCGTGTCAGGCACGCATCAAGGGTAGAGATTTGTGCATTGCTTCTATTTATATTCCACCAAGTACAATGCTTAATTATCGAAACCTTGTGAATATAATTGAGCTTCTTCCACAACCTCATCTTATTTTGGGAGATTTCAACTCACATGGCATTGGCTGGGGTGAATCTTTTGATGATCGAAGAGCTAATTCTATTTATGATCTTTGCGATGAATTCAACATGACAGTTTTAAATACAGGTGATATAACAAGAATTGCTCCTTCATCAGGCCGCGCAAGTCGCTTAGATTTATCCCTTTGTTCTTCCTCTTTATCATTAGATTGTCATTGGAAGGTTATCCAAGATCCACATGGAAGTGATCATTTGCCGATCACCGTTTCTATTTCAAATTATTCTAAATCGTCTGAAACTATAAATGTTCAGCATGATTTATCTAGAAACATTGATTGGAAGAGATATTCTTCAATTATTTCAGAATCAGTGGCATTAGTTAATGAGTTACCCCCGTTAGAAGAATATAATTTTCTAGCTGGTTTAATTCATGACAGTGCTATTGAGGCCCAAACGAAACGTTTCGAATTTCGTTTCGCAGACGTTCTCCTAATCTGTGGTGGGATCAAGATTGTACAAATCTCTATAAAGAAAAATCGAATGCTTTCAAGAATTGGCGTAAATCAGGCTCCTGCGAACGTTAACGACAATTACATTTATCTGGAGCGTAAATTCAAAAGCTTCATAAAAGCCAAAAAGAGAGGCTATTGGCGTAATTTTGTGAATGGGCTTTCCCGAGAGTCTTCCTTGAGCACTCTTTGGAGAGTTGCCAGACAAATGAGAAATTCAACTCATTCAAATGAACAAGTTGAATATTCTGAAAGGTGGATCTTTGACTTTGCCAAGAAGATGCCAAGATGTCCAGACTCAGCACCTGCTCCACCTCCCTTCTTGGAGACATCTGATGATATTGCGCCTCCGTTCAGTATGGCTGAATTTTCGTTTGCACTTCTGTCATGTAACAATTCGGCGCCGGGGTCAGATAGGATCAAATTCAACTTATTGAAAAATCTACCTGATAATGCGAAGAAACGTTTGTTAAAATTGTTCAATGTTTTTCTTGAGCAGAACGTTGTTCCGCATGAGTGGCGACAGATTAAAGTTATAGCTATTCTGAAACCTGGTAAACCCGCGTCTGATTATAATTCTTATAGACCAATTGCAATGCTCTCTTGCATTCGAAAATTATTAGAGAAAATGATTCTATGTCGCTTAGACAGCTGGATAGAATCCAACAACCTCCTCTCACCTTCGCAGTTCGGGTTTCGTAGAGGTAAAGGAACTAATGATTGTCTTGCTCTGCTTTCATCAGAGGTTGACATAGCCTTGTGTAGTAAGCAACAAATGGCATCAGTGTTCCAAGATATCAAGGGTGCGTTTGATTCAGTTTCCATTGAGGTTCTTTTTGAAAAACTTCATCTAAATGGGTTTTCTCCAAAATTAAATAGTTTTTTGTTTAATCTAATGCGTGAAAAACATATGAGTTTTTCCCATGGTTCTTCGTCAGTTTTACGGATTAGCTACATGGGCCTTCCTCAAGGCTCATGTCTTAGTCCAATCCTTTACAACTTTTATGTAAATGACATCGATGTTTGTTTATCAGGAAACTGTACTTTGAGACAATATGCAGATGATTGTGTAGTGTCGGTAACAGGCAAAGACAGTATTCATCTGTATAATCCCTTGCAGATTTCTCTTGATAATTTGGTTGAGTGGGCTTGTAAATTGGGTATTGAGTTTTCTTCTGAAAAGTCAGAAATGGTTGTGTTTTCAAGAAAACACCGTCCCGCACAATTGCAACTTAAACTTTTGGATAGAACAATTAGCCACTCGCCGTCATTCAAGTATTTAGGAGTTGTGTTTGATTCTAGAGGCACATGAGGTAAACACATAGGTTACTTGAAACAAAAATGTCAGAAACGAATAAATTTTCTCCGATCCATAACAGGGACTTGGTGGGGGGCACATCCCGTCGATTTGATTAGGTTGTATAAAACAACCGTTCTATCTGTTATGGAGTATGGAAGTTTTTGCTTCAGGTCCGCTGCCCGTACTCATATTATGCAACTGGAAAGGATCCAATATCGCTGTTTGCGTATTGCTCTAGGATGTATGCAGTCAACACATACAATGAGCCTAGAAATTTTAGCTGGTATCCTTCCTCTTTCTGTGCGCTTTTTCGAGTTATCATTTCGTTTTTTGATACGTTGTGAAACACTCAATCTGATAGTGATAACAAACTTTGAAAAAATGCTAACCTTAGGCACTCAATCTAAGCGAATGTCGCTATATCTTGAATTTCTGACCCTGGAAAGCCCATCTGCTTTACTTGGTTTCCAGACCATTCCTTCAATTTTGTTCAATCCTTCTATTAATTTTGACTTGTCAATGAAAGTTTATGTGAGTGGTATTTCCAGTGATCTCCGCCAAATAGTCATGCCTGCAATTTTCTTGTCAAGATATAAACATATTGACTCAACCAAAATTTTTTTTACTGATGGATCTAGTCTTAATGGTTCCACAGGTTTTGGGGTATTTAATATTAACTTCTCCATATTCCGTAAGCTTAGTTTACCCTGTTCGGTGTTTGTTGCGGAATTGGCTGCAATATACACTGCATTACAACATATTCAGACCTTGTCCCCTGAACATTTTTACATTTTTTCTGATAGTCTCAGCTCTTTAGAGGCACTTCATTCGGTAAGGTCTAGATATTCTTCGTATTTCTTGTCTGGAATCCAACATCTTTTAAGTGTTTTGATAAGTAGATAATTTAATATCACTTTTGTATGGATTCCCTCTCATTGTTCGATACCAGGAAATGAAAAAGCTGATCTTCTTGCTAAGAAGGGCGCTACGGAAGGACTGTTATTTCATAGGCCAATTATTTTTGATGAATATCTCCATTTTCCTCGTGAACGTGCACTTCAATGTTGGCAGACAAGTTGGAATGGTAGTGATAAAGGTCGGTGGCTGTATTCTATCATTCCCAAAGTTTCCCTCAAACCATGGTTCAAAGGATATAATTATTCTCGCGATTTCATTCGAGTAGTGTGCAGACTCATGTCTAATCATTATTCCTCGAATACACATCTTTTTCGAATTAACATCAGTGATAGTAACCTATGTATTTGTGGTACAGGTTACCACGATATTGACCACATTGTATGGTATTGCTCTGAATTTCAAAATAAAAGGTTATCTTTAATAGAAAATTTTCGCAAAAAGGGAATGAAACTCAATGTTTCGATCCGTGACGTTCTGGCTACTCGTAATCTCGATGCAATTATGTTGATTTATTACTTCCTCAAATCCATACACTTTCAAGTATGAGTATGTGTGTATTTTTCTTTTATTTTTGATTATCGTTTACTTCTCCAACTTTTTTGTTTTTTGTTATGAATATTTTTATTATTTATCAATAATATATGGTTATTAACGTTTTCATTTTTCTTCAACTATTTTCCTCAGAACTCAAAAATACTCAGATGCACGCAATTGCTCGCAATCTTCAAGGAGGTGGTTTTCTCTATAAAAAATCCTCAAGAAGAAGTCTTAAATAATATTTCATAATGAATTGTTGTATAATTATTTATATTGTTCTTTTTCTTGAAAAAATCATAGGGTTTTTATGCCTTTATGAGAAAGAACATTTGCATAGTTCTACTCACAGAGGCTTTTCCCTATACATAAACACGGCTCATTGATGCTTAACGTTGCTGAGCCAGTTGAAAATAAATTAAATTAAAAAAAATAAAAAAAAATTTCTCTAGTATGGAATCTGCCCAAGACACCTGGTATCGATTCCAAAACACTGTTTGTAACTGTTTGTAACATTATCCCAAAATACTTTACATAACCATAAGTATGTGCTTTCCGATGAAACACTCGCTGGACCAAATCACTCCACAGACGGTCCAAATCACCCCGCATTAAAATTTGATGCCCAAAAATCATCTCTTTTATTTTATGATATATTTGGTAATTTGAAGCTTAGTAGAATGATTCAACATTATTGATTGAGAGGAAACAAGTGTAGCTCAGTGTACAATGTGACATTTTTTATTTAGATCACATATTGGTTTGGAAATATTAGGCGATTTGCTAAGGTGGTCCAAATTCCCCCCATTTCCCCTATATGATGCATCATTACTTTTTTTTATCCAATTTGTTTATTATTTAGGCTCATTAGCATTTTAGCTGTAACAGAGCCGGACTTTAAGCGTGTACATTAGGGTGCCAATGAAAATGGTCATCTCGAATTTTAAAATGTTACCCTATAAAAAATGTTCACCACCTCGAAAAAACACCTAATGCAACATTTCAGCTCAATTGGACTTAAAGAGACTGGCACGAAGCGGTCAAAGTTTGAGTTTTTTGAAATTGAAAAATCACCCAAGATCTACTGTCATCTCGAATTTTTTTTTATCAAAAATCGACACTCTGAGTTTTTTTCGGACTACGAGGCAAAATGTATCGTTTTGGGTGCCAATAGAAATAGTTATCTCGATTTTTCATTCGGAACTTGCTGCAAAATGTTGATTTGCCCGATAATATACCCAATGCAAAATATTAGATCAATCGTACTTCATTTACTAACGTTACAGATGTACACTGAATCGAATTTCCAGACATTCCTTGGAAAACTACTGTCATTGCGCGTCTTTTTCAGTATATGTCAAAAAGTTGAAGCGTAAACAACATAGTTTTTTGCCACTTCCAATATGTCGAATTTCGTACCAACGAGAGTGTTTTTGCGGGGAGTGTTACTTCATTACTTCAATATGGAGAAAAAAGCTGCGGAGAGTCATCGCATTTTGGTGGAAGTTTATGGTGACCATGCTCCTACTGAGCGAACGTGTCAGACGTGGTTTGCACGGTTTAAAAGTGGTAATTTTGACTTGGAAGACGAAGAACGTTCCGGACCGTCAAAAGTTTAACCGTTTGAGTGCGGAGCAAATTTTGTTAGCATATGCCAAAAATGCGGATGAGTTTGGGTATATTTAAAAAAATACTAAAGAGCTTAGATAACTGATTAGATCACAAAAGTTGTATTAATAGGAAAAAAACACATAAAAAGTGAGATTTATGAAATTTACTAACATAAACTCTATACATAAATTATTTTTTTTAAATAATGAAAAATAATATTTAAACAATTTCACTCAAAATTATGGCTTGTGCACAAAGCGCGTGAAGTCCTCTTTAAAAAATGTCCCGAAAGACGAAATCCTACGTTAAGAGATGCTAAGTAAAAAATCATAACATAGAACAAGAAGAGCGCTATCGCGCTCCCCCGTATTCAAACAGTTAAAGAAGAATTGGAGGCTATACTCGATCAAGATCCGTCACAAACGCAACAAGTACTTGCAGATACACTTGAAGTAGCTCAGCAAACCATATCCGATCGTTTAAAAGCAATGAGAATGATCCGAAAGATAGGACATTGGGTGCCGTATGAATTGAAGCCACGAGACGTCGAACATCGTGTTTCACGTGCGAATGACTGCTCCAACGGCATGAAAGAAAGTTTTTTTTGCATCTAATCATTACTGGCGATGAAAAGTGGGTCCATTACGGCAATCCTGAACGTCGGGCCACGTCTGGATACCACGGCCATGCAACAACATCGACGGCCGCGCAGATTATTCACAGCCAAAAGGTTATGCTGTCTCTTTGGTTGGACCAGCTGGGTGTGGTGAGCTGCTAAAACCGAATGAAACCATTACGGGGGACCTCTTCCGACAATTGATGCGATTGACCCGTGTACTGGAGGAAAAACGGCTACGATACGAGCAAAGACATGATAAAGTTATTTTACAGCACGACAGTGCTCGGCCGCATGTCGCGAAACCGGTCAAAACATACTTGGAAATGCTGAAATAGGAGGTCCTATCCCACCCGCCGTATTCTCCAGACGTTGCTCCGTCCAATTACTACCTTTTTCGATCGATGCAACACGGCCTGGTTGACCAGCACTTCTCCAATTTTGATGAAGTCAAAAGTGTGATTATTTCTGCAAAGGGATCCGGAATTGCCAGAAAGATAGGAAAAAGTTGTGACTAGCGATGGGCAATACTTTGAATAATAATTTGTAACCATTTTTGCAGAATAAAGCATTACTTTTTGAGAAAAAAAACGAAAAAACTCACCGGCACCCCTAATAATAATATTATTGGCACCTTAAACCATACATTTTGACTCGTAGTCCGAAAGTGTCGATTTTTGAAAAAAAATTGGCATCAAAAGTTTTTTTTTTGAAAACCCCGAGTGATTTTTCGATTTTCATAAACCTCAAATTTTACAATTTGCGCCACTATCCCTTCACTTTTTCTCTAAGGCAGTGTGCTCCGTCGGAGTGCTACCGCTGAACGGAGCATTGCACCGAAAAGTATGCATATCGCGCTGGTGTGATCGATGTGCAGTTTCACCCTGATGTCGTTCAAAGACGACGCTCGTACATACAGCTCATCGCGCGAAAATCGCCTATAGACGACGCTCGTAGCGAAAGGGTTAAGTACGATTGAACTGAAATTTTGCATAAGGTGCTTTTTTCGAGGTGGTGAACATTTTGCATGGGGTAACTTTTTGAATTTTAGGGTTGATTTTTCTCATACATTCATTGGAACCCAAGTGTACATGTTACAAGTTTTCTCGTATCTATAAATTGTACATTACACAGGGAGCATTTGTGGTCATTTGTTGTCCATTGTTCAGTTAGGTCACCGGACAGCGGAGACGGTTATATATATATATATATGATGTTATGATCATTGTTGTGTTATTTATAGCACAACAGCCCGATGTTTCTTCAGAGCAGATCAGTTATATTGTTGCGTGGACGTAGTTATTCTAAAACAACACAAAGATAGTCTATTGAAGGCTCTGAGTATTGAACTCACGACCGATCGCTTGTTAAGCGAACGTGTAACCAATGTGACTACGAAGTCCTCCGAATCATTACATTACGGGTTTATTTCCTAAAAGTGTTATACGCACGCAACAAGGGACAGATCTGGAGAGCTGGAGAGAATACAATATCGTTGCCTGCGTATAGCCATGGGGTGAGTCTCGAAGTTTTGGCAGGAGTACCCCCGCTTACTCTTCGGTTCACAGAATTATCCTACAGATTTCTCATCCGTTGCAAGATCATGAATCCATTGGTGATTGATAACTTCGAAAATCTACTCCAACTGATTCCTCAGTCAAGTTTTATGTCTTTATACCATGAGTACCTTACCCACGACGTGCACCCTTCACCAGGCATCTCCAACCAAGTTTTCTTCCCATACTTTTGCAATTCCTCTGTCATTTTTTATCTGTCCATGCGACAAAAAATCCATGGAATCCCAGATCATCTACGCTCCGATTATATTCCGCCGATATTTTCGGCAGAATATGGGAAAGTTAGATTTGATAAAATGTTCTTTACTGACGGTTCATACATAAACGGGTCCACTGGCTTCGGCATCTTCAATGAAAATTCCAGTGCCTCTTTCAAACTCAAAGATCCTTGTTCCGTGTATGTCGCTGAACTGGGTGCGATATACTACGCACTGGGGATCATTGAAACATTGCCCATCGACCACTATTTTATTTTTTCAGACAGTCTCAGCTCAATAGAGGCAATCCGCTCAATGAAAGTTGATAAACGCTCATCTTATTTCCTAACAAGAATAAGACAACTATTGAGTGTTTTGGTCGAAAAATTATTCAAGATTACCTTAGCATGGGTTCCCTCTCATTGCTCGATTCCGGGGAATGAGAAAGCGGACTCGCTAGCTAAGGTGGGCGCTTTAGAAGGCACACTTTTTGAAAGGCAAATTGCTTATAATGAATTTTTCCACATTCCTCGTCAGTACACGCTCGTAAGTTGGCAGCGCATGTTGAGTGGAGATGAGTTCGGTCGTTGGTTACATACGATTATCCTTAAGGTCTCGACGAGTGCATGGTTCAAGGGATTGAATGTAGGTCGTGATTTCATTCGCGTGATATCTCGGCTTATGTCCAATCACTACAACCTAAACGCGCATCTCTATCGCATTGGGCTCGCAGCAAACAATCTTTGTGATTGTGGCGATGGCTACCACGACATGAGCATGTTGTCTGGTCGTGTATCCGGTTCCATGCTGCTCGCTCTCAGCTCTCTAGAGCACTGAGAGCACAAGGCAGACAATCGGAGATCCCCGTCCGGGATATCTTAGGTAGCCGTGATCCTGATCTTCTGCTTCATCTATACCTGTTCCTCAGGAACGCCGATGTCAACGTTTAATGATGTTTCCTTCGTTGTGTCCCCGTTTTATATCCCTCCTATCCGATCGATAAACTTTTACTTAGTCGCGGCAATACATACACACACTCTTTACAGATACACGGGCCAAAGGTTGTGCAGTCCACTGATGATTCAACAAGAGCCAAAGGTTGTACCGCTCATGACAACTCTACATGAACTGATGATTGCGCCGGTCAGTGACCATTCTATCCTGGATTCCTCGAGTCGAGAAAGACGCACCACGCTAGATATGAGGTACAGACTAGGGGGGCGTTGCTGATCAAGGGTCAGCTGCATCCCAATAGGAAGTATCCCGAGTCGGGCACACGTACAGAGCATTGGAGACAGCAACATCCGAATTACGAAAACACTTGTAATACTAACCTCGAGCCAACCGCGAGTAATCGGTTACATATTACTAACATAGATAATAAGAAAAATTGTCAAAGTATTGAACTCCCGGCCCCGTGAGGCTAACGCCATATGAGCCTTGATAAAAATATATATTTTGGAAAAAAAAAGGGACAGATCCCTCAGCTGTTTTCCAACTTCCTCAAAGGCTGACGACAACACACGCTTCCTACCAAACTAGAACGGGTGAGACCTGACAACTTCTTTTGAGTTGGGGAAAACGACAAACAAAAATATAAGTTGGAACGTAAGCGTGAAGGCCGGTTCTTTAGACGACATGAGAGTGATACTGCACATCGATCACACCAGCGCAATGTGCATACTTTTCGGCGCAGTGCTCCGTTCAGCGGTAGCAGTCCGGCGGAGCACACTGCCGTATTGAAAGGGTTAATAAAGCTTGATGTTCACGTTTACTGACGAACTTTTAAAATGGTAGCATTCACATACACAATCACCGGAAACGTCGGCAAAATAAGTCCAAGAGTTGACGGGACGGTGACGCTGTATGTGTCTGTATGTGGAATGGTGTCGACATCTGGATACGACATTAGTTTATATGAGGCCAACTCTTCTGTATCAGATAGAGGCGAATGAACTGCAAAGTTTAAAGCCTCTTAAAAACAAAGAAATCAGATTAGTCGGCCCTAAGGCAGTTTTCAATCACTAAAATTTGAATGACAATTTTTTTTTGTCGTTATTTACCTACTGTTCTGACCCTAATTTAAACATTTTTCTATGAATTTCCAGATATTCACACCAAAACTTACCATTATAATAGAAAATTATCTTTAGAAACAATTTCTGTATGATATTTTCTCACTACTTGCAACCAAAAGTGATTCTCATCTACATAGAGTACTAATTTGATTTGGGAAAAATAATTTTCATTCATAAATTTTATTTTAAAAGTGTGTTCATTTCGTCTGCAAACCCATATTGTCATGCCTATTCCCCCATTTCGTAATACGAACCTCCATGCGGCATCTTTAATCTTTCGACTGATTTGACAACCAGTAGAATGAAAACCTCGTCATATGCAGTTCATTTTGTCACTCACTATAAAATGAATCGGCATCACACGGCATCCGATACAAGTGTCGGAATACAGTTAGAAGAAGTGCGTGATGGTGATGTGACAATTGTCATCTCACCTCATACGCCATGCAGATTAGGTTTTGTTTGTTGTCTTGTTTGTGACTAGAACATTGGTTTTCTGTCCACAGATACAAATTCCTTGCCATACGAGAACTTCCTGGCAAATTTATCAGCGAAAAGGAACTTAAATTTGCTGGTGACATCTCCTATGGCAGTGGTACTTTATAGAATTTCAGGCCTGGGATTGTACAACTTTCTAGTATCAACTTCATGTACTATCGTTTTAGCCATTTTCGCGATCTTACTGCCTGACCGGCAAATTAAATTTCTTCTCTCGACTTTTTCAAAACAAAACGGATCAACAAGATTTTTTTTTACCTTCGAAAGATACAGATTTTCCAAACAATTTTCTGATTTCTATGAAACGAAAAGTCATTCCGGATCCTAGCTGAGTCAAGCTTTAGTAGTCATTGAGTCATTTGATACAACAAATTCGTCTAAATATGGGTTGTTTTTGAATGAACATAAAAAATTGAAAAAACACTTACGGAGCATGCTTCATGCTGTAACCATTATAGTGACGATTGGATGAAACGTCCGGAAAATATTCATCATCGTCATTGTAGTAATTGTTTCTTCGGCTTCGCCATGATTGCTGATTCGGATGCTGTGAACGAATCTCGATGAAACCCGTTTCGTTATTGCTGTTCGGTTGACGATAAACGGACGATTTTCCACCACCACCACTGCCATTGCGATACTGATTATTGTTGTTCTGGTAGAAATTGTGGTGGTAATTGTTGCGATGGTGGTACTGCTGGTGATGACGTGCTTTGGCAGAATTATTGTAGCTTGATCCTAAGATCGAAGAAGGATGCTTGAATTTGTGCGCATCGACGTGGCCACGATATCGCCAATTTTGCTCAGGTGGAATAATAGCCGAATTGACAATGATAGATGCAGGAGTACTCTTCTCCTTGATTACATCCAACTGTTTCTGTGACGGTTTTTGTTGTACTGATATGGTGGAAGTGTTCTCCTTGTCATGGCCATTATTTGTGACTTCCGTCAAGGTAGAAGGAGAAGAAGAAGGATGTTTCACAACGACAACACTGTTGGCGCTGTTAACTGTAGACGAACTAATCACTTCCGACGACGCGTGCGGTGTTAACGTACACGCCGATGATGACTTTTTGATGCTTATATACACAGCATCTGCATCACAGCTCTGGTCATCTGTCGATGATGACGACACCGAAGACGGTGACGTGGAGGGAGAAGGTGTAACGAAACCACGTCCAAGATCCGCATCAAACCGTTCTTTTGTCTGCATTTTGATGATGCTAGGCCTGGCAGAAAATGGTGGACAGACTTGTGGTTCAGTTCGAACCACTTCCACCGATTTCTTCTCCGGCTCTGACTTGACAGAGTTATGCTCCTCGGAACCTGCCATAGGAGATGCTATCTCATAGTTTGCATTTTTCGATGAAGCTACCACATCTTCATCCTGCTGCACAGAAGGTTGGTAGATGTTGGGCCTTTCCTTGGTCATGTAATCATAGCGCATTGAAAAATGCTGTAAAATTACGCGCTTTACAGCCATTGCGGATTCGGCAAAGTGCGAGAGTTCTCGTGCCGATTGATTGCTGAAAAAATGACAAAACAAATGAAATCACACAACAGACCAGGATAACACACATAAATGATACTTACCGGCGAATTATTCCCGGCGTCTTCAACACTCGTCTGCGTTGCTTATCCTTAATCGCATCGGAATTAACACCATCAATACAATCACCCTCGTCGGTGATTTTAATCCATGGATGATTTAGCACCGCCGCCGCACTTAGGCGTTTGGGTGCTTCCTTAACCAGCAGTCCACGAATTAAGTCTTTAGCCTCTTCACTCACGTCGACCCAATCATTCTCTGGGAAACTGAATCGTCCCTCTTGGATCGATTCAAACAACAGCTCTTGACAGGTACGACAATTTTCGCCCCGATTCCAGCCACAATCCTGTTCGCAATTTCCGGAGAATGGAGGATAGCCACACAGCAGGATATAGGCGATCACTCCGAGCGACCACAGATCACAGCGTTTGTCGTAATAGTTCGATTCGCCTACAAACAGATCTACCACCTCCGGTGCCATGAATTCTGCACTTCCGACCTGGAAGGACAGAGTATTAATTAGCAGGAAGATAGGATGTACGTTCAACAACTAAAGTAATGGATTAAAATATATGTTCTTTGAATGATTTTGAGCTGAAAGTTCTCTTCATTTTTCTTGCAGTCATTTTGAAATTAGAGTAGATCGAGTGCCTGATCGCACTCTGCCATTTTTATCAGCCTTCAATACATGTGCTATCCGATTCCATCCACAAAATATGAACTACAAACTCGACTTCAATTATAAGCAAATTGTTCCTCTGAATAACAGAGCAAACAACGAAATGTTTTTATCAACTAGATAACAGTCGCTCTCATTATCCTAAGCCATGACGATCATTTATATTTTATGCATAGCAAAAGTCTTGTATGAATCATGCATGGCAGATCTCACACAGTAGCTAGACCTATCTACATGCAGAATTGCTCTCCAACTAATTGGCTATGCAGTAAATAATAACTATTCAACTTATGAATCAAAAGGAACACACGGGTTAAGCGAAGCGTTGCATGCTGCTGCTGTGCTTGTGCTGTAAATAGAATAATAGAACCTGAACAAAGTAAACGTGAACATATAGCACAAACAAATTTCAAGCATCTAGAAATGTTCTAGAGCAGCAAAGTGCGTTGGAGCAGAAAAGTTGTCCATGCCAGGCGAACAAGAACTCATCAGCCGCAGAAAAAGCATGTTCTAAAAACTCAACAAAAACTCTATTGACATTAGAAGTGACCGGACAAATTGCTGAGAATGAAAATTGTAAACAATAAAGGAAAAAAACATATTGCGAGTCAAGTTGAAAACAAAACGTCGGAGAAGATGTTTTGATATTGCATTGGGGTGAAAATGTTAACACAGAGAAATGTGGTTAGTCGCCAACGTGGTCAACGCATAAATAGACATGTCTGCTTTGTGTTGAATCAACCGTATATTGTGTCACTCAGTCACATTTATGCCGAGTGGATGTGTATTGGTGATGTTACTTCTTGAATGAAAAACCTAAACGAAACAGTCAATCGGATGATTGTATAGAATATCTTGCCCGTAGGATACTGTTCGACATCATACTGCAGTGTTGTTTGAATGCGTAAATGAAAACTACACAAATTGAATTTTTAATATAATAAAATCAACATTTATTAATAACAGAATGATGCAAAAATCAAATCGCCAGCAAGTAATGTATCGGTGGCATAATGATCCGAAAAGGGTTTAGAGGGTAGAGAACAAAATAAACGTTACAACGCAAATTCAAAAATTCTACTAACAGTCCAAGTTCTTCTGTAATTCCAATCTATCGAAAATTCTCTTATCGCCGCGCTATCGGCCGACAATTTCGTAGGTCGCATGCTTCTGCCAATCTTTCATCGCAAACGCGTTCACAGAACGCGAAATATGGTAAATAAAAACACTGCTAAATGACCGAATTGCGCAGTTATTCATTCCCAGCACGTAAACGCTTCCTTCATATTTCGTAAATAAAAGCAGATAAACACACCACCCGGTTTCGTTTCACTCGGGAAGCAAATTCTTCCAATGTATGCGTGTGTAGGAGAGTTTGCAAAGAGCAAGCAGTTAGTGATCCCCGATAATCGTTCGATTAGTTTCTACAAAAATCGATTATTAATCGAACGAATACTGTGCAAGCAATAATCGAAGCGAACGAATAATTTACGTCGATTAATCGATCCAACTGCAGAGAAAAAACGCCGGTAATTTTTTAGAGGTGTTTTGATTATTTTTGAATTTATATTTTATATTTTTGAATTTACAATGTAGTAACTAATTCGATCTTATAAACGCCCTGATCTGCATGTTTTTGTCAGTGGTGGTTCTGCTTTGCAATTCATAACTTTGTCATCAACTTTTCAGTTCAGAATGTTCATTTGGGTAGTAGTAGAAAATTGAAGGTGAGTGAGAAAAAAATCAAAATTCGCTGGGTCGTAAATAAAAAACTACCGTTTTTTTTGCTTTTTTTAGCCATATGATTCATCCTCCCCTATTTGATATAACAGGTCCATCGGGTTCACTATTTCAGGTCTCTTATGATGAAATGAAATTCAACCTGGATAGAATTGTTAACATTGAAAGGACCTACGGAACGAATAACGTAGTTTTTCAACTCATTTACTGCTGTTTTTGCATCAAAACCACTGTGATAATTGGGAAATCCGATAGGGTAACGCATCAGTTCATAAAACCGGACGGCCATGGCATAATTTAATGAATAGAAACTTTAGAATCTGATCCGGCCAGTTTGTTTGCCAGATAAAATCCCAATCGAGAACTTAAGAAGAGTGATCGTGCATATAGTATATGTAGTTAACAAGCAATATGAATGCTTTGAATCATTCAATAATAATAACACATGCCAATGTCATATTATATGGATCTTGCATGAAACAGCAGTACGTAATGTAAACTAATATAGAGTTTAGAATTCCGTTAGGCTATCTGCTGCATGCTGATTTTGGATATGTTTGAAGAATTACATTGTTAAACTCTTCGATAATGATTTGGGTCTGTTTTGTCTGGTCATAATCATTACCGAACACAAGTTTATTCACAAAAAAAAAAGAGTTACTTTAGTATGGAGAAAATATATTTGAATTGGAAAAGGTAATTTAATTTATAATTTTTTTATTTTCTGACTGTTTATTCAACCCATTTCCTTTTCGCTTTAACCCTAACAGAACACGATGCTACACGCCTCAATGCGAATTTCAATTGGGCTAACAGCACCCAATACGATATGTAGAGCATATGTGAAATCACTTTTTCGAATACTTCTTCATTTTTCCAATTTTGCTCGTCGCATGAACTATCCTCGGGGGAAAAAATCGTTTGATATTTCAAGTCATGTTAACACAATAGCTTCCATATACAATTTTACACTTACAGTTGTGCTAAAAGTTCCACAATACATGATCGGTCATTGATATGAAATGAAAACACAAAGCAACCAACATAAAAGTTCCAAATTTAAATTTTATTTATATTCTATCAAGCATAAGTTCTATTCAGTTCATTGAAATATCATTCTTCAATCAACCCATCGAAGGATTCTTATTGGAACGAAAATAATAAAAAAACACTCGTTCATCACTCCCAACTTATTCGCCAGCACGTATGCAATCAGCAATGTCCACGCTAGTTACAATTAGCACTATCCATTTGTGCGCGTCGTTAGTTACTATCGACCACGAGGGTATTTACATGCTGATTTCCCCCAGACCCCTTGGATTTGAAATCTCTGTTAGGGAAAACATGTCGGTTTGAAAAAAGGCTCGCCCTTCTTTCATGTATTTGCAATGTCGATTTCCCCCAGGCAGCTTGGTTTTGATGTCTCTGTTAGGGAACACATTTCGATGGGAACAAAAGCTCCCCCTACTTTCATTTGTTTGCAATGCCGATTTCCCTCAGGCAGCTTGGTTTTGATGTCTCTGTTAGGGACCCGCCGCATATGTCGTCAATTTCGACCAATAAGAAGTGGCTATTTCCGTTAGGATAGGGGTTGAAATTTTTCAATTGTTCGATAGTAAGTTTCATGACATATATTATTTTATTAAATGTAAAAAATTGTTATGGAGTGCCGAAATTGATTGACGCAAAAATCTCATCAATCCATCATGAAATGGCTGAGCAATAAGCATTTGAAATTGGACAATTTTCACGGTGCGCTCGATTTTCGATTTTCAATTTATACCCCAATATGTTCCCGAAAGACGTAATCCTACGTCAAAAAAAAATCGGGTTAATATTTTGCTATAAAGAACAAAATGACCACTTTTGACGAAAATCTGATAACCACTATATCGGTTTGGCATGGAATGGCTGAATGACAGTTTTCCATCTGATTCTACTCATTCTAGTGTACTCATATTGGAGTAAACGGAACAATGGTATAGAATGTCAACTTACGCAATTTTAGCTGCATATAAAACGGAATAGACAATTCCGACAGCTTTGGTGTCGGAAGATGATTCGTTTTTCATTCCATAATAAATAACAGGAAATGCATATTACAGCTAAACATTATGGCTGAAGTTTCGAAATTGTGTTAAGCGACCGGCATGGGAATGGATGTTTTTCTACTTTCAGTAGGAATAGCTGAGTCGTTCCCAGTTTATATCTTGATGAATATCGAATATATAGAATAAAACGAAATGATACTTTAATTATAAAAACCAGGGCTTTTCAACCAACTGATCCAAAAAATCACAACAATTTTATTCCACATGCGAATTCGTCAGAACCGATTCAAAAGAATAAAGGTGTTCAAAGATCAGAAGAGCCAGAACACCAATTTTGACGACTTTTGGGTGATTCCATGATTCATGATTCAATTGTGGCTGAAAGCAATCACATGCATGGAACAAAGTACCCAAAGCTGGGAAAATTGGACATTTTAAAGCGCTTTCACACATTCGTGCGGGACTGTGCGATATATGTCATTATTATAAATAATATCCCGAATAAACAGAATTCTGGATATTATATTTGAATCGATAAAAATACCTCTTCTATCAATGAAAAAAATTGCAGTGGAAGAAACATGGCGTAACCATTTTTCTATAAATGTTGTGATATTCATGCTTTTTCACAACAATTGCAAAAAATCGTGTTATCGAATCACATAGAAAATCTGATTAATACATGAAGTTAACTCCAATTCATATATTTCAATTTCAGTATTGATTAACAATGTTTCGGGTAAAGTTTGTTACACGATGCATAGCTTAATTCTCGCGTAACTTTTGAAAAGGTCCTATGTAACAAATGTAAACAAATCGAGTTAATGGATACACGCTATTAGTTTTCAATCATTGAGTGTATTACAGAAACAATCGTTCACGTATCTATCTTCTTCATCATTTTATCGCCGATACAAAAAATATCCAATGTACAGATTCGGATTTTAAGCGCCCGGTTGTTACTTCGGGCGCTTCCTTCCTCCGACGCCCGAAACGTCCGAAGTAACAAAGCAGTCAAAACAATACGAAGTCGTACTTCGGTCGTTTCAAGTTTTTGTTTCTTACAGGTGTTGTTATCGATTTCAGTGCAATTCAACGAGTGATAACAATAATAATAACGGCGCCAGTGGTTGTATGGTTAGCGTAACAGCCTCACAATCCGATCGGCCTGGGTTCAATCCCAGCTGGCGTCGTTGGGATTTTCTGAGGCGAAAAATCTCTGGTTACGTCTTCCTTCGGAGCGGAAGTAAAAGAAGTTGGCCCGGCTCATGAGTTGTTGAGTCTGATAGGTAGGAACAGGTGGAGTCGCCTCCCTGATGTCGGTGATTGGCACTAAAGTGGCGGAAATAGGCCGACGAAAAATAAGCGAAGATAAAAAAAAAAAAAACAATAATAATCTGCCTTTAGAATGAAATGCTGTTATTTGGATTGTTGTTTAGCAGTTAGTTTCAAATCCTTATCGTGCAACGTAATATGTCCAATGTGCAAATGCGGGTAGTCAAAACGTCCAATGTAACATTTTTCGCTCCTAGTCTTCAACTTTAATCTCAAATCACGGAACAACAGTTACGATTGGTTTTTCAGAGTTATTCTTGACTGCTAGTGGTGAAAGGAGCGATAAAGATCGAAAGCTTTTAAGACAATTCGCGGAATAATGTTTGGGCTTCAACTTCGTTTTTCTCGAGTTGACGAAAATGTTACATTGGACCTTTTCAAAAGTTACGCGAGAATTATTTGTTTTTACAGCTGATGAAGAGATATCTCAAACGTGTTTACGTGGTTTACCAAACAGCAACCGCAGTACCACTAGCAACTAAAATAATTATAAATACAATTGAATATAACACCAAAAAAAATTCTACCAAATTAATAAAATTAGTCTAATTGTATCTCTCAGGGTGGTGATTATTTGAATAATCGATTATTTTGGGCAATTAATCGTATCGAATAACAAACAGCTGAAAAATATTCGATTAGCTGATAAACGATTAATTTAAAAAATCGGGGATCACTACAATCAACCAACCAACAACACAAGAACGCGAATAGAACGAAAAAAAAAGTGAAACTATCGCGTTCTCAATTTCTTTAGCACTTTTCGTCCTCCTGTTATGTACATTTTGCAAAAAACCGGTTCTATTTGCGTTCTTTAGTTGTAAATGTAGAGAATATGATGGCTCCCGCAGTCAAGTGGTTTGTATCGTCCAGTGCTCTAATCGCACATATCGCGGTGGGAGGCATTTACGGCGAAGAAATTTCTTCCGACTTGCATTGGAAAACACACTTCGTCACTCAATAACATATTAACATAAACGCATGTCAGAGAAAAAGTGAATTAAAGAATCGATTCTTCTGGACCAGCGTTGCGAAAACAACAAAAACTGATGAGAATAGAACGTTGCTTTGATGTTTGTTCTTCGATTGAACAATTGCTTGTTGAAAATCGGAATGTATCCAGAGGAAACGTTAATGCGCAATATACACTCTGGATGAGAAGAGCACATGGTAATCGTGGTACATAACAACCGAGAGTTGGTACTCGTATCTACTTTATCAATAGAATTCAATTGGTATGGAAATAACTTCAAATATGGTCGATAATTGTGCTCTCACGTTTTGCAAGAAATTCACTGACGAAAAAGGCTGCGCTTTATCATGAATTCGAAACACATTCCTAGTTATTTCAACCTATTGATGAATAGATAGATTTGAACTCACCGGTGTCAACAGCTGCGGTGTAGCCGTTGGTGATGAAATGTTTGTAGTGAATTTGATACCGGAGCCGAGATCGAAATCACAAATTTTGATTGGACAGAGCTTATCAGGATAAACGCACAGTATGTTCTCCGGCTTCAGGTCCCTGTGAGCAATGCCCTTCTTGTGCAGAAAATCCAACCCTGATGCGATTTCCTTGATGATCTGCGCAGCGTCGTACTCTGAGAAGCAGATGTTCTCCTGGATGCGAGTCAGCAACGGTCCGCCATTTATTTTCTCAAATACTAGGTAAAATTTTTCCTCGTCTTCGAAAAATTCCAATAGTTGCAAGATGTTGGGGTGACCCTGGCAATGATGGAAGGTCTCGACTTCACGAAATACACGAGCGCGGGCATGACCGGGAATCTTGTCTATAATCTTCACCGCATATTCTAGCTCCGTGTAGATGTTTATGCACGTTTGCACCGAGGCGTATGCACCCTCACCTAACACTTCACCGGTTAGCTTGTACAATTCTAATAATCGATATCAACAAAACAATAAGGTGAGACTTAGTACGACAGGAAAAGTGCATATATGCGTGTTGGTGTGTTTCTTTCCTTACCTTGGAAGCATGATGACTGCAAAGACGAACTAGTTCTCTTCTTCCTGCGTCGTTTGCGTTTCATTTCCTCCTTATGGCGATTGAAATCGGCCTGCCGTTCGGCTTCGGTCATCAGTCGCACCTCGCTCGACTCATTTCCCGATATTTCTTCGCTGCTATAGCGCGCCACCTCCGTGTTTCGCAAATCTGTGAAAAATCATAAAACAATATTATTTATCTAGGCCCAGACTAATGAATGTTTGAGATGAAAGGATAGACTGATTACGTGATATTTTTTCGCAGACTTTCAAAGACTTCTAAAAAATCATTTTGCAAATTATATTATAAATTATAATTATATAGATATACATTCTAAGTATATCTTCTGATTGCACTCTTCCGTTTAGCGAGAACCAACTTTTGTTTTCGAGAAAATCGCACAATGAATGTGTACTACGATTTTGCTAGCAACGTTCTGAATAATTCTATAAAGCTCCGCCAATTTAGAATCGGTACACTTCCAATCGTTTTGATGAAATTTTAGAAAACTGGCTCGAAATGTTCCTTGATTCAAGCAAAATCAATATATTAGCTGGTGATTTTAATATTAATTGATGTCGTAGCCACATTGGTTGCGCCTTCGCTTACTAAGCAATCGATCGTGAGTTCAGAACTTATGAACTTTACATTACTTTACTTTATAAAAATGTCCACGATTGTCCACGCTGAGGGGAGCAGCGGTATAGTTAATGTACACGTGGGCATGTAGAATATATATTTTAAAAAAATACATTCGCATCTATACCTAAAAATAAAAAAAAAATCTGTTTGTATTTTCAAGAATTTTTAAACTTTCCGCTCATTCGCGTTTATAAAAAAAGGTTTCAGCCAGATTATTTCAAGCACTTGTCAATATAGACACAATGGAGTAGAATTCGTCATTTTTGAAGTTACTTAGAATAAAATTCCCACGGAAGTAAATAAGCTAGCAATTTTGTGTCAGAGAACGAATCGTGAAGCAGCCTGAGATAATTATTTAGATTGATTAAAAACAATAAAACTTATTGGGAATTTTTGGGAGAAAAATAACGTAAACCACAAAAAACAGTGGTAAAAATTATGTTACTGTGAAGGTAGCTTTATTTTATTCAGGACGAGCTGTGGACATTCAAAGCCACTGTAAAAGTTTGATGACTCTATAATGACTGAAATTGCATCAGATTCCACGATTCTAGGGTTATCTTCATTAAACATAATCCTTCGTCACGCCCTAAAAGCACCTCTATAAGCTCCCAAGCATCGTATGTATACCAAGCGTGGATGTTTAATTACGGGAACTGTTAAATAGAACCTATGCATTTACAAGTACCTATTTAGCTATAAACAATGATTCCAACTATGTTCACAAGACTGAAAGCAGCCTTGGTTGTCATACGCAGTTAAACCTTGGTTACTGCTTCCTTGAGGCAGTCAATTGGCTTTGTATCGTCATCTACCGATTTATGGTTCTGGAAGATGGTTTTTTATATTTCAAAATAAATAATATGAAATCAGCTGCACATTACTGTATTACCTAATTTGAATGAAAATTTCAAAAGGATAATAATCTTCAAAGAGATTGTCATACGCAATTGCAATTAAATATCTACTCTTACGCAAAGTTTTAAATTTGATCATTTTTTAAATTTCATACATACGTTTTAGTGGGATTGCCAACGCAGCACTAGTATATAGAAAATATAAAATTTCTGAGATTCTAATTCTAAAATTCTATTCGAGATATAAATGTTTTCTAGAATAAATTATTTTTTCAAGTATGTTCTCAGTGTATTTTTTTCCAAAAATTTTCCCAGAAAGTTTATTGATTTATTATTAACGTTATATTTTAATTGAATAACTGGATATCGAGCTATGATTTTTTCATACCTTCTTACAAAAAAAAATGGATATTAAAATTGGACACAATACAACTTTTTTTTTTCATGTAGCATCCAGCGTTAAGAACGTTTTTTCAATACGCTGAAGTCGCTGAATAGGAAATGGAAGGCTTTCTTTGAAAATATTTTAATATCGAGAGTAAAGATAAACCTGCCTTTGCTGTGATTGATCATATTCCGCCATAAGCAAGGTACAATTGACAGAAGAACTAGATCACATCAGTCACATCAGTGATCAGTCTTTTGAAAATATCATTTTTTTTTATTTTTCCAATAATAAAGAAACAAAATATAAAATGAAACAAACCTAAAATAGCATATTGCCGCAATCGGGTTTTTACTTGAACATTTTTAATTAAAAAAAATTCGGAGAATGTCCACGTGGACAACAGGGGGAGGGGTATAGTCAATGTCCACGCTTGTCCACGGAGGGGGAGGGGGAGTCTAAAATTGTGCTTTTTTGTCTACGTGGTATGCGGACAGCCTCCTAGTAATAGCAAACCGCTGTTCATAACTTTTGATGGCACACTTGGACAGTCTGAACAGTATTGTTTCATTGTTTCATTGATTAATCAATCCATTGAATTGGTCGATGAACCTGATGGAATAAAACAGCCAGTTAACAGAAGTTGAAGATTTGGAAGTTTCACCCAAAAATGAACTTAGAAGAAATTTTTGACGAAGATTGTGACTGACGAAGTTTTATACGAACGGATTACTTAATATGGACAGTTTATTGCAGATTTTATATATTTTTTCTCAACTAATAATTTACCTGACGAAGTTTTTTTGAACGGATTGTATTGTGTAGAAAATTATCTTATTATTATTATTATTTTTCAATTTGTTTTAACAGTATTATGTCTGTCATGATCTCGATGATGATGGGCTATTTTTATATTATTGTTCTCTTCTTTTGCATCAGCTGATAAAATAAAAATTATCTACAAAAGTTAGAGTTTAGCCGCCATTTTGGCAATTTCCCGAATTTTCAAAAACCCCTATGTAACGATTTAGGTATTGTTCTAAAGTTTTCATATATTCATTGGAATTCGTTCTGAAATACCCCGTTGCTTCAGAACCGATACCATCAGCAAGTTACCGATTTTCAGACAGCATTTACGCACCTAGCTGTCAACAGCGTAAAAATCATTATTCGTGCACTCAAAAAATGGTAAATACATCATTAATTATACCTTACACTGTAAAAAAATACCCGAACACTTCCCTTTATTCCCAACATAAAAAAGCACGAAAATTCATTATTTTTCGACCTTCCAGGCAGGGGGTCCTCCCCTAAATAATTTTTGTGCAAAACTAATTCTCTTCTCTAAATTAGCAGAGCCTTATGATTCAATTGCCACGAAGAATGTTTTAAATGCAAAAACTTGCCATTTTATAATATCACACAACAAAAATATTACTATTTGTCGTTCAGAGAGATTCAGGTTGCGGAATCAGCGGGAGCGTCTGAGGAATCTAAAGCGATGACCCAGCGATAAGAGCAGCACTTTTCTGCTACTAAAAGCTGCCGAACTATTCTTCAGGGTCTAACGCACGAAGAACCTTATTCCTTTCCCCTCCACGATGAAGGGGAATAAGAACACCTCGGCATTTTAAATGGTATGACTTCCTATCTACTGACTATGGTACGAGGACATCCTTACCATCTGGTCCAACGAGCAAGCAGCAATCGGAGGAAAATCAGTATTTATTGTTTCATCACTTTAAAAATGTTTTAATGTGTTCTTTTGACGTAGGACTACGTCATGGATAATTCCCTAACACAGACTTCAAAACCATGGAGCCAGGGGAAATCGGCACTACAAAATAGATGCAAGCAACGTGTACTTTTGTACTCGCTTGCGTATGTGGAAATTGAAATGTTTCCCTAACACAGGCCATGGAGCCTGTGGAAATCGGCATAGCAAATTAAATACAAGCAGCGTGAACTTTTGTACTCGTTTGCGTTTCTGCAAATCGGAATGTTTTCCTAACACAGATTTCAAAACCATGGAGCCTGAGGAAATTAGCATAGCAAATTAGATGCAAGCAGCGGGAACTCTTGCATTCGTTTGCGTTTTTGCAAATTGGAATGCATGCCTAACACAGATTTCAAGAACATGGAGCCTGGGGAAATTGGCATTGCAAAATAGATGCAAACTACGGGTACTTTTGTACTCGTTTGCATTTTTGCAAACCGAAATGTGTTTTCCCAATACAGATTCTGAAACCAAGAAGTTGGGAAAATTGGCATTGCAGATACATTCAAGCCGGCAATACTTTTATACCCCCAAGCATTTTTACACTCCGGAATTCGTTTTGCTATCACGGTCTACAAAAACGAGTACAAATGCAACGCTTTGACTAGATTATTCAAGACTGCATTGGAAGATATCTCTTCATGTCGCCAGCTCACTGAACTTCTACGCATACTGTTTGATGATTAGGCAAAATTTTGATAACTATTTTCTGCGATAACTACTACCATAATGCAAGAATTGACTCAAATTGGGATTTGTGTTCGGGTAGGTTTTCAGGCAGACGAAAAGACGTTTGGACAGCAGCTTTTACCCAGCTTCAAAGCTGAAAATATATTTGTACTGATTTGACGTTTTTAAACAGATTACTTGTACTTACACTTACATTGTCGTGTTACTTTTCGATGTTCTACCTGAAACCTTACTGACTACCTGTATGCTACGATAAATCTGGTCGAACTTAAACGGAAATGAATTCTAACTTGAATTCACTTGATCAATATTTCATCGATGGAGGTTCCATATTTACCTTTTTGCAGACTTTAATTTAACTAAAAAGTTAATAGAAATGGCAATGAACTAAATTTGAATTTGAAAATAGCCTAGCTGTAGCTACTAGCACGTTTTTTCGACTATGTTGTTGCTTGTCACTTTCGGAGTGAAGTTATCCGCTATGCTGCACTTGACATACGCGATGAAAAACAGGGTTGTACGGAATTCACTCAACTGTCAGACGAAACTGCCCTGTGGTTTCGTAACAATTTGTTTGCAATTGAATTCGTAAATACAGTAAATACACTACCCTAAATTTGATAATGAGTGGTAGGTTTTTGTTCTTCTGTTTTGGTCATGACTTTCACATTATTTGACTACTGGTGCACACGACCTTACAGATGGATAGTTCAATGATTCCTGTATTGATAAAACATTGTTTTCATACTGAAATATCTGGTTTTTTTTTCGTGTTTGCACCTCATTGTTAGTCATTTGTTGTGTTATCCGCGATTTTCGTGATCCGCGGTGAGCCAACCCGACTATTCCGCGGATAATCGGGGTTCCACTGTAGTTTCATTCATTCACTAGTTTAACCGATATACACAAGAGAAAACTCTGCGCAGCGGCGATATCGTACCCAATGAGGATCATCCGAGGTGGGATTATTGCTAATTGAAGAAATGCCATTGATTAATAAGTCAACGGCAGTCCTACGTCAACCTTGCGGTTATATCATAGGCATAACCCATCCATAGTTTTTTCGTTGTTATTTCAAGGTCAACCTAATGCAGTCATTTGTTTACTGCCCTCGCTAAAGAGGTATAATAAGGAATAACATAATCAAATTACACGTTTATGTGACTCTCGAACTGCATCTGCAACATAGTGTTCAGGACAATATAAGTTCCAGAGAGAACGTGTTAGAGGCGAATTAACTTCAAAGTTTAAAGCCTCTTAAAAACAAAGGAAGAAGAAGAGGGAACGACTGAAACAATTTTTAAGGCCTCGAATCACACAAATACTTGAATGCCACTGTCAATGGCCACGGCCACTTTCTCCTGGTGAAATGCAACTCCAGCACAAATGTTTTCAACATTCCGTTGCCAGACGAATCGTCTGCAATGTCTTGTTGATATGGTTATGTCACGGATGACTATCATGTCCACTTCTATTACTGAAGACTACCACGCCAACTTCGATGCGACCTTGTTGGCGTGTGCTTTCAAATTTCAACACTTTTTTAAGTATAACAACATATGACCGGCCTTTAAAGAATATTTGCCAGCTATGTTGAAGTTTGGAAAACTATCAAAGCCAGCGCGAATGAAGTTACAATAGTCATTATTAGTTTAAAATGATTTTGATTTTTATTTACCATGTATTTATGGACCATGTTATCTCTGAAAAAATAGCACGAGTAGTATGATACATTGATAACATTCGACAACATCGACCGAGTTTACCACTACTTACACACCGAGAAGAAGCACCCGGCACTCACATAGCGTTCTTTCATTTATGACCGTCTATCATTTTGGCTATTGCGGCGTAATGTCTGCTGCTGCAGAAGCATCCCAAAACAAAACAAGAGGGATATAACTGGCCAATAAAATACAGTGGAATAGAAATGCCAACCACAGTGGAAGAAAAATCGTGAAATGATCACACCTATAACACCTTCATGCCGGTGCCACACAATTTAGTTACGCGAAAAAAAATGACGGAAATATACTGGCAATGTGCAGAGTGAAACTAGCTGTGCGCTAGATTCGATTTTTCATAAATATCAAAAACTTTCCATCCCATTTTCAAATTATTCAATGGTTAATTTGTCAATACCTGAGAATTTTAGGATAAATTGGAATATCTATATTGGTAAAGAAAAATAAATATATAATGTATGACCCTCCATGATAGACACAGAACCAACACATTTTGACTGAATGACAAAAATGAGCTTACGTGCGTGCGAACGAGTTGTGTTGTGTTTCTGTCACAAACAGTACAATCACGGCTTCGTTGTTATCAACGTTTTGCATACTAATTGGTAATCCAAACAGAAGTGTAAAAGTTAAACACTGCTGGTACCATTCTGAAATTATTTTCTTGTATACCAATGGTTTTGTGATGATGATATGTTTAAAAAGGACAGTCAAACCGGTTTTTAAAAAACACAATAAAACAAACGCATCGAGATAAATGCGCAGGGATTGAATCCAACGTTTATCTGTATGTGAATTTAAATTGGTGCTTTTTTTGTTCGTTTCATTGAAGTATAACAGCAATTTACCAAACTAACACATAGACAAAGTCAAACATACGATGCCGGAGAAATTGAACCGCTCATCATCGTGGACTAGCAAGATCAGTGTTGTCAAACTCTTTAATTTGCAGTCTTCGTTATGTTTGAATGATATAGTAATCTAGAAAATCGAATAAGTTAAAGAAGCGGTTAAATACACATTCATAAATGTAAGTACATATTTCTAGAGCAATAGAAGAATATTAAGCGTGAGAAACATCAAAGGAAATAAAAAAATCGTTCAACTGTTGGTACTCAATTATTCCAATACAGCACGAGAGATGCATTACCGGAAATGGACACACAATTATCTTCGCCAATGTCGATGATAATGCTTTTCCCAATTTCTATGCTTCCCTCTCTTCCTGAAATTTTGTTCTGCTAAGGCACAACGTATTGTACAATTTAAGCAACATTTATAATCGCGATCTTATTGAGCAATTAAATATGGATGAGAAATTATCTTTTAAGCATGAAATGCAATCATTACAAGTCTGCATTGTGTTGTTCGACTTAAGCGAATTGGTATTGGAATTGATTCGTATACGTTTCAATAATGAAAATGGAAGTATGAACAAATTTCTTCGTTTATGCTCAGCATTTTGGTACGTCGTTTTGACTAATTTCCAATTTTTGGAAAACATAAATTCACAAACTGATGATATCAACAACATTCGTGTCACAGCATCGATGCATCATTTCAAAAGGTTTTGATTTCGATCACTCTTTGACAACTACCAAACCTGGAGAATGACTCCAAAAACCACCAATCAATCAATTTGTCTTTGGTGATGGTAAAATGCAAAGTGTTTTCGCGCAATTGAAATACACATTATGGCTCGTTTCCATTTCGTGTGATTCATACGAAAAATAAAAACAGGAAGTGGGTTATATCTATGGTATAACCGCAAGAGTGACGTAGGACTATCGTTGATTTAGAGATCATTTGTTTGAAGTTGAATCTAAATCCATTCTGAATGAATGAATAAATGAATATTTGGGAGACTTCGAAAACGAGAGCGTTACGTTGGAGGCACATGGTTTTATGCATCCAATATAGGATACGAAAAACCTTGTTCTGAAGAATAATCTTCAGAAGCTTTCCTGCTAACTGTACTTGATTGACAAATCACAAACCCAAATGTATTATATGGATATTTTATGGATAGAAACATTAAAATAAACTCTTTCGCTTGAATGTAATTTTCAATTCCAAGGGGAACTGGCAGATTATTTTCCAGCAACGATTAGATATTTCCACATTTTCCTGGATACTGGAAGCCCACTCTAGCTCGGAACTTTCGGCGACTGAGCAATAATCGTTTGCGGGCGCATACAATATTGGATACGGAAATATCCTACTGATGGGGAAGAATAATCTTCAGAAGCTATTCTGTTAATTGCGATTGATTGAAAAATCACAAAACCAAATGTATTTGGTCACAGTGTTACATGGATAGACAACATTAAAATAAACTCTTTCACATGAATGTATTTTTAAATTCCCAGAGGAACTGGTAGATTATTTTCAGTAACGATTAGATATTTCCACATTTTCCTCGATACTGGAAACCCACCAGTGGTTAATGCCAACTCGATAACCACCTGTTAATAGTACTTGATTGAAAAATATTTGGTCACAGTGTTACATGGATAGAAAACATTCAAATAAACTCTTTCACATGAATGTATTTTTAAATTCCCAGAGGAACTGGCAGATTATTTTCCAGCAATGATTAGATCTTTCCGGAACTTTCCCGATGCTGAATGGCATCCAAACGGAAAGAATTCTGCGCGTGTATGTGTCGATCCTTCGCCGTCCACCTCCTCCAGCACGTTAGGCAACGATGTTGTCTTGTCGATGTCCTCACGAAAAATGAATGTGTCTCACCACCAGAATATCGCTTAAGTATGCTTTTTGTGTGTGATTGAATCGAGAGAAGGTGTGGTTTACGATGGCAATTTGGAAGGCAAACTAGAGGGGAATGAACTCTCTGAGCTCGAAACTTTCGGCGATTGAGCAATAATCGATTGCGTACGCATACAATATTGGATACGGAAATATCCTACTGTTGGGGAAGAATAATCTTCAGAAGCTTTCCTGCTAATTACACTTGGTTGAAAAATTACAAAATCAAATGTATTTGATCGCTGTGTTATATGGTTAGAAAACATTAAAATAAACTCTTTCACATGAATGTATTTTTAAATTCCCAGAGGAACTGGCAGATTATTTTCCAGAAATGATTAGATCTTTCCGGAACTTTCTCGATGGTGAATGGCATCCAAACGGAAAGAATTCCGCGCGTGTACGTGTATGTAGCGATGTCTTCCCGGGGAACCGTTTGTGGCATCACTCTCCTCCTGATGGATTCCCTTCTGGCCTAGGGTGCACAAACAGGCTCTTGGTGACACCGTTCATCCGCGTTTTCATGATAAACGAAGAGCTTCACCACAACAGCGACAACATGCTCCAATCGCTGTTCAATTAGAACTGAGTGGATTTCCGAGCGGCGCTCGCTTATATACCGATTGGTGATTTCAATAGCCTGTTTTGAAAGCAATTTTAAGACTATTGAAATAAGTTTTTGGATCAAAAAGTAACAAGTATAGAACGCGTAGACATTTTATCTTTCGAATGAAGTGTTTATCATACCATTTCGTTCAGTTGTTTAGGAGCTATTAACGCTCAAAATCTCGGTCTCCGGCGTAACGCTTTCGTTTTCGAAACTTTGATTTTACACCCCGGTATAGAAATGAAAGACGTAGTCCTACGTCAAAAAAAACGAGATCCCAATAGGAAGTATACTGTGTCGGGTACACGTACAGAGCATTGCAGACTGCAACATTCCAATTATGAGAACACTTGTAATACTAACCTCGAGCCAATCGCGAATAATCGGTTACATATTACTAACATAGTTGTAAGGCAAGCATTGTCGAAATATTGAACTCCCGGCCCTTTCAGGCTGACGACATATGAGTCTTAATAAAAATATATATTTTGGGAAAAAAGAAATCTATACATAATTTTATTTGTTCCTATGAATCAGCATTTCTAGTATGTATTTTTGTTTTAACATAATATTATATCGGGAATTCAAATTCAAGATATGCAGATGGTCATCAGCGATATTCTCGCATTCATAATCTGTCCGGAAGGAAAATCATGCTTTCCTGACTGGAACTAAAGTTCATTTATCTTTTTCATCTTTTCATGATGTTTTCAATAAAAGCAACCGAAACTACTCTATTTAAAACGAAAGCATACTAACTGAGAAGGAAACTTTGCTTGCTTGAACAATTTAATTTCTTGTCACTATTATGGGCCCTATTCCAGAAAACGAGACGAGAGTTATTATTCAAAAAAAAAAGTTGACGAAGAGAAATCAGCCTTAGGGCAAAGTACGTAGAATAGAAGGTAAGTGATATTTCCTGTGTATACATACGGAGAGCGCATGTGTTACACAACAACGAAGTTAGTAATATAAAATCCTCAATTTGTTCGAAGTTCTGAAGTTTTTTCAATATTTCTCGATTTTAAAAGTTCTAAAAATCATAAATAGTGACGAAATCGCAAGTCGAGCCAACGGTAAACGCGATAGTGTATCGCTTTTTCACTGTAAGTAGGGTTTTATGTGATTTTTTATCGATTTCATACTCAACAGTTTTTGCTTACTTCAGCAAAATGTTGAAGTACCATGTCCCGCGATGCCAGAACAGAATAATTTCGAATGAGATAAACTTAACGGATATGTTTTCAGCTATCCCATGCTTCGCTCTTTGGATCGGGAACGAGAACGACACTGCTTCGATATAACCTCTCCACACATTTGGTTTGCATTATTTTTATAGTACAGGTGCGATAATTTTACTGTTTAAAATTTTAAATGCTATTTCATCATTTTGAAACACATTTTGAGACATTTCTTGTGTTATAATTTAAAAAAAATTAAAAATGTTTAAATTTATATGGATTCGATCGATAGTTTATTACAATTTTTTGTTTTTTTTCTTTGCCTACAACTACTTGAATAAAGCACGGAGTAGACTACCTTCTTTTTCTACGTACTTTGGCCTTAGGGCATCCATACACAGCATTTGACAGCGTCAAACATGTCCGGGTCGCAAATGCAATTCGCGACCACTGTCACTCGGTAGAACTGCCAAACTCTCAAGCTGGTGTGATTCAAGGCGCTTAACATACTGCCAGGTGGGTCAAAATGTAAAAACCACTCTACAGCCATTAATTTACAAGATGACATTAACACACTTCTATAATAGAAAATAATGAATGAATTTTTTTCTTTTCTATTTCGAATATATATTCTATGCAATACAGTATTACGTAATATTGAACTTTAATTGTGTTTGATGATGATTTTATATTATAATGGCGAGTTTTTGTTGTGTGTTGTGTGTTGTGAAATATATAGCCTAATAGTTACGAGAGCGTCGTGTTTTAAGTAATCGAATAACTTAAGAATCTCCATTCAAATTTTAAGATTGCAAAACTGCCTTCTTTAAATTTTCGCGAATTTCACAATAGTTTCGAGTTAAATATGATTAGCGAATAAGCGCACCTTGTTGCATAGATCTGCCTTGAGCTCACCAATAGTTTGGCAATGACAGCTAAATTTGCGACACATCTTGACTCGCGGATCATATCCTCTTAGCCGGGGCCTGAGAGAAATCGATCAAGTCACTTACACCCCTTGCATTCTAAGCCCTTCATGTTTGATTGATTACAATTGTGCCTTAAGGCGGAATTCTTGCTACATGCTACATACTACAAGTCAATGGTTCTTGCATATTGGAGTGTCTCTTTTTACGACATAATTGATCTTGGCGAGCAATGTCGCCCTTATCCAATGGCCTGCGGATCGGTGCGACATGTGTAGCACACTGTTGGAGCCACTACGTCATTTATTGACGATTGTCATAATTCAACACAATAATGAAACAACAGAATATTTTATCATAGAATAATAACATCAGAACAGATATGTTGGAGCAGTAAGCGTTCGCTACACAGTAGAGGTTGAGGTGGAAACAAAAAAAAATGCGTAACTATAATATACATTGTTGTTCACCATTGACTTGTAGCATGTAGCATGTTGAATAGATGGAATGCCTCCTTTACGAATACTATATATAAGGGCCTCAGAAGGAAACGGGTGTAAGTGACTTGATCGATTTCTCTTCATCAACTTTTTCTTTAGTTAATATAACTGCCAAAACGTTCCAGTTTGAGTTTGCTATAGAATCCGATAGATGAGGTTCTGACCTATCTTCCACATTGTCAAATACAGCTAAGAATGTGTTTGCAGCTAAGTTATGACCTAAAAAAGATTCGATGCAGAGAAATCGATGATGTCACTTACACCCCTTTCATTTTGAGCCCCTCATATATGAACTGAAGAGTGTTTATGACGCTAGAGGCGAATGAACTCAAAAGTTTTAAGCCTCTTCAATTCAACATCGTCGTCGTCGTTTATGAGACAATCATGGAGGGCCAGGTAATGCATTGAAAATATAATACCGTACATTCGTACAATAGATGAAATAAAATATCCTGAGGCATTTCATTCTAGATAAATTCTATGAACACATAGATTTGCAACAAGTTGATTCGAATGTTATCATTACAATTCGTATTTGGTGTATCACATGCTATCAAACCAGCATTATTTATGTCTGTAACAGTAACGAGTAAAAACACATTTTCCATGATAGCACAATTACACAATTTTAGCCGAAATTTCTTCATATTTTCCTGTATGAATCAGGAATTAATTCTAACTGTCCAACAGGGTGCTAAAACTAGCACGTAGGCAGCACTGTTTATTGCGCATGGTTGTGTTAGTGATTCCGGTGTGCAAGTGAGTACGTGTTACCGAACATGAAAATAATGAATGCACATTTCTACGGTGCTGTGTACTAAATATCAATAGAAAAAGCAAACCAGACCTTTTCTGCTAGAAAACATTGCAATATCACGTCACCATAGTCTATCATATAATGAAAAATAAACAAAATTACCTATATTTGCGTCAGATGTTTCCTCCACAATACGTTCCACCATTGCTGTCGTTTTTTTGTTGCTTTTGTACTTGAATTCCCTTTCTTTTCCTAGCGTTTACTGGTTGATCACACGTTTCCTTTTGAGCTACCCACAATTCAAATGTGGAGCAGGAAAAAAGCCCTTTTGCCAATGCACTTTATTTGATATTCTCAGGAGAAACTAAGCGAATTTAGCATAAATTCGCTTACGAATGAAAATCACCGCCGCAATTTTGTTATTTTCGAAAACAAAAACAACGTTAGCTTTCTGCTTATTTTCTTTTTATTTGGAAAAGAGCAGACCGTGATCACCGGGATTCAAGATGACTGCATCCAATTCGAACAGTAGAAATCTTCTTTTAAGCTGAATAACAACCGATCTCTCAGTCGACGTCACGTACACAGCCACTAACCGAGATGATAGAGAACACCAACACAACTACACAATAACCAACTTTTCCTTCGCGTTAGGGCTACTTCTTCACAATTTGCCAGCTTGAGTAATAAGGAACCCCTTTCTTCTTCCTTTTATTGCTTTTTCCACGACCAAAAATTTGCCCAATTTGATTTTTCCATTAAACTTTTAACACTAGCGACTCATCTGGATAACAAGAATTAACCAAACGATCGCCAAACTCTCACAAGTCGTCGTCGTCGGTCGCACTTTAGCGCTGAAGAAATATTTTCTCATAAAATGGTGAAAAGTAGTGGTGGTGTTTAAAACAAACGCTAAATAGCGGACTAAGGCCGATATTTTCTTCACTCTCTTCTCTCGACTAGCTACCCATCACGCTCCTTCGATGTTCGATAACCGACTGCGAGCTGATTGCGTGTTGGAACTTGGTACGTTTTGTTGCATAAAGAGTAACGCGTTCAGCAGCGGTCACATTTTCCATCGAGCATAACAACTAGAGATGGGCAAACCGTTCACGAACGGTACGAAAGAACTAGTTCGCCGAAAAGAGTGAACGTACGGTCGTTGTTTTTCATGGAACGGTAGTTCTTCCCACGAACTGATTTCGAGCGAACGGTTTGTGAACGAACTGATTCCGAAAGAACGGTTTGCGAGTGAACTGTTTGAGAGTAAACTGTTTGTGAACGAACTGTTTGCGAGTGAACTGTATGGGAAAGAACTGATTGAGAGTGAACTGTTTGGGAACGAACTGTTTGTGAACAAACTAGTGCAGCTGAACTGATTTGCGCTGGATGGAATGGATAAATATAACGAGAACACTTGTAAGGAAAAAAAACGATATTGTCATTTATGAGCAAAATGCATGTAACGCAGGGTTTATTTTGTTAATGTATACTGGAAGCTGCTTGAGGCATTAGAGGGCTTGGAGGACCCCATAGTCATTCTGAGGGACTTCAACGCTCTTCACCGCAATTGGGGAATGCAAACACCATACGTCAGGGGGAATATCATTGCCGACCTCCTGGAGGAGCAGGAGCTCTCGGTATTAAACGACGGCACGGATACTTTCCGTAGAGGCATCAGCAACACAGCCATTGATGTTTCAGCAGCCAGTCTTAACTTGGTGGATAGGCTAGGGTGGAACAAAGCCGACGACCTTCATGGCAGCGACAACCACCCGATAACCATTAGCTTCAACGGCCCGCCGCCGCTAACGACTCAAAAACCCAGATGGATCTTCGAAAGGGCTGACTGGGCAGCTTACCAAACAACCTCCGACTTCCTGCTATCTAGGGACAACCCGACCACCATCGCCACTTTCAACAAAATCATTATGGAGGCAGCCGAAGCCTCCATTCCAAAAACGAAGACCACTCCGGGCAAAAAAGGGTTGCATTGGTGGTCCGAGGACATCAAAGGGGAGGTCAGGAAGCGGAGAAAGTTCCTCCGTGCGGCCAAACGACTACCACTCGGAGACCCTATGAAGGAAGCTGCCATGAACAAATATCGAGCGCAACACATCAGGGTACGTCGATTAATCCGGAAGGCGAAACTAGACAGTTGGACTCGTTTTCTTGAGTCAATCAACGAGAACCAGTCCTCGGCGGACCTTTGGGGCAGAGTTAACGCGCTGAATGGAAAGAGGAGACTACAGTTCGTCCTTCTCAGCATCTTTAACGACCTGTGGAGTACACACGAATATCCCGAGGGTTGGAGACACAGCCTAATAATACCCATACCTAAAGTCGGCCAAAGCAGCAACAACGCCAAAGGCTACCGTCCAATTTCCCTAACCTCCTGTGTATCCAAGATCCTGGATAAATGGCGAACAGACGCCTGTTTACCTTTCTGTCCGAAAACAGGAAATTGGACTATCGGCAGTTCGCCTTCCGGCCAGGTATGGCCACCAACATCTACTTCGCGACCCTCGGAGACGTGATAGCCGAAGCCAACAGGAACCATCAGCACATGGAGATGGTAGTACTGAACCTGGAAAAGGCGTACAACAGAACATGGATCCCGTTAGTGCTGAAAACTCTGGCAGACTGGGGTGTTGACGGTAAACTACTTCAATTCATCAAGAACTTCGCCACACGCCGAACCTTTGAGGTCAAAATTGGGTACACCAGCTCCCAAAAACTCTGGCACCGATTTATAATAAGGCACTACGGACTGTCTCCGGCCTCTTGCCATCAACACCAGCTGCCTCTGTCTGCGTTGAAATTGGGGAACCCCCTTTCGACCTAATCATCAACTTGGCCATTGTATCTAGGATTGCCAGTTCTTTTTCGAAAACCAGCGGTAGGGGGGAGAACCACCTGACCGCCCTTAGCAACATGATCCTGCAGTGGGTGGTGCATTCTAACCTTCCCCCGGTGGCAAAACAATCCTGGTTTGGGGCGAACGATTGGAGGTTCCCAACGACTCTCGTGGAGAACGGTATCAGGAACAACTTCCAAGCCGGGGTGAGCTCAGCCGGTCTGCCAGAACATTTCAAGGCCATCATAGCAGAAAAATACCGCCTCCACAAAATCAGGTATACGTACGGCTCAAAAAGACCATCAGGAGTTGGATTTGGGGTAAGCGACGGTAATAACAGACTGATTTCCAGCAAAAAAGTGGCGGACATCTGCCAGGTCTTCTCGGCAGAGGGGGCCGGCATTTTAGAGGCAACCACAATAACGTCCTCTAAGCCGCTGCTGGTCGTCTCCGATTCGGCAAGTGCCATTGATGCCATCGGTGCGGCTAGGTCCAAACACCCATGGGTACAGGCCGTCAGGAAGTACCTATTGCCCGACACTGTGCTCATGTGGGTTCCGGACACAGCGGCATCGCAGGGAATGAAGCGGCCGATCGATTTGCATTATCGGTTACACCAGACCGTTTTTCACTCGGGAGGTGCCGCTCGACGACACGAAGTTGTGGATCACCAATTCTTTCCGCTCCTTTTGGTCTGAAAGGTGGCTGGCAGAGAGAGGACTGTTTCTCAGAAAGGTAAAGGGTTCGAGGACGTAAAAAGGATGCGAGAACAACGTATCCTGTCTAGACTGAGGACCGGTCTGTGGGATATATAGCAGACATGGAAGAATATACATATTTACATAATAACATTAGTTATCAATTCATCAAATTTATACTACGATTCTTTACATAACAGTATCGGAAAACGCTATAAAATTGATGATTTGCCTTCAATTGCGATTTTTAGCAATACTCGGTCAATTCTGGAGATTTACTATTTGCCGTAAATCTGGCAACACATTATAAAACGAGAGACTTGGAATAGAATTGAGCGGGAGAGATTTGGAGTCTCTATACTGGATGATAGATTGCATCATGTTGAAAATTCATTCTGTAAACGATTTCTGGAGAGTAAGGTGTGTCCCGGATCGAAGGAAAATATTTCCGAAATGGTTGCTCAGTGTCTAGACCCTGGTCACAACAATGGCGTGGTTGACGCTCCTTAGTAGTAAGTACAACTAGCTGATCAGAGAAAAATGATATTTAGTGGCGAAATTGTAAAACGGTTACAATAGCGGTGCAATTTTCTTTTATGCGAGCAAGAGAGCAAGCGAGCATACAAATCTGGATAGACAAATAAGAAGAGAAATTGGCAAAGGAAAAGGTAAGCCAAAATCGTAGTCGGCAAAAAAAGTAGAGGTAAGCCGAAAGAAAAACAGTTGCAAAAGTATAGTGAGCAACGTAGGTAAAAAAGCAAGATAAGCCTAAGAGGAAGAAATGATTGCAAAAAAATTGTAAGGAGTTGTATCTAGGACACGACCGCATATTCGACGTAGAACTACGCAATTATATTATGCAATCCACTTGTTTACCACTTCGAATATTATTTTAGAATGCATGGAAATTTTTGTAATATATTATGTTCTTCGTTACAAATAAATTTGATGAACTCCTTTTACGTTTGACATGATGCCCGGGACACCAAAATATGTGAACGGAAGAATTGTCAAACGATCAAACGGTTCTCAAACCGCGAAAGTTCATTCACCTCTAGTATCTGAAATGACGATTTTCCCTGGCTTCTCAGTTTAAAAGTACGTTTTAGGGAAATATATTCCGGTCTGCACAACGACAAGCGAGTGCAAAAGTACTCAACACTAGAGACGTCGGTTAATCGTTCGATTAATTCAAATAATCGAATATCTGCAGTTTTATCCGAGTAATTTTGTATCGAATAATGAAAAATCAAAATATGAATACATCGAATAATTATCACAGTAATCGCGATTAATGAAAAAGGAAACAATTTTTTCAAAAAATACAGTGCAAAATTTAAACTTTGTTTGTCGAAACTCATCGATTATGCTAAACCACTTACGGTTGAAGCATAAAAATAATTCCCTGGTGGTGGAGGAGACTGGGGAGAAGAATTCAGCGTCTGCAGGAGTAAATAGCGGAATAGAAGGATGTGATCTAATCTCCCGTACTAAAGTGGTATTATTCAAATTCAGAGTGCCAAGGAAAATACTAGTGGTCAATGATTCTACAAAAATACTTCTTTTGAACTAGTAGTTATAGGGACCAAGTAGAAATTTTCAAATAAATCTGCTTTTTCAACAACATTCGAAGAACAGGTAGTTTTGAACACAAAAAATTGTATGTTGGTGCAATTAAAATATTTTGCATCATTTGCATGATGTGCTCTTTTTTCAATCGCCCGCAAAAAAATCACGAAATGGTAAATTTATCAACCTACTGAATTACCATTCAAAAACTACTATTCTGCATAATTTTTTTTTTATTATAAATGTCTGTTCATCTCGATTACAAGAAATAAATATTCGCTCGATTAATCGCATTCTGAATCGAATTTAAACCGTTTAGAGATTAGCGAATTGTAATGTATAGCATATCAAACAAATCTTAGAGAATTTCCGATTCGATTGGTATGCAAATCATGAGAATTCGTTCACAGTGAAAGTAGTTATTAACGTTAACTTTATTTCATAAAAACGTAACCTGTATTCTGATTTGGCACCCTTCCTGAAAGACGTAGTTCTACGTCAAAAAAATTGAAAAGCCTTTGAAGGAACTGCATCTGCTATGGTACACCACAACCATAAAATGGCTATTGACAAAGGTTGGAAATATTTCATATATTTTCGAAATATTCCAAAAAGTTTGCGAAACTTACAGGAAGAAGAAACGTTCTAAATAAGACGTAGCAATGAATGATACATCGGAAGCCCACTTCAGTAGAGCTTGGTTCATTGAAGCGCCGACCAGAGCGGTAGAAACATTGGTGAGGAGCGATTTCGGGAATGTCAACAGCATTGAAATCGAAAACGAAAACACCAGGTTGACCATCAATTGAATTATCCCGCCTTGCTTCTTCGGTGCATCAAATATCCTTATCATTGATTAATGTTCCACTGTGGATGGAGAAGGCATTTCCAATCTGGATTTTGATGCATGGATGAAAGATCCCACGCTCATTGGTGCTAGCAAGTATCAGTGCTGAAGCAACAAAGAAACTCACGCTCTGAATGATTCGATATCTCTTGATTCGCTGACGCGAAAGTGATCAGCGATACATTGAACAGCTATATCGTAACGAGTGTCAAGCTTTTTTTGTTACACCAATCAATCGAGTTTATGTGGGTTGATGCGCAAACCACAGACTGTGGTCATAGGTGGTCAATCCAGCCCGATAAGTGATTTGTCAGATTGTAGCATGAGCCTACCGGCAGTCCCTCAAGTCTTCGGTCTGTATCGAAACTATTAGTACCTTAGCTCTTGTTGATATACTCTGTTGAAATTGAAATAAAAATGTGTCCACCTCTAATCCAACCCAAGAATACACGTTTTTACGGACTCGGGAGAGAAAACAAGGTGTGGGTCATCTTTTGTTTGCTTGTAATTACTTCTGTTAGAGAACGCTATAAAAACTAAATAGATTGGTGCTATCGGGCACATATAGCGGCAGGAAAATCGCGCTACTAGTGTATATTGAGAAATTCTCATTTAAAATCTCCCGCTCGCACAAATCATTGTAATCGTTGTATAATCAGAACAATAGTCAGTTGGGAAATATAGTTTGTACAGAAAGGACACGTTGTTACTCCCGATCTTCAACTGTTAATAAAGATAGTTTTTACATTTAATACCAAAAGTTGTTCCGCGTTGAAGAACTTCGGCTACCGGAAATCCGGAAAAAGTGGTCACCCCTGTGACAAACATTTTGGTCCTTCGAGCCGGATATATTAACCGGTGGACCTGGTGAATAGATTTCGCGTGGAACAATAAGTGTTGGGGATCAAAAGAAAGTGATCGATCAAAGGAAGCCATTGTACGTTGACAGTGTGGACAAAGGGATTGAGACGATTGGATCACTAGGAACGGAAGGCCATCGCTGTACATCTTTGGACTATAAGGATCACACGAAGCTTCGGAGGAAAATCCCATTTCCAGCATTTCGCAGGAGGAATTATTAGAGAAGTATTGATTGCATGTGAGTCGTGGTGAGACATTGCATGATTAGTCCACCATTGACAATTGGATTATCCAACAATTATTGAAAGGTTGTTGCATGTACCGCCGCCATTGTTGGATGCTGCATGATGATGATTGCATGAAAATCAAATTGATTGAAAACCGAAATAAAGCGCTGCATGAAAGTTGAGGAAAGGTGTTGGATTTGCATTGATGAGCCCTTATTCCCAAATGACGGTTTCTCCGAACTTTGTTGGCATTTGTTGGTTGGTCTTTTTCGCCGAATTGAATATATTTATTTCACCATTGTAATTTTATACATATTCTGTCAAGAGGTCGCGCGCGTGAACCGGTCTGTCATAAGTGGTTCTAATAATACAAGATGCCTGAATCCACGTTGAGGGATCTTCAAAAGCAATAAGGAAATTTGCGACGTCCTACAGCCATGAACGAGACCATATACAAATCGAGGTAAGGATGAATATGCTTGAAGATGCTCTGAGCAAATTTTATGCCGTGCGGAGACGTATTGACGTTCTAATGGATAATAGCGACGAAGACACTGCAGGGGGCAGTCAGAAATCAACAACAGAAGCGGCACGGTGCAGCGAGAGTGCTCAATCGCTATGGAACTTTGAAGATTCTTATTGTGAAGTGAAGGCACTTCTAACTCAAATATGTAAACGAAATGAAACATCATCGATGTCAAGGTCAGTTTCCTCGATGACATCGCGAGTTAAGCTTCCGGACATTAAACTTCCTACCTTCAGTGGAAAATTAATGGAATGGATCACATTTCGAGATACCTTCCGGTCGTTGATTCACGATAACTCAACTTTATCAGAAATCGATAAATTTACATACTTGCGCACCACTTTAACGGGAGAAGCTTTGTCAGAAATTAGCTCGGTGCAAATCACCGCGGCAAATTATGAAATAGCATGGACTACACTTGAAAAACGATATGAAAATAAAAAAATGATATTGAAAGTTCATCTTGATTCGATTTTTTCTGTGGATCCTGTCAAAAGAGAAAGTTATGAGGCGCTCAATAATTTATTAACTACATTCGACAAAAACTTACAAATGATAGATAAAATTGGCATCAGAACAAGCGAATGGTCTGTTCTTATGGCATATATTTTGAGTTCCAAACTGGATACAAATACACTTAGAGTTTGGGAAACTCAACACAAATCAAATGAATATGTGAGGTACGAGGATATGAATGAATTTTTGCGTAGTCATTGCACAGTTTTGCAGTCGATTGCAACGAAGATGAATCATTATGAAAGACAATGCTTCAAGAATATATCAAGCCATTCAGTTTCAACGGAGTATCAGGGATGTCATTTTTGCAACGGTCCACAGCATAACCCGTTCCAGTGTTCTACCATTCGTAAAATGAAATGTATCGAACGCGTTGCTGTTGCCCGAAAACATATGCTTTGTTTCAATTGCTTGAAGACGGGGCATAACATGAACAAATGTACGCGTGGATTCTGTACAATATGCAAGCGAAAGCATCACACCTTGTTGCATGAGCACTTTAGCACATCCAGCCTCAACCAGTCAACCGGTTCACCCAATACGACGCGACCTCGAACTGCGAATCAGTGTCAGTTTCAACCACCACAAAGAAGGCCACAAGGTCTAAACCGTAACACGCTCACTCAATCCACACCACACTCCACACCCACACTGGATCAAAGCAATTCTGCGCAGCAAGATCAGCTCACCACAGATCACACGGCCACATGCAATCGATCCACAATTACAACTGAACACTTACGAGAAGTTTTATTGTCAACTGCAATTATTCGGATATGTAATCAACATGGGCAGACGTTATTTGCGCGAGCACTATTAGATAGCGCTTCTCAGCGAAACTTGATGACGAAGGAGTTCGCTCAGAAGTTGAAATGCAAACAGTTATCAGATTATCTCAAGGTTAAAGGAGTAGGGTCGTCAGAGTCAGTGTCGACAGTCGCAGTGGTTCCTATGGTTCGCCCACGTTCCTTGAAATTCAATCAATTCGCTGAGTTGATGAAATTTCACGTGTTGAACAAAGTCACATCTAATCTTCCGTCCAAACACGTCACCATAGAGAGTTTAGGACTCCCAACGGATGTAAATCTTGCTGATCCACACTTCAATGTTCCCGGACCAGTCGACCTAATAATAGGGGCCGAGCATTACCATGATTTGTTGGTGGATGGAAGAATAAAGCTTCCTGGCAACGGCCCCACCTTGCAGAACACAGTTTTCGGTTGGGTCATCTCGGGAGCAGTCAATATAGATTCAACAAGAATACCACGCGTCATAGCAAGGGCATGCTCTGGAGGAATTGTATCAACTAATGATCTTCAGGATCAGCTGGCGAAGTTCTGGGAGTTAGAGTCATGCCACACAAAAGAAGCCTTCTCAGTTGAAGAAACCATATGTGAGCAAATCTTCAAAAAAACCACATTTCGCGATAACAACGGAAGATTCGTTGTCACTTTACCGAAAAAAGAGGCAGTTCTCTCCAAAATTGGAGAATCGAGATCAATTGCAATGAAGCGCTTTCTAGGATTGGAGAAACGTTTGCAGGCCAATCCAGAAATGAAGGCTCTATACCATGAGTTCATTCAGGAATTCATAAATATGGGGCATATGGTAGATGTGACAGAAGAAATAGAGCCGATATTGACATACTACATGCCGCACCACGCAGTGCTGAAGCCTGAGAGCACTACTACAAGATTGCGAGTAGTATTTGATGCATCATGCCCCACTTCTACCGGTGTATCACTAAATGATGCATTGATGGTAGGTCCAGTTGTTCAGCAGGATCTACTCTCAATTATTTTGCGCTTCAGATTCAATAGAATCGCGGTAGTCGCAGATATCGCGAAAATGTATAGAATGGTGGCTGTACAAATTTCTGATCAGGATCTTCAACGTGTACTATGGAGAGAGTCTCCAGGAAAATCTATCCGGACATACAAGTTGACAACAGTCACTTATGGAACCGCTTCGGCGCCTTATTTGGCAACAAGGTGCCTGCAGACATTAGCTGAAGAAGGAAAAAGTTCGCATCCCATCGCTGCAAAAACAATAACTGAAGGGTTTTACGTAGATGACTTATTATCTGGTGCTGATTCCGTTGAGAGCGCGCAGAAATTAGTGTTAGAAACCATTGATCTCATGGATTCGGCAGGGTTCATTTTACGGAAATGGAGAAGTAATGCTGATGAAGCTTTGAAAAATGTTCCGATACAGCTAAAAGATAACGGCACTGCAAAGGAGCTGGACTCTTCCAGTGCAACCATCAGAACCCTCGGACTTTTATGGGAACCATGCACCGATAATTTTCTATTCAATATACCCAACTGGAATACTGGGCCCAACGTAACAAAGCGAACTGTTTTGTCAGATACAGCTCGCATATTCGACCCACTCGGACTAATCACACCGGTGGTAATTACAGCTAAAATTTTTCTACAGGATTTGTGGAAAACGAAGCTTGCGTGGGATGATGAATTACCTACTGATATGTATCGCTACTGGATAGAATACAGAAGGGCCATGGCGGACATTGAGACCATTACCATTCCTCGCTGGATAGGATATCGGTACCAGCCAAACGAAATAGAGTTGCATGGCTTTTGCGATGCCTCCGAGAAGGCATACGGGGCATGCTTCTACATTCGAAATATCTGGGAAGATGGTACTAAAATGGTTCGGCTGTTGACGTCGAAATCGAGGGTAGCCCCGATCGAAGATACCAAAAGAAAGGCGAGAAAACAAACGATTCCTCGGTTAGAACTCGCTTCTGCACTATTGTTGAGTCATGTGTACAATAAGATAAAAAATGGATTTCCAACAGATGTACCCGCACATTTTTGGACAGACTCCATGATTGTCAAGTGTTGGTTAGAATCGAGTCCATCTCGCTGGCAAGTTTTCGTAGGAAATCGTGTTTCCGAAATCCAGCATTTGACTAGAGGAAGCGCGTGGAGTCACATTTCGGGCGCGCATAATCCTGCGGATATTATAACAAGAGGAATGAACCCAGCATTTTTGCGCGATTCGTCACTATGGTGGTGTGGCCCCACATGGTTGATTGAAGATAAATCCATGTGGCCACCAACAGTAAACATAACCGCAGGAGACATGGAGATCGCACGCCAAGAGGAAAGGTCTTCGCTTACCTGTAGTCAACAAGTGGTGTTAACAAATGAATTTTTCTCACTACGTTCATCTCTACCCGCTCTTATTCGCATCACAGCACTAATATTACGTTTTGCCCACAATGCTAGGCGCATTAATCGAGAGAACAAACGCTTTGGATTCATCACACAAAGCGAACATGATGTTGCACTCATGAAACTCATTCAGCTGTCTCAGACGGAGTCGTTTCCAGAAGAAAGGGCGAGTCTTTTCGAAGGACACCAGGTGAAGGAATCTTCCAGGATGAACGCATTAAATCCAGTGTTATTAAACGGCATCATACATGTGGGCGGCCGGTTGAGAAATGCGGCCATTTCTACCGGCAGAAAACATCCAATAATTTTGGATCACCATCATCCCCTGACAAAATTAATCCTCCGATATTATCACCTCAAATACTTTCACGCAGGTCAACAGTTATTAATCTCCACTGTGCGAGAACGATACTGGCCGCTGAACATTCGACGAGCAGTGAGACAAATTATCCACGAATGTGTAGCGTGCTTCCGAAATAAACCGAAACTCCAGGACCAACTAATGGCAGACCTGCCGCAAGAGCGTGTGAATGCTGCACCTGCTTTTCTAAAGGTCGGTGTGGATTATTGCGGACCATTTTTGATGTCGTACCCAGGAAGAAAGGCCCGACCAATCAAGTGCTTTGTTGCAGTTTTCGTGTGCCTAACAACCAAGGCCATTCATCTAGAAATAGTCACAGATCTAACTACTCAGGCATACATTGCAGCGCTAAGGCGTTTCATAGCTCGCAGAGGAAAACCAACATTGATAATGTCCGACAACGCCAAAAATTTTGTCGGAGCGAGGAGAGAAGTTGGGGAGTTGTCGAAGTTATTTTGCAGTCAGCAATTTAAGGAGAGCTTAATTAAAGCAGCGATGGAGGATGGCGTGGAATTCAAATTTATTCCTGCCAGGTCACCAAATTTCGGAGGCCTTTGGGAGGCTGCGGTGAAGTCCTTTAAGACTCACTTCAAAAAAACAATCGGGCTTAGAGTACTTCGACACGATGAGCTCGAAACAGTTGTGTTTCAAATAGAAGCCTGCTTAAACTCAAGGCCGCTGACATCTTTAAGCAGTGACCCTAATGACTTGGAGGTACTAACTCCAGGTCATTTTCTCATCCAACGGCCACTCACAGCATTAGCAGAACCAAGTTTAGACGGAATCCCGGAAAATAGATTGTTGATCTGGCAGAAATCACAAAACTTCGTACAACAGATTTGGAAAAAATGGTCAACGCAGTATTTGTCTGATCTCCACAATCGTACCAAATGGACCAGGCAACGGAACAACATATTTGTGGGTACAATGGTACTATTAAGGGAGGAAAACTTGCCACCCCTGAAATGGCAATTAGGTCGTGTGATAGAGGTACGAACTGGAGACGACGCCAACGTTCGCGTAGTGACTGTCAGGACGAAGGACGGCTGTTATGTGAGAGGAATCTCGAAAATATGAATCCTTCCTATTATCGATAACCAGTTAGGCAATCAAGGGAAGAATTAATTTCTTCTCCAACGGGCGCAGGAGCGCCGGCGGGGGTCGAGAGGCCTCCGCCTTTCAGATAAGTCTTTGTGTATTAATATTAGAGCAAAAAGTAATTTCCTATCTTTTTCTCTAGCGTGCTCCAGTTCACTCCAGTTGAATTAGAACTATTGCCGTATCATCCAACCTAAGGTCCGTATCCATCATTATCAGAAATTCAAATCCAGGACATGAACGATGAAGCTTAAATCCCATCTATAACGCAATGAAAACATTCAAGTGCTGCACTAGAGTTGGCGCGCAAGGCGCCGTGGAGACGCATGGTCTCCACACGTTGATAAGCCAGTAATGCTTTTTATTTTGAATCGTCAGGTCACAATCTCCATGCCATCGGGCATCTCATCACGATGAGTCGTATTTCGTCGCAGTACAGTGACTGCGTAGTTCTTGCGAGCGATTTTGGACAGTTTGGCCAGCTGTCTTGTCATCACAACCAGGATCACCAGAACATTATATCATCCAAAATCAGGAGAAGGAATTCTACATCGTATGTCAAACATAGCAGCATAATTGAGTAGCACTGAAATAATCGCTACGGGGTAGCAGCAAGGGTGCCAGAGGCACTCGCGGAGGCCAGAAGGGCCTCCGCTTCAGGAAAGTCTTTTACTTTCAAAATATAACAGTTGAAAAGGCCGTCTCTCATATTTTTCAGAATAATCAGAACATCGCCAGGGATAGCATTCGGATCGGTCGCACAGAAATCCGAGAATAGGATATCGACATCGGCATTCATGGAAAGGTTGTTAATCATGCACAGTTACTGAATAAGCCATTCAGTGGAATGCAGCATAAAGCACAGTAAAGGAAAAGGAAATTTAATTAGAAAGAAGTATAGAAGAATATAGTATAAGGATTATATAAAGAATCGGCGGTTAAAAAAGAAATTGAATTGGCATTGAAAATTCTTTCAAGGCGGCCGGGATGTTAGAGAACGCTATAAAAACTAAATAGATTGGTGCTATCGGGCACATATAGCGGCAGGAAAATCGCGCTACTAGTGTATATTGAGAAATTCTCATTTAAAATCTCCCGCTCGCACAAATCATTGTAATCGTTGTATAATCAGAACAATAGTCAGTTGGGAAATATAGTTTGTACAGAAAGGACACGTTGTTACTCCCGATCTTCAACTGTTAATAAAGATAGTTTTTACATTTAATACCAAAAGTTGTTCCGCGTTGAAGAACTTCGGCTACCGGAAATCCGGAAAAAGTGGTCACCCCTGTGACAAACAACTTCATTTATCCAACACTAGACACAGGGCCGGTCTGTATGTGTCACTGGAAAATAAACAGAGTTTGCTAACTCACTTTCAACTCGGATGGTCGTCCAAGTCGTACACATGGGTTTAGTGAGGATAGTTTGAGTGGTACGCAGTTGGCCGCATTAATATTCTCAAACAGTGTATGGTTTACTCCAGCCGGGTGCTATGATTGAGGCTAACATTCTCAAGCAGAACCGTCAGTGGGGAACCCAATTCAGGCAGAAAACAAAGAGAAAAAGTCAGTGGGGAACTCGACATGTTGGCTTCTGTCGGTTCAAATAACATAAAACAGATTGCGTATGCGTTCAACATCTCTCCTGATGGAATGATGTAGAGAGAAAACAAAGTTGGTGCCGATGCTTAGAAGAGCGCTTACAGTGAAGACATGAGAGAAAGCATTGTTTGGTACGATCAGTTCATAGAAAAGAACAGACCGTCATCACAAAGCCAGAGCTGAAAAAAATCATTGAATTTTATAGAGCGTCGGAATCATCGAGCGATGCCCGAATCAAGATACCGAACGAATAACCAATGCGACTATTTTGAAAGTTTTCATATGCACCTAACCAAAACATACATTTTCAGTGTAACCAGCTTGACAGACGAAATACATTTTACATAGTGAATACAATTAAATAGATAGACATTTCTCGATTATTGTAATTAGAGAAAAGGAGTCCATAAAATCAGCTAATCAGCGTCAATTTTTCAGATCTAAAATCGGTAGATCACAGAATCGCGATTTGACAAAAAGGTAAATCTGTGGAATGTTAGAAGTGCAAAAACAAAAGTCCATTACCTTGTCAAAGGAATCTTCAATGGTTGAATTTTGTGTATTCAGTGAGAACTTTTTGAATGATAATGGGGAGAGTAAAGAAGGGAAGTATTGTGGGATATATAGCAGACATGGAAGAATATACATATTTACATAATAACACTAGTTATCAATTCATCAAATTTATACTACGATTCTTTACATAACAGTATCGGAAAACGCTATAAAATTGATGATTTGCCTTCAATTGCGGTTTTAGCAATACTCGGTCAATTCTGGAGATTTACTATTTGCCGTAAATCTGGCAACACATTATAAAACGAGAGACTTGGAATAGAATTGAGCGGGAGAGATTTGGAGTCTCTATACTGGATGATAGATTGCATCATGTTGAAAATTCATTCTGTACGATTTCTGGAGAGTAAGGTGTGTCCCGGATCGAAGGAAAATATTTCCGAAATGGTCGCTCAGTGTCTAGACCCTGGTCACGACACGGTCATTGCTCGGTTTCGCACGGCTTCAAAGGAGGACCTTTCCGACTACTCTGCGATCACTGCCAAATCCACAACTCTGTCGAACATTTCCTGTGTGGTTGCCCAAAATACGACGATCTGCGAAATCTTTATGGAATCAGCGGGAGCGTGCGAGATATCTTAAGCAACGAACCAGCGAAAGCAGCAGCGCTTTTCTGCTACTTAAAAGATGCCGAACTATTCTTCAGAGTCTAACGCGTGAACAATGGATCAGCCACGAAGATCCTTGTACCTTCCTCTCCACGATGAAGGGGAATAAGAACTTCTCGGCATCTTCAACGGTACGGCTACCTCTCCACTGGCCTGGAGCCATGGTCCGAGGACATCCTTACCATCTGGTCCAGCAAGCGAGCAGCAATTGGAGAAAATCTAGTATTTTTTATTCAATTTATTGAAAAATGTTTTAATGCGTTCTTTTTCCGTCGTCATTTCAAGGTCCAGTCTATGTAGTCATTTTACGTAAATGTTTTATGTACATTTTATGTAAGTTGTTGTACCTTGCGGCAATATTTACTGCCGTCACTACAGAGGCGAACCAGCCCAGGAGGCTAAAAGCCTCTCAAATAAAGAATTAAAAAAATTAAAAAAATGTTAATGTATACTCAATTTTGGGTTAAAAATTAAATTAGATTTTCGTAGTTTTAAATGCAAAACTATATATTTTCAATTTCATGTATTCTTTCAATTCCGCGTAACATCCATTCTTCTTCTTCTTCAATGGCACTAACGTTCCTAGAGGAACTTCGCCGTCTCAACGTAGTATTACTTGCGTCATTTTTATTAGTACTTAGTTGAGATTTCTATGCCAAATAACACGCCTTGCAATGCATTCTGAGTGGCAAAAGCTCTAGAATACGCGTGATCACAGTGCAAGTCGGAGGAAATTTCTTTGACGAAAAATTCCCCCGACCAGAACGGGAATCGAACCCGAACACCCGGCATGTTAGTTATGACGCTAACCACTCGGCCACGGGAGCACCTGCGTAACATCCATATATTTCCTAATTATCAGATAAAAATCTGGAGGAAGCTGGGGCGATTCATGGATTACGTAAACATATAATCTTATAGTGAGGGCATGTTGAGAAAAAAGTTTTTTCGTTGCTTTCAATTCATTGTTTGGCCTATTGCGTGTACGTATTATCGTGATTGTTTGTATGATTGATTGTTAGTGAAAATCGCTGCTGATGTTTTCCCCTGAATGAACATTATGAAATATGATCTTACACGGAATGTGAATGTTGTTCAAAAAGAGAATATGAAAAATTGCACATATTTTGTGCGCATCAAGTTATTACATAAACGTTTGTCGACTGATAAACATATTTTCACATACAGTTTGCGACTTTTAAAGCAGCTTATCTTTCCCCACTAAATTTCAAAAATATGAATTCCATACGTACACTATCCAATCCAACGATATCAATTAATAGCTGTCTATTGATGTTGGATTCCAGCTAACATTCTATGTTGTTCTTAACTCTTTATGATCGCTTGTCTGCTCTCAGCCACCATACCTTTTTTTACCGTTCTGGTCGTTTGTCTGCTCTCAGCCACCACAGCAAGAAACCATGCTAATCTTATATTTTACTCAACCAAGTATCAGTTTATGCTTTTCCTAAACGAACCTTGATGTCTTGTGAAACTGTTCACGAATCAATACGGTTTTCCTATGAGTAATAGATAACGGTACTCAGTATCAAACATAGTAGTCACCCACACAAGACAACGCACAGTGCGTTGAATGCATAGGAATGTGGGACAAATATCATAACAGTAGAATTTGTAACACTTTGGTGTGATGGAAAAGATTGTTCATATGTATCAGAACTACATAAATGTCCCATGTTATTTTAATAATCGCGCAAGTGTCTCAAGCGATAAAATCTTTGTTCATCTAAAGTGAAAAATTTTTTAAATCATTATTTGAATAACTACTGGTTTAAATTATGCTGAAGTAGTTTTTTTTAAAGTAGAATAATTGTTTGCCTTTGTGTCTTATGTCATCTGATGTAAAACAATCTTTGTTTGTTAGAAGTGAAAAGTGTTGATCGTTTCGGATACACATTGCTGGCATTAATTACATATTTATTGCATTAATGGCAAAAGTGTCTCATATCCAACGGATAATAAAAATATAATTATGTATTGATTATACTTCATATGATTTAGTCTTGGAGACTGTTTCAATAGATTTCACACGAAGACGAATTATAAAATATATGTTTTATACAAAACATTACATTAAAATACATTGTTACGCTAATACATTAGGGTGGCAGCGAAAATGGTCATGTCAAATTTTAAAAAAAATTCCATACATCCATTGCTACCCTATAATACATATACGAGTATATAGTTCACAAAAAAAATGTTTCATAATCTTGCCATGTATCTTTGCTTTTCCAAGGAAAAATAATTCCGACCAGTACGATACCCATGCCTAAATTTAATACGACCGCAAAGGGTTAATACCGCTGAACGAAAGAGCGAAAGACGGTTCAAAAGAACTGATTCACTTAGATGAACGGTTAATGAGTGAACTGTTCATCAAAGTGAACTGTTTTGCCCATCTCTAATAACAACTGAAATGCAATCTGAATTTCTGAATGCTGAAATCCCAGTTTCATATATCTTCGAGTGCCCACTCTACTTTGTTGTGCCAGATCGGTTTAAGAAAATGGTGTCGACATCGGTGCCGATAACGTGCCATTTTGCAATGATTCCTTCGTATTTGACAACCAATGACGAGCCAGCATTGTGCCAATCTGGCACCGTATCGATCGACTGTTATCTTCTAATGTTTGTTTGCACTTTTGAGAAAACAAGCATTTTTTAAAAAAAATACCTTTTTTAAAACTCATAACACTACCTGGAACATACTACTCATTCATGTAACTCAACAATTACCATTACATTACTCATTTCTTGTGCTATTATAATAAAAACTAATACACTGATGTTGTTCATCGAAACATTTCGTGCTATAACCAAAATGAGTTGTCGAACTTCTCGTAGTTTATACTTAGTATCTAGTGCAGGGGTTTTCAGATTTTTTTATGACAGAGCATTTTTCATAGCGAAATCATTTGACGGAGCATCTGCAATTTTTAACCAATAAAACAAATCATATTTACATATGCATTACCCAACTGGGAACAACTCTATTTCGGTTGTGCGTCGCAGTTACACGACATCTGACCCGAAGTAAACAAAATAAATCACTATATACCCAGTGAAATTAAATTCAACAATGATTTTTCAGGGTGGGTTTTCAAGTGGGAGCATTTACTATGACTTCGCGGAGCACAAATTTCCCGCGGAGAACTATTTGAAAACCCCTGATCTAATATATTGCTCGATCCCGGGCAGAAACACTCTAAAAGAAACACACATGTGTGATGATTTTTTCAGTAATAAAAGTTTCATGAAGGGCCTGATCACGAACGCCACCTCACAGTGAAAACGAAATGAATTGCATGCAAGGTTATGTACATTTCATTTCGCTTTCACCGTGAAGTGGCGTTCGTGATTGAGCCCGAAATTCATCTCGTTTCATTGTGTGTACGCCTAACGTTTGAAGAATTGTTTTTAAGATAAGGAACGATGGAGATTAGTACAAATGTCAGCATGAGAATTTTGAAATCGCATTTCCCTAGTTCCAGTTTCAGCTTACCAATACCTAGTAACACTTCTAGAGAGTGCTTTTCGGAATATGTTGAGCAGTTAAAATAAGCTAAAATAAGCTGAACAGACGATGCTGCACTTTCACGGACCCGTTGCAATTGTGATTTCCTGCTATATAATCACCCCTATTCCGGAACCCACTCGAGTTTAGAAATTTCGCAATCCGATCGAGATCGGATACGCAACCCATACGAGATCGACTTCTGGATTCGTTGCCTTAACGTGAAACGAACGACAAAACAATTCATCCATATTAACTAAATACATACTTAACTAAAAATGAATGAATGAAAGTGAATCTGGCAATACTCCAATACTTGGGTTGCTCAAAATATACGATATTAATTTAGGAGTCATTTTTGTGTAACAAAACCGCGATTTTCTGTTTAAATTCGTTGAAAATGCAACAAATTGATAAGTTTTCCATTGTAAGCGTACTATTTAGGATCTACCGTAAAAGATCATGCAGTTTTTCAATATAAAAAAGGTGTATTTGATGAATAATTCAAATTTCCAATTTTTCTCTGTAAGTCTATATAAAAAATATTTTATTTCGTTGCACTAGAAATATTGTTTTAATTCTTGCATAACCAAATGCGCAATAAAGTGAGCTTACAAGACAGCGTCAAACAGTGTTTTTGGGGGTCAACGGGCAGTGGCAACCTGGGTGATGCGGATAGAATCAATTTGGTTGTCAAAAAGAATCCAACAGAAATGTCAAAAGAGATACAATAATCAGGAGTGGAAAAATGCGTTACTTTTCTTATAATAATCCAATACATAGAAAAAGTATTGTTATTAAAGACAAAAATAATAGAAATAATAAAAATGAACGAACTAATAGGAGTACCGGTAAGTTTCTTCTGTTTTTTTCAACAGTTTATTCTATATTCTGCAAAAAGAGTTACAAATCCCATCGCTAGTCAAAACTTTTTCTCATCTTTCTGGCAATTCACGGTTCCCTTTGCGGAAATAATCGGTCGGTTTGTCGGCTAACCACGAATCGATCCAATTTTTGACTTCATCAAAATTTGAGAAGTGCTGGTCAACCAGACCATGTTACATCGACCGAAAAAGGCAGTAATCGGACGGAGCAATGTCTGGAGAATACGGCGGGTGGGATATGACCTCCCATTTCAGCCCAAGTATGTTTTGACCGGTTTCGCGACATGCGGCCGAGCATTGTGCTGCAAAATAACTTTATCGTGTCTTTGCTCGTATTGTGGCCGTTTTTCCTTCAAAGCACGGATCAAACGCAACAATCGTCGTCGGTAGAGGTCCCCCGTAATGGTTTCATTCGGTTTAAGCAGCTCATAGTACACCACACCCAACTGGTCCCACCAAATAGACAGCATAACCTTCTGGCCGTGAATATTCCGTAAGGCCGTGGATCTTGATGCATGGCCGGGGTATCCATACGTTGCCCGACTTTTAGGATTGTCGTAATAGGCCCACTTTTCTTTGCTAGTAACGATACGATGCAAAAAAACCCTTTGTTTTATGCCGTTGGAGCAGTTATTCGCACGTGAAAATACGGCGTTCGACGTCTCGTGGCTTCAATTCATACGGCACCCAATGTCCTATCTATCGGATCATTCCCATTGCTTTTAAACGATCAAATATTGTTTGCTGAGCTACTCCAAGTGTATCTGCAAGTTCTTGTTGCGTTTGTGACGGATCTTGATCGAGTAAAGCCTCGAATTCTTCATCTTCAAACTTTTTTGGCGGTCCAGAACGTTATTCGTCTTCCAAGTCAAAATTACCACTTTTAAACCGTGTAAACCACGCCTGACACGTTCGCTCAGTTGGAGCATGGTAACCATAAACTTCCACCAAAATGCGATGACTTTCCGCAGCTTTTGTCTTCATATTCAAATAATGAAGTAACTCTCCCCGTAAAAGCACTCTCGTTGGTACGAAATTCGACATATTCGAAGTGGTGAAAAGCTATGTTGTTTACGCTTCAACTTCTTGACATATACTGAAAAAGACGCGCAATGACAGAAGCTTTGCAACGAATGTCTCGAAATTTGATTAACTGGAATGATAATCAAGTTACGCCATCTGTTGTAAAACCGAAGAAACTTACCGGTACACCTAATAGTAAAAAATAGTAAAAAAAATATTTCAAGCAATTCAGTATTTTTTATTAAAAACATAACGGCTGTTCTTCAAAAAAAGTCAGTGAATGTTGGCGAAGGGGCCGTGCTCAGCACAACGGCACAACTTGGTGGATATGCTCTCACAAGAGCGCTGGATGGCACTGACATTCATCTTCCGGATGCAATTCCGGATCCTCCTGGTCAGCTGCTTGGTGTCCGTGGCATTGAGGGAACCGAAAAAATCCTCGATCGGTGTAATATACAACAAAAATTATCCTAAGATAAAAATGTACACGAATAAATTCGGCTCTGTTACAGCTGAATTGCTAAATGAGCCTAATAGAATAAATAGATGGGATTAAAAAAATAGTAACATGCAATAAGCAATATTATCGCCAATGGGGGTTTCCATTACATTTTTGTTGATTTCGCACACCGACGCAATATGATAACGCTGTCGCCTTTGTAGAGCAACATATATCGCTGGCAACACGACGTGTTTGTAGAAAAGCAACTTATCGTCCAAGTTTCGTTCATTAAGTAGATTTTTTTTTTATCCCAACAGTTTATTTTATTAGGCTCATTTAGTAATTCAGCTGAAACAGAGCCGAATTCATTCGTGTACATTTTTCATCTTAAGATAAGTTTTGTTGTATATTACACTGTTACCATATTGAGGCGTAAGAGTATCGCTATCTATCGATAAACATTTGTTTTATCTATAACACAGTAGCCGTTTAGGCTCAAGAGAATTCCTATTCTATCGATGTACAACACATGTCGCCTTTTTTCGGCGTAAGAATATTGCTATTGTTCGAATGTTCACAGTTGGGCTGTTCACAGCTGGACTGTTGATATGAGACTTTCTTTGTTGCGTTATCAATAGTGCCAATTACCGATGCAGCAGACCGAAAATGTGAGCGGTAAGGGACTGGGATTACCGACACATGATGATTGTTGCGTGGACATAGTAGCTAGAATAACACACTAAGTTGGTCAGTTGAGGGCAGTCTTCCATGTTTCACAAAAACACTGCGTCCGGAATAAACATGTCCACGCTGCTGTTCACAGTTTTGTGTTTGAGTACAAACATGATTTTGACGTAGGACTACGTCTTTCATTTCTATACCGGGGTGTAAAATCAAAGTTTCGAAAACGAAAGCGTTACGCCGGAGACCGAGATTTTGAGCGTTAATAGCTCCTAAACAACTGAACGAAATGGTATGATAAACACTTCATTCGAAAGATAAAATGTCTACGCGTTATATACTTGTTACTTTTTGATCCAAAAACTTGTTTCAATAGTCTTAAAATTGCTTTCAAAACAGGCTATTGAAATCACCAATCGGTATATAAGCGAGCGGCGCTCGGAAATCCACTCAGTTCTAATTGAACAGCGATTGGAGCATGTTGTCGCTGTTGCGGTGAAGCTCTTTATTTATCATGAAAGCGCGGATGAACGGTGTCACCAAGAGCCTGTTTGTGCACCCTAGGCCAGAAGGGAATCTATCAGGAGGAGAGTGATGCCACAAACGGTTCCCTGGGAAGACATCGCTACACACACATACACGCGCGGCTATTAACAGGTGGTTATCGAGTTGGCATTAACCACTGGTGGGCTTCCAGTATCGAGGAAAATGTGGAAATAACTAATCGTTACTGAAAATAATCTGCCAGTTCCTCTGGGAATTTTCAAAATATATTCATGTGAAAGAGTTTAATTGAATGTTTTCTATCCATGTTACACTGTGACCAAATATGTTTCAATCAAGTGCTATTAACAGGTGGTTATCGAGTTGGCATTAACCACTGGTGGGCTTCCAGTATCGAGGAAAATGTAGAAATATCTAATCGTTACTGAAAATAATCTGCCAGTTCCTTTGGGAATTTTCAAAATATATTCATGTGAAAGAGTTTAATTGAATGTTTTCTATCCATGTAACACTGTGACCAAATATGTTTCAATCAAGTGCTATTAACAGGTGGTTATCGAGTTGGCATTAACCACTGGTGGGCTTCCAGTATCGAGGAAAATGTGGAAATATCTAATCGTTACTGAAAATAATCTGCCAGTTCCTTTGGGAATTTTCAAAATATATTCATGTGAAAGAGTTTAATTGAATGTTTTCTATCCATGTAACACTGTGACCAAATACATTTGGTTTTGTGGTTTTTCAATCAATCGCAATTAACAGGATAGCCTCAGAAGATTATTCTTCCCCATCAGTAGGATATTTCCGTATCCAATATTGTATGCGCCCGCAATCGATTATTGCTCAGTCGCCGAAAGTTCCGAGCTCAGAGAGTTCATTCCCCTCTAGTTTGCCTTCCAAATTGCCATTGTAAACCACACCTTCTCTCGATTCAATCACACACAAAAAGCATACTTAAGCGATATTCTGGTGGTGAGACACATTCATTTTTCGTGAGGACATCGACAAGACAACATCGTTGCCTAACGTGCTGGAGGAGGTGGACGGCGAAGGATCGACACATACACGCGCAGAACTCTTTCCGTTAGGATGCCATTCAGCATCGAGAAAGTTCCGGAAAGATCTAATCATTGCTGGAAAATAATCTGCCAGTTCCTTTGGGAATTTTCAAAATATATTCATGTGAAAGAGTTTAATTGAATGTTTTCTATCCATGTAACACTGTGACCAAATATGTTTTAATCAAGTGCTATTAACAGGTGGTTATCGAGTTGGTAGTAACCACTGGTGGGCTTCCAGTATCGAGGAAAATGTGGAAATAACTAATTGTTACTGAAAATAATCTGCCAGTTCCTCTGGGAATTTTCAAAATATATTCATGTGAAAGAGTTTAATTGAATGTTTTCTATCCATGTAACACTGTGACCAAATATGTTTCAATCAAGTGCTATTAACAGGTGGTTATCGAGTTGGCATTAACCACTGGTGGGCTTCCAGTATCGAGGAAAATGTGGAAATAACTAATCGTTACTGAAAATAATCTGCCAGTTCCTCTGGGAATTTTCAAAATATATTCATGTGAAAGAGTTTAATTGAATGTTTTCTATCCATGTAACACTGTGACCAAATATGTTTCAATCAAGTGCTATTAACAGGTGGTTATCGAGTTGGCATTAACCACTGGTGGGCTTCCAGTATCGAGGAAAATGTGGAAATATCTAATCGTTACTGAAAATAATCTGCCAGTTCCTTTGGGAATTTTCAAAATATATTCATGTGAAAGAGTTTAATTGAATGTTTTCTATCCATGTAACACTGTGACCAAATACATTTGGTTTTGTGGTTTTTCAATCAATCGCAATCAACAGGATAGCTTCTGAAGATTATTCTTCCCCATCAGTAGGATATTTCCGTATCCAATATTGGATGCATAAAACCTTGTGCCTCCAACGTAACGCTCTCGTTTTCGAAGTTCTCCAAATATTCATTCATTCAGAATGAATTCAGATTCAACTTCATACAAATGATCTCTAAATCAACGATAGTCCTACGTCACCCTTGCGGTTATACCATAGATATAACCCACTTCCTGTTTTTTCGTACCTATGTTAGAAAATGTGACATGTTTGTATTCGTGGTATGTTTGGACATACGATGTTTAATCCCAATGTTTCACATGATGTTCGAACATGGTGTACAGTTTCTCTTGCATTTTCACCTCAAGCACCGGCAGTGCGTAGAGTAGAAGAAGCGAATCGGACACCACACCACCACCATTCAACGCGTGGTGTGTTGGTAAATACTTTCCTATCATGACAATGGTTGATTCGTTTAAAATATTGGGCAAATAAAATAAACCTCTTTATCTGTTCTGAACAAAATAAACGTCGATTGATATCAGAGTTTTTTACAATTAATATCATTATTTAGTGCACGCATTTATATTCATGTAACATTCGCTATTATTAGCTATTTGAACAAGTACTAAAATTGAATTATTCAGCAGTGACATGTTAGGCGTGACGCTAACCACTCGACCACGGGAGCAACAATTTTGGCTGGATCTTTGAATACAAATGGCCAATACTGCTTGTTCGCGACGATCGCGACCCGAGCTATAAAACGAGCGGAGAAGAGGAGAAGCAAGGATGATGCAATCGCATGCACACATAGCATATGTAGTGCAGTGTAAGTGTAGCTTTTAGTTTTTTCCTTCATTCAGTTTGTGATAACATCGAAAAATTAATGGTGTGTTTTAGCCGCTGAAATTTCTCTGCTGGTTCTGCTGTGTGCCGCTGAATGTTGCATCTAAAACTAATTTTTGGGTATTTATTTTTTTGGTCGGACGTCGTACAAATCGTCGCCCGCTATGCAGTCGGCTCCCCAGACTTTAATTGCCAACATGCACGCAAAAAAAATAGAAAGCTTCTTTCTATTCAGAGAATGTTTTCTTTGAACGAAACCAAGGATTATTTAATCAGACTTGCAAAATGTGCATGAACGATCTATAAACTTTTACTTAGTCGCGGCAATACATACACACACTCTTTACAGATACACGGGCCGAAGCTTGTGCAGTCCACTGATGATTCAACAAGAGCCGAAGGTTGTACCGCTCATGACAACTCTACACGAGCTGATGATTGCGCCGGCTAGTGATCATTCTATCCTGGATTCCTCGAATCGAAAAAGACGCACCACGCTAGATATGGGGTGCAGACTAGGGGGTCGTTGCTGATTAACGGTCAGCTGCATCCCAATAGGAAGTATCCCATGTCGGACACACGTACAGAGCACTGAAGACTGCAACATCCCAATTATGAGAACACTTGTAATACCAACCTCGAGCCAACCGCGAGTAATCGGTTACATATTGCTAACATAGTTGTAAGCAAACATTGTCAAAATATTGAACTCCCGGCCCCGTTAGGCTGACGCCATATGAGCCTTAATAAAAATATATATAGCTTATAGCCTCTTAGTTCGTGCAATTTTTTAATGCGAACTAAATTTCAAATTCGTTTCTGTGAAAAAGTATTCTACGAAGGAATGTTTTGGGATGAATAATTTCTTTCCGTGTATGAAAAGAAACGAAACGAAAGCAATGAATACTGCGACATCGGGTGATATGTTTGTACATGATGTTCTTGAATTATAAACATCGTGTTTGTTTTCACATGTCTATGTTTGTGTATCATTGTTCGTGTTGGGGATAGACACTCAACACTAGCGAGAATCATGTTCGAATTCAAACAAAAACATGGAATTTTCACATCGCGTGGACATGTGTAAGTGTTTTTCGGAAGACTGGTTGAGGGTTATGAGCTCATGATCGTACGCTTAGTAGCGGACACGCAACCAATCAGACTACGAAGAACCGGAAGTAGATTGTTTGAACAACAACAGTTTGCAAGTACAATGAAATATGTTGCCTATTGCATATTGCGTATTGCTTGGGATTGGGCGATCTTGGATCGATTTTTCGAAGATCGATCTTTTCCATTCCGATTTTTTGTGTTTGTATTCCATGTCTAAAGAAAACACGACACTCTTACAGAATAAGCAGATAAATTGAAAAAAAAAATCTTTTGACTTTTCGAAGATCGATTCGACAAAGATCGATTCGGCAAAGATCGGTCCTTTGGACCGATTTAAGTGCGATTCACATACAACATCCACGTCCCGTCACGTTACGTCAGTTATTGTACCATGCAATTCTTATGAAGCTGATTTGAATGATTTTCATTTAATTTTTCTAAATTTAGAACTGATTCTAAGCATGCTGATTCGAAAGAGGCCATTGCCATTCAAATTGTCCTAGGTGGCGATACCATGAATAACATCAAATAAATCATTTTTTTGACATTTGATGTGCAAGGTGCAAGCACTGACTGCATGTGTGAATTGGTGGAGACGTTGACGGAACGTAGACGTTCTTTTGGATTATTTTGACGTTTGTTTCACGTCAAGGCAATGTTACTACTTTTGCATATGTCGATTGGGTTTGAATCTTGAATGGATTTTAGAATTCAGAAGTCGATCTCGTTCGGGTTCCAGAATACAACATCGTGCTAATTTCAAACCCGGTCGGGTTCCGGAATATAGGTAAATGTCTGAGCTATCTCTCCTTCATGTCGGAGAAAAACAAATAAAAAATAGAACCATTCCGATGACAGCATATTTATCATGCGATTGTGCCTGGTTTTGTTTGTCTGGATGACAGTTCAGGTAAAAATCCGTGATGCCGTTTCGCTCAGTTCAGCTATCGAATTATAACTATGGTCGTGCTGGCTATGGGGTGGGGCAAAGCGGATTTGGTTTCAACACATTTTGTCGCTTAATCGTTATTAGGTCTATAACCGCTTAAAAATATATGAAACTGAGCACTGGCGAATCGATTCACGATCCTTGCGATGAACTGAGAAAAACTGTGTTATTTTTTATCCCATCTGTTTATTTTATTTAGACTCATTTAGCACTTCAGCTGTAACAGAACCGAAACACATGTTATAAATTACACAATATTACCTCTTCGGTGTAAGAGTATTCTAATTGTTCGAGTGTTCACAGTTGTAACGTACACAGCGGCGTACACAGAGGTTTCCATTGTTTTGCTATTTATAGCACCAGTCTGATGTTTCGTGTGTGAACGGTGAAAGGCAGGAATCACCCTCACATGCTAGCAACCATAACTCACAAAGATGGTCAATTGAGGGCCCTAAGCTTTGAACTCATGATCGTTCGCTTAGTAGCGAACACACAACCAATAAGGCTACGAAGAACTTCTAAAAACTATGTTACATTCAATCGTGAATTTGCTACTTTCCGAAAGTTATTCTCCGCATTTTTATTTGAATATGATTAACATCATGTGACTCCTTTGGCTAGGTCGGACGGAGTCCAATTTTCAAGCACTTTTTGCTGTACTGAAAAGCATATTTTAACCCTAAACCTACCGATGTTTCATGTACACCTATTCCTACCACAGCGGGTCATGTTAGTTTTGTTGAGGAACGTGGCATACCATCTTTCTCCTGTACATTTCGACATTTTGGGATAACAATTATTAGCAAAATTATTAAATTACAATTTTTGACAAAATAGCACTGTAGCTAGGAATGGTTACTGTTAGCAATACAATAAATTCTAATCATTCACTCTTCATTCACAAGTACAACAAAATATATAAAGCAACAGCAAAAATGTGTAATGTAATGTTTTTGTATCACAACCACACATACAAATCTTTTTGATATCATATGAATGTTTGCACGGGTCAAATGTCCCGTTGCGGTAGTTAGGACAGATTACATATATTTCTCAGTAAAAAAAATAACAAGAAAGGAGTAAACACTGAAAAATAAATTCGATGTATGTTTTAAAAAAAGTAGTGAAGGGAAATGATGTTGTGAAAATGCAATTTGCAAGAAAATTTTGACAAAAAGTTTAAAATGAGTCATTTAACCCCTTGTGGTAGGTTTATTGTTAATGATAATGGGGCGAGTGTTGTCTTTGAAAGCGTCATACGTTTGCGACTTTTTAGCGTAGTTAAAAAGTATCGTTGGAACTCCGGCTCCTTCATATCAAGGGCACTCAATTGTGACTCAAACATATCGGTGATCATAGTAACGATTATCATTAACACGTTGAGTGCCACGGTTTTATAGCGACTCTATGGTAATTTTTAAACGTATTAGGGTCAACGTTTCTTATCATAGTGGAAGGTATTTTTGTTCGAAAAGGAATGCTTATAAACTCATATGTTTATATTAGTTACCTTTATTATCATATGTTATACTGTCAGTCACTAGTGACTGACCTAAACGAAAACCCGGTGTCAGTCACCGATGACTTAAATGGCAGTCAACGTGTTAAATATCACTGGCTCCTTATTGCTTTTAATCTTTTCTTTCGACCAAGTGTGAACAGCATGAATGCGAGATGTGAAGCCTTCTAAATTTTATGAAATTTTTGAAAATTTTCTTTTCCCCTCTCTTAACATGCACTGCAATCAACTTTGCCCATAAAAATATTTTTGTACTAAATTTATTTTCAAATGGCCCAGCAACATTAAGTAACAATGAGCCGTGTTTAAGAATAGGGAAAAGCCTCTGTGAGTAAAACAATGTCAATGTTCTGTGCCAATGCCAACGTCATAAAAATATTCAAGTGCCTTACATTACGTTATTAAAACGAAAGATGATGCGTATTCGTTTCACATTCCATGCCCCCGCCAGCATCTCTTTTTCCATTTGACAGCTTGGCAACTCTGTAACAGTATCAGAGCTTTCGGGATATAGAAGATTACACGGAATTCATCTACAGAGAATGAATCATGGACGTGATAACATCCTAACATTCCGGACCCAACTCAACACTGGTAGAGAACCATGTGAATATGTAATTTGCTCTATACTTCTACGTCTACCTCGTTAACCATTTGGAGCCCCAAGGAGATCCTTGGCTCTCTCGAGTCTTACAAAATTAAATTCTCCAGCATTTCATTCCTAGCCCTTCCCATGGGATTCTGTAATGCTGTTTGATCTCGAAAAAAAAACTATGAAAAATCGGCTTCAACTTTCTACGTTCCAATGACGATTTCGGCTTCAAATGATCCAACTGTGGCAAGAGGATTTATTCACTTTCCAATATTTTTCAACGCATTTTAGTGTATTCAATATTTGTTTTTTTTGTACATATTTGTTTCCCATGTTTCAGACAGCTTTAGCAGCATTTTGATTGTTAGGCCCACCATTCCACAAAATATACTATATATACTACACCCACCCATGAATTACCCACGGAGAAAAATGTTTGTAGTTCTTTTCGATTCATCATATTTTTTTCAACAGAAAGAGACATAAAGCCAAGATTATGCCAAGATTATGATTCCCGGCTTCGGTATTTTCCTGTATAATGTGACTCAATCTTTAGGCATCGCGTAATCAATTCAACCTTAACAGTCCTTCACTGTCTATTCTTAAATTGTGATTATTTAATAACACTTGGTTTCACAGACACACAACAGATGTAGTTGCTATATGTTTTCGGAGAATTGTTTTTCGTAATTATTATAACGCTATTACTAGTAGAAATTCGCGGTTAGGTCAAATGCACCCATATCTATTTACATTAACTATTAAAAGTTTATTATCAACACGAAAGTTGTTCCAATGAGCGTAATATCTTGACTCTAAGGTCCACCATTAGTTTCTAAATTAATATTTCAGTACATTAAGCGATGAACTACATAATTCTGCATAATTCTAACCTATCAACAGAAATAACAGAGGTTGATGAGAACACTTAATTTGCTTTCTAAATTATAAATTCTATAATTAGATTTTCACGTTTTAAACGGGATGATGCACGCATAGTAAACAATTCGGGAGAGTACATCGAGGTGCCAAGTTAGGTGCAATTTGTCCCATCGATACCGGGATCGACATGGGCAGCAACCATTTGGGATATGCAATTAACGGTGCGTAACTTGTGGGATGTGCAGGCGTCATAGGAACCTTGAAGAAAACGGTCATTATTATTCAGAAATTCCTAGAACAAATCAACAAGATACAGACCTGGTGATGCGCAACGATGGATGCTGAAGATACTGGAGGTCTGAACGCACTCGCTGGAGGACTTTTACTGCATTGCTCTATTGCTTTGAGAAGATCCGAATCACATCGCTTGAGAATCAACTCGAGCACGGATCTTTTTCGATGCGGAAAAAGTTGAGATAACATATCCAGTGCATTCTGCGACACTGGTGTATTTTGGGTGTCATCTATAGCTAAAAAAATATGTATTTATTAAAATTACAATGTAAACGTAATATGGGTAACCGTACATGTGGATTGGCTGCATCCAGGAACAGAGTCTTTCTCACTACAGGTAGATGATGTTGACGATGTAATATCCATAGATGAGGAGCCCAGCTGAGGTGATGGGCATGGCTCAGTGACAGTCATACCGTAGATTTTTCCAGGTGGAAGAGCCTCAAGTTGTGTACCCATTTCAGTAGATGCCAAACGTAAAACAATTGCGTCCTCTACCGCCTGCTGTCTTTTGAGTGCAACCTACGAAAATTAAATTATGAATAATATAATATGTTTGCTTTTTTGAAATTAACATGTTAATTAACGTATACAATTCATATATGCCTCTCACGCTGAAGGTCACGAGTTCAATTCTCACTCCGGACATTCTTCCAAAAATGGAAGTAAAAGTGACGAACCAGCCAAATGAGTTGTAAATCACTATAATACAGATAACAAAAAAATTATATGTGTACACCAGGTATATCCCACAAATCACATTTTCTAAATCGCCGTTCTGCTGAACAGCTATCTTATTCACTTGTAGATCCACATAATATTCGTGCCAAAGGTTTGATGGCGTACGCACATCTTGAACCTCAAAATTTTTAAAACTAAAGTTTTATTTAGATCTTTATGTCGATTATTTTCAAGGCTAACTCAAACAAACTTTACAGTTCAGAGCCTCTATAAAACCAAAGAGAAAAAACACAATTTTCGCCATTTGTTGAAATATTGCAAGTGGAATAATGAACGCCAAGCAAATCGATGGTCAGAACTGCTCATCGCGCACTGCAAACTTGAAAGTATTTTATGCCAGGTCCAGTTATTACTCCGAAATTCGAGATAAAAGTGGAGTAGGTTTTTTTAGGTAAATAAAAAAGTTGGGCAGTAGAGGGTTAACTTTTCTAAAAAATCATAGCTCTGAAACCTGCTACCCGATTGAAACAAGTGTTTGAGAAATGAATCGATTTGATAATTGACGCTTATGGTCAAATCTCAACTACGAAAGAATTATTAAACTTTAATTGAGACCGACTTTTTTGCCTTGAACGGACTCCAAAACGTACGTTGCTTAGCACAACTCAATTACTTTCATTTGAAAGTTGAGGAAATTTTGCATAAAATTCTGTTGTGAAATATTAACAATGCGGTTTCAAGGAAGAAATTGTAGAGTGGTTGGAGAGCTTCAATTTGGTTGATAGAAACAATCCAGTTTACCATGCATTTTTGGAAAAATAATAAAACCCCATAAAACACAACATTTAAAGTTTCTTCTCAAAGTTAGTTCAAGGCATAAATTTGAGCTCAAGAAAAGTTCAATAACTTTATCCTAGTTAAGAATTGACCATATGCGTACAAGGATTTTTTTCATCAAATATGATCCTTTATCAATTCCTGAAATATTCAGAATTAGCTACCTAATTCAATGTATATTTTTATTAGAATACCGGCTCATTTGTTTTGAGTTTCAAGACTAATGGTACATGGACAATCCCACGCAAATGTATATGTAGATTCCTAGAAACTGGGCAGAGTTTTTTAATTCCAGTCCTTTGCGAATGGCTATTGAACGCCACCTTTGGAAGCTCCAGCTCGATCGAGTCTGTAGATGGCGTGATGAGGCAGAGTGAAGTTAATGGAAGGCTTGAAGTGCGTTTCGGTTAGGAACGCGAAGTCGATTTGGATATTTTGCAGAAATTCGATGAGTTCTAACTTTTTGGCTGCTTTAGAGCAGGCATTCCAATTATGGATTCTGATGGTGAATTTTAAGCTGCGTAAAGAGATGCATCATCTGCACCATCATTTTTTGGAGTTCGGCCACGATGCTTGTCAGGTGCACAATCGTCTTTTTTTTATAGAGGTGAGGAACGCTCTACCAGCCTTGTCTGGGAAGGGTTAACCCAGACGTCGAGTGGGGATCGCTCCCACAAAAACCAAGCCCTCTACTCCTTGCCTCATTCCCCCTGGGACCACATCTAGACGACAACTTCAGGGGGCGCCTGTGCTCATGCACTTCTCGAGTTTTCAACGCTGAATAGCGTTGATCCTTCCCTTCTTCTCAATATTTTTTTTCTCCATTTCTTTCCACTGCGCTTATGTTCATTTCGCAGGCATCCATTTACCCGTCGAGACGAGAAACGATTAGAAATTGTCCTCCAACTTGACGCGCAATCCGTCACAGCCACCCTCGCGGGGTTTCTCACCTGTCGAGACGTGAACCGATTAGGAAGCGCCCTCCAACTTGACACGCGCCCCGTCACAGCCACCCTCGCAGGATTTCTCCTTCCAATGGAGCGCCGATTAGGCAGTGCCTTCCAACATAACGCGCACTCCGTCACAGCAACTCTCGTGTGGTACACACCGATTTGATGATGCCCTCCTAGGCGCTTGCTCAGTCGAAACGTTCACAGTGTTCCTCCATCCAGGCCACGATCAGGCGTTGCCAGGCAGGCATTTTGCTGTTCTCTGCGGAAGAATCCGTTTACCTGTCGAGACGTGCACCGATTCGGAAGCGCCCTCCAACTTGACGCGCCCCCCGTCTCAGTCACCCTCGCAGGATTTCTCTTCCCAGCGGAGCCCCGATTAGGTAGTGCCCTCCAACATGACGCGCATCCGTCTCGGCAGCTCTCGTGGGGTATACACCAGTTTGTAGACGCTCTCCTTGACACTCATTCCGTCGCTGTTGTCCAATCAGCATCCGTTTACCTGTCGAGACGTGAACCGATAAGGAAGCCCCCTACAACCTGACGCGCGCCCCGTCACCGTCACCCTCGCAGAATTTCTCTTCCCAACGAGGTGCCGATTAGAAAGTGCCCTCCAACCTGACGCGCATTCCATCACAGCTACTCTCGTGGGGTACCATCGGTTGCAACAGCCGTCGCCGTTGTTCGACTTGCAGTCAGGCGTTGTCAGCATGTTTATTTTTATTTACACCGTCTTCGACTAGTCGTACAGACTGTAATTTGCTTATACCTATGATAGACATTTTATCCTATTTCTAAAAGCGTTCTTAGTCAAGTTTAAATCATACACATCACAAATAAGATTGAATTGGCGGAGACAAGAATCGAACGGATTGTTGTAGCCGTAGTTTGTTCTGTGGTATGGTATTGCAAAGAAAGGCGTGTTCCGGAAACGTCTGGGAGGTATGTTGAGCGGGATCTGTGCAAGCAATTCAGGGCAGTCAATAGAACCTCCAAGAATATCGAATATAAGTAACCGCTGCATCGTAATTCGTCTGGCTGATAATGCTTCCAATCCTATGAGCTTGCATCTGTCAGGGTATGGCGGTAGGTTGGTCGCATCATTCCATGGAAGTAGTCTAAGAGCGAAGCGCAAAAACTTTCTTTGCACCCGCTCGATCGACAAGGTGTGGACAGCGTGGTAAGGGGACCAGACTGGCGCAGCGTACTCCAGCGTACTGCGAACTAGTGAACAGTATAGTACTTTTAGTGCATGGATATCTGTGAATTCAGCTGCGTGACGTCGAATAAAGCCCATAACGGAAAATGCTTTCGCGGTCGTAACCGCCACATGCTCACCGAATCTAAGCTTGGAATCAATAGTAACTCCAAGGTCGTTGATGCACGATACACGTTCCAACTCTGTCGATTCCATTCAGTAATGATGCATAACAAGACTATTGCAACGGCCGAAAGAAATAATTTTGCACTTATTGCCGTTGACACGCATTCCGTTGTCTCTACACCACACCAACATAGTGATAATATCTGCCTGGAGTGCATCACAATCTGAGGAAGTCTCGATAGTACGGTAGAATTTTAGGTCGTCAGCGAAAGAGAGTTTAGATGAGGAAAGTAACATGTGCAAGTCATTGATAAATATGAGGAATAGCATCGGTCCTAATACGCTACCCTGCGGTACTCCAGATGTAATGTTAAAGACTCGGGATCGAGTTGAGTTGAGCGCCACATATGCGGTTCTGTAACGCAAGTACGAGGAAATCCAATTTGTGATTGAATCTGGAAATCCCATGTGCTTCATTTTCTCGATGAGCAGCGTATGCGGAACCGTATCGAACGCTTTCGCGAAGTCAACGTATACTGCGTCAACTTGTCGTCTATATTCTACTTCGCGAGACAGGGCAGTGCCGTAGCACATAAGATTCGTAGTAGTAGAGCGATGCTTCATGAACCCGTGTTGTCCTTCAAAAATAATGGGGGACATCACGTTGTACAAAACTTTGTGCACCAACCTTTCAAATACTTTACTAATACAACACAGTATAGTAACGCCACGATAATTCTCCACTTTTTTGTAGTTGCCAGACTTGTGAATGGGAACGATGTAGGCAGCTTTCCAGGCTTCCGGAAAGGTCATTGATCGACTCTTCACTTTCGCTGCAGCTCCGACATGATTTGTGCGATTGCACTGCTCACGGTATTCCAGATCCTCTCGTCGCGACACATCTCCTCCACAATACTCCCGACATGAAGTGCAGGCAGCCCCTCGCGCCTTGCGGTGAACCTGGGACAGACAAAACCGACATGCTCTGGTGTTTCCTCAATATCTCCACACTCCGGACAGAGGGGTGAAACTGCGTGCCCGCACCGATGTAGATATTGCCTGAAACAGCCATGTCCAGACAGAAACTGCGTCAAGTAGAAGTTAATCTCACCTTGCTTCCTGTTCAACCAGTTTTCTGCCGTATTCCATTCTTGCTACCATTTGTTCAACGACTCCGCTCTCATCAATTTCCGGATCCCTCTGGTTTCCCGCCGCTTGTAGCACTCGCTGTCTTCCGTCGGAGTATTGCAGAAGGGAATCATACCGGCGATTACACACACAGCTTCTGTCGAAATGATCCTGTACGCGCGTACGACTCGTATGGCCATGAGTCGGAATGTATTATTTAGCTTCCTCCTATTTCGGTGGGTATCCAGAGCCGCCAACCAAGCAGAGCCACCATACCTCAGAATCGACGAAGATACACTTGCCAAGAGACGCCTCTTGCTGCTGCTTGGGCCAAAGCTATTTGGCATGATCCTCGCCACCACGTTGATGGCCTTTGACGCCTTCCCACATGCATAGTTGACGTGTTGGTTGAAATTTAGAGGTCGTAAAGGGTGTGTCACATCAAATTGCATCACGGAAAAAACGCTGTAGAAATTTAATTTTTAGGAATTATATCTTCAGCTTTCGCTTTAAAATCAGATAATAGTGTATAGATCACGTTGGCCATGCTTCACTGTCAATTTTTCGTAAATTTGGAAAAATGTCGTCGAACGAAAAAGAGCGTCGTGAATTAATCCTGTGCACTCATTTCGAGAATCCGGAGTTGTCACATCGGGACATCGGTAAGATGCTGGGAATCGTCCAATCCACGGTCAGCAGAGTACTAAAACGATACTTCGAGAACCTAACTATCGACCGGAAGGTGAAGAACGGCAAAAATGGATGCTCCGTCAGTGAAAAAGTTCACAAGCGCGTAGTTAAGCAGTTTAGACGTGATCCGAGAAGTTCGGTCCGGGATGTCGCCAATAAGCTGAATTTGTCAAGTTCATTCGTCCAGCGTACCAAGCAGCGGGAGGGCCTGCGTACATACAAGGTTCAGAAGGCTCATAACCGCGACGAAAGGCAAAACATGGTGGGGAAGACGCGAGCCCGGAAGCTGTACACCGAAATGCTGACGAAGCCGCATTGCCTGGTAATGGACGACGAAACCTACGTCAAAGCGGACTTTCGTCAGCTGCCGGGCCTGTTGTTCTTCTCCGCAGAGGACAAATTCAGCGTTCCGGAGGAGATTCGCAAGCAGAAACTATCCAAGTTTGCCAAAAAGTACATGGTGTGGCAAGCGATCTGCTCTTGCGGAAAGCGGAGCGCCCCCTTCGTGATGACCGGCACGGTAAACGGGCAGGTTTACCTTAAGGAGTGCCTACAGAAGCGCTTACTACCACTATTGAAGCAGCACGAGGGCCCCACCATCTTCTGGCAGGATATCGCTTCGTGCCACTATCCAATAGACGTGTTGGAGTGGTACGAAGCCAACGGGGTCACCTTCGTGCCAAAGGAAATGAACCCGCCCAACGCGCCGGAGCTTCGCACAATAGAGAAATATTGGGCGATTAAAGGGTGTGTCACATCAAATTGCATCACGGAAAAAACGCTGTAGAAATTCGCCCAGTAGACCGATCTTTTTAAAAATTTTAGACAGTAAAATAAAAACTATTAAACAACTTTTGGCATTTTCTTTTTATTCATACTTCGAGGCCAAGCCCGTATGATCGCACCTTCCTCTTTACCCCGTCCATAAGGTTCTGTACAACGTCAGGATGTAGTTTTTTTTGAACAGAAATCCATTTTCTCTTGAAGTCCGCCTCCGATTTGACAACTTTTGGGTTCTTTCGGAGGGCCTGCTTCATAATCGCCCAATATTTCTCTATTGGGCGAAGCTCCGGCGCGTTGGGCGGGTTCATTTCCTTTGGCACGAAGGTAACCCCGTTGGCTTCGTACCACTCCAACACGTCCTTTGAATAGTGGCACGAAGCGAGATCCGGCCAGAAGATGGTCGGGCCCTCGTGCTGTTTCAATAGTGGTAGTAAGCGCTTCTGTAGGCACTCCTTAAGGTAAACCTGCCCATTTACCGTGTCGGTCATCACGAAGGGGGCGCTCCGCTTTCCGCAAGAGCAGATCGCTTGCCACACCATGTACTTTTTGGCAAACTTGTATAGTTTCTGCTTGCGAATCTCCTCCGGAACGCTGAATTTGTCCTCTGCGGAGAAGAACAACAGGCCCGGCAGCTGACGAAAGTCCGCTTTGACGTAGGTTTCTTCGTCCATTACCAGGCAATGCGGCTTCGTCAGCATTTCGGTGTACAGCTTCCGGGCTCGCGTCTTCCCCACCATGTTTTGTCTTTCGTCGCGGTTAGGAGCCTTCTGAACCTTGTATGTACGCAGGCCCTCCCGCTGCTTGGTCCGCTGGACGAATGAACTTGACAAATTCAGCTTATTGGCGACATCCCGGACCGAACTTCTCGGATCACGTCTAAACTGCTTAACTACGCGCTTGTGATCTTTTTCACTGACGGAGCATCCATTTTTGCCGTTCTTCACCTTCCGGTCGATGGTTAGATTCTCGAAGTATCGTTTTAGTACTCTGCTGACCGTGGATTGGACGATTCCCAGCATCTTGCCGATGTCCCAATGTGACAACTCCGGATTCTCGAAATGAGTGCACAGGATTAATTCACGACGCTCTTTTTCGTTCGACGACATTTTTCCAAATTTACGAAAAATTGACAGTGAAGCATGGCCAACGTGATCTATACACTCTAATCTGATTATAAGCGAAAGCTGAAGATATAATTCCTAAAAATTAAATTTCTACAGCGTTTTTTCCGTGATGCAATTTGATGTGACACACCCTTTATGAAGCAGGCCCTCCGGAAGAACCCAAAAGTTGTCAAATCGGAGACGGACTTCAAGAGAAAATGGATTTCTGTTCAAAAAAAAACTACAACCTGACGTTGTACAGAATCTAATGGACGGGGTAAAGAGGAAGGTACGAGCATACGGGCTTGGGCTCGAAGTATGAAAAATGGAAAATGCCAAAAGTTGTTTAATAGTTTCTATTTTACTGTCTACAATTTTCAAAAGGATCGGTCTACTGGGCGAATTTCTACAGCGTTTTTTCCGTGATGCAATTTGATGTGACTGCCCGCTTCGAAACGATGGTATATCCTCCGACCGATACCTCTGCCCGCAGCACTGCCTTACGATTGCTCACTAACAGCACCTCGGTTTTGTGATGTGCCATCTGGAGCTTTACGCTGTCCATCCAACTACCGATCATGTCTACAGCCTCGGTCGCCAACATTTCCACCTCCTAGAGCGTCTCGCCGAGTACAGTTATTACGATGTCGTCCGCGAATCCCACGATCTCCATACCTCTGGGTAGTTTCAGCGTTAGTACACCGTCGTACATCGTGCTCCAAAGCGTAGGACCTAGGATGGAACCTTGCGGAACACCCGCCGAAATGTTCTTCTGTATCTGTCCCCTGTCTGTGTTGTAAACTAGGATCCGATTCTGGAAATAGCTTCCCAGTATCCTAAACAGGTAGCCAGAGACCTTCAGTCTGTCTAGCGCCTCGGCGATGGCCTCCCAGCTGGCACTATTGAAGGCATTCTTCACGTCAATCAAAATTACCGCGCAGTAACGATCGCCTCTTCGTTTTTGTTCAAGCGAGACCTGAGCTTTCTCGATAACTGCGCGAATAGCGTCCACTGTCGACTTTCCTTTCCGGAACCCAAACTGCATTTTCGACAGTCCTAAAAACATCTTAAACATGTCGGGGAAAGCAAGGATCGCCGATTTCAAGGCCACGTTGGGAATTTCATCGGGGCCGGGTGCTTTTTTCAACTTTAAACCTTTTGGTGCACAATCGTCTGATTCGATGGATCTGTGCATGACCCTTTGTGCTCCCTTGGCCGAGTGGTTAGCGTCATAACTAACATGCCGGGTGTTCGGGTTCGATTCCCGTTCTGGTCGGGGGAACTTTTCGTCAAAGAAATTTCCTCCGACTTGCACTGTGATCACGCGTATTCTTGCCACTCAGAATGCATTCAAGGCGTGTTATTTGGCATAGAAATCTCAACTAAGTACTAATAAAAATGACGCAAGTAATACTACGTTGAGACGGCGAAGTTCCTCTAGGAACGTTAGTGCCATTGAAAAAAAAAAAAAAAAAAAAGAAGTGCATGACCTTTGAAAGTTTCCTTCGGACGGCCATTGATTTGTGTCAACGGAGGGCTGACCTCTAAACCCGGAAGAGCGGTCAACTATTGATGGATTTCGCGTCTGCCTATGATTCGGAAGTGGAAGGGTCGCGACATTGGGTACCGGTCTCGGCCGCGGAGGTAGCAGTTCCGGGAAGGCATCCAAATTGATGTTTCTTGCTTCTTCTTCTTGCGCTGGATTGGCTGCTGATTCTTTGTAGAGGCATCGTAGCGGATGCGGCCATATTCCTCGCGCTTAGCACAATTCCTGTCCGTGGACATATGGGCCCCATTGCAATTTGCGCATTTGAAGACTTCAGGTTCCTTTATCGGGCATTGGTCGGTGAGATGAACAGCAGCGCAAGCATTGCATCTTGGTTTCAAATGGCAGTTCCTTGTGCCGTGGCCAAAGTTGAGACAGCGCATGCACTGCTTCACGCTCCGATTAGGTCCTCTGTATGTCTCCCATTTAACCTTTACGTCGCTGATCATGCGGATTGCTTGCAGGGCACATAGTGATGGACTGCCCTTGGCGAAGTGTACCAAGTACAGGCAATCACGACATGTCAGCTCTTTGTTCCGATGGTAAATAGGGAATACCGCCAGAGGCTGTAGCTTGTACAAATCGCGCAACTCGGTTATAATTTCCTCAGGTTCCATAGCCGGAAGCCCCCTGATTACCACTTTAAACGGTTTGTGTGCTGCCAAGTCATACGTGTAGAATGAAATGCCAGCCTTGGTTAGATAGGTTTTACATTTGCTGTATTCGTCTCGGCTTGCCGTGAGGATCTTGATTCCCATACTAGTGACTTGATAAACGGCTTTTACGCCGATCGCTAGTATCGTAAGCTTGAGCTTATCCAGAGGGACCGATGCAACCACCAGAGGGGGTAGCTTCAGTTTCTCTTTTGCCGGGGGTTGGATTCCAGATAATACTCCGCTGGGATCCGCGTTGTTGTTTCCCATCGTTGCCGTGGTTCGATTTGATGTAAGTTCTGCATCTGCGTCCGCCAGGATCGGTAATCGGCTACTGGTCCGGTCTGATTGGTCTACGCTTCCGGTGAGGGAAGCCGGTGTACGGACAGACACGATGCTGCTCCGTTTACCTCTCTTCTCATCGGGACTGTTGCTAGAGTCATTGGGGTTGAGAATCTTCTTCTATTTCTTTCCCATGTTCACACTTGACTGTACTACGCTCGATGAAAAAATTATAGGAGGTTGTGTTCAAGACACAACCGCATTGTTGACGTAGAACTACGCTGTAGGTTAATTCAAGTCGTTTATTTATAACTGCGAATATTATTTAATAATGCTACGAACATTTTGAAATAACCATTCTACCAGTTTGGTGGCCCTAAAATGTTTTTTATTGTAGAATCATTTGACGATAATTGTTTGATGATTGATTCTTGTGCTCGCAGAACAGTACATGCTCGAGATAAGCGCAGCTGTCATCCTTAGTGGAGAAGGTTTTGCTACTGGCAAGCGAAACCAAATCACATACAAAATTTCAGAACGCCATTTACTTTTTGGTGACTAAATAAACGAAATAAACTCTATCAAATGCAATCCTAGTTGAAAGCAGTTTTGCGACTGGCACACGAGCCCAAATAAATTAATAACGTAATATAACTTATTGAATAACTTGGTATTCCCCAAATAATGTTTTGGTGCACAACCTTAACACCTGCTTCACCATAGCGTCAGTTCAATGCATTGATGACAGAAAATAAACAATGTTAACTGTTTGGAAGAAGGCTGAATATTTGCCTCAGCAGAGATTCATTACCAATACCCTAGCGTAAATATTTCCCTACCGCTATCTCCCCTCCTTTGTGTATATTTATCATTACGACTGCATAATTTGTAACACCAAACAGTAGTCAATCATAGCATTAAAAAAATAGACGATTGTTGCATCGTTACAGGGCCAATTCATTCAATTCACGCATACAAATATCCATATATCGATGGCTTGAAGCAAGTAAATATACACACACTTATCTCCGTTTTGCGCTCTTCTGAACAGAAGCCCTTTCTGTTAATATTGCCAGTCTAGATTAGCTTAACTAACAAGGAAGAACAAGCGATATTCACTGCTTTGAATACAAAAGAATACTTAAAGTTTGCTTTCCTTCCTTGATTGAGACTTTAAACTTCTTCAGTTCATTCGTCTCTAACCTTCAAAAGGCTCTTGGAGAACTTTACTTTATCCATAATACCATCCCCATTGCCTTGAGTAAGGCATTCGATCCCTCGCCGTCCAGCTCGCCCAGCAACGATGTTGTTCAGTCGATTTACCCACGAAGAATGAAAGTTTTCCTCAGCGAGATACACTGCATTTTTTTTTGCATTAAAATTGGTTTTATTCAGAAATCTTAGAGCTAAGCTATAATTTACAGTAGAAGTGATACAGAAAAAACATTCTTTTCAGCTTCGTTTCAAAATTAAGATTTTCGTTTTGTTTGATTTTTGTTTTTCTGTTATGGATAACTATTCTACATTAACCGCAGTCGCAGTTATTTTTTTTTTTTTTTTGAGAAGAAAAGAAATAATAAAATTTGTTACCCTAACTATTTACATAAATGAGAAACCCTACCTAAACTAATCACCTATACAGGTTGTTTATAATGGTTTGTTCCGAGTGTAAGCAGTCCTCTCGAAATTTATTTAATTTGGTGGCGAATCTGGTTTCCAGTGTTTCAATCTCAGCCAGATCATGGACCTCTGTTATTCTTGTCCAGCGGGGAAGATTGAGGATCATTCTGAGGATTTTATTTTGTATTCGCTGGAGTTTGAGCCGATGCGTCTAGGCACAGTTACTCCAAATAGGCAAGCCATACTCAATCACCGGAAAGATGATTTGTTTGTAGACAGCAAGTTTGTTACTCAGACACAGAGAAGACTTTCTATTTATGAGTGGGTACAATGATCTGATCATTATACCACACTTAGTCACTATTATATCAATGTGTTGTCTAAATAACAGCTTGCTGTCTAAGGTGAGCCCAAGGTATGTTACCTCATTGGACCAGTTTAAGGCATTATTTCCCAAGCTGATCCTGAGGTTTTCAGGCGGAACAAGTCGCGGGGATTTCGAATATGGAAAAAGGATGGTCTGGGTTTTCGTCGCATTCACGCGAATCTTCCAGTTGTTATAATATTCAGACAGGACATCAAGACCCCGCTGAAGCTTCTCCGTCAGAGCACGTGTTATTCGTCCCTTATAGATAATGGCCGTATCATCTGCGAACAGAGATAACTTACCATCATCTGGTAAGGGAGGAATATCCGACGTGTATATATTGAATAATAAGGGTCCCAGGATGCTGCCTTGGGGCACCCCTGCAATGATGTTCAGTTCCTCTGAGCAGATATTATTCAGTGAGACCCTGAATGTTCTGTCTGAAAGATAATTTCTGATTATTTTAATCAGAAACACTGGAAAATGACGCTGATGCAACTTATACACCAGACCATCATGCCAGACATTATCGAATGCCTTTTCGACATCCAATAATGCCATTGCAGTTGATTTGGCGACAGTTTTGTTCCGCCTGATGGTGTTCGTTACCCTGACGAGCTGATGGATTGTTGATCGACCTCTCCTGAATCCAAACTACTCGTCAGGGGGAACATTATTATCTATGGCGAAAACTGTGAGCCTGGAGCTGATCAGTTTCTCAAAAACCTTGGAGAGAGCAGACAATAAGCTGATTGGGCGATAGTTTCCGGCTAAGGATGCTTCTTTCCCCGGCTTTAGGACGGGTACAACTTTAGCTAACTTCCACCTCGAGGGGAAGTAACCAAGATGTAAGCATCGATTGAAGATCGATGCTAAATGTCCGTATAACCTGGAGCTTAGGTGTTTCAGCTCCAGGTTGAAGATATTATCAAAGCCGGGGGCCTTCATATTTTTCGAGGCTTTAATTTTAGCCTCAACCTCTTCAGCGGTTATTCTCTGCTCATCATCCAAAGTTGGTTGGGTCCGATCAACCTCAGCCACAGCTTCCGCGACATCAGCCTCCCGGGGACTGATCATGGCTTGCCCAATACTGTGTGAATTACAAAAGTGATGGCCCAACGCATCAGCTTTCTCAGCAGGAGTTATTAAAAGATCAGGACCAGGAGCATAGGGAATTAAAGGAGGGATAGGTTTGGGTTTGGTTTTTAGAATTTTTGACAGTTTCCAGAAGGGACGGGAATGGGATGGGAGCTGGTTCAATTTTTGAGAAAAACATTTGTTTTTGAGATCCAAGATTCTGGCTTGGACCACTCTGGAAAGCTGATTCGCCGCCAACTTCTTTTCTAGAAGGCGAGTTCGCTGAAACTGCCTTCGATAGATGTTTCGCAATCTGATAAGTTGTTTGGTTTCGAGAAAGCTACTTACACACGGAACTTGTTGGACATGCTGCTCGCGAGCTACACACAGTGCCTCTTCTACACCACTCAGCACACTATCGATGTCTTCCTTGGTATGCAGCGAATGGTCAAAAATCACGCCAGCGTCGACCAGTTGCTGGAAAGCTGGCCAGTTGACTCGATGGTAATTCCTACGCTGCAACCTCCTGGTCTCCACCTGTTCACCAAGAACTATCATTACCGGGTAGTGGTCACTACTTAGCTCGTGCACCACCGTTGGCTGCTGGATGTCGATCATATTTGTGACAAAAATGTCAAGAGTTGATGGAACCCCAGCCGGAGAAAAGTATGTTGCCTCCTCGGAGCACATGATGTTGTAGTGCCCGCAAGGAAGATCACTAAAGAGAACTCTGCCATTCATGTTTCGTCGAAGATTCAGGCTTCATGTTTGGCATTCAAATCTTCAGCTAGGATAAATTTGCCACGATTCCGGGTAAGTGCGATGAGGTCTCTGCGTAGCAGCAGACTGGAGCCGTCTCCTTCCTTCACTTGGTAGGGGCAGTACGCTGCAATGATGTTGATTGACCCTGTTGTTGTTATAAGTTCGATGCCGATAGCCTCAATAATTTTGAGGTTGAAGCTTCTTAATGAAAGGAACTTCAGACCTCGCCTAACTGCTACAGCGACACCACCCCCTCGTGTTGTGGAGCGATCCAGTCGAACAATAGTATGGTCAGGCAGGTGGAAGTTGATGTTGGGTTTAAGGTGAGATTCGGTGATAGTTGCGATGTCGATCTATAGTTTCTAAGGAACTCTGCGAGCTCCATCTGTTTTGCTGCAAGCGAGCAGGCATTCCACGTGATGATTTTAAGATTGGTTGGATGGTTGGCCATACTGGTACAGGAAATTCATCATCGTGGTGATTTGGTCCTGTTTGGTTTTACAGGCACGAAACTGACGCGAAAATTCGAGAAAAAGGGCGCTCATTTGCTCGCCGGTATACAGATCCTCTGAATCTGCTGCTGTTGATTGAGTAGCGCCAGCTACTACCTGAGCAAAGCTCATTATTCCAGGAGGAGGGGCGCGCGATGTCGACAGATCCGGCGTATTTGGAATTCGATTTGATAGAGTGACCTTTTTGTTTTTCTCCGCGGCGGAGAGCGGAAGAGGCTCAATAACAGGAATGGGTCTCCGTGTATTAGTTTGCTGTGGAACCGTATGGTGGATGTGTGAACTTCTCCGAATAGAGTTATTATTCATCGATATATTTTTCCGTTTCTCTATGAACTCTGCCCGCTTAGGGCAAACACGGCTAGTAGATGAGTGTTCTTCGCCACAGTGTATGCATTTCGTGGTTGCATCCTCCTTCATACATGCACTCGTGTGATGATTACCGCTGCATAAGTTGCATCTACTTTTAATGAAGCAGTTCTTGGCACCATGCCCGAAGTTCAGATAGTTCGTACACTGAGTAACATCGCGATGAACGGGATTGTATCGATCCCATTTTATGGTCATATGTTCTACGTATCTGATTTCTTTCAACCCAGCCATGTTGATGGATCCTCGTTCGAGATGGATAAGATACAGCTGATCGCGATATGTGATGTTTTTATTCCGTCTAATTATTTTATGTACTGCAATCACTTTCAGGTTATGTTCGGTCAAACCATCTTGCACTTCTTTGGTTTCCCAATCCGGCAGTCCACGAAGAACAACCTTGAATGGTTTGTTTGCCACTATATCATGAGTGAAATACTCCACCCCTTTTCTTTTCAGATATTCCTGAACTGCCCTGTAATGGTTCAATCCCGGAACCATTATTTTATAACCATCAGTACACAGGCTATATTTAAGTTGAAGGCCCTTAGAGATGAGCAATTTAATTTCCTCGCGGAATTTGTCCGGAAAACCTTTTGTATAAAACGCTTCTTCAGACTGTTCATCACTTAGTTCTGCCTGAGAGCGAGTCCTCTTCGCAGAGTTTGGTTGCTCTTTATTAGAGCGTTGTTTTCCCATATCGAGGGTAAATGCACTTGCCGAATGCAACGCGCCACGCACACAACAACAAAACTAACTGTATTAAAAATCACGAGCTCACTAGAAAAGCACGGGAGCGGAGCAACTGAGCGTCGAACGAGAATAATGCGAGATACACTGTTTATACTCTAGGTAAATATTCCTCTTCGTTCTTCTTTCTTTCTAAATAAGGATTAGTTGTGATTTATTCAAAGAAAACATGAAAAAGTTGTTGTTAGAAAAACTTCTTCCCTGCAAAAGTGCCCATCTTCCGATGTATGCACGACTCGTTGGGAATTGTAAGGGCCATTTATAAAGTTTTTAAAAGAATTAAAAAAATACATTTTTGAGAAAAACGAATTTTGATTTTTAATTTCTTTTTTCAGTAAAATTTGTTTTCAAAAAGGTTTTGACATTTTTTTTATGAAAATTTAAATGATTTTCTACATTTCATCCTTTCACCCGAATTTTGTAGGTATTATAGTTTTTGAGTTTTAATTTTTTTTGTAAAAAATCAAGAAAAAAAATGTTGCCTCTTATAAAAAAGTAGTCTCATTCTTTTTTGAATATTTCAAGTATGCAAAGTTGTTTAAAAGACCCATGTGTTTACATTCACAACGTTTCGCTACTATCTGAGATGATGCTGCCAACGGCCAGTCGAGTTGGCATGAAATTCATCAAAATGGAGATAGGAGTTTTTGAAAAATTTACGAAATTTCAATACGGAATCGTAACCATTTAAGATAAGTAATAATGTAACATGAAAGTAGCACGAAAAACTACATTTAACATTTTATCCTAGGACTGAACGTTCTTGAGATTTAACTCATTTTATATAATGAAAATCTAATTCGTGAAATAATAGAAAATGCTACATTACAACTGAAGTATCGACATCGTATTGAAATTTCACAAATATTATTTTCATTATATGAAATCGATTATTTCACGACAACGGTTAGTCCTAAGTATGAAATATTATGCATAATTTTCCTTGTAAAATCGCATGTAGATTCCGTTGTTAACATTATTTTTCTTAAGCGGTTAGGATCTTGCAAAGTTTTGAAATTTCATCAATTTTCAGATACGCATATCTTTATTGTGTTCAGTCCGACACGGCTCCACTGTACATATATATTTGTTGAATTGAAACAGTTTTCTAATCTAATAAAAATATGTTTAAAATGCCTAAGGAGAGTTTTTGAATATAAAAGAAGAATATAATTTTTAATTGTCCTCCTTGAAGTCAGAAACCACCTTTCTCCCATTAAAAAAAAAATATTTACAGGATGCCGCCCCCGAATTTTTCAGGAGTTGGAAAAAATCTTCTGCACATGTAGTCGTATCTCAACTATGGTAGAGTTTTCGAACTTTTCTTATTTGTGTTCTATTAGCCTTAAACTGGCTCTCAAAAGTGCACTATTTAACGTAACATACGCAATGATTCTGTTGATTCCATTTGGAAGATGAGAATATTTGGTACAGAATAAAATTGTAAAATATTTGAATCAATGGAACTGGAAATTTTAAAAGTAAACAAGATTAAAGTAAGTACACTAGAATCCGTTTATTATGACCCCGCTTATACTGACCTACCGCCTATTATTGCGTAATTACACAACGAAGTTTGGTTTTCTTATAAAATCCTTTGTAAAACAGTCGAATATAATGACTTCTTCACATGCATAAGTACATCTATACAAATAAAAATGTAAGGCCAAATGTGTTGCTAGGCGCGAAACCCGAAAAAGGAATCGTCCGATTTGAGCCATCTTTATTTTGATCTATTAGTCTCTGCCCATAGATCAATGTTATGGAGAGAAAAATCGGAAAACTCTGAAGGAAGGTAGGATAATTCGATAAATTGAATACCCATATGTTCGAAAATTATGGGGAAAAGGGAATGCTTCCAATTTTCATCAATGTAAACCATATACTTTGGGATTGTAATGTATAGCATATCAAACAAATCTTAGGTTATTTCCGATTCGTTTGGTATGTAAATCGCCAAAATCTGTTTGCGGCAAGAATAGTTATTAACGTTAACGTGACCTGATTTCATAAAAACGTGACCTGTTTTCTGATTTGGCACCCTTAATGAAAGACGTAGTTCTACGTCAAACCCAATACGCCTTTACTCGGTGAAAGCTAAAGCCAGCGCTACACGATGCTACGAACACCCTCGAATGCTGGACGCTTGATGATTCGCCGCATCGTGTAGTCGACCTCCAATGTCGAGTGTCGAATATTCGCGTTGGAAGGTAATCCGTTCATTGTGGATTACCTTCCAACGCGAGTGGCACGAGTCAAAGGATTTTTGTCATTCGTTGATTCGACACTCGATGACATTCGATACACCGCTACACGATTCGTCCGAATCTATCGTTGACAGATTGGTTTCTTTACAAGTTTTAGATGAAGGAACTATGAAATTGATTTATAAAATTCAAAATATTCGGCAAAATATTGCAGTTTAAGAATGTTGATTTCAAGCATTTTTAATTTACTGCCCGATATCAGTACAATTGCAACGGCAGTAATTTCAATACTCGCATCGTCATCCAGTTTCCTAACGTTTTTGATGGTAAATAAAAACAATAAATATTCGATCCACATACTCGCCGATTGTTTGGACCGATTGCATTGAATCGAACTTTCACTTCACCGTGTAGTAGCACATTCGTCACAACATTTGTCGATTCATCGAGTCAAATGTTTGAGTCCAACATTCGAGTGAAACGTGTAGCGCCCGCATAACACTGTGAATGGGACAACATGCTCCAATCGCTGTTCAATTATGAATTAAATTTCAAGAAGCTATCGCTATTTATAATGATTTTGCTTTCGAAGTAGTTTTGAGCTATTGAAACAAGTTTTTATGGGCAATAAGTAAAATAAATCTCTCGTAGATCTTTTATCTTTTGAATAATGCTAATTTCATACCACTTCATTCATCCGGTAGAGAGATATTAACGCTCAAAACTCTGTACTCCGAACGTAACCCCCTCGTTCTCGAGACTTTGAAAATTACACCCCAGTACAGAAATAAAAGATGTAGTATGGCAAAATAATGAACATAAAAAAACCATGAAAGATTCTATAACATGGACTTTTCCATAGTGAATTGTTTTGTTAGATAATGCCATTAGCAATAACCGGTTACCTTTATTCAAAATCATTACTTTTTTCAATATAATATACTTGTCATGGGCATTGGTGTCACCCCTCTAAGGAAAACTCTTAAAGCAGCATCGCAGCATTTTTCGAATCTGTTGCTTGGATTGCGATCGTTACGATAAACGGTGAATGTACTTCCAAATAGTTATGGGGAAAAATCTTCTAGAACGATAATAACGTGATCGGATTCAACGACAGCAACGAAGTCGTCGATTTTGGGAGGGCAGTTCCCGAACGTTCTGATATAAAGTCAGTAGCCGGTTTAAGTAACCAGAAAAAACAAAATCACTGGATCAAGTGCATTGAGCAGGGGGATTAGGGGTAGTGGTCACGTGGGGTGAAGTGGCCACCTGCCCTGCTTGGTTGGTAGTATAACTTTTGACTTTTGAAATCTTATTGATAGTCACCTTATGTATGAAGAATTTTATAACTCTTGAGTCACTCTTTACTTTCGTGGAGCTGTCGTATGTCAAAATATAAATAAAAACAAAAATCGCTCTCTCGGTAGCCATTCGGCCGTAGTGTTGGGCGTTTCGAGTTTAAGGAATTTATAGTGAAACAAGCTGACTCGGCAAACGTTGTTCTGCCAAATAAATTATTTTAGTGATTGAATAAACAATAAATAATATATTGAAAGTTTGTTTGAATGGTTTTACGTTTTTGATTCGTTCATTGATGAAGATCAAACGAATATGTGGCAATAAGAGCTATGACTTACAGAGGAATAGAGTGCTTTAGACGATGACTACTGACAACAATAAAAAAGTCCAATCATTCAAACTATCTGTTGAGAACAGCTCCAGATCCTGAAAATAAAAAATGAAAAATTAATTAAACACGAAAAAGAAATCATACACAAATAACTCACGAATTGTATTTACCTCTATTTACTTACCTTTTATGAAACGCAACCCTCACATAAAACGCAAACGTCACACAAAAACATCGAACGGAAATGATTACTGTCATAAATAACCTTGGACAATCACCACAAAAGGTTCATTCCAATAAAACCCATCAACGAGTGAAGTGCGCAGTTGAAATTCGTCTTTCTTTTTTTGATCCGAAGTGGAGGAAAGTTTTCGCATAAGTGGTCGGTCGGAGCATACAGTCGGAAAGAAACTTTTTCTATTCACCGAGTCCGCCAGTCAGCAACATTCTCCCGTAACATTGGTGCCGAAACCCGGGATTAAAGTTGCAGAACGAAGGAGCTAACCTCATTCCCACGTGGTTGGAAAGTTCCAGTGGGTAGTTGTCCTAGCTTAGCGGATCGGAACCGGCCATTTAGCCGGACAAACAGTAGCAGTAGAAGCATCTTCCTGCTTTCATCATCCCGTCGTCGTCATCGCCCTCGTCATCATCGTCATCGCCCTCGTCATCATCGGCATCGCCCTCGTCATCGTCGTCGCAAAATCGGCCGAAGTAGTTGTCGCTTCATAACCTCACCACGTGAGTTGAAAGGTTTCACTCTCATCATCGTCGTCATCACCATCATCAGAAGAACGGTAATCAGTTAGTGTCGTCATCGCCTGACTCCACGTCACCACGTGAATTGGAACTGGTCATTGCACCAGACAAACAACAACAGAAGTATTATCCCAGTGTTGTTATCACCGTCGCAGACAAAGCTATCGTCGTCGTCATCGCCGATTAAAATCGGCCAGGAGCAAGTTGTTGCCCAGTAACAGCAATCAGCATCGTGTTCGTTGTCATTGTCGATCATATTCGACCAGCAGTAGCACATTTCGAATCATCATCATCATCACCGTCCCAGTTCTCGTCGATCATTCTCGTCGAGCAGGAGTTGTTTACACCAGCCGTCGGCAGCAGAAAATTCATCGTCAACAGCAGTTCGCAGCCACCAACAGCGAAAATTCCCTCTACCTGGTCGGTGGAAGGTTCATCGTATTCATCATCACATCTCGTTATCGACAACCGTCGGTGATTACCGAAAGCAGAGATTGGATCTTCACCCCCGTCATTACCTGTACGACGAAGAGGACAAAGAGCAGGCTGAAGAAGTCAGGGTAAGGTGGTAACAATAGCAGAAAACACAGGTACGTGAAATTTTGTTCCATTGAATAAAGAGTTGCTCATAATGACGCCACCAAAGCAAAAGGCGACGAAACAAACTAAATTAAAAATATTGCACCGTCGGCGGACAAATATTTTTGGTTCCGCGCATTTTATAAAATCATTTGACGACGATTTTGATTCGACTAAACTCGCACAAGTGCCCATTCGCATTCAACGCCTGGATGCGTTATGGCGAGAATTTGAAGAAACTCAAGAAGAAATTGAGCTTCTTGAAGATGGAGAGGAAGATTTTGCTGAAGAGAGACAAGAATTTCAAGCCTTGTACTACGAATTAAAGACATCGTTGCAAAGTAAAATTCCTGTGCAACCACCCGTACCACCCCCTGCTCCTGTTCAACCAATTCGCTATTCCGATTTCGTCGAGTGTTCGTCTGCCGGAAATAAAGTTGAAGGAGTTCTCTGGGAATCTCGACGATTGGGTTTCTTTTCGCGATTTGTATGTCTCGCTAATTCATACGAGCATACAACTTACAGCAGTTCAGAAAATGCATTATTTGCGAGCTACACTTTCTGGCGAAGCAGCGCGAATCATTTCCTCGCTCGAGATTTCTGCTAATAACTATCTCGTAGCGTGGAAGCTATTGAAGGAACGTTTCGAAAATCCTAATTTATTAGTAAAGCGGCATGTTTCTGCCCTACTCATGATTTCTTCTCTGAAAAAAGAGTCTGCACAGGGACTAGCAGATCTTGCTGACGAATTCGATCGTCACGTACAGCTGCTGGATAAGCTCGAAGATTCTGAGAACCACTGGAACGCCTATTTGGTCGAACGATTGAGCGATGCTGTTTCACTCCGTGAGTGGGAGACACATGTTTCTGAGAACAACAGATATCCAATGTACCAAGAGTTGCTCGAGTTTATCCATAGAAGATCGCGAATTGTGCAAACCCTTAAGCTCTCCCAATCGGCAACCACCCAATCCGAGATCAAGCATCTCAAGTCACGATCCGTCGTTGCGCATGTTGTTTCCGATAACGTGCCACTGTGTGTCAGCTGTAAGCAGGCCCATTTCCTGTTCCAGTGCGAGCAATTCCGAACGCTCTCTCCTCAACAATGCTTTGAAGTCGTGAAGAGGCACGGGTTATGCATTAACTGTCTCAAGGGAAAACATCATGCAAAGAACTGTTCCAGCGGGGCCTGCAAGAACTGCTCAAAGAAACATCATTCGTTGTTACACCTGCCACCTCTCTCGTCGGCTTCTGGTTCACAACCAGCGGCAACAGTCAAGCAGCCATTATGGACGAGCAAGTCCACTGTAACATCCACTTCGCAGACGTGCCAAATGTCGCACTTCGTTCCAGATTTTATCGAAAGCTCTCCGTCGGAAGAGCTCGTTGTTGCTTCACCACCTGGCACATCGGGTCTTTCGCAGTCGTCGCGCGGTCAAACTTTTCCCAAATCGTCGGTTTCGCGGGTTGATTTCATTCCTCCACCCACTGCCTGTCAGAGTGCAGAATTATTTACCCAACCTCGACAGTCAACAGTCATTTTGTCCACGGCGGTGATCAAGGTGAAGGATGCTGATAACAACTACGTTCTTACCAGAGCTCTTTTGGATAGCGGTTCACAACCAAGTTTCATTTCGGAAACGCTATGCCAAAGGCTTCGTTTGCCGCGGACAAAGCTGAATTCGCCAGTCAGTGGGATCGGACAATCCGTTGTCAACGTTCGCTACGCTGTGTCGCTATCGCTCGCATCTCGTTTTGAAAATTTCTCCACTCAACTAGATTGTCTAGTATTGCCGAAACTAACTGTCTCGCTGCCAAATCACCACATTGATGTCTCTCGCTGTAGAATCCCAAGGAATCTTCCACTCGCTGATCCACAATTCAACATTAGTCAAGGTGTGGACATGATTATCGGAGCCGGACTATTTTTCGAGGTTCTCGAAAACCAGCAACTCTTTCTTGCTGCTGGTTATCCAACACTGCAGAAAACGGTTCTAGGCTACATAGTTTGTGGAAAACTGGAGCAGCCCAAGACAAACGCCACTGGAATACAATCCTGTCACATCTGTGTCGAAGATAGCCTTGATACACAGCTTCAGCGATTTTGGGAAAAAAAAACTTCGAAAACTTCGAAGATGGTAAGGCTCTCATTCCGGACGAAAATTTCTGCGAAGAATACTTCCAATCCACCGTTGTCCGCGACAATACGGGTCGTTACGTCGTTCGTCTACCGCTCAGGAAAGACAAAGTGTTGCTTCTTGGAGATTCCTACCCCGCCGCATTACGGAGATTCCAGCAGATGGAGAAAAGGTTCCTCGCCGATGAAAAACTCCGTCAAGACTATTCGGAGTTCATGGAGCAGTATGAGAGGTTGGGTCATATGGAGTTGAGTACCGTCGCATCGTCTGGCCCACAGTATTTTCTTCCCCACCATGCTATTCATCGACCAGAGAGTACAACCACCAAGATACGTGTGGTATTCGACGGTTCCTGTCGTGGAGCTACCTCGCTTTCGTTGAATGATGCACTCTACGTCGGCCCAACGGTTCAGCCAGCTCTCTTTACCATCGTCGTGAACTTTCGTCTACCGCTATTCGCCATAACCGCTGATGCGGAAAAAATGTTTCGACAGATTTGGGTCCACCTAGATGATCGGAAATTTCAACAAGTTCTTTGGCATAAAAAACCGTCGGAGCCAATCCGCAAGTACCAGTTGAAAACCGTCACTTACGGCCTTGCAAGTTCGCCGTTTCATGCTGCTCGCATCCTAAACCAGCTAGCTATCGATGAAGGACATCGCTTTCCACTGGCCGTACCAGTTTTGCTAAAGGGTACTTACGTAGACGACGTTATCTCCGGACACGACGATCACGACACGATGACGGAAACATGCAAGCAGCTGATGGAGATGATGAAGTCCGCTGGTTTCGTCCTTCGCAAGTGGGCTTCAAACCACAAGACGGTTCTCAGCAGCGTCCCAGAAGCCTAATGGGAAACGTTCACGGAACTTGAGCTCGATCGTTCGCAAGCCGTCAAAACATTGGGGTTGTTATGGTTCCCCCTGCGGGATGTCTTTAAATTCAAGGTCCCTGAGCTCCCAGAGCTAGAGGTGGTTACCAAGCGTATTGTCGTTTCCGAGATGTCTCAGCTCTTCGACCCTCTTGGTTTACTCGGACCAGTAGTCGTGAACGCAAAAATGTTCATTCAAACTCTTTGGGCAGCGAATATGTCATGGGATTCTGAGCTTGCAGAAGAACCAGCAACATGATGGAAAAGGTATCGTGCGGACATTAAGAAGCTCAACTCGCTGCAAGTTCCAAGAAGGGTCGTATGCAACCCCAAACGTCAGTACTCACTCCAATGCTTTTGCGATGCTTCGCAGAAGGGTTACGGATGCTGCGTCTACATCGTATCAAAGGACGAGTTGGGCCAGCTCCATTCACATTTACTAACGTCGAAATCTCGTGTCGCTCCTCTTCGTGGACAATCAATTCCGCGCTTAGAGCTATGTGCAGCTCTCCTCGGGACTCAACTGGTACATAACCTCTTGACTAACACCGACACCACTGGACCAGTCACGTTTTGGACTGACTCTACAGTCGCACTTCACTGGATCAAATCCAGATCGAATTCCTGGAAAGTTTTTGTATCAAATCGGGTCGCAGAGATTCAACGATTAACAAAGGATTCACAGTGGATGCATGTACCGACTGATCTGAATCCTGCCGACAATATCTCCCGAGGAGTGCTTGCGAGCCAGATCATCAACGACAGTCTGTGGTGGCATGGTCTACAGTATCTAACCTCCCCCGTCGAGCTTTGGCCAAAGTGTGTGGTTTCAATACCGATCAAGTCGGACTTGGAGGAGGAGATGGTTGGTTTCCCTCCACCTACTGCAAGACAAAACAACTATCTTCAGCGAGTTCTCAGAGTTAGCCAAGCTGACACGCTTCGTCGCCTACTGCTTCCGCTTTCGAAACAACTGCAAGCTTCCGAAAACCCAACGCGTGTTGTCCCCGCTGTCACCCGAGGAATTTGACTACGCACTGAAGGCGTTGATTCGCCTTGCTCAGCACCAGGAATTCCCAACGGAAGTTCATTCCTACCGTCAAAAGCAGTCCGAGAACGCTGCCAGGCTCGCACCAAAATCACCGCTGAAAAACCTCAATATATTCATGGATGAATTTGGACTCCTTCGGATTGATGGAAGGCTGAAAAACTTAAACGCACCATTTGATACTCGTCATCCGATTCTGCTTCCAGCAAGGCACACCTTGAGCTTTCTCATTGCCAAGTCCATTCACCTACAGACACTTCACGGTGGACCGTCGCTGTTGCTCGCTACAGTCCGTCAACGATTCTGGCCGCTCCGGGGTCGAGACTTGGCTCGTAAGGTTGTCCGACAATGCATCACCTGTTTTCGGTGCAATCCTACAACATCCAACCAAATTATGGCACCTTTACCATCAGTTCGCCTCAGGCCAGCTAGAGCTTTTACGTACTCCGGGATGGATTACTGTGGGCCATTCCTCGTTCGTCCGCTAATTGGGAAAGGTTCGTCGGTTAAGGTATATATCGCGTTGTTCGTCTGTATGGTGGTGAAGGCCGTGCATCTCGAGGTCGTCGCCGACCTGTCGTCCGCCGCGTGCATAAACGCCGTCAAACGTTTCATTGCCAAGCGCGGTCGGGTTCTTGAGTTGCATTGCGCTTTCGTCGGTGCAGATCGTGAACTGCGGATGCTACGAAAGGAGTACCTGCAGCAATTTCAGCCGACGAAATGGGGAAACTACTGTGCAGGAAATGGCATCACCTTCCGTTTCATTCCTGCACGCTCTCCGCATTTCGGTGGCATATGGGAAGCAGGAGTGAAATCGTTTAAGTATCATTTTCGTCGTATCATGGGACAAAAGGCTTTCACAATGGATCAGCTCCTAACGGTTGTAGCTCAAGTAGAATCAGTCTTAAACTCCCGTCCACTCGTTCCTATTTCTGATTCTCCTGACGACCTTTCTGCTCTGACCCCAGGGCACTTTCTAATTGGAGAGCCTCTTGTCTCTATACCTGAGCCTGACCTGCTTCCCCGGTCCCCTAATCGCATCACCCGTTTGCAGGACATGCAACGCTCGGTCCAGGATTTGTGGCGTTGCTGGTCTCGGGACTACGTGAGCCAGCTACACCAGCGTAGCAAGTGGAGACGTCCGGCGGTGGACGTTCGCAAGGGTCAACTGGTACTACTGAAGCAAGAGAACTGCCCTCCGCTACAATGGCCTCTCGGACGCATAATCGAAACCATCCCCGGTCCAGACGGTCGAGTCCGAGTAGTGATAGTCAGGACGGCATCAAAGGACTACAAGCGAGCGGTCACGGAGATCGCGGTTCATCCAATCGACTCCGGCGACGAGGAAGACAGCTCAGCAGCAACGTCAACTGGCGACGTGGTTGTTGGTTGAAACAGACTGTTTCAACGGCGGCCGGCATGTTGAGAACAGCTCCAGATCCTGAAAATAAAAAATAAAAAATTAATTAAACACGAAAAAGAAATCATACACAAATAACTCACGAATTGTACTTACCTCTATTTACTTACCTTTTATGAAACGCAACCCTCACATAAAACGCAAACGTCACACAAAAACATCGAACGGAAATGATTACTGTCATAAATAACCTTGGACAATCACCACAAAAGGTGCATTCCAATAAAACCCATTAACGAGTGAAGTGCGCAGTTGAAATTCGTCTTTCTTTTTTTGATCCGAAGCATACAGCATACAGTCGGAAAGAAACTTTTTCTATTCACCGAGTCCGCCAGTCAGCAACATTCTCCCGTAACACTATCTTATTTCAATGTAACTGGTGTGTTTGATAAAAAAGTATTAATATATAAATAAGTAAAACATAAATAATGTGAGGTGAAATAAAGTAATATATTTTTGGCACAAGTAGAAAATGAAATAAAGAAAATCAGTATTAATTTTGTTCAATTACGGTCTCGTTAGTGAAAAATAGTTTTTCTGAATGGACAGGCAAAATCATGACTGTTGGGTCCTGCTCATGAATTGTGAAACCAAAGATATGACAACTTCATTGATATACTGGCCAATTTTTTGGCGAACTATTTCGTCGTTGTCATTCAATCGAAAATTAGTGATCGTGTAATTAGTAATCACTTGTGTAACATTACATGATTCAACCGAGAGAGGAACGAAGACTGTTGTTTGCATATTCGAGCTGTATCAAACATCGCAAACCATTTTCATAGCCTGCACACAAGTTTGAACTGCATATATCGTCCCGCTCTACTATAGCGAAACCCACTGCACAGACAAGTGCAAAGCAATAAATGATACAAGAAAAATTACGTCATCATTCGGTCACCATTTGCGGAGAGCAACGAATATGAAAAGAGGGCGGTGTTGCCAATAAAACTTTGCGGTCTATATGAATATATACATTTCAAGGGACAGCGGCGTTAACAATGGAAAATATGATCTGTCTACACTTCTCTTAGCCTCTATCGAGCTAAATAATCATATAGTTTGCACTCTCTGTGACATAATATGAATCATTCGCTTTGCGTAGTCCGTACGATCCTGCTGTTTCATGATGCATGGAGAGGTCGATATGCATATGTTAGAGGCAAAGAAGAAAATAAACTTTCTGCACCGAAAGCGTGTATGATGGTTCTGCTTGTGTGTCGGTGTATCATGAAGTGCGAACCGATGCAGAGTTGTCTCGTTCTCTTTTGTGTCGTGATTTGCAGTACGTAACAATGAAAGGATGCCGCTGGGGGAAATGATTTGTGTATGATCATATTTGAACGAACGAAGGCGATTTTTTCAGTGAATGGATCATTTGTCAAACACTGCACGGGAGAGAGCGGAGAGCGAACGAATTTCCGCTGCACTGCTTCAATCCTGGCAATCCAATTAGCTTGGTATGGACACCAAGCAACCACACTTGCCTCTAAAATAGATCTCACCAATGAACAATATAGAGATCGTAGGCATAATGGATCCCAGAACTCTCTTGAGATTTTGAAAATGAACCCAAGTTGCCTATTTGCTCTAGAGATAACGTCACTATAATGTATTCGAAATGTCAGGTCACTATCCAGTTATTCAATTTATTCATAAAAATTGATTTTTTTTGCATAGTGTCAGCCTAATCGGTATTCAATACACGGTAATCGGTATCCTAGTGGCATGCAATATATTCTCATGCCTAACAAACATTTTGTGCATAATTTCATTAAAATCGGGCGAACCGTTTCGGAGGAGTTCGGCCACGAACATCGTGACACGAGACTTATATATTAGGCTGTCAAAAAAGTCCTGTGGTATTTTTTTTTCATTTGTTCATAAAATTAGTTACAATCATCTGTTTTAAGTCAAATATGCGCCGTTTTGTTCGATGACTTGTTCTCAACGAGATGCCAACTTCATAATACCCCTGTTATAGAAGCTCGCTTCCTTATTGGCAAAAAACTCGGATAGCCGATTTTCACAGGCCTCTTTTGTGGCTAACTTTTGACTACCTAGCTCATTCGCCATGGACTAAAACAGGTGGTAGTCACTTGGTGCAAGGTCCGGACTATACGGCGGATGCAAAAGAACCTCCCATCCGAGCTCCCGGAGCTTCTGGCGCGTCACCAAAGAAGTGTGTGGCCTGGCGTTGTCCTGATGGAAGACAATGCGGCCTCTGTTTATCAAAGATGGCCTCTTCTTCATGAGTGCTACCTTCAAGCGGTCCAGTTGTTAGCAGTACAGGTCCGAATTGAGCGTTTGGCCATAGCAGCTCATAATAGATTATTCCTTGACAATCCCACCAAACACACAGCAGAACCTTCCTGGCCGTTAATGAGGGCTTGGCCACCGTCTGAGCCGCTTCAGCGGGCTTCGACCACGACCGTTTGCGCTTCACGTTGTCGTAAGTGACCCACTTTTCATCGCCAGTCACCATCCGCTTCAGAAACGGGTCGATTTTGTTGCGATTCAGCAGCGATTCACATGCGTCGATACGGTCAAAGATGTTTTTTTGCGTCAACGTGTGTGGCACCCATACATAGAGCTTCTATGTGAATCCAAGCTTCTTCAAATGGTTAATAACGGTTTGATGACTTATCCCCAGCTCTTGGCCGATGCTACGGCAGCTACTATGCCGGTCTTTCTCGGCAAATTCAGCGATTTTGTAGCAATTTTCGACGACAGGCCTTCCGGAGCGTGGCGCATCTTCGACGACCTCTACATCAGAACGAAAACGTTGAAACCATCGTTGTGCGGTGGAAATGGAAACTGTATCGGGTCCATAAACTGTACAAATTTTATTGGCAGCTTGAGATGCATTTTTGCCTTTGTCATAGTAGTACTGTAAAATATGTCGGATTTTCTCTTTATTTTGCTCCATATTTGCGACACTATAACTCACGAACGACTTAACCTTCTTCTACATGCTATTCTATAACTTTTAAACCCTCCTATGGCAATGAATACTGATCAAAAGTGAAATAGGGAGCGAAAACCGAAAATCAAACATGATTCCGCGTGTTTAATTGCAAAATTGAATTCACTGATGGTTATATTTCGGTTTGTGAGTTGACAGAGAAGTGGAAAAGTAAATTCCTTCATAAGCGGTAAATTTAAATTATCGGAATAATTGCACTGGTGAGGTTGAAATGGACAGTCACATCCATAATCACATCCAATGCATGATGGAAGTGAAGGGAATAATATTGAAATCTTTTTTATATTGCTTTCTCTTATTGTTCTATTTTAGTTACTGGACGCACACACACTGAGTGAGAGCGAAATTATTCCTCTCGCGAGCGATAAACTTCTACGCTTGGTCAAAAAAAATGGTAAAATGGTCAGTGAAGGATTACTACTGACAATGTTCTGTTTTCAAAAGCTGATATACCTTATCACTTTATGCTCCTAAGGGGGTCCCTTTTGTGGTTTTGACCCAGGAAAAATATGCCAACTCAACAAAAACCAAGCCTCACTACGTTTTTGTACGTATGAAAAAAAATCAATTACGACTGTAGGTGAATAGGTCTAGCTCAATTCATACATGTACATACTATTTCATCGATGATTTAAACAAATTTGGACAAGAAAATACGCATAAATCTATCCTTTCTAGCATGATATGTGCGAATTACCACTTTGCCCCCCACAGATGACCACTTTACCTCCTCACTGAAAAAATGTTCGATTTTTCAACTTTTTTCTAATGATGATAAATGTATTATTTTCAATTTCGATAATAAAAACTGCTTGCTATATTGAACAATAATAAGTTAAGCTTAGGCTGACTAAACGTACCGTTTTTAACGGAACAGCAAAAAAAGAAAGTACATCTTTCATACATTTGTTGTCCTTGTTTAAAGAGATGCTATATCTGCAAATAAAATTGTTGTTGATTTTGATGATTCTATTAGAATTCTTCAACATAAAAAAGAAGAAGTAGTTTTGATAAGTGATGTGTAAAGTGTTCTCAAATAATATGTCCAAGCCGTAATTGTTGACGCAGTACAACGAAACTATTTTATTCAATTCACTTGTTTACCATTTCGGCTGGAGGACCGGTACCATGCCGCTGCGTTTGTCTTGAGATCCCTTTTTCAATTGCTATAATAGTTTGGTTGACTGAACGTCGGGGCTTCGTCATCCGCCCATAAAAACAAATGATCGATCAGGGATGAAACAATTCCAGCTCAAAATCGGTTTTCTATGCTTTAAGCAATTCGAACGTGGTTAATCCGTGAGACTGCCACATGAAGGCATACTTAGATGGCATAGTAGTTGAAAGAACACTTTCATTTCAAGTTCCATCTCTACAAAATCATATTGAATTAGGGATCAAATGGACTTGATTGTGTCAGTCGCAAAAGGCTTCGGGAAGAAAAGCTTCAGTCAATTCCTCTTCATCTGAGTCCGATTCAGCGCGTCGAACGTCAAAAAGTCGAGAAAAAGCCGTTATCACTGACCAATTGTTTTCGATTAATTTTTTTTTCGGTCCTCCAAAATGATTTTGCTTTTGAACTTTGTATCGAGCAAAACCGATCAAAGAAACTGCCGACTGTTTGCTGGTTAGAGCGAGAATGAGTATTAGAAATCGCGAATGCCTTATTTGAATTCAATAAGTCATAAACGGGCCGGTTAATTTGCAATATCTCCTCTCTTCATAGTGTTCGTATGATCGAACGTTGCATTTGCAGTTCGAGCGAGCGCTTTATACCTCACGACTCCCCTCGTTCCTCGCTATAGAAAGTACAGTCAGGTTAGCACAGAAGTTCATAGAACAAATATGTGAGAAAATTGGAATGCTTACAATTTTTGTTAATTTAAACCATTTATGAATTAGGGAATCGTAATTCATAACATATCAAACAACTCTCAGAGAATTTCAAATTCGATTGGTAACTTTGACAAATTTTATGATAAAACTTGCAATAATCATAATCTTCTTCGCAAAGTCTCTTCAGCATCTAACTATTATTTCGTAATAGGGAGCTAAGCGGGTATATGCTTGCTTAGCTAATATAGGGGAGGGGGGGGGGGGGGGTAAAGATCACCCTAAGGAACTTGCTCATTTCCTGTGTCCACATACCACTACAATTTCCGTTTTTCGAATTAGATTGTAGCTTAACTAGGCTGGCCAAATAGTACAGGAATAAAAACGGGACACAAGTTTTATAATGAGTATTTAATTTTTTTTTATATTATATTTAACAATATTTGATTGTTTGGTTTCATTCACACAATAAAGAAAAAATAAAAAAATATATAATATAAAAAAATATATTAAATAATCAATATAAAACTGTTTTTGGGTTTACGTGTCCCGTTTTTATTCCTGAACTATTTGGCCAGCCTAGTCAAGCTACAATCTGAATCTAATTTTAACATAAACAAGATGAACCTCACCTGTGCTGCCATTATTTTCTGTCGCGATAGAATCAATTCACATTTCGCACATCGACAATTCCTGTAAGCGCAGTGTTTCTTGTGTCCTCTGAGTCCAGATATAACACCATGATTGCGACAGCGGGCACACTTTGGTATCCTAGAGGCTTGTATGTTACTTGTACCATTAGGTTTAACTACTGTGCTAGAACTCACTGCACTGGATTTAGTTATTCCGCACACACCACTGCTGGATTCCCTAATTTCGCTCGATCCCACAACACTTTTCCCATCGTCGCTACTACACTTGAGAAAGTTGCTCACGGACAACATTTCGACCACCGAAAAGTCTTAGGAACGACTTCCGAAACCGTTCAGTGCTATACTACTACTGAGCGAATAGTGTCTATATGATTCTTGTAGACAGCGCTCGGCGAATTCATCTTGGTAGCATCCCTAAAATAAATATCCATTTTCTCTGGTTTGTACTAATATTGACATCTGTATTTTGTTGCACATGTTTCATCCCGCGCTAGAACACAGCATTACGGAGGGGAGTTTACGTGATTCAAACAGGAGGAAAGAAAAAGCACAACACAACAAGCACAACAGCAATACTGATTGGTGTCATCATTCAAGTGATATTTTATAACAATTCTATGTTACATGATACTGAAGACCTGTGTTGAATAGCGGTGACGGTGGAGCAATACCAAACACATTATTCACATTATTAAGTCATAAAAGTCTCCGACAAAACTCGCAATCGATTTGAGTTAATATAATATTCAGTTTACAATTAAAGAGAATCATTTAGTCACTCAAGTGTAATTTATGTGGCCATTTAAAGAATAATTTTGAATAGTCGAGGCGACTATCACCAAATGAATAATCGAAACTGTACAATAGTACGAAACCTAAATACAATGACAGTTAACTAAATTATTCTACTTCATCACAACTAACACATTCATGTTTATTTTTGAATGCAATACCCTCAATTTAATCACCCTATACATTCAATTTGATATACCCAGCGCATTCATCGAAAATTTACTGATAAGCTGCGATACGATCCTATTTATTATGATATACAGTATTTCAACGGTGATACATCAGCTATATCAGCCAAGAGAGGAAAGAGTACCAAGATAGGCGTGAACAAATATTCCATTGGAAATATCCACTAACCAATCGTAGCCATCGTTGGGCGGAGCATACCGAAAAACAACATGCTTCTTCGAACATGTATCTAGCGATAGGAACAGTGACAATTTATACTTCAAAAAGAATCACAGACTTACTTACTACATACGTACACAACGACCTGTTTAGTAATATGGAATGTTCCAGCGGACGTTTGGTAGAAAACAAAACATGCGAAAGTTGTTGAAGATAATTATAATTTCCAACCTAAATAATGACGCTGCGGAGAGGTAATGTTCGCTCAGATTATCAATGTATCTGTGCATTTGTGTTATCGATATGTTTTCTGTCGTTGGCATTGCATCGTTACATCGTTTTCTCTCGGCCCCGATTTTTCAGATGTATGCATTAGGGACTGTTTTACATTTGTTTGCTTCGATGGTGTGGCGAAACATGATATTTATTAACATGACTGTATTATGTTTGTTTTGTTTACTTGAGCACTTTGCGGTGAACCAGCAATTGATATTATTACTCGAACGTCGGCAGGGGTTCAAAGTGATCGGCATGACAATGTATCGAGAATCAACATGTGCATCCAAAAGGCGTTAGCGTGTATATTAGGAGTGATAATCACATATGCTAAGGAGCATCGTTGGTGGCATTTTTTAAACGTTTTGTGCAACTCGGGAACATAACTTTAACTGTTTTATATCCTCGTTGTTATATTACGAACTCGTAGGCAAATTTAAAAAGATCCCGAAGTAAAGTTTTTATCCAGGTACTTTATTAACTTCATTTATGATCCAAAACAAAGTCATGCAATTCTCAGTATGATCTTCACTGAAGTGGGGATATTCCCAATAATTTTTTAAATTGAATTATATTTTCTTTCAAATAATCATTGTATTGTAGTTCTCTTTTAAGACATGGTTAAATTACAAAATATATTATATTTTATTCAAAAAAGTTGTAATTTCTGTTATTATATACTACTAGCTGTACCCTGTCATGCTTTTTGTAGCACATTGTGGTTGCATGGCTGAGTTGAATTTTTAATTTTTTCATGTCATAACAACAATCCTAGAAGTGTTGGTTGTTTTGTTTTGTGCTTTAATTTTATGTGGCGATCATCTGAATTGGTCCAGTAGATCAAAAGTTATGAATTTTTGTGTTGGAAAAATTGATTTTTCGAACCATCGCTTTAATTTAAAAACCCTTGAAAAAATTATGTGAAAAATGCTCAGCTTTCCAGAAAAAAATATAGCGCCCTTGGTCCCGAGACCATGAAAACAAAATAAACAAATACGATCAATAATAACGAAAACAGGATTTAAATTTTCTACCAGTGTAGTATTTTTTGAAAAGAGACCATCTGATTGGCTTTAATATGATATGTCGATCATCTGAATTGGTCGAGTAGTTCAAAAAGTCATTTTTGGAAAAAAAAAAAAAAAAAGAGGAAAAAGTTTATTCTTCGGACAACCCTAAAATGGAAACGCTCACCCTAATAAAAAAAATACGCGTCTAATGTTTTGCGATAAAAAACAAAACCACCACTTTTCACGAAAATCTGAAATATATCGGTTTGGCATGGAATAGCTGTATAGATGAGAGAAATAAATTAATTTTAAATCACTTTCTTTTTTGACTTTCTCAAACACTTGCAAAAAAATGTGTTTTCATCACATAGAACACATATTGAATACGAAATAGTCGATTTTCATTCAAAGCTCAATTTTAGAAATACACTATAACATATTTTTCCATATATTGCCTGTTCCGAACAGCACCGAGCACAAATTACCAGTGGGTTATCCAGCGTTACAGGAACCCGTGACTGAAGACATTGCAGACGAAAAAACAATAGATTGACAGATCATGAGCACACAATTGTCAAACACTCACTCACACATATGAATACTAAAATATCTAGAAAATAACATGTAAACATTCAGAAAAATAACAAATCACAAAGGAACACATTGGACGTATAATTAAAAGCAGCACAGTTCAAATCTAGTTAAAATACAAATATTAGCACCTTTAGTTGGACAGCAGATTATCTAACACAAGCAGGACTAAAAACGTAATTATTTATAAATTAAACATGAATTATATTAAAACCAAATAAAAATTACAGCTTAAAAGCAACTCAAAATAACCTCCAAACGAGTTTGCTAAACGGTGGTCCGAAGTCTTGTCGGCTGTGCCAACAAACTTTTAAGGTTTTTAAGCGAAAATCTTGCTAGATGCCAAGGTCGAAGAACGCTCCCGCTGGTTCGAATCCGGTTCCAGCTGCCGATGAACGATGCTCATGCGGTCGTCCGGATGAAGCTGAAGCGAACATGGTACAATGCGAGTGCTGCACCCGATACTACCACTACACTTGTGCTAACGCGACAGCTAGCATTGAAGCGGAAGATCGACATTTCGTGTGTGCGGCCTGCATCCCGCCGGCTGTACAGCTCCCAAGTGTCGCATGCTCAAGATCCAGTCGATCAACAGCGAGTGCCAGAGCCAGAGCAGTGCTTGAGCTTCAACGTCTGGAGGAGGAAAAGGAGGTGGAGAAAAGGTATCTCCCCAAATAGTACGATGTTCTCCAAGCTCAACTGGACGAAGAGGAAAACGGGAGTGTCAGAAGTCGTCGATCGCGTCGCAGTACACAAAGGATACAGGAATGGGTTCAGCAGTTAGTCCCGACTACGAGTGTCAGTACCGGGTTACCAATCCCCACTAGTATTCCGTCTCGGACCGGAACCCTACCGAAACAAATCCTTTCAGTACCAGCACCGCAAGTGATGCCAATCACATCCGAGCTCACCGCACAAAATGTGCAGTTGCAGCCCACCGTTCTTAATCCAGTCAGTACCGTATGCAACAATATAGCTCCAGCCAATACTGGAGTGTCTGTTCCTCGCAATATGGGTATGCAGCTTTCCAACACAACCAACGCTAGTGGTTTACAAAGTGAAGCCATTGGAGGATTAGACAACTACCCGTTCCGGCAAAATCCCCAGGTGGATTCTTCTATCTCTGCAACGCAGCATACCGATGATCTGATGCAGAAACTGTTTGAGCTGCGAAAACGAATGGATGGTCTACAGCTGCAGCTGGCGAAAGAGCCACCTCAGAACACACTACCAGTCACAGCACCCAATCTGTCGGCATCGCAGATTGTTAGCAACAGAATTCCTGAGTATGAGTTTCCAAAGTACAAGGGTAATGAACTTGTTAGCAGTTCGGTAAGTCAGACGTGCTCAAAGCCAGTAGACACTATCAAGAGAGGTGTGTTAACGAATACAACAAGCATTTCAATTTTCGATAAAACCCCGCCGTGTACAATGCCAGTTGAATCAATAAATTATAATGCACCTCCCACTTCGACCGGTCCATGCCAAACCCCCCCTGCCTTGTCGTTCGTTCCGTCGCTTATGAGTACTCCGCAGCATCGCATTCCACCCCCCTCCGCAAATACAGTGTCCGCTTGTTTATCACCAATCGTTTCACCGATGGTTATCGCACCTATTTCCAATCCCGCCACCGTTTCGAGACAGTTATTCTGTGGTCCCAGTTCACAACAACTCTCTGCCAGACAAGTCGTTCCCAGAGAACTTCCTATCTTTTCGGGCGATCCAGTCGAGTAGCCGTTGTTTCTGAGCAGCTTTCAGAATTCTACAGAGATGTGTGGATATTCAGATGGAGAGAATTTGATGCGTCTTCAACGTTGCCTTAAGGGAAACGCATTGGAAGCGGTCCGGAGTTATCTGATGCTTCCGTCGTCAGTACCTTCGATCATCGATACACTGAGAACATTGTATGGGCGTCCAGATTTGATCATCAGTTCGTTGTTAGCTAAGATACGAGCAACCCCAACGCCTAAACCCGAGAAATTGGACACGTTGATAAGCTTTGGGCTGGCCTGCAAGAATCTTTGCGGACATCTTCGAGCAGCTGGGCTTAACGATCACCTGTCGAACCCCATGCTTTTACAGGAACTGGTGAACAAATTGCCTGCGAACATAAAATTGAATTGGTCCCTCTTCAAGCGACAACAACGAGTCGTAGATCTCACTACGTTCGGTAGCTATATGGACGACATAGTAACGGCGGTCAGTGACGTCACCTTCACTTACGAAGCCGATGAGCATCGCGTGAGCAGGCACGAGAAACCCAAACCCAAAGAAAAGTTGTACGTGAACGCACACGCTACAGACATTTCGAAGGATAAGCCGAATATCAGCATAGTCAACCACAAGTTACACCGAAGCCGTGTCCAGTCTGCCAAAAGGAAGGGCATAAGGCTAAGGACTGCTACACTTTCCGAAATATGACCTTGAACGACCGATGGAAACTCGCCCAAGAGCAACATTTATGCCGCCGTTGTCTGGTATCTCATGGAAAATTTCCGTGTAAAGCGTCCACTTGCGGTGAGAATGGATGTGAGGAACGTCACCATAAACTTCTTCATCTTGGAAAGCCACAGATCGTTGAAGTTCCGAAGACAACTAGTATGGTTACTGTGCATCGCAAACTCCAACCAACTATCCTTTTCCGGATACTGCCTGTAACACTGCATGGGAATGGCAAAGTCATTGATACATATGCGTTCCTAGATGACGGTTCATCCACCACACTGGTGGAATCCCACATCGCAAAGGAATTGGGAGTGAGAGGCGACGTAAATCCACTCTGTCTTCAGTGGACAAATGACATCGAGCGTACAGAAAACGAGTCACAACTGATTAATCTGGAAATCTCTGGTGATGGTCATACGAAACGGCATCCATTAAGAAGGATCCACACAGTTGAAAAAATGAATCTACCAGTTCAGTCACTGAATTATTCGGAAATCAGTCAACAATTTTCTCATCTTCGTGGGTTACCAGTCCGTAACTATAAAAGTGCAGTTCCTACCATTTTAATTGGTTTAGACAACTCATATTTAAAAACATCTCTGAAATGTCGTGAAGGTTCCAGAAATGAACCGATTGCTTCCAAAACTCGGTTAGGTTGGACGGTTTATGGAGCCATCAACGCTGGTCCTGATTCTAAAGTCCAGTTACAGTTTCACATCTGTGCTCGTTCGCCCGATCAGGAGCTCCATGATCTCGTGAAGGACTTTTTCGCTTTGGAAAGCGTTGGTTCAATTTCACCGATCGTAGAAAGCGACGATGACATTCGTGCACGTGCAATACTTGAGCGCACTACGGTTCGAACACCTACGGGGAGATTTCAGACGGGCTTGCTGTGGAAACACGACTATATTCAGTTTCCAAACAGCAGACCAATGGCGGAAAGAAGACTCCAGTGCCTTGAACGTCGCTTGGCGTCCAAACCAGAGCTTTACGACAAATTGCGAGAGCAGATGAAGGAGTATCAATCCAAAGAATATGCCTACAAACTCAGCCAGGTGAAAATAGCCGCATTAGACGCGAATAGGACTTGGTTCTTACCGTCGAACGTCGTAATCAATCCAAGAAAGCCAAACAAATTACGTTTAGTGTGGGATGCTGCAGCCAAGGTCCAGGGTCAGTCATTGAACTCCAATCTACTAGCTGGTCCTGATCTCCTTACTCCGCTTCCCGCTGTACTTTGTCCATTCCGACAATTCCAAGTCGCCATCACAGCGGATATTTCGGAAATGTTCCACCAAATATTGATACAACCGGAAGATCGATCGGCGCAGCTGTTTCTTTGGAGAGATCATCCGTCGAAACAATTTGAGGTTTTCGCAATGAAAGTGGCGACGTTTGGATCTACGTGCTCCCCATCCGCAGCACAATTCATAAAAAATCGAAACGCTCAAGAATTTTCTAAGCAGTTTCCACAAGCGGCTGAAGCGATCTTAAAACATCACTATGTGGATGATTTTTTGTACAGTGTAGACACGATGAAGGAGGCGGTACAAATTGCGCAACAAGTGAAGGAAATCCACTCAAAAGCTGGCTTCCATATCCGTAACTGGCTCTCGAACTCCAGCGACTTTCTAACACGGGTCGGGGAAAGGAACGTGGAAACGTCGAAGTACTTCGCAGCGACCAAGTCAACTACTAGTGAACGAGTTCTCGGCATGATTTGGAAACCAGATCCAGATATTTTCGTGTTCCAAGGGTTGTTTCGCGAAGAAATGCTACCGCTGATCCAGGGTAATTACATTCAAACCAAGAGACAGACCTTTCGGATCGTGATGAGCATATTTGATCCCTTAGGATTGGTAGCTGTTTTTGTGGTCCACGGAAAAATGCTCATTCAGAACATCTGGCGTTCGAAAATCGGATGGGACGAGCGTATACCCGATGAGCTAGTTAGTCAATGGGAGCGCTGGTTGACCCTGTTGCAGCAACTTGAGCAAATACAAATACCCCGAAGTTACTTTCCTGGCAGTTCAAGTGGGATCTATCGTTCACTTGAGCTGCATATTTTCGTGGATGCCAGTGAGGAGGCCTTTGCCGCTGTCGCATATTTCCGAATCATCGAACAACAAACAGTTCGCTGCGTTCTTGTTTCAGCGAAGACAAAGGTTGCTCCACTAAAGCCCATATCGATTCCTAGATTGGAATTAATGGCGGCCGTTCTTGGGGTGAAACTTGCCAAATCGGTCGAAGAATACCACACCCTAGCTATTACACGCAGAGTATTTTGGAGCGACTCCAGCACCGCACTTTCGTGGATACGTTCAGACCAGAGAAAATATCGACAGTTTGTTGCTTTCCGGGTGACTGAGATTCTTGAGAATTCTCAGGTAGACGAGTGGCGATGGATTCCTTCTCGTTGGAACGTAGCGGACGAAGCAACGAAGTGGGGCAAGGGACCTTCTATCAACAACAGTAGTCGCTGGTTCCAAGCACCAGCTTTTCTCTATCACCATCCTGATCTATGGCCTCATCAAGATCTACGTGTTACAGAGACACCAGAAGAGCTTCGCCCCATCCACATTCACCATCAAATTACAATAGTTGAGCAGCTGATCGTGTTCGGAAAGTTCTCAAAATGGGAACACTTGGTGCGAGCTGTAGCGTATGTTCTCAGATATCTTTGGAAACTGCGCCGCAGAGTCAAAAAGCAAACTGCAGGAACGACGAATTGGTTGAATCAGGACGAGTTACGAAAGGCAGAGTCAGAGATTTTTAAGCAAATCCAGCAAGAGGCTTACGGAGATGAAATCATCACACTTATTAGAAATAAACAGCTACCGATGGAACAGCAACTAGGTTTGGAGAAAACGAGCAAGCTTCGCAAGTTATCACCTTTCCTGGATAAGCACAGTGTCATTCGTATGGACAGTAGAGCTTCGATTTCCGAGTACTTTTCAACAGACTTCAAGTTTCCTGTAATCCTTCCGAAAGGCCACTATGGAACTCAGTTGCTGATAAATTGGTACCATCGTCAACTCAAACATCGGAACGCAGAGACAGCAGTGAACGAGATGCGTCAGAGATTCCACGTATCAGAAATGAGAGCGGCGTTTCGACAGGTCAGAAAACTTTGCCAATGGTGTAAGATCTACAAAGCGGTCCCTGCAGTACCTAGGATGGCTCCCTTGCCCCCAGAGAGGACCACATCCTACATTCGTCCATTTTCTTTCGTTGGCGTGGACTACTTTGGACCAATGTTAATCAGACAAGGACGCAGTGATGTGAAGCGGTGGGTGGCGATATTTACTTGCCTCACTATACGTGCTATGCATTTAGAGGTGTCGCACAGCTTGTCCACGGAGTCCTTTAAACTGGCAATTCGGAGATTCATCGACAGGAGGGGGGCTCCTGCCGAAATATTTAGCGATCAGGGAACCAACTTTGTTGGTGCAAACAACGAGTTGAAGAAGGAGTTGCAGCAAATGTACACAAGTCTGGCTTCAACGTTCACTAATACAGCAACGCAGTGGCGTTTCAACCCTCCGCTTTCACCGCATATGGGGGGGGGGGGTGTTGGGAACGCATGACCCGGTCAGTCAAGAGTGCTTTGGCTTCGTTGTCTACAATTCGTAAGCCGAGCGATGAAATGTTTTTGACATTGTTGGTCGAGGCGGAGTCGATCGTGAATTCGCGGCCACTTACCTATTTACCAATAGAATCAGAGGCGCACGAAGCACTGACACCGAACTGCTTCTTGATGCTGAGTACGAGTGGAGTAAATCAACCAACGAGGCACTTCATCGACGACGAGAAGTTGGGAGCATACTCAACCTGGAACACATGCCAACATCTTTTAGACCAGTTCTGGAGTCGTTGGGTGAAGGAATACCTCCCAACAATTACCAAGCGGACGAAGTGGTTCAACGACTGCCGACCAATTCAGGTGGGGGATCTCGTAATCCTAGTTGAAGAACATCTTCGTAACGGGTGGCTGCGAGGACGTGTACTACGAGTATTCCCAGGTCGAGATGGTCGAGTACGCAGTGCGGTAGTGAAGACAACTTCGGGAGTCATCCATCGCCCAGTGGTCAAAATGGCAGTTCTGGAAGTAGCAGGTACAACTGGAGTGAACTCGCAGCAATACGGGTCGGGGGATGTTCCGAACAGCACCGAGCACAAATTACCAGTGGGTTATCCAGCGTTACAGGAACCCGTGACTGAAGACATTGCAGACGAAAAAACAATAGATTGACAGATCATGAGCGCACAATTGTCAAACACTCACTCACACATATGAATACTAAAATATCTAAAAAATAACATGTAAACATTCAGAAAAACAACAAATCACAAAGGAACACATTGGACGTATAATTAAAAGCAGCACAGTTCAAATCTAGTTAAAATACAAATATTAGCACCTTTAGTTGGACAGCAGATTATCTAACACAGGAAAAGCAGGACTAAAAACGTAATTATTTATAAATTAAACATGAATTATATTAAAACCAAATAAAAATTACAGCTTAAAAGCAACTCAAAATAACCTCCAAACGAGTTTGCTAAACGGTGGTCCGAAGTCTTGTCGGCTGTGCCAACATTGCCTCTTTTACTCATTTTTTTATGTCATAACAACAATCCTTGAAGTAGATTGTATAGTGTGTCCTTTCCAAATTTTTCAAGTTTTTGAACCATACACAAACGAACAGAACATTTTCATGTATCAGTTGGGGTAAAAGTAATCCATTATTGTTGCGTGAAATTCCATTTTTTTTCAATGTGCTTAGGATTGTCCGATTTGTGTCAAATATATGTACCGTTTTGTTGTAAAATTTAATTCTAAAGGTAGCTTCATAATGCCTTTCTCATAGAAATCTTGGTTCTTATTGGAAAAAAAAACAGGAAGTGGGTTATATCTATGGTATAACCGCAAGGGTGACGTAGGACTATCGTTGATTTAGAGATCATTTGTTTGAAGTTGAATCTGAATTCATTCTGAATGAATGAATATTTGGGGAACTTCGAAAACGAGAGCGTTACGTTGGAGGCACAAGGTTTTATGCATCCAATATTGGATACGGAAATATCCTACTGATGGGGAAGAATAATCTTTAGAAGCTATCCTGTTAATTGCGATTGATTGAAAAATCACAAAACCAAATATATTTGGACAGTGTTACATGGATAGAAAACATTAAAATAAACTTTTTCACATGAATGTAATTTTAAATTCCCAGAGGAACTGGCAGATTATTTTCAGTAACGACTAGATATTTCCACATTTTCCTCGATACTGGAAGCCCACCAGTGGTTTATGCTAACTCGATAACCATCTGTTAATAGCACTTGATTGAAACATATTTGGTCACAGTGTTACATGGATAGAAAACATTCAAATAAACTCTTTCACATGAATGTATTTTTAAATTCCCAGAGGAACTGGCAGATTATTTTCCGGATCTTTCTCGATGCCGAATGGCATCCAAACGGAAAGAATTCCGTGCGTGTATGTGTGTGTGTAGCGGCTACTTCGATGGTCACCTTCTCTTCTCCTGAAGGATCGGCTTCTCTGTGCTCCCTCACAGTTTCAAACAAACTGCTTACGTTTCATGGCAGATCTCGATCCTTCGCCGTTCAGCACCCTCAGCAACGATGTTGTTTTGTCGATGTCCTCACGAAAAATGAATGCATGTCACCACCAGAATATCGCTTAAGTATGCTTTTTGTGCGTGATTGAATCGAGAAAAGGCGTGGTTTACGATGGCTATTTGGAAGGCAAACTAGAGGGGAATGAACTCTCTGAGCTCGGAACTTTCGGCGACTGAGCAATAATCGATTGCGGGCGCATACAATATTGGATACGGAAATATACTACTGATGGGGAAGAATAATCTTCAGAAACTATCCTGTTAATTGCGATTGATTGAAAAATCACAAAACCAAATGTATTTGGTCACAGTGTTGCATGGATAGAAAACATTCAAATAAACTCTTTCACATGTAATTTTAAGTTCCCAGAGGAACTGGCAGATTATTTTCAGTAATGATTAGATATTTCCACATTTTCCTCGATGCTGAATGGCATCCAAACGGAAAGAATTCCGCGCGTGTATGTGTGTGTGGGTAGCGGCTGCATCGAGATCTTCCCGGGGAATCGTTTGTGGCATCACTCTCCTCCTGATGGATTCCCTTCTGGCCTAGGGTGCACAAACAGGCTCTTGGTGACACCGTTCATCCGCGCTTTCATGATAAACGAAGAGCTTCACCACAACAGCGACAACATGCTCCAATCGCTGTTCAATTAGAACTAAGTGGATTTCCGAGCGGCGCTCGCTTATATACCGATTGGTGATTTCAATAGCCTGTTTTGAAAGCAATTTTAAAACTATTGAAACAAGTTTTTGGATCAGAAAGTAACAAGTATAGAACGCGTAGACATTTTATCTTTCGAATGAAGTGTTTATCATACCATTTCGTTCAGTTGTTTAGGAGCTATTAACGCTCAAAATCTCGGTCTCCGGCGTAACGCTTTCGTTTTCGAAACTTTGATTTTACACCCCGGTATAGAAATGAAAGACGTAGTCCTACGTCAAAACTCTAGCAATAGATTTAATACAATTTTCTCTTGATCCCAATTTCTTGTCATTCGGGAAGTTTTACAATGCGGTAAAAAGGTGGTAATCGCTTGTGCCAGGTCCGGATTATATGGTGGATGCATGGAAATAGCCCAACCAAGTTCCCGGTGTTGTGTGGCCTTGCGTTGTACTGATGGAACACAACACCTCCTGATATTCAATAACAAGAAACTTTTCCAATTTTTTAACCGATTTTTATTGTTTGTAGTATGAGGTAAAAAAAATTTTGTGAATTCTATTAAAATGAAACATGAAGATATAAGAACGTGACTCACGTTTAGTGTTTCTTAATTTTTTTCTAACTTCAATGCTCTCAACTATTAACAATCTCTATAAATTTACAACCTAATCAATAATTTTTCCGTTTTTACTTATCTGTCTGCCATCTTAGTTTGCGTTGTTCTGTTTTTCTTTACTTAATTTCTATATCAATTGTGTCCCGTATTACACAGTCTAACACGGAATAACGAGGAGTAATTGAAATCATTTCCTAACCACTGGATACGAATCCAAGGAGGTTCGCCGCTAAAGATACGACACTCCCCCGCAATATGACGTTATCAAAGATCCGGCTTACTCGTAGTTGAACCGACATCTAAAACAGCTATCTTCACTGCAGGTCTCTCCAGTATTCCACTCAATGTCTGTACGGATGTTCGACGAACTTGTCCGTCCTTTGATTCGATGACACTGATCAGACTGCCTTTTGGCCAACAATTTCAGGGCAAGCTATTATCAACCATTATAATGATGTTGCCTTCCTCTATTGGTTTCACTGGTTGGAACCATTTAGTTTTACGAGTGAGCACTGGAAGGTATTCCGCTGCCCACTGCTTCCAAAATTCTTTTGCGCACACCTGCGACATTTTCCACGCTACTAAATCGTTCGATGAACCTAGCTATAAATGATTTGGTTTGAGAGGATATGATGTCTCGTCCTCTAATGGTACCTCCGTGAGTGGCGTATTTTAAAGTAGCTCATCTGTTGGTAACCGTTTTGGTTTAATTTGGCTGAACGCTTTTTAACGGTTTGAATAAGCCTTTCTCAGCAACCTCCAAAGTGAGGTGAAGCTGGTGGATTGAATGACCACTTTGTTTAAGTAGACACGAAATATGTCATAACTTTTCCTTGGTTATTTTTTTCTAATTCCTTCTTTAGCTCCCGACTGGCGCTTATAAAATCCGTGCCGCGATCGCTAATAATTTCTGTTGGAATGCCTCTCCTTGCTATGAAATTTCTCAACGCGAAGATGCTCGAATCGGTATTGAGAGAATGTGCTATTTCAAAATTAATAGCTTTCTATGTCATACAGGCTCTCAACACTCACCATCGGTTCTCAACCCTTCGCCCTACATTACTTGCATCGGTCCAGAATAATCAATGCCGATATAAGAAAAGGGTCGAATGAATGGTTTGAGGCGCATCTCAGAAGGATTTCCAACCGCTGGTGGATTTAGCTGAACATTTTAGAGTTTGCAATGTTGGCAATTTCGACGTATACGACCGTAGACGGAACGCAGACGTGGTATGTAGTATTTTTGATGCATCTCATTGAGAGTTGTTCGATGGTTCAAATGACAATAACGATCGTGGATACGCGCGATGATGAGATACGTCACATGATGTTGAATTTCGCAAAATCTGTATCTCTTCATAAAAGGTTGCTGATTGGACGAGACGATATAAAAAAATGGGCATACTGCAGCTCCTCACTGGCATAGTTTCTCTCTGTGACAATTTTCTCCGTATATTTTCTGGAAAAATGAGGACGACCACTACATGACGAACTAGTCGTTTCCATTTGGAAAAATTCTCGAACTTGATTGTTGAGTCTTGGATTACATGATGCAACATGTTGGGACGAAGTTCTTCCGATGTAGTTCCCTTTCTTGATATAAACATGGGCCAATACCGTCTATGTTTTCACCCGAATTTTGGTGCACGGAACCATCGACTTGATGGATTGAGTTCTGGAAGTTTTTGCCATTTTGTTGCCTTATCTACGACGTTTTGTTTATCCGCTTACTCTAAACCCCACGAACTGGTTGCACTTTCGGTGATCTGTGTTGAACCAACGAAAAAACAGAAAAATCTTTGAGTATATCTCAGTTTATGCGATTGAGCAATACTGCATGCCAAACTTGCTCCCAATACCGCTGCTTGTTGTTCGAGCCTAGGGATTGAGACTAATCGCAATGGAGTCACTTGAGTTTTTGCACCGATTACAGCACATTCTATTGTTTCACCTTCCACGAATCTAAAATAGGCAACAGCTGCAAAGCCATTTCCAGACGCATCCACGAAAACGTGAAGCGAATCGTATTTTCCTCATTTATCCCAGGATTTGTTCTGCCAACCAACCAACCTGTGGTAAGATATTCAGCCTTATACGCCATTTTAGTCACTGCTCGTTTCGAATGGGTTCATTCCATGCAACATCAGAACGCCAAATCTCTTGAAGCAGGGTCTTGTATACATTTGGAGATTTGGCTATTAATCCTAATGGATCGTATATCATCATAAGGATTCTGAGTAATTGTCTCTTTGACATAGGACTATGTCTTTGATTTCTATATAGGGGGGTCACTCTACGAAAAATGTAACGATTTATTAAGAGTTTTCAAACGCATATTACTCAAAATGGTTATTGCGACATATGTTGTGTTATATATAATTAGACAGGAAATTTATCCAGATTTTTTTTTTTTGCTGGAAACATGAACAGTGAATATAGTACAAAAAGTAAGCAATTTGACGATTTAATTAGGTATGTTTCCTATCGATTGCACTATCCACTCGCTTCCTCCCCAACGCAACGAGCAATCTTTTTGCCTAAATTCAGGCGTTAGTTCATAATGTGAGTTGATGCGTAAAATGAATTATTCTCTATTTACCGATAATAGGCACTAATTTTATATTATTTTGTATGTTGTCCAGTCAATTTGTGCTCAATTCATGTTTTTATCGTGTAGGTCTCACTACTAACAATTTGTGTAATTGTGGTCCAGGAAGTCAATGTATCGAGTATGTTGTTTGATTATGTGAAAATGCAATACATGAATTTAAATGGCTGCTGATTTAGAAGATCGAAAGGGTATACCCACGCAAATCAGATTATGATAGCTTGAGTAGTCGTGATCTTACAGGGCTATAAAGTTATTACAAACAATGTTCCAAACAACTTGGTAACGAAGGAGATAATACTATTTTTATCTATACTATATTTTTGTAGCCATAGATTGATTTGACTCAGGCTTATATTTATGTAGGTCTTAACTATTTAGACTTGTGTTTAAAAATGATACATGATGACTCTTTGTCTTATTCTGCATGATTGAATATACAGAAGAAAAGGGTAGTAATGGCTTTAATAATATTTTTGTGTACATTTTTGAACAGAATGCGGTACCGAATTCTACCACGTTATGTCATCTAACCCGTTTAAAGGATACAAGTACATAAAGGAAACTGTTTTTCCAGGGCATCCATTCGATGTACCAAAAGAGAAACAAATACAGATGAAAACAAACAATGAAAAACTCAATTCAAATGCAATTACTACACACAATCACTATCCTATGTAAAGATCCCGTCCGTGCCCCTAGGCTCAGACCCATCAAGTTTTTTGGAATAGTTTGACCTGGAAGTAAAGCGTTATCGATTCTCGGAGAGATTTTGAATGCGAACGTATCCGTTGCAGTACACCAAAACATCCCTAAAACCTTTTCTTTTGCATGCTCCGTTCCGGTGTTCAGGCTTTTCTCTGTTGATTGTTGTGCATCTAGTGCATCCAATACAAGCGGTGAGTGTGATAACCAGTGTCGGATCTCAAATCCTGCTTGACCATGGACGTAGCATGGACACTATATAGCATGTCATCAACATAGTGTGCTTCTTGTATAGCTTCAGCAGCTCGTGGTAAACGTTCTTGAAACTGTCCGGCGTTATGATTTTTCTCAAATTGGGCACAGCTTGGTTGCACCGAAAATCATGACAATCCCTGGCCGTAACAAGCCACTGACGCCGAGGAAGGCTGTTACCAGACAGAGGCCTGCAGGGCGGACTGTTCACAGGTCTCAAACACCCTCTTCCATGCGGGTGCATTATACAGGGGCGTTCCTACCAACAATGAGGCAACTCAAAAGGGAGGAAAGACGACATTTCGGGGTTGATTACTTCTGAATAAAGGTTACTCACGGCACTCTGGTAGAGACTACCGGAGTCACCGGATGTTGCGGCTCCAATACGTTGAAGGAAACTCGGGGAAACTGACACTGCGTCCTTGAATTCGGTCCTCCTGGTCGAGAGAGAAACTCTCCCACAATTCGCTCGGGTAACACTCCCCACTATAGGCACTCGCACGGACACACGGACACACGGACTCGGACTTCGTTTTTTTTCTACGCGGCGACCTGTTTTTACTTCCGTCACGCGCTCCAACTTCACACCACTCACAGCTTTGGCTTCGCTTTGATATCTGCATCATTTTGCATGCGTTTATCTAAACAAATCAATCGTTTTGAAGCCATCGATCTACTTTCGAGTAAATTAAATTTTTCGTATTTCCACAATAGCCCAGTTCTATACCTATTCCCTTCTATGCGTGTCAACGATCTCAATAATATATTCGCCTTAAACGTCCGCTTTCAACTGTAACAGTTTCGCCTGCTTGACAATTCCGAGACTGTCTAGTGAAAAATAGTTTTTGACAGCTCTTTAAAGCTCTGCATCTCCTTCTTCACTACAGGGACATATCTGGAAGCTATGGTAGGCATTATAGATTGGCGTCGATGAACAGTTGGCTGACAAACACGGGGCATACAATAACCAACAAAGACACGTTTTGGCAGCAGTGGACTCGTTTTCATTCTCTTCAATAATGCAAAGGGCATTACCCAGTTTACAGTTATCAATTCCGATGAGGATTCGAGAGCTCACATCACTGTATGAATCAATCGGAAGGCCCTCCAAAAGACGTTAATTACTAGTTAGTTTTTTCATTGTAATCGATTGCCTTGGCAACGGAAGACGGTGAACCGTATGCACCTTCGAAAACTGATATGTTTTGTTCTTGTTGTGGACTCCCGAAATCTCTAGCGCCAGTTTATTTTACTCTTCACTCTGCTATTTTGCTGTTCAGTTAAGACACAATGGATGCGGCTCTCCTTCTAGTTTTAATTCTTTCAATAGACTATGTTCCACCAAAGTTGTCGAAGAATCATTGTCTAAAAAGGCATACGTCCTCACTGACGTGTCACGCCCATGGATAGCAAACGGGGATGTAACGGAATAGAACTTTCCCAAGACTCGTATCATGAGTGTTACAAGAACCTGTACTAGATTGCTCGCTATTTACAACTATAATTTATAAGAATCAGGAAGAATGAAAATAAAAACCAGGAAGAGATCAGGATAGCTCATATTGGGTTGTCCGTAAAGTTCATGGTGATTTTTGGGAAAACAATAGCATCATTTCTATAGGTAGACTAACCTTTATTTAATTTTATTCTACCTTCTACATTATTTTTATTTTGTTCTACAATCTTTCTCCATGTTTCACGCAGTTTAAAAATTGTATCCTCTCAGAACATGTTTGTTTTCTCATCAAAAATTGTTCAAGGCATTTTTTATGCTGATCATAGAGTAGAAGTGTTTGCCATTGAAGAAATTTGCAGTAATCTTTTGGTCGTTTATATTTTTTTCTCAGAACTATACAACATCACTATAGTGAATTGCAAAGGAATAATTTCTTTGAATTCACATATACCAACGGTGAAATCACCCGGCATAGGGAGTAAATATTAAGTATGACTTACCTATTCGACCGTTGTCTCATGAAAAAGGAAATGATGTCAAATGTGTGCTACTACTGCTGCTATGATATGATACCAACATCACTGTTATACTGTCAACTGCGAGGAGTAGGACATTGTGTAGATTTAATCATTTCCCACGCACCTCACATCTTCCTTCTCCTTTCTTCTTTTTCTTTTTTCTTTTTTTTATGATATGTCATTCCAGTTATTTTATAATTTTTTCAGTCGACGTTTGTAATACTACAAGTACTGCAGGCACTCAATAACACACCAATTGTCAAAACTGTCGCTTCCGCTGTTTATCCTTTCCTTGTTTTCGAATAATTTAGTTGATTCCGTTGGAATGGCTATAAAATGAGCTTTTTTTAAATGCATAGCGGTAGTTCAAGTGGAATTTGAAAAAAATATATATATTGCTCGCTAACACTGTTTTATTCTAGGAGTGTCCGACTGATTAACAATAGTGGAAGGGAAATCAATCAAATGCTCTCTGTCAACCGCACATAGTCAGCTAATAACCCGGAGCTCTTTTTGCTTGTTTTTGGGAATTTCCTCTGGACTCTGTTCTTATTCCTTCAGGTTCTATGAAACGTATTTTCTCTATTACTGTTGATGTTAACCGACGTAGTTTATTACGGTTACACACATTTTTTCTGAGTTTGTAGAGATATGTAAGAAGTCGATTGAATTGAAGTATATTGTGTAGGATATAATAACTATATTCATTTAAAAGACAGGTCATTTCAACTTTATTGTTGTGTTCAGGCGCGAAATATTCAAAAAACTAAAATTCCAGTGATTCATAACTATAGAACCAGATTAAAAAAACTCTCACTCCTCTACAAAATTAACGTCAATGTTACATGAATTACAATACGTTTCTGATCAATCAGATCAAATAATCAATTCGGAGTGTTTTTGACTATGTTGCGCCTGTTATAGTGTGTAAAGGGCGAACATGAAATTATTGCGATACCGAAAATGTCATGCCAATTTTCTTATAATGTTTAGAATCAAACCAAAATTTTAGGGTAGTTTTATACATATATTTACTTAAAAAATCAATAGAAAAGTTAATCGATGGAGCCTTGAGTGTAAAATTGAACGCATTTTCGCTTGATGCCCTCCATCAAAGTCTTTACAGTGTCATCCGGTACCAGTTTCTCAGTTTTTTTCCATTTTTTTAACATGTCCTTCTCATCTTTGCTCTTCCGAAGTTCCCGCTTCATTATTGCCCAGTACTGCTCCACCGGGCGCAGCTCCGGACAGTTTGGCGGGTTCATGTCCTTTGGAACAAAATGGACAGAACTGGCCTCATACCACTCCAGGACACTTTTAGAATAGTGGCATGATACCAAATCTGTCCAAAATAGCGGAGCTTCGTCGTGCTGCTGCAAGAACGGCAAAAGGCGCTTCTCGAGGCACTCAGATTTGTAGATCTCGCCATTTACTGTGCCCTTTGTCACGAAAGGCGCATTCCTCAGTCCGCAAGAGCAGATGGCCTGCCAAACGAGATATTTGGAGGCGAACTTCGACATTTTCTTCTTCTTAAATTTGTCGTCCACATCGAACTTGCTCTTGCCGGTGAAAAACTCCAACCCCGGAATTTGCTTAAAATCGGCTTTTATATCCGTTTCGTCGTCCATCACACAGCAGCCATATTTTGTCAGCATCTTCTCGTAGAGCTTCCGTGTCCGAGTTTTAGCCGTCGATTATTGCCGCTCATCGCAGTTTGGGAAGTTCTGTACCTTGTATGTATGTAGTCCAGCTCTCTTCTTTGCATTCTGGACGTAGCTCTGCGACATGCCGATCTTTTTAGCCAAATCACGGCTTGCGACGTTGGGATTTGCTTTAATCGTCCGCTTCACCTTTCCCTCCGTCTTTTTGTTCTCCGGTCCCGGTTTTCTTCCAGTTCCAAAAAATGGAAAACACACCTTCAAATATACCTTAAACAATAACCAAATTACCCGAATACTTCACTTATCCTAGTAGCCGAAAAAAATCATGAAAACACATTATTTTTCGACCAGACAGGGGTCCTTCCTTAAAACCCAACTTCTATTTTCTCAATTTCGCTGCAATATCGTTTTAAACAATTCCTGGTGAGAATTCGATGAAAACCTTCAAAAATCACGATTTCTACTCCACTGTACTTATGATAGGCAATGAAATTTCATCGGATAGCCTCAAAATATTCATCGGACTTTAGGACAAAGTCTGTGTGTTCATAAATTACGTAGAACATATTGAGGAACGAAATAAGAATAATTCTTATTTTTTTGAATTTATCATCGTTCAAATAATCACCGACAAATAACGTCCGGCACCTGCAGTAAAGGAAAAAAAAATAGTCGATTTTCAGAACTTTTTCAACTTGACCCAAGGTTGAAAAAAAACATGGAGTGAGTGAAAAGTCCAAATCTATACGGAAAACCATTTTACAGTTTAGTTATCAAAACTACAACACTTGATTATCCCCTTATGATTACCTGACGTGCAATTTTGGCGATATTCTGGAAACAAAACAGTGATTTCGGACCGAAACGAGATATTTGGAGGCGAACTTCGACATTTTCTTCTTCTTAAATTTGTCGTCCACATCGAACTTGCTCTTGCCGGTGAAAAACTCCAACCCCGGAATTTGCTTAAAATCGGCTTTTATATCCGTTTCGTCGTCCATCACACAGCAGCCATATTTTGTCAGCATCTTCTCGTAGAGCTTCCGTGTCCGAGTTTTAGCCGTCGATTATTGCCGCTCATCGCAGTTTGGGAAGTTCTGTACCTTGTATGTATGTAGTCCAGCTCTCTTCTTTGCATTCTGGACGTAGCTCTGCGACATGCCGATCTTTTTAGCCAAATCACGGCTTGCGACGTTGGGATTTGCTTTAATCGTCCGCTTCACCTTTCCCTCCGTCTTTTTGTTCTCCGGTCCCGGTTTTCTTCCAGTTCCAAAAAATGGAAAACACACCTTCAAATATACCTTAAACAATAACCAAATTACCCGAATACTTCACTTATCCTAGTAGCCGAAAAAAATCATGAAAACACATTATTTTTCGACCAGACAGGGGTCCTTCCTTAAAACCCAACTTCTATTTTCTCAATTTCGCTGCAATATCGTTTTAAACAATTCCTGGTGAGAATTCGATGAAAACCTTCAAAAATCACGATTTCTACTCCACTGTACTTATGATAGGCAATGAAATTTCATCGGATAGCCTCAAAATATTCATCGGACTTTAGGACAAAGTCTGTGTGTTCATAAATTACGTAGAACATATTGAGGAACGAAATAAGAATAATTCTTATTTTTTTGAATTTATCATCGTTCAAATAATCACCGACAAATAACGTCCGGCACCTGCAGTAAAGGAAAAAAAAATAGTCGATTTTCAGAACTTTTTCAACTTGACCCAAGGTTGAAAAAAAACATGGAGTGAGTGAAAAGTCCAAATCTATACGGAAAACCATTTTACAGTTTAGTTATCAAAACTACAACACTTGATTATCCCCTTATGATTACCTGACGTGCAATTTTGGCGATATTCTGGAAACAAAACAGTGATTTCGGACCGATTAAGTGCGCGCTAAAATGTTCATTTTAATTTCACGAACGAGAAAAAGTAAACAGAGACGCGGATTGCTTTGAGGCATTCCAATATTCTGGTAATGGCTGTCATAAGGTGGGTTGAAAGATAATGGATGAATTAGATTAGTTATATTACAACATAACACACGAATTGAGTATTGGCGAATAAAATCAATTTTAAAGCTATTCTAATAGAACAAATTTTACAATTTGAATTTATCATAAAATAATTAATGTAATACATGTACTGCTTCAAACCGTGCACAAAATGAAGTGTGCTTCCAAATAAATGTGCACCCTAACTATCGTCTCATAACAGATGGTTTCTCATGAATTAGTTTCTATAAACCGATTTCACAAGAAAGCAAAACCTTTATCTACTTTCCAGATGGCAGGCGTTTTTTGATTGACTTGTTTTTTCTCGATTGTAATCATATCAATATGTACCCAAAACTCAATAAAATAAACAATAATGGAATATCGACTGTCTACATAACACAAATAGTCTACGAATTATCATTTGATGTTAGTTGTTTACGAATAATGAAAACATGGATAACCAACCTTAACTTAAGTTACTTTCGAGTCAAGCGGTTCGCTTTGTTACACGTGTAGACATGTTTATTTTCAAAATCGATTTGAAATAAAAGCGGCGTTTGCATAATGCACGTGAAGGTATCATTGTAAATTGTGTTTTATTCATTTCATCATGCTGAGTTTACTCTCCGAACGATTTCATTCTCCGTTCGAAATGATTCTAACCGAACCAATTAACAACGTGGAAGAAAGTATACATCCGTTCTCTTACCAGTAATATTGAATACATGTCGATGTATACATATGCAAAATGGATGGTTCCTTTTTCTTCAATGTAGATTTTTTTTTCCAAAATATATATTTTTATCAAGGCTCCTATGGCGTTAACCTGACGGGGCCGGAGTTCAATATTTTAACAGTTTTTCTTATTATCTATGTTAGTAATATGTAACCGATTACTCGCGGTCGGATCGAGGTTAGTATTACAAGTGTTCTCATAATTGGGATGTTGCTGTCTCCAATGCTCTGTACGTATGCCCGACACGGGATACTTCCTATTGGGATGCAGCTGACCATTAATCAGCAACGCCCTCCTAGTATGTACCCCATATCTAGCGTGGTGCGTATTTTTCGACTCGAGGAATCCAGGATAGAATGATCCCTAGCCGGCGCAATCATCAGCTCGTGTAGAGTTGTCATGAGCGGTACAACCTTTGGCTCTTGTTGAATCATCAGTGGACTGCACAACCTTCGGTCCATGTATCTGTAAAGAGTGTGTGTATGTATTGCCACGATTAAGTAAAAGTTTATAGATCGGATAAGAGGGATATGAAACAGGAACACAACGAAGGAAACATCATTAAACGTTGACATCGGCGTTTCTGAGGAACAGGTATAGATGAAGCAGAAGATCAGGATCACGGCTACCTAAGATATCCCGGACGGGGATATCCGATTGTCTGCCTTGTGCTCTCAGTGCTCTAGAGAGCTGAGAGCGAGCAGCATGGAACCGGATACACGACCAGACAATATGCTCGATGTCGTGGTAGCCATCGCCATAATCACAAAGATTGTTTGCTGTGAGCCCAATGCGATAGAGGTGCGCGTTTAGGTTGTAATGATTGGACATGAGCCGAGATATCACGCGAATGAAATCACGACCTACATCCAATCCCTTAAACCAAGCACTCGTCGAAACCTTAGGGATAATCGTGTGTAACCAACGACCGAACTCATCTTCACTCCACATGCGCTGCCAACTAACGAGTGTGTCCTGACGAGGAATGTGAAAATATTCATTATAGGCAATTTGCCTCTCAAAAAGTGTGCCTTCTGAAGCGCCCACCTTAGCTAGCGAGTCCGCTTTCTCATTCCCCGGAATCGAGCAATGAGAGGGAACCCATGCTAACGTAATCTTGAATAATTTTTCGACCAAAACACTCAATAGATGTCTTATTCTCGTTAGGAAATAAGATGAGCGTTTATCAACTTTCATTGAGCGGATTGCCTCTATTGAGCTGAGACTGTCTGAAAAAATAAAATAATGGTCGATGGGCAGTATTTCAATGATCCCTAGAGCATAGTATATCGCACCCATTTCTGCGACATACACGGAACAAGGATCTTTGAGTTTGAAAGAGGCACTGGAATTTTCATTGAAGATGCCGAAGCCAGTGGACCCGTTTATGTATGCACCGTCAGTAAAGAACATTTGATCAGATCCAACTTTCCCATATTTTTCCGAAAATATCGACGGAATAACATTGGAGCGTAGGTGATCTGGTATTCCATGGATTTTTTGTCGCATGGACAGATAAAAAATGACAGAGGAATTGCAAAAGTATGGGAAGCAAACTTGGTTGGAGATGCCTGGTGAAGGGTGCACGTCGTGGGTAAGGTACTCATGGTATAAATACATAAAACTTGACTGAGGAGTCAGCTGGAGTAGATTTTCGAAGTTATCAATCGCCAATGGATTCATGATCTTGCAACGGATGAGAAATCTGTAGGATAATTCTGTGAACCGAAGAGTAAGCGGGGGTACTCCTGCCAAGACTTCGAGACTCATCGTATGTGTCGAATGCAAACACCCCATGGCTATACGCAAGCAACGATATTGTATTCTCTCCAGCTTGAGAATATGAATCCTGGCAGCTGATCGGAAGCAAAAACTGCCATATTCTAACACTGACAATATCGTTGTTTTGTACAACTGAATGAGGTCTCCTGGATGGGCACCCCACCATGTTCCGGTTATTGTTTGGAGAAAATTGATTCTTTGCTGGCATTTCTGTTTCAAATACGCAATGTGTCTCCCCCAGGTACATTTAGAATCAAAATATACACCCAGGTATTTGAAAAACATAGAGTGTTGGATCGTTTTGCCGGATAGGTAAAGCTGGAATTGGGCGGGTTCGTGCTTCCTAGAAAAAACGACCATTTCAGTTTTCTCCGTAGAGAATTCGATACCCAGCTTGAGGGCCCACGTGAACAGATTGTTCATGGTATCTTGCAACGACTTTTGCAGAGCGACGGGATTAGTACCCGTGATGGAAATAACTCCATCGTCTGCAAGTTGTCTCAGCGTGCAGTCTCTAGTTAGACAATCATCCATATCATTGACGTAAAAACTGTACAAGAGGGGGCTTAGGCAGGAGCCTTGCGGTAGGCCCATAAAACTGTAACGAGAAGATTTTGAGTTGCCATGAGAGAATTTCATGTGCTTTTCTGACAGTAAATTGTACAGGAAATTATTCAGAATTGGTGAAAGTCCACGATTATGAAGCTTCTCTGAGAGAATTTCCATGGAAACTGAATCAAATTCCCCTTTGATATCGAGGAAAACGGAAGCCATTTGTTCTTTGCGAGCAAATGCGATTTGGATTTCAGAAGATAGCAGCGCGAGACAATCATTCGTCCCTTTACCTCGGCGGAAGCCAAACTGCGTATTTGACAGCAAATTGTTCGTTTCGACCCACTTGTCTAAACGAAGTAGAATCATTTTCTCTAACAATTTGCGAATACAGGATAACATTGCAATCGGCCTATACGAGTTGTGATCTCAAGCCGGCTTGTTGGGGTTTCGTATGGCTATCACTCTCACTTGTCTCCAGTCATGCGGGACAATATTCAGCTCCAGAAACTTGTTGAACAAGTTCAGCAAACGCTGTTTTGCCAAGTCGGGAAGATTCTGCAACAAGTTGAATTTAATCTTGTCCGACCCCAGAGCTGAATGGTTACATGAGAGGATGGCAATTGAGAATTCTACCATCGAAAAATTCTCATAATCGCATTGGAGCGGAATATCGCGTACGACGCTTTGTGCAGGAACATAATCGGGACAAATCTTCCTTGCAAATTTGAAAATCCAACGGTCAGAGTATTCCTCACTTTCATTGGTATGGTTCCAGCCACGCATTCTCCTAGCCGTATTCCAAAGAGTACTCATAGCAGTCTCCCTTGACAAACCATTGACGAATTTCCGCCAATATCCACGCTTTTTTGCTTTTGGCGATCGATAAAATTATTGGTAGGTGATCACTACCGTGGGGATCTCGGATTACCTTCCATGTGCAATCAAGGGATAATGAAGAAGAGCAGAGAGATATGTCTAGCATGCTTGCCCGTGCAGGAGGGTTGGCTATCCTAGCTGCTTCCCCAGTATTTAAAACTGTCATGTTGAAGTTGTCGCACAGATCATAAATCAACGTGGCACGGTTGTCATCGTAGAGTGACCCCCATGCTGTTCCATGGGAGTTGAAGTCACCTAAGATTAACTGCGGCTCCGGTAATGCCTCGATAATATCAAAGAACTGATGGCGGCCTACCGTAGTCCTGGGAGGAATATATATCGAAGCAATGCAGAGTTCTTTGCCATTGATTTGTATCTGGCAAGCGACAACTTCAATGCCTGTAATCGATGGGATAGTGACTCTATAGAAGGAGTGACGTTTTGACGTAGGATTACGTCTTTCGGGAACATACTGGGGTACAAATTGAAAATCGAATATCGATCGCATCGTGAAAAATGTCCAATTTCAAACGCGTATTGCTCAGTCATTTCATGACGGATTGATGAGATTTTTACATCAAAACATTGCGGCACTCTATAACAATTTTTCACCTTGAATAAAATAATATATATCATGTAATTAACTATCGAACAATTGAAAAATCTCAACCCCTATCAAAACGTTACTGATTGGTCGAAATTGACGTCATTTCTTTTTCGCCTGCTTCGCTTCTTTCGTTCCCCGATAAGTCAAATATTTGCATGGCGAGCGAGTGGGGGGCGCCTATTTCTCACATACCAACTGATATAAATGGACGGTAGCATTTTTGGATTTATCATTCTCGTTCAACGCTCAGATCGGCATACATCTGGGCTTCTAGTGTGCAGTGCTCTACAAATCAACCAACACCATACGGTGCGGCAAAGGAGAGGAAGCCATCGGCAACCAACGATGGATGCGGTGCGGCAAAGGGAGCAAAGAAGAGGAAGCAGCGGAGAGCATCGAATTAAATCTAGTGTGCATTGCTGGTGCGCTCCTCTTCACATCAACAATTGGATGCGGCAAATGAGGCAGAGGAGCGAAGTGCATTGCATCGCATCGTATCACACCCGCTATCCGTCGTTTAGCTCGTCGTGACAATCAAACCCTCGCAAATCGACGCACAGAAGCCGATGGCGCCAAAGTCAAGGAAAGCATCAGCGATTCCGTAAAAGCTACCGCTCCCAAAACTAAACTGCTACATCCGACTGAAACGCAGCAGATTCCGCACAACCCATTAAACCATTCCAGTCCTTCTCAGGACTATCAATTTGTCTTGAAACAAAAGAGTTTATTTTACTGTTTTCCACTTACCACAAAAACTATATAGAACCGATCAAAAATACTGTTTATTTTTACATTTTCTACTAACAACTAACATGGAAGGTATCACGTCAAAAACATACGTTTCATCAACCACCTTTTACTGGATTTGGCAAAAGAAGCGAAGGACATATGCATGCATGTATATAACGGAACGCTCCAGTCATACACAGCCCGTTAGGGACGAATGACCTTTGGGTTAAAGTCCCTTCAAAAACAAGAACGAACGATACACAGCCCGTATCAGACAAATGCATGAAGGAATTCTATAAAATAATATTTTTGCGGTGCCTTTGCGCCATCTACACGGGCGAGTAGCACCATAGTAGCAAAAAATGTCGAAGTTCGTGACATCTGGTAACAATATTTTTCTTCTTTTGAATTATAGAGACTTTAAACTTTACGTTCATTCGTCTCTAGTCCTGAGAAGGGCCCTTGCGAAGAAAACTAGTTCATACTCTTTCTCGACCTACCTTTAGAAAGACATTTTCATTGTCGCTCAGCACTCCTCAGCAAACGAGTCTGCTTTCGGCGGCACCAAGCGACGTCATGAGCAATATTCATTTAGGGAGGCAGATTAATCTCCCATCGAACTAGCAGGCCCAAATGCAGTTTTGAATTGATAAAATTTAAATGTATTTATTTTTTTTATTTTGATTTTTGACGGCTCTTTTCAGAGCCACCAAATCATTATCAAAGAGTTTAACAATATACAGGTAAACTTCGATATAACGTACATTTCACTTTCAAAATTGTACGTTGTATCGAATTGTACGTTATATCGAAGCATAATAAAGTACCCACAAACGTAGTCTATAATACATTATTGTGTTGCTGTTTTAGTAAAGTTAATGAATAACTTCAATCAGAAGACGAAGCCAGCCTTTCTCATGATGTTTCCCTTCGTAGTGTTGATTGAATCTTGATTCATTTAGAATCCGGAATCACAAAATCAGCTGTATTTCGGGATTGATTGAAGGTACACAACTGTTTTAGCATCACATTCATATAATTCATTGTTCTATCAGGAAAAAAAATGATTTTTTTTCCTTTACACTTTGGAAATGTGTACGTTATATCGAAGTAAAATGTACGTTATATCGAGTGACGTTATATCGAGTGACGTTATATCGAGGGTACGTTATAACGAGGGTATGTTATATCGAAGTTTCCCTGTAGTTTCTCAAACGTATCCAAAATCAGCATGTGGCAGATAGCCTAACGTAATCCTACGTCAACTATGCAGTCGTGTCTCAGACACAACCCTCCTGTGACTTTTTTGATCCCCAATAGTACGCCACCAAACGAGTCGTTACGATCTAGGCGAATAATGTTGAAATCGTGAAAATTCAGCTCGTCGGCTGAACAAAGCCATGTTTCACAGAGAGAAAATACATCACAGTTAGAACTGTGAACTAAAAATTTAAATTGGTCTAGTTTGGGGATGATGCTTCTGCAATTCCACTGTATGACAGTGGTCAAATCCTTGACCTCTTGCGCTGAATTAGGCATCGAGGGAAATGAACGCTGCTAAAAAGCCACATTTTTCTTTCAAAAATGTTCTCACAACCGGAAGCAAACATAATACTATGCTTTTAATAGGATCATTTATATTTAAAGCATTTAAAATGTTATCCACAAGGTCTGAAAGCGCAAGCAGGCCAGGTAGTGGCTGTTGCTTCGACCGCGAAAATGGAACAGACGTGTTCGTTGTTGTTCCGGGAAGTGCTGAGGACCCCTGGTTGGTAGCATGACCACGTAAACCGGGAGGTACTTGCTTCGGCCTATTCTCAGCACGTTCAGTTCGAGGCTTCATTCCAACTTGGGAAGTTTCGGTATTCTTTCTGGGGAGTGATAGAAAAGAAGTAATTTTTCTTTCCTGATGGCACCCTGCGATGTACCGGAACATCCGGCATTGGGAGCGTCAGCAACAGGCTCGTCGTTCTGCAGAATGGAGTAGGGATTGTCCAGAGTCGTTGAAGCGGAACTCTTAAGCATTTCTGCAAAAGTCCGCTTGGAACGTTCCTTTGAGTATGAGTTTTTCCCCTCATTGTATGTACACCGGGCATTGAGTAAAATCATGAGGAGTCCCGCCGCAATGAAGACACTTGTGCTCTTCAATTTCATGGTTTTTTCTCTTTCTGATCACTTCACAGTGAAAACAAAATGATTTGTATGCACGACGAAATCATTGACACAATTGTCGAATTCTCCTGATACCGAGTCGTTTTCTGCATTCTGTTCTCCACTCGAAACATCACCATTGATCATTGTTTCTCAGTCACAGCTACACTTGATTTCTCGTTGAAAATGACATCTCGTCTGGTCCTAATTTTTCCTTCTTTTATATTTCAAATTTTTATTTATTTATTTATTTATTTATTTATTTATTCATTTCGTCAAACAAATGTAGACTACACACTTATACACTAATGTTACAATGTTTTCTTAGGTTAAATATTATTTTTGCGGTACATGTTTCTTTTTAGCTGTTTTATATTCATTGTTGTGTCAATTATTTCGCAGTGCTGATTGTATATACGCATCATGCGATTGATAGGGACGTTATTTGCATAATTTGTTCTGGATGTTTTGGTTAGAAACAAATTTCGCGTTCTTAGTTGACGCCCAGGTACATAGAAATTTAGTTTTTCTAGTAATTCAGCTGACTGTACTCGTTGCGAAATTAGGTCATTAACAAAAGAAAGCATTGCAAATTCACGGCGTTCTTTTAGTGTTTGGATGTTTATGAGCATGCAACGTGCTTCATATGAAGAAAGTGGAAATGAGGTCCAGTTGAGTTTACGAAGTGCAAATAGAAGAAACTGTTTCTGGACAGACTCAATGCGTTCTTCATGTACGACCATATACGGGTTCCAAACGATGTTACAGTATTCCAGAATAGGCCTTACATATGTAATATATAAAAGCTTTATTGTGTATGGGTCCTGGAAGTTATGTGAGAAGCGTTTGACAAAACTTAACACACTATTCGCCTTATTTATTACAGAGTTGTAGTGTTCTATGAATGTGAGTTTACAGTCCAGGACGACGCCTAGATCTCTAACTATTTCACATTTTTCTACATTTTGATTTCCAAGACATATTGCAATATTTGGTACATGTTTTTTTCTGCTAAATGTTATAGAGTTGCACTTTTTCACATTCAGTGTTAGTAGATTTTTATCACACCAAGTATGGAATACATGTATTTCGTTTCGAAATGCTTCAATGTCGTTTTCATTTCCAATTTCCGCGAAAAGCTTCATGTCGTCGGCATACACAAGTACATTGATACGCTTGAGAACGAAGGAGATGTCATTAACGTACAGAATGAAAAGAAGAGGACCAAGATGAGAGCCTTGTGGGACTCCCGAAGTCACTTTTACTGGATTTGAAAGAGAATTTTGAAAATGAACAATTTGTTCACGGTTTGTTAGATAAGAATTGAGCCAGTTTAAGAGTCTTTGTTCCATTCCTATTTTCTGCAATTTGAAGAATAGTAATGGAATGTCGATGCGGTCAAATGCTTTACTGAAGTCAGTGTAAAGAGTTTCTACGTGTTTGCCATTTTCCATTGCATTCAAAATAAAAGTCACAAAAGCCAACAGATTAGTTGCAGTTGAACGGCCTTTGAAGAAGCCATGTTGCATACACGTAATTCTATTCTTTACTTGTTGGAAGACTTTTTCGTTGACTATTGCTTCGAATAGTTTAGGAATGCAAGAGATAATGGCAATTCCACGATAATTACGTACGTCAGATTTAGCGCCTGATTTAAAGATAGGTACCAAAAAAGATTGTTTCCATTTTCTGGGAATATTCCAGTTTGTAGTGACATATTGAAAATGCAATGTAAGGGAAGGGTGAGTTCCTCAGCCAGGTTCTTTAGGAATATAGGTGCTATTCCGTCAGGTCCTGGTCCTTTTGTTCCGTCTAATTTTTTTAGTGCATGGCATATTTCCTGTTGTGAAAGATAGTTCACCGATATGTCATTTGGATAATCCGGTAAGAATGAAAAGTAGTTCCGATCGCGATTTTCTTCGGAAAATGTGGTATATACTTCCTGAAAGAAATTTGCAAAGAGATTACAAATTTCGTTCGAAGAATTCCTCACATCCTCATCGAGATGCATCTGCGATGGGAAGTTATTGCTTTTGAGCTTAGACTTTACGTAATTAAAGAATTTCTTCGGGCATGATTTGACTTCAGTTTCGACCTTTCTATTGTACTCTTCGTGTGTACTTTTAATTGCAAAATTTAATTCTTGGGAAATATCTTGATATTCAAGCAAATTTTGATGACTTTTTTTTTTTTTGGAACCTCGTTTTCCTCAAGCTTCTTGGTACTGTCTCTGAGGACCCAAAAACTCGAAGAGTTGAGTCTGGCATCCTGCTCACCGTCACTGGAACCGTGAGATTGACTTCCTTGTCATACAATACATGCGTACATAAAAGTCTCTCTCTCTATCTACATTCCATGGACCCCAATGTCCTGAAAAAGAAGGTAATGAAGATGGTGGAGCTACGAGTGGCATAGCATGCGCTGCCATAACTATTTTTCACATCGTGGCGTCAATATTTGTGTTTATATATTATTGCCTACCACATTCATGTAAAAATGCTATTTTCAGTAAGTGCAGTGGATATTTGTGAAATCACGTCGAAAAAAACGAATAAAATGGATATTTTAATACGATTCCCCCACGGCCCGAGAAACGGACGAACTTCCATCAGTTTTACGATATCATATTGATATTATTGATTATGATTATCAAACTGGAAGAGAAAGTTCCGCCCAACGGAATTTCTGTTTCCATGCACAAAATGATCCACATATGCAAACACGCATTGCATCACTGTCAAAAAATAAGTATATTTCAAATGATGGGTGATCTTTTCCCTTGGAAAAACATATATTTCCCTTGTGAAAATAGAAAGTGACACAAAATCAATTAACGAAGATAAATAAGTAAATATTTTCCTACTAATAGGAGGTCCGACATGGCCGTGGCTCGACACCTCACGGGTGGCTGGAAAGTCAGCTAGAATCGGAACAGATTATTTTGCCGAACTGTCGCGCTCTAGATAGATCCAGTACCAATGTGTGGGACGTTATTGTTCTAGACATCGAAAGCAATCGAGAGACATCACGGCGAGTTTTTTGTTGTCTTTCCTCACTGATGCCAACAGCCAATTATATATATCCAGCAACGGGTTTTCGATCTATGTTTTCCTAAGACCAGATAGACGAAGAAGGGATCGGAAAATCGTTTCAGTTCAGAGAAACATATGGTGTGTCTTTCATTGGCATTTCAGAGCTTCAGGTATTTTAACCATTGAAACGTTGCCACAAAATCGCGTATATATTTTTTCTTGAAATCGAATTTTACTCTGTTGTTGCATATTATTTCAAAAAATTTATGACATGTAACATATCGCCGAATGACCATGACAGACTTGATGAACGTTGTCGATTTTTTTTTTATCCAAAATATATATTTTTATAAAGGCTCATATGGCGTCAACCTGACGGGGCCGGGAGTTCAATATTTCGACAATGTTTGCCTTATAACTATGTTAGTAATATGTAACCGATTACTCGCGGTTGGCTCGAGGTTAGTATTACAAGTGTTTTCGTAATTGTGATGTTGCTGTTTTCAATGATCTGTACCTGTGCCCGACACGGGATACTTCCTATTGGGATGCAGCTGATTAATGGTCAGCAACGCCCCCCTAGTCTGTACCCCATATCTAGCGTGGTGCGTCTTCTCGAGGAATCCAGGATAGAATGGTCACTAGCCGGCGCAATCATCAGCTCGTGTAGAGTTGTCATGAGCGGTACAACCTTTGGCTTTTGTTGAATCATCAGTGGACTGCACAACCTTTGGCCCGTGTATCTGTAAAGAGTGTGTGTATGTATTGCCGCGACTAAGTAAAAGTTTATAGATCGGATAGGAGGGATATGAAACAGGGACACAACGAAGGAAACATCATTAAACGTTGACATCGGCGTTTCTGAGGAACAGGTATAGATGAAGCAGAAGATCAGGATCACGGCATTCCGTTATTTGTTCATCGTTCATCGAGTGACGTTCACTACCTAGGAAACGCATCTGATTTTATACTTTTGACAAATTCTTCGTATGCATCCGTGTGTATATGTGCAAGGGCGTTTATGTTTGCGTGTTGAAGATGACTTTGATGTTGACTTTGATCGTTGACCGTTGAAGTTTGCGTGTGCACTTTCTTTGTCTAACTTCACACGCGTCTCTCTAAGGCTAAGTTCTTACCACTCAAATATTATCTCCCTCTCGCTCAAATCCTATCTGCTCACTATCCAACTTCATTCTCTTCTTCGCGTACCCATGGATATATGGATATATCATGCCATTTCCGTTCTTTTAGATCCGTTTTAACGAACCGGAAGTCACCATCCTCTATTTTCAAATGACATCGGAATACGATATTCGACTTCCGGTGGTAGGACAATTTCAATCAATACCCAAATCGTAGGGGTTTTCTATATTTTTTGTCATTCAACACTCTATTATCAGCAAACTGGAAGTCGAAGCAAGATTATACTCTAAATTCTTGAATCTATGTTCATCTGTTGTTGACAAAACATAGAAGAAGTTCATTTGTATATTTTGAAACGGAACTGAAAAAAGTTGATGGGTCTGAGCCTAGGGGCAAGGACGGGTTCTTGACATAGGACTGTGATTGTGAGTAGTAATTGCATTTAAGTTGAGTTTTTTCATTGTTCAAAATCTGTATTTTTTTTCTTTTGTATGAACTTGTATCCTTTAACGGGTTGATCAGATATCGTGGTAGAATCCGGAACTACATTCTGTTCAAAAATGTTCACAAAAATACCATTAAAGCCATTACTACCAGGGTTGCCATAATAAAATATGTTTTTTTGGTCTCAAAAAATCTTGTTATCTTAGTTTTTTCTTATAAAATCTGTATCAAATGCATAAGTTCAATTTTGAAGCATAATCTTAGAATTAGAATTAGTATATTTATTGTCATAGTTATGAATTTATGATGTTGATGGTATCCACGTAACAATTCGCATTTACTGTGCTTTAGTAGGAAAAAGGGGACGATGTAATTTATTTATTGTAGAGCTAGGCGATGACAAAGACTTTTGCATATTAATCACCTTAGATTATAATCAGAAAGCAGTACTTCCCACTACATATGAATGCCAAAATGACTCTCATTCAGACTGATTTGGATCTCTATGAATAAAATTGGTAAGATGGGAAATAGTATTATTGAGATCAATCCATAACTAATATTGGATCGTTGGTTTGAAAAATCTGTAAATCTGTATGGAAACCAAAAAATCTTTAATCTGTAACCACAAATTCTTGGTTTCTGTAGATATGGTAACCCTGATTACTACCCTTTCCTTCTGTTTATTCAAATATGCAGAAGAAGACAAAGAGTCATCATGTATAATTTATAAACAAACGTCTAAATAGTTAAGATCTACATAAATATAAGCCTAAGATAAATAAATCTATGACTACAGAAATATATCATAGATAAAAATAGCATTTTCTCCTTCGACGACACGTTGTCCGGAACATTGTTTGTAATAACTTTATAGCCAGGTAATGTACAGGGTTTTTCAGATGAAACGCTCACGCAAAAAAATTAAAAAGCTCCATATAATTTTTTTCGCTCTATCGCACTGTATTAGCCATCTTCGGGACGAAAATATTCGTTCAATCTGATCGGATGGTTTTTAATGACACGATGTACAATTTAGAAGAACGTGCATTTTCAATGAAATCGTATTACTCGAGCAACCGAAGCCTTAATGAAACTTTGTCGTCTCATGATAAGAATTTCAACATTTCTCGTCGTCGATTACTTCCTCTAGGGGTACGTGAACCACAAAATTTTAGAGAACCTAAAGAAGAAATAACTCGGACTTTCAACAGCATCAAAGTCGTAATGCTAGAGTTGTGCATGATGTATTTTGTTCACCGTTTAAAACGCGTTATCGAAAAAAGGGATGGTCACATCGAAAATGTCCTGAAATAAGGTTTATTTTGGTTTTTTAAAATAAAAATCGGTTCACTTATGTAGATTTTATTAAAATTTGTTGCGTAAGCGTTTGGACGAGTTATAAGAAAACGTTCTTTTTGGCAATCTGTTTTGATGCAACAGATCAAATTGCAAATATATTTTTTCATTAATTCGATATCGCATAATTTATTATTGATCTTACAATTTTAGTTTTCATCGCCTTCTGAAAAAAAACGTTTCTCTTCTGTTTGGCGAATTTCAGTTCAGTGTCGTGGATTCGTATTAGTGATCTAGATTAGACAATGAAAATGATCTATTCAAACCCCGTTACATTCACAATTTGAACTCAATTTGTACCTACTGTTTTAGCAGATAATTCAAATTGAAATTTCAGCTCAGCAAACTTGTAAACACCTTTCCTCCACCTGAGACGAACCAGCCCAGGAGGCTGAAAGTCTCAAAAATAAAGAAAAAAAAACCTTTCCTCCACAATCACACGATCTTTCAAGCTTTCTTAAACTTCCTACTAACTTTCTGCAACTTTCTCTCTTAAAACTTTATACAATTTCATTTTCACAATTTCCCAATGGCTCTTTTGTGCAACTCTCAGCTTTTCTTCTAAATTGCGAATGTTTGTTTTTTATTTCCTCTATCTGTCTTTGTCGTTTCTCACTCCGTTCTTTTCCTCATCGGCCAAAGTCTACAGCGATGCGGAAGGAACAACACCAGTGTGGCAAGAACAGTGAGCGTTTAAACTGAAAGACTATGTATATTGAGTATTCTATGGCCATGAGTGCTCTCTTGGGGAGTTCGTGTAGCTGCTGTAGTGAATTGTTCTCATTGGGTGCTAAGTTCTGCTTGTATAGGAAAAAGAAAGGAAAGGAAAGAGAAAGGAGAATGGACATGTGCATTCGAGCAAGTGAAGCGGGTTTCTTAGGAAGACAGATATGTGGAGCATAATATTAAGATCGCGACTACTCAAGCTATCATAATCTGATATGCGTGACCATACCCTTTCGATCTTATAAATCAGTAGCCAGTTAAATTCATTAATTGCCTTTTTTGCATAATCAAACAACATGCTCGATATTATGACATCCTGGACCAGAATTACAAAAATTGTTAGTATCAAGACCTACTCGATAAAAATGCGAATTGAGCACGAATTGATTGGGCAACATACAATACAAGAACTGATAAATACCTTTTATTGGGAGATGGAGAATAATTCATTATATGCATTAACTCACATTGTGAGCTAACGTCCGAATTTAGGCAAACAGACTTCAAAACCGAGGTACCTGAGGAAATTTACATTGCAAATACATGCAATAGGGGGAACTTTTGTTTCCAGCGAAATGTGTTCCATAACACAGTCATCAAAACCAAGGTGCCTATGGAAATTGGATTTTTACACACAAGTTGGGGGAACTTTTGTTTCCACCGAAATGTATTCCTTAACACAGTCATCAAACCCAGATGCCTGTAGAAATTGACATTACAAATACATGTAAATTAGGGGAACTTTTGCTCCCACTGAAATTCGTTCCCTAACACAGCCATCAAAACCAAGGTGCCTGTGGAAATTTACATTGCAAATACATGTAAGTTAGCGAAAACCCGAAAAGAAAATCAAATACGCATCGTTGCTGCCCAGAAAAGTTATCGTTGTTCGTTGCTAAATGAAAGTGCCGATTGATTGACCGACGCAATTACAAGCGTTCAATGGAGATCAACGCGAGTGATAACCCCAAAATGAGCTGTTTACGCCGGTGTAAAAGGGCCAACTTAAATTGCTTATACTGCATTAGAGATAATAATATAACAAAAATCCGTATTGATCAAGGCATCTTATATCACGATACTAAGACGAAATATGGAGCGCTAAATAGCCCGAACACATATGTTAGTAAGGTACAAGAAAGGCATTAAGCCTTTTATTAGCCAAAATTTGCCCAACCACACATCATTCCTTAGGGCTCTTCGCTCGAAGTTTCCTTCAAAGTAGGACCTTCAAAGCCATAATAAATAATGAGAAATCTTCGTTAAAAAACCCTAGAAAATTGCATCCCACAAGGTTGAAATTTTTCGCCTACACTCTTCATCATAATTATGCAACCTATTTTTGCAATAACTCCCAACATCATAAAAATTTTAGTTTATGCAGATGATATCACTTTAATAGTGCTTTTGAGTTATCATCAAGAAAACGACTTCAAAAAAATATTAGACTCCATTTAAAACTGGGTCGAAGACATAGTAAAATGGCGTAGGACAGAAATTCAATGTCAGCCAAAACACCGTCAGAAGGATTCATCTGCGAGAAGTATTTTTATCTTTTTGGGCCAGTTAGCATCAGAATACTGAAACATGCTCTAGTGACCAAATTACATGACCGGTAGTTACACAATGAGGTTTCTACGAAGTTATTTTTTTTTATAAAGTGCAAAAAATAACCTTCATTTTTTTTGCGTACAGATATTAAATTTATTCAAAACATTCATACCCTTATGCGTTTTGATTCGACTTCCAAAATAGTTTTTGGCTCCAGATTTGATTTGTGCAATTGGCAATGCTCACGAAAAACGGAACTTGCGATTCGCTATCGACCTTAAATTTGATAATTGTGTTCGATGTTTTCAACGTTAAGAACATTTCCGAATAATTTGATCATGGCAAATATCGTCTAAATTATCAATCAAAGACTTTGAATCTATTCTTATTAAAATACTTATCGGTATTGTACAATAACGAACCTGAATGTTTAAATATGTATAGACTCACACGGTGTACGTGTAAAATATCTGTAAACAATGTTTTGAACATTTTTCACAAAACTGTCGGCGGACTATTCGCATATCGATTGAAACGGTGATCGAACACGCGATCCGAGCACATCAAGAAGCTACATCGACGAGCATATGTACGTTCTTGTATACGTTTTATCTTCATGCAACCATTGAGTATATTTATCCTTATCGCCCAAATTTTGATTCCTAATAAACGGTTCAATATGTATGAAAGGGAACTGATAAAACACATTTAGTCACAGTGAAGTTCTGAACGGGTAAAACAGTGTAACTTCTGACGTGATACGGGTGGCACGGTCGTGAGCAATTGTGTTTTCCGATAGGTCTACCTTCCTAGTAAAAACCGTGATATCCATCGACTAATCGCGCGAAAAGCATATTTGGTGTTTTAGGATAGAAACGTTTCATAATTTGAGTGAATGATTTGAATGGAAATGTGTTCATCGAAGAGAAAATCATCCTTTCGCATTGATGATATATTGCATCAGCAGGCGGAACAACAACAAATGCTCTTCCATCACCAGCAGCAGCTAGTGCAGAATAGTGTTCTGAAACAATTGACGGACATGAATTCGTCGCAGCAGACTTCTTCGACGCCATCATCCACCTCAACTGAATACTATAGCGCCGGAACAAAGTCACCTCCCATTTCTCCCCTCTCCATACTAACCGATCCAGAATCACCCAAGAAGCCAACCGCAGTATATCCAAATCCTGTGGACTTTTCAAAAAATAGCTTTCCACTACACCTGCCATTCGGTATACCTACGTTCAATCCCGCATTTAATCCCGCCTTGAACGCTGCCTATCTGGAACACTACGCAAATGTAATGCAAAAAGGTGAGATTTATTTGTTTATCGACCAAAAGTGAACGAAAGTGATTTCCACTTTAAGAACCGCATAATGATTTTTTTTTGAGGCGGAAAAATCAAATATAAAGTGAATAAGAGAAATTTGCTGAAAAAAAATCGTATAACTTTTGTTTACCACATGTTATGCTATGTGAATACACATTCGAAAAGGTGGGATGGGTGCTTCAATAGTGAAACAAAGCGCGCGCATGAAACGTAGGCATCAACAGCAATCTGATATCGCGTGATCTGCTGCGATCTGCATACTCTCGCAAACAAGAGATTCGAATATTTTCTGTCACTTCCGAAGAACCCATGACTCTATGGGACCAACCTACACTGAGAGAAATCTTTAGTAAATATGACCAATTTTTTGGTACATGATACCAATTCATTAGTGATTTTCGACCCTACTAATCATTGGTACATTTTACGAAAAACAATTGGTAAACAAATATGTCAAGCAAAAATTACGATTTTTTATACCGATATTGGATCAATATTGGCCGAACAAAAGCGATTCATCGGTTTAATAATGGCAGATTTATTGGTCCACCAATGGAACAATATCAGGGTTGAGACAATATTTCTAATTAACTATATTCATTTAAAAAGCTGTGTAACTAATAATTTATGCTATATACAAAAGCAGTAATTCTTCATTAACAGTTACATAATAATAATCATAACATTGTAATATAATAAAAACAATAGTTCCGTTCTTGACTACATCGATCTGTTTTTCTTCCTTTGGGGACAGTGACAGCTGATTAGCAGGCAATCGGCACACTTTAGTAATTCAGCAGATGATCGTTTATCCGGCTGGCTTGTGTGATCACCAGTATTGCCTTTCGTTGCATATAAAATCATTTTCTCGTTGCTTCAATTTATAGCTTTTGATGATGCGTGATTCGTACGAACTAAAACGAGAGATTAAGATTTTAAATTATGACAAACGGGGAACCAAATGTAGTTACTCATTCAATTCGTCGTAATAGTTCCTTCGTTGTATCCTTGCCACGATTCCGAGTACTGCGCCTACTGTCTGCCGTCGTGATTATAGTAAATAGACTAGACTAGATAGACTTCTTGTCTTCGATGAGCTCGTTGGGAAGGAAAAAACAGCAAGAAATTCTGTAAATTTCACCTCTGTATTAACAAACAGTCGACAGTACCAGAACGCAGCACTCTCCCTACATATTTTTTCTCCCATATCCTGATGAAAACAAGAAATATAATAAATAATATAAAATCATATGTTAATGATTTTAATATAAAATCATATGTTAATGATTTTATATTATTTTTTATTGCCAGATGCAAAAAAAAGAAAAAAATAGCTTCTCCCCGGCGGAAATATGCAAGGCAGATTTCGCTATCCCAGCTGTACTCCGCTTCCTAAGGGGTGAAAATAGTGAAGGAATTTTGTCTCTCGGTACTCTCTTGTGTGGTGTTTTCGCTAGAGTACTTCTGTAGAAATAAATAAGTGGCGGATTTTAGCTGAAGGGGCTTCTTCATAAATGTATCATGAAGCTGTTTACCTGCAAAATTCGATCGCGAGGAAGTGATGTTGGCGAAATCCTTACGAACAAGCGGAGCACGGACTTTATTTTTGTTGATTAATTTTAGTTTTTCCACTCGATGATTTTCGTTACTGTTACGCTGCTCCAACGTGCCATATATTATGTGAATAAATTGTTATCTACGCTTAGGAGCTGAAAAAAAGATATTTAGATACAGTGAATCAGAGCAAAAACAAAATGCTTACCTCCAAATCGCTTCGATTCCAGTAGAGAAATGGCGACTGCATACACACTTTTGCTAAGCATGAAAACACACAAGGTTACAAATGCTATGTAGTGAAATATACGAATCTGTGGTATGGCTGAACTTTGCATCTGACATCTGTTTTACCGAATTTTGGTAATATGTACAAAAAATGTGTACATTTTACCAATGTTTCAACTACTAAAGATTTGGTAGCTGCATTTACTAAAGTTTTTCTCCAGTGTATTTGAGGGATAGGTTTAGTTAAGGAATTGAAATAAACTATTCAATTTTTCATACAAATCTTTTGTCAATTTTTTTACTCTATTTCTACTCTCCCTCTCTTTTGGCAATTGTGACTATGCATTTATGCATTTTTTTTGCGGAAATGGTTGTATTTTTGTTACATTTCCTTTCCTGGGAATAAAAGTAATCTGAAGTTTGCTTAAGTGTATGCTCGAGACATTCGGGACGATGGTTCCTGCTATGTGGAGCCTTAATCGCAAATAACTCCTAATAGCGAAGAGGGAAGGCGAACATCCGAATAGAAATGGCGAAAACAGTGCGTGCTTCTAATTCGGGATAGCTGAGTAAGCTAGACTGATACATGATACGAAGCCTGTTGACCTGTTCATTGTATTATCACTTGAGTTAGCTTTCTTAAAAATATACCTTACCTTTTTAATTATTTTCTTTCTTTCCAATCCCTATATTGTTTTCTGAATTTCTTCAAAACGGAACTGAATATTCCATTTCGTTATTCCTCAATTGAGTTTTTTATTGATAAATTGAACACTTTCCATATAATCTCATAAGTTTTAACTTCATTTGTTCGATAACGCAATTATTATTTTCTCAAGTGTTTGAAGTCGAGCTCAAACTCGAGCCACTTGTGAATGGTAGATTATTCACATGCTGCTGGCTATCTGGATTAACCTTTTATATGGCCCTGGAAACTAGGCAACGAATCGACTCCAACTTCAGAGAACATAAACCATACATGAATAATAACCAGGGATGTGGAATCGGAGAGAAATTTTCCGACTCCGACTCCGACTCTGACTCTCCACAATTACTAGTACAGGTCGGACTCGATTATCCGGAATGTTGATTTTGTTTTCACTCCGGATAATTGCATCATAAAAAAAATAAAGGAAAATCGCTCGGTAAGCATAAAATAACCATGAGTTGCACTGATCTATTTGTATATTGTCGTAGCCAGAGAGCGACCGTTGTCCCTTGGGAGGGAGGGGTAAGGTTTTGAAAATCGAAAAAAAAAATCCTCGCCTTCCAACCAAAATGTTATTCAAATGGCCAAGTCCTACTACAATCAAAAGCTTATGCGTGAACTTCTTGGATGCCAAGGAGAGTTCGATGCGTTGAGCCCAGCGTCGGTCCCTAGGGGCCGACATTGAGACTACTTTCTAGTCGAATTGCTGACTATTTTCTATTTATACAATAAGGTTTTTTGGGAACTGGGACCGACACTGATATTGTGCAAACGCTCTTAATGCGTGCTGAATAGAAGCGCAGCAAAAAAAATCGGAGCTTAACGTGTTAAGTGAATCAACATCAGGGATGCTATGTTTTAGATAGCCGAGGCTTGGAAAGAGGTACCATTGTCAAGTTATGGAGAATGCTGATGGTCCATTGTCGGTTGTAAAAGCTTATTTTGTATTCTTTGCTACATCCGTGTTTCATTCAATTCTGATATTGCGTATGTTTAAATATTAAATCAATGTATTCATTTAAATTTGAAATTTCCAAACGTTTATAAATCTACTGCGGGTTATCGAAACTAGTTGTATGAAACAACCTTTAATCCAGACCCCCTCTACCTAGCTACGTTCAATTTTGTTATAATAATCATATTTCTAAAGTGTATTAACAAATTATTTCAAATTTCGGATAAAAAAAAACAAAACTAAAATACTCCGGATAATCGAATCCGACCAGTACCGACTTCGACTCAAACTCCGACTCCTGATAAAAAAATGAAATAATTCGAACCAGATATTCCAGAAAATATGTCATCTTTCTAAGATCGAGTCGACTGCGAGTAATCGGTTTCCTACCTTTTTAACCTTAGAGTTAGGGAAAATTGTTGACATACAGTAGAACCCCGATTATCCGCGGAATAGTCGGGCAAGCTTACCGTGGATAACGAAAATCGCGGATAACGCAAGAAAGGACTAAAAATGAGGTGCAAACACGAAAAAAATAGATATTTCAGCGTGAAAACTATGTTTAATCAATACAAAAATCGTCAAACAATCCATCTATAAGGTCTTATACACCGGTGGTCAAATAATGTAAAGTGTTGTAGCCACCACTCACTGACAAATTCCGGGAAGGTCTATATATTTACCATGGAACTTGCTGTCGCGAATAATCCGCACCGCGGATCATCCGCTCGCGGATAATCGGGGTTCTACTGTATATAAATCAGCCATTCCATACCAAACCAATATAGTGGTTCTCAGATTTTCGTAAAAAGTGGTAATTTTGTTCTTTTTCGCAAAACATTAGACCTTTTTTTTATTTTTTTATTAGGGTACCCATTTGCATTTTAGGGTGGTCCGAAAACTCAACTTATGAGATAATCTTCATTGAAAAAATATTACACTTGCAAAAAAAATGGATTTTGTTTTCATAATTGTTGATTGTATTTGTTTGTTATAGTTTACATTGTTTCGGGATCAAAGGGGCTACATTTTTTATATTTTTTCTTGAAACTGAGGGAACGAGAAAAAACACCTCTCTAATTTTTGGATATGAAAACTATGAAAAATAAATACGATCAATAATTATGAAAACACAATAATTTTTTTTTTGCAAATGTAATATTTTTTCAGAATTGCACTTTTCAAAACAGAGAACAGCATTTCTACGCTAACATGAGTTGGTGGCATGGCAGTAATCGTTCGTGCAACATTCACGATGAGCTCAGGAAACGCTGGAATCATTTCATATACTGTCATTTTGCACGATTGATTATATTTTCAATCTCTGGCAAACACGCAAGGATTTTCATGATGAGGTACAGAGTTGTTAGCGCAACAGTGGTTTATTTCAAAAAGAGAACGACACAATTCTACCAGAGTGTTTTATACAGTGATAGACATTCGTTTAGCCGCACTTGAAAAAAAACTTGAAACATTTACAAAACAACTAGGAATGTTCTTTTTATCGGGATAATTATTTGCTGTAGTGATAGTATATTTAAGTCACTTTTCTTGAAAGGACGTGCGTCACAATCACACACACAAGGCGGCATCGGTGGATATAAACATTCAAACGTCGTTTTTTCCCGAGACATACGTTTAGCCGCAGGGCATAAAAATCGAGTTTTCGCATAATTTCGCCAAGCCTTTATCTCTGTTTTTTGAAAAACGTTAGAAGTTGGTCAGATTAGTGATTTGCGTAGAATTTAAAGGAATGGCGAAAGGTATTCTATTGACGGAAGAGGGGCGGAAAATAATAAAGATATTCAGTGAACATAAGTTTTCTAATCGCTTGATCGTAACAAAAATTGGTCTATTTGAGAAAGTGGTACGGAATTTCTTTAAATTGTGCCAGTAATATGGGATATAACGACCAACAAATGGGAACACCAACTTACTTTGCGTCTTAAATGTCGAATAAGACACGAAGCAACCAGGAAACGATGTCCTGCTCATACATTAAGGCAGAATCGGTTGTTTCAGTAACGAAGAGGCATATTGCGCGCATCTTGAATGAGTCACCAAACATCATGTGGAAGAAACCTCAAGGGAAGCCGAAACTGACCGCCACCCATAAGCAGAGCCATCTCATTTTCGCCCGGCAATACATGGAGTGGAAACTAGAATGGAGAAATGTTGTATTTTCCGGCGAAAAAAATTCAATTTGGATGGTCCGGACTGTTACAGTTGCTATTGGTACAATTTAAGTCAACGGCATGTCGTGAGATCGAAGCGAAACTTGTGGGAGCCGTTTCCTATCACTGCAAGCTTCTCATTTGTTTCATTTTCACCCGAATGAACTTCGAAAAGTATCTTCAATTACTTGAGGACGTTTTGATTGGCGATATTGAGAATAACGCTACCGAGGATGTCGTTTTTTTCAGCAGGATTATGCATAGATCCACGTTTCCAAACAATCGAAGGCATGGTTTGCCGAGAAGGACATTCCGCTTCTTGAATGACCTGCTGGCAGTCGATTGCAATCCCATAGAGAACCTATGGAGAATTTTGGCCGAGAGGGTCTATGCAAACGGATGACAATTTGACAACATTTCCAGTCTAGAGACAGTAATTCATTCGATTACCGACCATTTTCAAATGTTCACTATTTTTTCAGCAATGGACACTATATATTTAATTTCAATAAATCAGATCTTCTTCAAGTATGTTTGTCTTTTTTTGACAGCTTGAGAAAGAAATTCGAAAAGTAATTCCCATCCGTAACGTTGCGGTAGAGTAGGATTTACTGAAGCAATTTTCACCTCATGAACCACTGTTTAATTTGTTGATACACAATGCAGAATCCCTTTTTCAAATTATCATGCTCGAAGACAGTTGTAATTTTTAAATCATTGGATGAAAATTATTTTTAGATGTTGTTTGCTCAGGTCACATAGTTTTGACCCTTATATAATCATTGTTGTATTGCAATTCGTTCAGTTTTTCAGTTTCACTTTCCATACATTCACGTTAAAATATTTTGGGGTTCTTCTAACCCCAAAATATTTTCACGTGAATGTATGGAAAGTGAAACTGAAAAACTGAACGAATTGCAATACAACAAAAGATATGAGAATAACGCTGACCCAAACTGTAGTTCGATTTGTATCGTTGTTTCTGATTGTAAATTGTGATATTGGCCAGGAATATTGTAAATTTCCATTGAAAATGGGTGAATTCTGGTACCTTGAATGGCTTCAACGCCTAAGATTTAGTCATCGATAAGCAACCGTGTATTAAGTCTTCCTGTCTTCCACGACGCCCAAACGGATTCACAAATACATTGCAGGTTACATTTCTTCCAAAGCCTCTGGAAAAACTGGAGAAAATTCATTGATAAACTTTTTTTTTCGCTCACTATTTTGACCTGGTTGTTGAAAACGATTTTGTCACATTTAACGGGAAGACATTCGCCCTAATTCCAATCACCCGAACGTAACAAATACCCAAATGCGACAGGTACCCGAATGGATCATTTACCCGAATAAACATTTACCCAAATGCAACATTTACCCGAAAGTTACACTTACCCAAATGTACTATTTACAGCCATATTTGTTAAGAAAGTATGTTTACATTAATTCTAATAAGTGTTATTAAATTGATCACATTCATACATAAACTGGTATCCAAAAACTCTTATATTGCGTAGAGCAAAAACGAGAGAAAGCGACGTGGCGTACTATATTTTTCTAAGTAATGAAAACGATATTGTACGCTACGGGCCATCCGTTGTCCGACCGATGGCAAACGTAGGCCGCTCGACTAACTAAAGTATCGTGTTTTCAAACTAACCGGACAATCTGTGAAACACAGGTTTGCTTGCGAGAGGCTACCGCTTCCGAAGGCGAGTCGACGGCCGACTTGGAATGCGTCGCTTCGGCGGCTTGGGGCCGCTTCGGTTCCTTATCCTCGTTACATGGGAACTTCGCCCCCCCCCCCCCCCTTTCATTGATCTCAGAATGAACTTCACAACAAACAAACAAATTCATAATAATAATTACACTGCGGTGGCGTTAATACGTAACTACAATTTTTTTTATTAACAATTCTTCTCACATTTTCAAGGCATTTATGCTTTATATCTTTCATATTAAAATTACCTGCTTAATTTTCGAAATAATCCATGGCCGTGTTTATTTCTAAATGATCCCTTTGTCTTAAAGAGCAATACTGAAAGGGAAGAAGACAGTCTGTTAATTGTATCTACACTTATTTCTAAAAATGATACAGTAAGTCTTCAGCATCATTTTCAAATTTCCTGATTACAATTTATCATTTTACTTTGTATTTTTGTTGTTCTCTCATGTTGTTTTGATTCAATCTTATTTATCAACAAAACTCATAATCTGATTTGTCGGATTTTTTTCTTCTTCATTTGGGTAAACGTTACATTCGTGTAAATGTTCTATTCAAGCTTATGTCGCATTCGGGTAAGTGTTGCATTCGGGTATTTGTTACATTCGGACCGTTCAAACTAGTTTCAATTTCACATAGAATATTTTATTACGAGGGTCGTTCAAAAAATAAGTTTCAGTGCCTTAGAAATCGCGGAAAAATAAAGTTAGGACAAAAAACAAGGTGATTTTCGTAATCTACGTTTTATTTTCTATTTTCTACAAAATCGCCGTAAAGTCATAGCGTGGCACGAGTTTTTCTATTCCGAGCGCAAGTACGTAGCGTCCAACTTTTTAAAGTACGATGTAACTGCGTCACGAATTTCTTCAGAGTTATCGGTGTGTGTACTATTATTATTTACTTTTATTCATCGGACTATTGTCTACATGAAAATACTTAAAATTATAAACTCCGAATGTTCCTAATACGTGCGAGAAATTGAGCAGAAGATTCTCCAAATTCAAATAGATCTTCAACAGTCGTAAACATTTAAATATATTGTAACCGCTATGGTATATCATCTTTACAACGTGATTATTTCAGGCGTCTTTATTCGTTTAGTTTATTCGATCTGATATCTTCAACACGTCATCAGTTTGGATGGCTGTTCACATCTTCTAGAAGAGGTAAACAGATATTTTATTTAATGTCAGCGAATAATTCGCATAAAATTTACTTTGTATTTGTGGCTATAACACGGGGAAAAGAGACCACCCCAATCAAAACCAAGCCTCCTTACGCGAAGCGTTATGTGTTTCTTACTACGTTTGACCACTTTACCACCTTCACTGATAATAATTTAATATTTTCTTGAATCGGTTATTGAAATCCTTACATTATCAGATATTCACACCGAAGGCACTCCACCATCGCTTAGCACCTTCTGCGTGGGAAATTCCTCCGTTGTTGATCTAATCGAGACATTCCCCCAAATTTACCTAGGACTCTACAGATTGTAACGATGTTACACATTTACCATACGGTTAAAAAAAAAGTGTTAACTGTAGACTAACGCTGTAACTTCGATACAACTTTTACGAGGTACTAGATCGCGGTCTCTATCCTGTTTTACCGAAAGACGCCAGAAGGGTTTTGTCAGCGATTTAAATCCACATGCGGTTGTCTGTGTGATCGCTGACGAAAGGGATTCTCGGGTAAATCGCCATGGGTCAATATTGGGTTTGAAAAGGATTAAAAGGTCTCTTTCAGTTCAACCGGCTTAGAGAACGGATCTACGTTTGAGTTAGTAGGAAACAATAGGAGTTCATACACAAAGAAAGTGGTTATAAGGTATTAGAAATTCTGCAAGTATAAAGTGATTAATGATTGAAATTTGAATTTGAATTTAGATCTAGATGAATTAAAAGAATCACAGTGAAAGTCGAGAAAATTTGAGAAAATGATTTTATTTTGAGTGGTGTATTAGTTAAGGTAACTATACGAATAGTATGAATTTATAATAAGGCCTAATCGAGTTTTCGCTTGAAGATGAAATTCCTTCAAGCGAAGGTGCCAATCTGGGAGTGTTGAAATCCCTATACTTTGGCCGGTTCGACCTTTGGCATCCGGGAAGGCCGTGTGTCGCGCACGATAAGCCCGGAAAAAGTCACACAACAATCCGGAGAAAGCGCATACACCATTACGTGCGTTACCATCTAGCGAAGACACCACTCAGCGTAGCAGCAAGTGCACTTGTTCTCGACCGAAAAAAAAACTTGCAAGTACTAGAGTTAAGGCAAAATTTGTGATTAGGGATAATTTGAATTTAATAGAAAACAATTGTATATATACTGTATTTCACGTTATAATTTATGTTTATTGAATTTCGGCTGTTTTGAGGCCCTTCAATTGTTCGGTTTTCGGGTTCGAGGTAGCATAGGCTCTGGGAAGGCAAACCTTTCCATCCTGGATGTTGTTGAATACCAATTGATTGAATTCTATTCCTTGGTGAGCGCCAAGACAATTCAAGTGTGGGTTGAAGATCGTAGGCAGGAACTCGCCCTGAGGTCTCACGGTCGGGCACGGGAAACTGAAGAGACAAATCTCGCTCCTTCACGGCAAGTGTAAAAACTTGCCTGGCGCTTAAGTGAAGGTTGTATCGCCTCCTTGTCCTCGATATCCTTCCTCCCGTTACATTTGGCGCCCAACTAACGGTTTGGTACTGAAAATAAATTGTATATATTATTATTGTTATTTGAATTTGTATATATATATATATTGGATTGAATTTATTATTATTAGGGTTAGTTTAGTGGGTAAAATTTGAATTATTAGTTTTTTTTTGTAAAGTAAATATTCGGATAAGTTATTTGAAATTCATAGTTTTGAAGACTTAAGTTACAACTTCCTCGAAGTCTATTTGAATTTGTATTGGGTAAATTGGATTTCATTTTCATTTCGAAGCTCCAACGAATTGTTCTGCATCACACTTCACATCTTGGAAATTGAGACAACCTGAAATAAAAAAAAAAAAAAAAAAAATTATTATTAAAATGAATTTTCCAGAGGGAGAAAATTTGGAATCGTATATAAATCCAAATGATTTGGGAGTGGATGAAATTAATTATGAATTAAAATTGAGGTGTTTATCGGTTGAGGGTTCACTGCAAGAAAAACGTCAACGATTACGGAAAGCGCAAGTTGAGGAAATTAGAAAACCGGTTTTCAGAGTAAAGAAAACAATTACTCAAGAACACGATATCGTGAAATCAAAGATACAAAATATTAAACATTTTCTTGAATTGTTTCCTGAACCAAAATATATTTCGCGACTCAGGCATTACAGACTTAGAATTTTGCGTTCGAATGCAGTCACAAGAGAGCAGCAACGGTTGAAAGGTGAATTAGTATCAGAAGTTGAGAATTTACTTGACAGATTCGGAAATCCTTAAGACAGAAGAAGCAGCCAAATTTCATCGCGTTTACGGCTGAACTTTTCACAAGATCAAACGAAAGAATTTGAGCGTAGGATGGAGGAAGAAATTGGTTTGAATTTTTCTGGTGTACCAGAGGTACCACGAGTGAATGAAAATATGATCGATATACAGGAAGCGATAACAGATCTCAGTCAGCGAAATTCCACAACAATCGGTCGATGTGAACCTCAGGGATTATTAGATGAAGCAGCGGGTGGTACTGATGTAAGAGTTTCACAGCCTATGAATGAAGGAATGGTTAGACAGCACGATTTACTGCTTTCTGAGGAGCTAACGACAAATAATAATCAAGGTTTACGTGAGCCTCTTTTACCAAGACGACGTGAGCAAACACAAGGCCAAAGCACTGTGAATGAAAATCAGGCAATAAATATGAACCGATGGAAAGAGGAAATGAACATGTACATTCAGCAAACGATATCAACCCAAATGGCAGCGATGATGAGTTAAATAACTTCATTGGTTAATCAACAGAGAACATCGACCCCACCACCGCCAAGATCATCACCACCTCTGCCACCAACTTCACAAATTTTCAATGTCGAGAACATTAATTATCCGAACTCTGTTGCATCGCATGTTTCATTAGAAGAGGAATTCAGACCAACAACATGGAATCGACCGTCGTATGACGTTAGAAACAGAATGCAGGTTCCTGTGAACAAATGGAGAATTTTCTTCAGTGGCGATTCTAGAGGACCAACAGTAACTCAATTTTTAAATCGTGTGGAGATTTTGGCAAAAAATAACAGAGTGACAGAACAAGAGTTGTTGAGTCAAGCGAACTTTTTCTTCAAAGAGGGGTCAGAAGCAGAAGACTGGTACTATACCTTCTGTCACAAATTCACGAATTGGACAAACTTTAAGCACCAACTTCGTTTGCGTTTCGAACAGCCAAATAAGGACAGAGTTATTGAACGTGAAATAATGGATAGAAGACAGCTACCACAAGAGACATTCAACGCGTTTGTGGAAGCTATCGAAAAATTGGCTCAACAATTAACAAAACCATTGAGTGAAGATAGAAAATTGGAAATTCTGCTTGAAAATATGAGGGATAGATATAAGCCTTTTCTCACAATATATCGAATAGATCGTATCGAGGAATTGATTACTATTTGTCATGGACTCGATAAGTCAATGTACAGGAGTTATTCGAATTTTCAAAGACCAAGAACACATCAAATAAATTGTGTAGAAGAACAGGGTTATTATTATGAGGAGGAGGCAGAAGAACAGGTAAATGCTATCAATCAGGGAACCGGGAACCGAAGAACAGCTTCTGAACAGACTCAGGGTTCACAGAACCAGGCTTATGGAGAAAATCAACACAACCAACATACCGACAATCAAGCAAATATATTATGCTGGAACTGTCGTAAATTTGGGCACTTTTGGCGCGATTGTAGCAGACAGAAAAGAATATTTTGTCATTTTTGCGGACAGATGAATTGTATAACATCGAATTGTCCGAATAACCACCGATTCCCGTCAACGAGGCCGGAAAACGGAAATTCAGGAAGCTCATAGGAGGTGACCTTTCTGTTAAAAGCAACAATCCTCCGAACATGCCAGTATTAGGGTACATTGAGCGAAATGATCAATGTTTCCACAAATTTTCGTCAATTTTCCAAATTAATACGAAACCACAAAAATGTCCCCACATTTTGGTCAACATTTTGGGTACGAATATTGAGGCACTTCTGGACTCAGGAGCAAGCGCCAGTATTATAAATTCAAAAGAATTGATTGAAAAACATAAATTTCTTGTGCACCCAATTAATTTAAAAATTAAGACAGCTGATGAAACATCATATAAATGTGAGGAAGTCGTGTTTATTCCATACACATTTGATGGACGCACGAATGTGGTTCCAACTCTTCTAGTTCCACAAGTGTCGAAAAAGTTGATTTTGGGAATAGATTTCTGGGATGCATTCAAAATAACACCAGCCATCACAGAGAACGGAATCATCAGAAGCTTGACGACTAATGAATATGAGGAAGAATTACACTTCGTTGAAGACCATTTCGGAGAAGAGGAAGATGCAATAGTATTGACCGTGGAACCAGGAAATATTCAAAACCACGAACCATTGATGGAGGATGCAACCTTGGAACTTTCGTTTGCCGAAACACCAGAAAATAAATTGCTGAAAATCACCACAGAGCACAATTTGACGGTAGAAGAAATGAATAAGTTAAACGAAATTGCAGATCTGCTAAAAGGAATTAATGGAGGGAAATTAGGGCGAACAGAGGTATTGTCTCACAAGATAGAACTAATTAACGGAGCAAAACCTAAGAAGCCAGCTCAATACCGATGTTCACCGCATATACAAAAAGAGATTGATAAGGAAATCAAAAGAATGCAAGAACTTGACGTTATTGAAGAGTCACAGGCTGAATGGTGCAACCCACTACTCCCAGTGAAGAAATCTTCAGGAGAATGGCGCATTTGCCTAGATTGTCGACGAATTAATGACGTCACTAAAAATGAAGCATACCCCTTTCCAGATATGCTTGGCATTTTAAGTCGCATCGAAAGGTCTACATATTTTACTATTATAGATCTGTCGAAAGCATACTGGCAGATTCCCTTGGAACACAAACAAGCCGAGATTTCACTTCATTTCGAGCAGGGAAACAGCTGTTTCGGTTCAAAGTTATGCCATTTGGACTTAGAGGAGCCCCGATAACACAGACGAAACTGATGAACAAAGTTCTGGGTTTCGATCTGGAACCTTACGTATATGTTATAAAAACTTTAGACGAACACTTCAGACTTCTCAGAATCGTAGCGGGGAGATTGAAGCAAGCAAATCTAACGATTAGCCTTGAGAAATCTAAGTTTTATCAGAAAAAGATTAACTATTTAGGATACACATTATCTGAGCATGGATTAGCCATTGATAGTGAGAAAATTCAACCAATTCTAGACTATCCGTACCCTAAAACACCGAAGGAGATCAGAAGGTTCATAGGAATGGTCAGTTTCTATAAACAATTCATTGAACACTTCAGTGACCTAACAGCTCCGATTACTGATCTGTTGAAAAAAGGAAAGGGAAAGGGAAAAGTAAATTGGACAAAAGAAGCGGAAGAATCTTTTTTAAAAATTAAATCTGTGCTAACTTCGCCGAATGTACTTGCTAACCCAGACTTTAGCAGCCCATTTATAATAGAATCCGATGCGTCAGACGTAGCCGTAGGAGCAGTCTTGGTCCAGATTCAGGAAGGTGTACGAAAACCGATAGCTTTTTTTTCTAAAAAGTTGTCAGCAGCACAGAAGAAATATGCTTCAACAGAAAAAGAATGTTTAGGAGTCATATTGGCCATAGAAAAATTTAGACACTATGTCGAAGGATCACGATTCACTGTTATAACTGATGCCCAAAGCTTAATTTGGCTGAAGAAAATCAGCGCAGAGAAAGGTTCAGCAAAATTGATCAGATGGGCACTCAAACTGCAACAGTACGATTTCGATCTGCTATACAGAAAAGGTTATTTGAACGTCACAGCAGATGCGCTTTCGAGGATGGTTAACAATATAGATACCCAAGATTTGGACTATGAGCATCTTAAGAAAAATATCTCCGAAAATGACGTGAAATTTAAAGATTTCAGGATTAAAAACGGTCGCGTTTATAAATATGTGTCATCGGAACTTTCAGACTCAAGATATCAGTGGAAATACGTTCCACCAAAACATGAGCGGTTACAGATATTGCAACAAGCACACAAAGTTACACACTTTGGGAAATTCAAGACCTTGAAAAAGCTTCAGGAGCAATATTATTGGCCAGCTATGGACAACGATGTACGTAAATATTGTCAAGGCTGCGAAACCTGTAAGCGAACAAAATATGGGTAATGGGTAGGCAGAAATTGGCTTCTTTGCCTTGGCAAACAATTTCAGTTGACTTCGTTGGTCCATTTCCGAGATCGAAAAATGGAAATTCGGTTCTTCTAGTAATAACAGATCTATTCTCAAAGTTTGTTATCATTCAACCGCTTCGTGAAGCTAAAACAACAGCGATGATATCATTTCTGGAAAATATGGTTTTCCTATTATTTGGAATACCAGAAATACTCATTTCAGATAACGGAGTACAGTTTAAATCAAAAGATTTTGGAATTTTTTTAAAACGCTACCATGTTACGCACTGGAGGAATGCCAATTATCATCCGGCTAATAATCCAACCGAACGAGTAAATCGAGTGATAGGAGCAGCCATACGGACATACCTCAAAGGAGACCACAAAGAGTGGGACAAAGACATTCAAAAAGTCGCGATGGCAATTAGAACATCAGTTCACGAATCAACGAATTTTACTCCATATTTTGTAAATTTTGGTCGAAATTATATTAGCTCAGGTACCGAATATAAACGACTCAGAGAAACAGAAGATGAAGTCAATTTAGAACCGACAGAAGTAAATGAAAATCTAAAATTAATCTTTGAAAAAGTAAAGGAAAATTTAAAGAAGGCGTACGCAAGATACGCTAAATATTACAATTTACGGTCAAATAAAACATTGCTTACATTTGAAATTGGAGAAACCGTTATGAAGAAGAACTTCTTCCAGTCCAATAAGGCCAAAAACTTTTCTGCGAATTTGGCAGATACTTTTTCCTTGGCAAAGGTAGTAGGAAAAATTGGATCGTCCTGTTATGATGTGGAGGATTTGCAGGGAAATTCTTTGGGCATATATCACGCGTCCGATCTGCAAAAGAAATAAATTTAGAAAAATTTTCAAGCTATGTCTCTTGCATACATGCAGAGTTACTAAGGATATTATCCATAAAAATACAAACTGTTGTTTGGTATCCACAGATTGTCTCTAACAACAATTAAAACTACGAGCAATCCTTGTGAAGGGTAGGTCTTAAAATACCTGCAATGGAAATAAAATTTTAGTTCCGAATTGTTTGGTGAAATTTAAGAACTATTCTTGTATAGGATGGTCCAACAGGAAAGTTACAGCCCTATGAATTAGCGGCCAGCTTACCTGAAACGGCCCGGAGTTCACCGAGTTGAGCAGAGAAGGGAGAGTACGCTGGAAGTCCGTGGGAGTCTGTAGGGCCAGATGATGACCAGGCTGCAATTCGTTCCGACTTCTCTTTGGTCCGATCCTAAACAAATTAAAATGAATTAATTGATTTCACAATATCACAGTTTGAAACAAAAAATTAGAATATTAGAGGTGAAGTATTAAATTAATAATACTCACTACTTACCTTTATTACAATGCAAATCTTTTTAGTTGCAGTTCAATCACTCCGAACTATTATCACCGATTACAAAAAATTCAATGGAATAAATGAATTCGCTTTTGTTTGAGATTGTAAACAAACCTTGTGTCAATATACTGTCAAAAACTTATCGTTTTGATGATAAGTCAAATACAGAGATGTGAGCCAACATTGTATTGGAAACAGTTGATTTCATTTGGAACTGGGTTACACCGATATTTGTTCAAATAATAGTTATTATTACTTCGCCTCCATGTCCTCGATATCCTTCCTCCCGTTACAAGATTGTTTTCGTGAATTATTTAACTTACGTTTGTTCGCACAGTTTTTGGGCCTAGAGCGGATGTATAACGCTAACCGCCCCAATTGACTATCCCTAATCCTGCAGCGTAATATCAATGCGACATAATAAGCTCAATCGGGTGTAATTCCTTTTTGAGAATTCCACCGATCAAAAAGAACCGCTGCTTGGCGTAAACGGTAATCTTTCAGCTGAAAGATTTATGAACACTATTCATATCAAAGCGATTCGATGGTGTTGATTTATAATCGACGAGCGGCAATTTTGATATTTTTTAATACACCAACTTTTTCGTACTGATTACTGTTTACCTCCGATAAGCCCAAAGTAGCTAACACTCCCATCGCCATCGTTTCGCAACCATATGGAGGGAGCATTAAATGGATTGTTATAAAAGCGGTATCCGGTAGCTGGTTCACGTTCGGCTGATTTACTTCAAATCTCGAATGTAGAAAAAATAGCATTGGTTCTATATCTGTGTTCTATGGTACAGCTAACACATATGAGGCAATGGGTTTTAATACAATCAAATGATACAATACCGAGCCGAATGAGTCAATCAGTTAATGCTACTTCGAAAAAGTATTCGTTGGTTTCAGTAGAAGTAGAACTTCGTGTGTAATTCAATATGTTGACGCATACATATTGAATTACACACTAAAGACTGCAAAATTCTGACAATTAGATGAATGAATGGCGAAACATACGTAAAGTTGACATCTAACAATTCCAAGGTCTAGAGCAGGAGTGGCCAAACAGTAGTCCGCGGTCTATCAATTCATATCACATGACGTTCGAGAAAGATTTCGATTCGATAAAATTCTATCGATTTACAAAATACGAAAATTTGCTCGGTGTGAAAGTTATGAAGATCGGATCGACTGTTCGATTCAATTCACATAACAGTGGTCAATATTTCCGATAGATATTTCCCTTATACTATTATATTCAACTTGGGTGTATTTTTATGGAAAATAAATGCTTCGAACCATCATCACCACAATAGATCAAACTAATGGTCGCAGTGGTTCAATGCTCCTACAGAAGATCGAACAACCATAGAAACATTTCTTTCCTCCAGAAACCTCCACATGCCAAATGTGGTATGGTTCCGTATGGTTTCGATATCTTTATGTCTGCTCAACACTGTTTATTTACATCTGACACTTAACAGTATAAGCTATCCAATGCTGCCAGATATATCTGAATCTTGTTCCGTAAGCATGAGAAATTTACTGCAAAAATCCGCCACGCACCCTGTATTTGTTTTTTGCTGTTTACACGGCTTTGGGCTAGAGAGCGCAATATTTTTTTTATATTTCTTCTTGAAAGCTGAGGTTGTTTTACATCTTCTTCTTCTTAAATGACATTAACGTTCCTAAAGGAACTTCGCCGTCTCAACGTAGTATTATTTTAACTACTGGGCCGATTCAGATGATTGACATATCAGATTAGCCTGTGATATGGTCTCGTTTAAAAAAAACATGAAACTTGCGAAAGAATCATTTTTAAGTAATTATTAATTGTATTTCTTTTTTATAGTTTACTTGGTTAAAGATAGAGGGCGCTATGTTTTTAAATATTTTTTCTGGAAAGCTGAGGTTTTTTCACATAATAAATTACGTAGGGGAAACTGTTATCCATCAGTTTTGGGTGAAATTTGGAACTATTTTTAATATGATTCGGATTGTCCGATTTTGTGCTCCCTTGGCCGAGTGGTTAGCGTCACAACTAACATGCCGGGTGTTCGGGTTCGATTCCCGTTCTGGTCGGGGGAATTTTTCGTCAAAGAAATTTCCTCCGACTTGCACTGTGATCACGCGTATTCTAGAGCTTGCCACTCAGAATGCATTGCAAGGCGTGTCATTTGGCATAGAAATCTCAACTAAGTACTAATAAAAATTATTCAAGCAATAATACTACGTTGAGACGGCGAAGTTCCTCCTGGAACGTTAGTGCCATTGAAGAAAGAAGAAGAAGGATTGTCCGATTTGGGTGTATGTACTTGCTAACCCAGACTTTAGCAGCAAAATATGTTATGGAAACAAGATCCAAATCAGTGCTGCCCGACATATGCACCGTTTTGTTGTAAAATTTGTTGTCATTCTAAAGGTAGCTTCATAATGTTTTTCTCATAGAAGTCTTGGTCCTTATTGGCAAAAAACGCTAGCAATAGATTTTTACAATCTTCTCTTGATCCCAATTTATTATCACTCTGGAAAATGCGATGCGAGAAAAAGGTGGTAATCGCTTGATGCCATGATGTCCGGACTATATGGCGGATGCATCAAAACATCCTAATCAAGCTCTCGGAATTGCGGGGCCTTGCGTTGTCCTGATGGAACACAAAGCCTCTTCTGTTGGCCAATTCTGGACGTTTCTGGTCAATCGCTAGGTTCAACCATTTGTTGACAGTAAAGATATGAATTCAGTTTATCGCACAAAAAATTTTTTAAAAAATAAGAAAAAAATGTAGGAAAAAAAATAAAATCTTCTAAACAAAAATTAAAATGATGCAGATATATGTTATACGTACGTGGGAAAAACCTTGGTCTATCCATTAATTAACTTCTCCCATACTCGAGCATACGGTTTCACAGACCGAGAATCAATTGTTTTGAGGAAGCTGAATTAAATAATTATTAAAACTGAATGAAGTTGAGAAAAAATATTTTCTGGTGTTTTTTTTCATTTAATTATATCTTTTGTTAAATAAATAAATACTAATAATTCCTAAAAATACACAAAAGCAATAATACAGAGACACGTGACACCGTGCGAGAGTACTGCAGGGTTAAAACTTTGTACAGTAGTCCTCAACCTTTTTATCAGAGGGGCCACAAAGACGTGCTAATCATGGTGTAGCGGGCCGTAGAAAATGAAGAAAGTTGGTGTCCAAGACACTACCTCTTTAGTACAAACATTTGGTAGCACTGACAAGGGCGGTGAAAGAATACTATCACTGAGTGAGGGACACGCGAAGTAACAAAACGCCAATTTGAGCATATTTCGAAATTAACTCGAAGAATTAACATCCACTGTTGAATGCTCGTTGTCTAGAGCGACACTTATACACTGAACTTACTGAATATCCAAGTAGTTTTTCAGTATATCTTAGTAAAATTACAAATTCCAAAGCACATTTAGAACGGCAACAGATAATCCGAACCGAATCGGGTGTGGTGTGGGTGGCGGCGTCGACAGCAACCGCTGCGGTACAAATTTTCACCTCCAATTTTCCATCGAAGAACACAGCTCTCACAGCTGAAAATGTTTTCTTAGCATCTGTCTTAAAATGCACTGCACTTCGATGACGATTTTAACACAATGTTCGAATTCACAAAAAAGATTTGATCGATCGGAAAAAGTTACCAATAAGTCATTCACGATTCACCTGTCATCCAGCTAGCGATGGCCAGATGGCCGGAGCAGCGAGGTTTTCCAAATGGTCTTTTTTAATGCCGAGTGTATAGTTTAGTTTTCCAAATTGGCCTTATTCAAGGCTGGAGGCGAATGCAAAATGTCATTATCATTACATCAATGAATCCGAACACGCTTCTAAATTCACAGAACCTCTTTATCAGCAATAAATCACGAAATTAAATTCGCTTTTGGTTACTTCTGATATTATATTACAATGCATCGATCTTTTTTGAACAACTTTTCAATCAAAGGTTTTGGTAGCACCAAAAAGGATCGATGGATTTACGTGGTTTCGTAGAAGCAGTTCAAGATGGATGATTCATGAATCATTCTTGTTGTCGTGAGAATAATACACGAGATTTGTGTCCTTTTATAATTGCAGCTAATTAAGCGATACACTGTTTGAAGTATGATCCTAGAGGGGAATGAACTGCAAAGTTTAAAGCCTCTCAAAAACAAAGAATGGAATGGAAGAATGGAAGTATAATAGCAAAGTTTATTTACAGGGTGATTGATTTGCGATGTTACTAATTCAAAAGACTGTATTACCTTATTTTTCATTCGTACATGTTGCTTTTGTGGAACGTTATGAAAACATTTCCATGTTTCGAATTTTATTTCAATTTTTTGTGTTCCTCCTTTGCGTAACATTACAGTTACAGTGCTCCTTACAGCTTATGCTCCTTCGCTTACTTTGTCGACACTCTGGTATCTTTTGGTAATGACTTCGGCCCAGTGGATTCAGGTCCGGAATTCAGGCGTAAAACATTTCTGTCAAATGCAGGAAAAAGTTTCTCACTCGTAGAATTTATTTTTTGTGTTTGGATGTCTCATATCATGATTTTTATTTCATTTTTTTAAAAGCTTTGCTTGCTGGATAGATAAAAATTGGATAATGTTGATATTGTTCTGCATTGATTTGCCTCGACGTTGACTGTTTCTTCCATCCAGTTAGACGTCTGCCACATAATCTCTAAAGTATTCTCTAGACAGCAAAATATGTTATGGATTGGGTAAATCTAAACATTGCTAGAGAACAGATTACTTATACATCTTAACAAACAGCGCCATCATAAGCGTGCTTATCAATCAACAGTCGCCGAGTAGATTCCGTCAATCGTTTCGTCTTCACAATGCCTTCATGGCAGACATTGAGAAAACAAGTATCAGACGAGCCATCATTTCAAAGGGATCGATTTAACTTTCCCGCAAACAAATGAATTACTAACAAAAACCGGGTATAACCCATTAGTTCCATGTCTACACCTTGACTATCGTCATCGGCGCCCCAATGATCCCAACAGTCGTTTATGACTTAATCCCACCGAAATCAGTGGGCGCCGAAGAAGTACGTATCTCCCCTCTCTAGTTCATGCTACAGAAGGCTCGGATTGAATACTCAGATAAAGTTAGCTCGATGGACAAAATGTGTTACCTTTTCTGTCACAACATAAAAAAAAGTATCGGCTTAACTGAAACTGACAAGAGAATATCCATGCGCCACACAATTCCAATGGATAGCGATCAATCAAGTATCGCCGTCGAATTTCACATTCGACTAGCTAGAACATGTGCGTTTTTCATTGGCATACCCTATCGACGGAATGGAATTGATAAGAAAGTTTCGATACTGATCAGTAGTTAACCAAACATCGTCATAGCTTATTAGCAGTAGTATTTATCATTCCGGGGAAAATAATTTTGCGACTAATCCACCCGTACTCAAAGCGATTATATATTGCACAGAAGAGATGTATCCAAATATTATTATGAAGATATTGAACAATGAACGTTTCATCGATAAATAAAAATGTTAACAACAGAGAACATTGCCAGCGTTCGTCACAAAAACACTCCTCGCTGAATTTGGCTAATACTTAAATCAATGCTTACCAAAAGTGATAACGATTAGCAACCCGTATCGCGATAATATCTGCGGCAGTGATTTCGGTTTTTATTTGTAGACATAGTCGTATCGAAAAGATACCGTTTTTCCTGCAGCTCTCTGCGGTTATAAAACGGGAAGGATAAATAAATACAACAATGACATGTCTATGAATGTTGATATCAAGTATGGAGAGAAACTAACTCCGCCGGATGCGAATCGGAGGTTAACTGACTGTGTTTGTGCAAATAATTGATACAAATTGTTTCGCCAAATAAACGAATCTACTTGACAGTGGCCTTATATGTTACTCAAACATAGACCTGTGATCTAATAGAAAAATCACAGTGTTTTGCGTTGAAGCGTGTAGAAAGCTGGAAGGAATATTTACTTCCAATTTATATTCTGAACAGATATCATTCTTGTTTTTGTTCATTTATCCCTTCTTGGGGTAGTTTTAGAGAGAAAATAAGATGAACAGAGCTAATAGCCGCAGGCTGTCTCAAACTCTGTCCAGCATTTCCATTTGTTCCGGCAAGCGGTGTGAGCTACATGTTCATGAATATTGGAAGTGAGTGCTTAAGGCACGGTATCGTTATATGAGGGAGAGATACGGTATCATTATATCACATTACGTGGCTGTTCGGGCCTAACTATTGAAACCAGAATATATATTACTTCACCCGGAAATAAATTAGAAAGTCGATTGCGGTTTGATCGACATTGCGGGAATCTTTGACAACTGGTCTTAAACCTTGACAAATATTGCGAATATTTTCGAAAGCTGTGAGCCGTTTAATAGGAGACATATTTCCACAATTCCAATGCATACTACTTAACTGTAGTACAAATAGTTATTATTTAATAATTCATCAAAGTTTGGTGTGTAAATAGCCAACAAATAATACCTCACAAAAATCTCACGCCCAGCATTATACAGTAATATGTAAATTATTGTAAATATTGTAAATAGAGTCGAGATGAGAATGGATCAAGCACCAAATTGAATTCCATGCCAATCCGATATAGTGATTGTCAGATTTTCATGAAAATTGGTAGTTTTATTCCTCGTCGTAAAATATTAGACCCGTATTTTATATGGTCTGAAAAACTCAACTTTCCCCCCTTTTTTCCTCCAAAAATGACCTTTTTCAATAATTCATAACTTTTGAACTACTGGACCGATTTAGATGATCGATATATCAAATTAAAGCCAATGAGCTATTTTTGTTTAAAAAGTATTATGGTTGTAAAAACGGATTTTCTTTTCGTAATTATTGATTGTAACTGTTTTCATAATTTACATGGTTTCGGAACTAAGGTCACCATATTTTTTATATTTTCTCTTGAAAACTGAGGTTTTTTACATAACATATCCGATGTTTTTTCGTTTTCGGGTTATTTTGCAAAGTAAACATGTTTTCAGTTTTCGTTCAATATTCCTATGCGACTGGACAACATATATGCATATGTGGTATTTCATGTGGCTTCAAATTGGTAGATCGATCATCTGAATCGACCCGGTAGTTAAAAAGTCATGAAATAAAAAAAAAATTCAAAAAAAAGGAAAAATGATTGTTTGGACCATCGGTTAATTTTGAAAAATCAAAACTCAATAACACAAAATAACGCATATCTGAATTTTAGATACGTTATCTAAAAAAATCTTAGCTTTCAAGAAAAAATATAAAAAAAATATAGCGCCTCTGGTCCCAAGACAATGTAAACCAAAATCCTAAATTTCTGCAAGTATAATATAGCTAATTGGCTTTAATTTGATATGTCGATCATCTGAATCGGTGCAGTAGTTCAAAAGTTATAAGTTTAAAAAAAATTTTTTTGGTAAAAATGAGAAAAAAATTATCTTTCGGACCACCCTAAAATGGAAATGGTCACATATTTAATTTGATATGTAGATCATCCGGATCGGTACAGTAGTTCAGAAGCTATGAATTTAAAAAAAAGTGATTGTTGGAACAAAATGGATGAAAATTGATTTTTTGGGCAACACTAAAATGGAAATGATCACCCTGATGATAAAAAATACGGGTCTAATGTTTTGCGATAAAGAACAAAATTACCACTTTTAACGAAAATCTGAGAACCACTATATCGGTTTGACATGGAATGGCTATACATAAACATTTCCATCGCACTTCTAGGTGGATTATAGGCGAATGAACTGGAAAGTTTAAAACCTCTTTAAAACAAAGAACGGAACGGATTCTAGGTGGATTGACACTATTTTCATAACTCAAATAATCATTCAAGACACTTACATGTTGTTAAATTATCTTGAAATTATTGAGAAATTGATTTCTAAACATAATTCTTAATAGAAAGTAATATTCACTACTTACTACCTTAGAGGGGGTGAGAATAGGTCAACTTTCATTCAATCGTAGTTCAGTGAAAAATTAATACTATTCAACAATTTCTTGAACACTTACGAGTGTTCATCATTAGAGAACATTTCTACGTAATCAAATTTGTGTTCCATTCTATTCACGATAGTTATTCAACAAAAAGTTCGGAAACTACCATTTTTGACCCATTTTAACCCCCATCGACGGTACTAATATACGCTTGTTCGTAGAAAAAGAGCTGTTAAATGAATATAAAAAAGATGTATTCTCGTGGACATAAAAAATTAAATGATATCGGATCCCCTTAATTCTTCCTAATAAAACTCATCTTTTTGCACGCATGATTCTCACCAGATTGTAAATTTCGCCTGCGAATCACGGATCTCTATAGTAGCATGTCCTGAAACTATTGAGATCCAAATCCCCTAAGAAGGATGGTTGTAATAGCTGTTATCCAAGAAAGTAATGGATAAACCCTTAAGCCAGTTATGCTCTTTGTGTGGTTGTACAACTTCCGAGAACGGCTTTTTGCGACCGTATTCTATTTCTCGTCACGGTTTGGGGACTTCCATAAACGTACTTAATCTAGCTCGAGTTTTGGTATTCTGCATGAAAGTCTTGGCCACATGCAACTTTTCAGTCACATCTCGAACTGAGGCGTTCGGTTTCCGTTTATAGACCCCATCCACGTGTTTGTGATCGTTCTCGTTGACCTGACGACTTTTTTACGGATATTCGCTTCCGATCGACAGTCAGACGTTCTTCGAACCGTTTATGATACCAGACATCGTGGAATTCGCGATTCCCCACTTTTTCCGATGGGACAGATCCTTATCCTCAGAGCAAATTCTTTCCCCAAACGCACTCTTCCTTCGTCGCCGTCGAATAACGATTAGAATGGATATTATTTTCGAAATCTCGTTTCGCCGAATAGTTGAGTGCTCGCGTTTTCAGAATCACATTGAATCCTGATTCTTCTAACCCATTCTCCCTCACAATGATTCTTTCCATGATAATCGCAAGGGAACCACGCTATGGAGGGGACCCTTCTGGTCGAGAGTATCATAGAACAATTCCATGCCAAATCAGCCGGAAACTTGGTGCTTATGATGGAAACGACTGATTTTTTAAAAAGGCATGTTCGAAAACATTGGTCTTTATTTAAAAAGATAGTATTTCTAAATCCAGATGTCTGATTAAAATATGATGCTTGACGAAGCTGTCGGAAAATTAATGAACATTAATTTTATATTAAAAACTTTTACAGGGTGCTCAATAAGTTCGAATACACTTTAAAAATGTGTTAAACAAATGAAAATACAAGACATTCTTTTCTGCGACAATTTTTATTCATGCTATATGCTTATTCAAGCACTTTATGTTCGCTCTGCTTGGCCATCATGTACTTATGTATGGTCGTACAGGAGATGAAGGTCCGGAGAGCTGGAAGGGCACAAAGTCTTATCGAGAAAATCAGTCAAATTCTCCCGACACAACGCTTGGACGATATTCACCGTGTGGGCCGGTGCGCTGTTCTGTTGAAAAACGTAATGACCCTTCCCGTAGAGATCCCGAAGTGGCGGGCCACTACCTTCTCCAGAGCCTCGGTCTTATAGTATATGGCGTTGATTTTCACGTTTTTCTCGATAAACACCAGTGGGAGCTTCCAACGCCTCGATACGGCTCCCCAAACCATCACCGACGCGACGCTCTGGAACCGCAGGATGTTTATGTGGGACGGGGCATGCTAGCGGTGAATAATCGAGCTCCGAGGGATATACTTTCTTGCCTCGGAACTCGGTAACACGTCTTACCTCTGCTGCGGCTGGAACGAGAAAGAGGCCAATTTCCTGTGTGATGTGCTCACATCAGCTGACAGGTCGAGCTCCAGGTTCGCTCGTTGGGTTGCTGTGATCGGGATAGGTACGAATTGTGCTATAGCTATTGTCAATGTGCATTCTGGGCTCCACATATCCTCCCACCTTCCTAAAATAAATCTCGGGAATAGATGGAAGAGAGCTTGTCTATCTCCAGTCTTTCTAATTTCCGATATGTCATGTCACCCTCCAATGACAGTATTTTATTTTAAATCATTTTCTTCACGCATAACATTAACGTAATATTTCTGAATTAGCTGGTTCCAAAATACCATTTCGCTATTCCATCACGGTATACTTACGAGGGTCGAATCGCGATTATGCTTTCACCTGAACCTCACGTACAAGAATCACCGTATCTCTAGGGCGAGCACGATACAAACGAGCTTTCTGGCCCGTCATTTAGATTCCTTGTAGCTTCTATCGCATCGATATGAACAATTCTGGGTGAACTATACCGGTTCTTTGATTTTGCTAAGGGACATAGTGATTTTGAAACGATCCACAAACCAATGCCAAAGTACCCACAAAGATCTCTGAGTCCTTATTTCTGTTTTCGTTCTTTTTCGATTTTTTTGTCTTGAGTTATTGTTTCAGTGTTTATTATCCTAATATCCTTCGGGATTATTGCACTATTATTGTGCAACGTTCTGTTTCCTTTTCTTTTGGTTTGGTGTCTTATCTGATTCCTCTTCGATATTGTTTGTTTTTGTTGTTTGTTGTTTGTCAGTCAATCAAAATATTTCTACTTTCCACATTCTCAAATATTCTTCATTCTTCTCTGCTGTCTTCGTCCATATTTTGTATCAACGAATCGATGCCAATGTTCCCACATCTTTTTTTTCACATCTTATTGGAAGGAATATTATTACGAAACGGTTGAAAGTTCTCCCAGCGGATATTTCCCGTGCTAGATGATGGTCCTGGAATATTATATATATTATATATATATATTTATTATATATTTATTATATATATATTATATATATATATTTATTATATATTTATTATATATATATTATATATATATATTTATTATATAATTACATTACCGATGCTAAAGCTATGGACAACTTCGATGGGTCCTTTATTTTGGATCCATTTAATGGGTGGTTTCAATTCAAAGCTTCCCTGACCCGGTTTAAGGTGGTTTACATTTGGTCCATCCGCTTGTATTATTCGCGATAATCATTTCGCATCACCGATATCTTTATACCCTTATATGTGCATAATCCTTCGTTGTCACCATTTTCAGAGCAGGTTTCATCTTTTCCATCACGCTCGATACCGCAACTGTCATTCTCACTGCATCCCAAATCGCACCACCCGTTTTCTGTTCCTTCGTAGTACAATCCGATCGCTAAAATCTCATCGATTTTTTGACGTAGGACTACGTCTTTCATTTCTATACCAGGGTGTAAAATCAAAGTTTCGAAAACGAAAGCGTTACGCCGGAGACCGAGATTTTGAGCGTTAATAGCTCCTAAACAACTGAACGAAATGGTTTATAAACACTTCATTCGAAAAATAAAATGTCTACGCGTTATATACTTGTTACTTTTTGATCCAAAAACTTGTTTCAATAGCCTTAAAATTGTTCTCAAAACAGGCTATTGAAATCACCAATCGGTATATAAGCGAGCGCCGCTCTGAAATCTACTCAGTTCTAATTGAACAGCGATTGGAGCATGTTGTCGCTGTTGTGGTGAAGCTCTTCGTGTTTATCATGAAAGCGCGGATGAACGGTGTCCCCAAGAGCCTGTTTGTGCACCTTAGGCCAGAAGGGAATCCATCAGGAGGAGAGTGATGCCACAAACGGTTTCCCGGGAAGACATCGCTACACACACACATACACGCGCGGAATTCTTTCCGTTTGGATGCAATTCAGCATCGAGAAAGTTCCGGAAAGATCTAATCATATCTGGAAAATAATCTGCCAGTTCCTCTGGGAATTTAAAAATACATTCATGTGAAAGAGTTTATTTTAATGTTTTCTAACCATATAACACAGCGACCAAATACATTTGATTTTGTAATTTTTCAACCAAGTGGAATTAGTAGGAAAGCTTCTGAAGATTATTCTTCCCCATCAGTAGGATATTTCCGTATCTAATATTGTATGCGTACGCAATCGATTATTGCTCAGTCGCCGAAAGTTTCGAGCTCAGAGAGTTCATTCCCCTCTAGTTTGCCTTCCAAATTGCCATCGTAAACCACACCTTCTCTCGATTCAATCACACACACAAAACATACTTAAGCGATATTCTGGTGGTGAGACGCATTCATTTTTCGTGAGGACATCGACAAGACAACATCGTTGCCTAACGTGCTGGACGAGGTGGACGGCGAAGGATCGACATATACACGCGCGGAATTCTTTCCGTTTGGATGCCATTCAGCATCGACAAACTTCCGGAAAGATCTAATCATTGCTGGAAAATAATCTGCCAGTTCCTCTGGGAATTTAAAAATACATTCATGTGAAAGAGTTTATTTGAAAGTTTTCTATCCATGTAACACTGTGACCAAATATGTTTCAAGCAAGTGCTATTAACAGATGGTTATCGAATTAGCATTAACCACTGGTGGGCTTCCAGTATCGAGGAAAATGTGGAAATATCTAATCGTTGATGGAAAATAATCTGCCAGTTCCCCTTGGAATTGAAAATTACATTCAAGCGAAAGAGTTTATTTTAATGTTTTCTATCCATAAAATATCCATATAACACCTTTGATTTTGTGATTTGTCAATCGAGTGCAGTTAGCAGGAAAGCTTTTGAAGACTATTCTTCAGAACAAGGTTTTTCGTATCCTATATTGGATGCATAAAACCTTGTGCCTCCAACGTAACGCTCTCGTTTTCAAAGTACCCCAAATATTCATTTATTCATTCATTCAGAATGGATTTAGATTCAACTTCGAACAAATGATCTCTAAATCAACGATAGTCCTACGTCACCCTTGCGATTATACCATAGATATAACCCACTTCCTGTTTTTAGAATCACTTTGAAATTCTGGGTCGAGAACCTATTTTTCACGGAAGATATTTTAATCTAGTGTCTTTATCATTTCCATTTATTGCATTACATTTACAAATAAATTCCAATTAAACTTTGTGCGGTCTTCTCGATTCACTTCCAATTAAACCTAACGCTGTCATCTCGATCCGCTTTTAATTCAACCTAGCGCGGTGGTCTCGATCCACTTCCAATTAAACCTCACGTGGTCGTTTCGATCCGTTTTCTATTAAACCTATTCTATTATATTCTATTGAATCTGGCGCGGACATCTCGATCTGCTTTCAAATGAACCTAGCGCGGTCGTCTTGATCGGCTCAATCAATTGAACTTAGCGCGCTCATCAGGACCCGTTTCCTTTCTTATCCATCGCTTCCATCTACCGTGTGACATGTGGGTGTCACACAATCTATAAATCCAACAAGCAAATTTAAAAAAAAACATCACTTGCGTAGATTTTTTGTATCGTACACGAAAATTACTCACACATATCAAATGGCGTGCAGTGTTGTGTTCAGATATTCTGAAAAACGTGTGAATTTTGTTAATATAAACCTGTTTTTTCATTCATAAAATTGAACTCGTAGACAAAGTGAACCAAAATTTGGTTGAAAATTCCTCACAAATTTCACGCTATTTACTAATACTAACGCGAGGACCTTCATAGCATACCTGTTAACTGTCTAAGTTCGTTGGGCTCTAACGACAGCCATGTATATTCATTTCCACAAGTTTTATTTTTCGGAACTTGTTTAGACACTCATTTCACTATCTCACCACGCTTGATAAACACCATCACGCGCCGTGCAACAGAAAATTTCAGCTTCTGGTAGGATCGCCAATGTGAATAACTGAGCTCCGTGAGGTATACTATCATGCCCCGGAACTTGGTAACACGTCTTACCTCTGCTGCAGCTGGAACGAGAAAGAGGCTGATTTCCTGTGTGATGTGTTAACATCAACTGTCAGGCCTAGCTCAAGGTTCGTTTGTCGGGTTGCTGTGATTTGGGGATGTACGAATTGTTGGATGACCGAATATGGTGAGACAGTTATAGCTAGAAATGTTGTCAATATGCTTTCTGGAATCCACACACTGGCCCACGTCGGCGCTCAAGGCCGATAATTTTGGACACTGTGCGACAGTGGCAAGACAAAGAGTTTCTCATCAGAAAACACGAATCGTGCGCGATAAAACAGACAACAAATGACAGCTAGTCGACACCGTGCGCGTCGGTTGAGCCTATATATGAGGCTAAAGCTGGCACCAATACCAACACATAGAATGCACATGGTGCGCACCTACACAACGATGAAAAGTTGTATTCGAACTTATTATACACTCTGTACGTCAAAGCTAACTTTTCACAAATGCTACTACCGAATCTGTAAATCGGGAAATTTATCCTGAAAAGTTCCTCCTTTTTTGCATGATCATTGTCCAGCACTCTAACCAATCGAATAATACTGTAAAATAAGAAATAACTTAGTGCTCCCGTGGCCGAGTGGTCAGCGTCCCACATTATCATGCCGGGGGTTCGGGGATTCCCGTTCGAGCCGGGCGATTTTTCGTCAAAGAAATTTCTTCCGACTTGCACTGTGCTTACGCGTATTCTAGAGCTTTCTTCTCCAGAATACATTCATGGCGTGTTGTCAGGCATAGAAATCTCAATTTAGTATTATTAATAAAAATGACGCAATTAATACTAAGTTTGGAAGGCAAAAGTTCCACTGGGAACGTTAGTGCCGTCCAAGAAGAAAAAGAAGAAGAAGAAGAAATAACTAATCATGTCTTCATTTTCCTGGAGAAATAATGGATTTCTTTAATAAATCAAGCCTTACTATTCTTGCATTTATATTTATTTATATCATTGTGATTTCTTTTGTATCACAAACTATTACCTGAATTTCTCTTGCTCGGTTCAGTTCACAAGATTATTTATGGGGATGGTTTAGTGTGGGACCATAATTCGTAGACAACCTTAATATCATAGCGTTATTTTCATTTAATAAAATTCTAACATTTCATTGTAATCAATTATTGATTATTCCTTGTTTGTTATTGAACTAATCCTTGGTATACCTTTTCAGCCTCTCCGCGTCTTTTCCCGTTCTACCCACCGCACTATAGCTACCTGTTGCCACCGTGTGGATCCAAACGCAAGGGAGGTCAGGTGCGCTTTACGCCACAGCAGACGCAAAGCCTCGAGCGGAGATTCTTGAATCACAAATACCTTTCACCCGAAGATAGACGACATTTGGCGGTACAATTGAAACTGAGCGATCGACAGGTGAGTTTCAACAATTTGACATTTTGAGCAATAATCCTAATACGTACATTTTCATAGGTTAAAACATGGTTCCAAAATCGTCGGGCAAAGTGGAGACGTGCGAACAATGTAGGTCGAACGTCAGTTTCGCCAGACAACAGAGAAACAGCCCACAGCAAAACTGCAGATCCCGCGGTAGTCACATCATCTGGTGGTACACGCCATTATCCTAAAATCACTCAAGATAAGCACATTGATTACGAATACAAAAGCTCGGGTGACTACACAGACCATGACAGTTCGAGTGAAGGCGAAGATAGTAATAGTAATATATAGGACAGCATAACAATTACCACAGAATTATCTAGATTTACGACATTAAAATATAAATAAATATAATTTTAATCGAAAAAAAGAGACCATTTATGCTTCAAAATACTTGAAATGAATGGCAAGCTCTAGGCTCCGCAAAGTCTAACCAATTCGCGAATCGAACTTTGGCCAGTAGTAATCAGTTGATAAGAGGGGCACACACATTGCAATTCATACCGCAGAAGTATTCACCTACCCGTTCATCTGTACCATCTACAAATATTACGAAGCGATTAATCATTGCTGATAGCTATTTTTCAGAACATCGTTTATTCATTATTTTGTCAATGCGATAACGTGGAATTTACCCTATTAAATAGTCATTCATTTTAGATTTGATATGTTTTGAAACCGTGCGATATCGAGTGAGCTACATGACACCCGTTCTTAATTGATCATCCAATATTGATTCAATACTGTTTTTCAGGTGACCGCATATCTCACGGCTTATTTAGGGTGTATCGCTTACTCTGATTGTGTCAAATTTGGAAGCTCGATCATCTAGATTACATATCGAGCGCGAGGTTTAACATTTACAGAAAGAAAAACACATTACACGGTGCACATTTCACAGAGGATTTATTTTGTACTTGATCCGATTTACTAGGATTTCGTCATGAATTGATTAATGTGATAAAATAACGTTACTAGACAGATGTGACCTGTTCATTGTGTCGTCTAAAGGTAGACTTCAGCGTCATATCCGTTCATGGACCATGGACATACCACGAAGGAATGCTTTTTTCAATGTTTTTCTGGATCAATTAACATTTTCAGTTATAGAGCAATTTCAAATGAAATCGACAAATGACAAAACATGAGTATTTTTGATTCGAATGGAAGTTTGTATTCCGTTTGGGTTGGAGGAAATGTGAGTTTTCCACAGCATTTGGGAATTTTTTGACTGTAGTGTAACTTATCGGCGTATCGATTTTAGTAAGAGAAATTTTTGATAAGTTATATCTCAAAAACTATGAGTCATACCGAAATAGAGTCTTAGAAAGAGTTATAGAGTATTGTCCAAACGTGAAAAAAATATACACCGAGAAAAAAAATAGTGCTCTTTTTTATTTACAAAAAAAATTGAATTTGTGATATATATAAAATCCACATTTTTTAATTTTTGTTTTAATTTTTTCATATAAAATAGAAATCATGTAGAAAATTTAAAAAATGAGCCCAAGATGGTAAAACTATTTTTGACGAACTTTGTGGAACATCGAATTTTTATGAATTTTCGAAACTTGGAATTTTTGTATGTTAACAATCATTTTTAGGCATTTCATTTTTATGAATCCTTATGTGATTTAAAACAAAAAAGCTCTTCATTAATCTCCTTCTGAATGCAGTCATTATCGAGATTTATAAAAAAAATATTTCTAATTTATTGTCTTCTTCATAGTAATTAGGCTCTTTTAGTATGTGTGTCGTGTCATACTGCCATTTTCAAGAAATTTTATGAATTTGCCTATAATTTTTAACAACTTTTTTCAAATACATCATTGTGGTAAAAATATATGTTTGAAAGTTACGTTGAAAAACATTTGAAGGCATGTGGATTTATACAAAACGTAGCGATAATGTTCTTCAACGTAACTTTTAAACATATAGTTTTACCATAATGATGTATTTGAAAGGTTGTTGAAAATTATAAGCACATTCATTAAATTTAATGAACATGGCGGTATAACACGCCAAACATATTAAAAGAGCCTATTTACTATAAAAAAGACAATAAATTAGAAATATTTTTTTAAAAATCTCGAAAATGACTGCATTTAGAAGAAGATTGATTTGATTTTTTGTTATAAATCACATCAGGATTCATAATTTGAGGCTAAAAATGCTTGTTAACATACAAAAATTCGAAGTTTCGAAAATTAATAAAAAATCGATGTTCCTCAAAGTTCGTCAAAAATAGTTTTACCATCTTGGATTGATTTTTGAAATTTTCTACATAACTTCTATTTTATATGGAAAAAATTGAAAGGAATTAAAAATATGTATTTTAGATATTGCAAATTAAAGTTTTTCTTTGTGAATAAAAAGAAGAGTATAAATTTTTTTCTCAATGTATATTTTTTCACGTTTTAACATCAATACTCTATAAATCTTTCTAAGACATTATTTCAATACAACCCAAAGTTTTTGAAATATATATTATCAAAGCTTTCTCTTACTAAAATCGATACGACCTTTTCAAAAGTTACACAAGAAATTCCCAAATGCTGTGGAAAACTCATATTTCTTCCAACTCAAACGGAATACAAACTTTCGTTCGAATCAAAAATCCAAATTTTGAAATCGGCACTTTTAGTTCGATTTCATTTGGAATTGCACTATAATAAAGTTTTCTCCCACACAAACGAAAATTATTTTTCATTGAAACTGGTAGATTAACCTTCATATGGAATGAATTTTATTGTCGATTTTTTTTTCTATAGTATTTTTTTTTTATTTTCACAATTTTAACAATTTCTTGACTAACTATAAAATTTCATCACTAAGCAGTCAATTAAAGGTAGTAATAAAGCCATGATAGAGATTTTGATGCTGTGCATACACATTCATACATTTATTTTTGGGTTTTAAATTGTTCATCTGTTTTGTAGCCAGCATACAGAAGTCAGCAATCGTTCCGCCAACCCGCCAAGTATATTCGTCAGATGCATGCCCTTTTTTTGAGAATTAATTCCATTCAAACGATTCATCAACTATCATAAGTAGGTGATACTTTTGTTTGCAGAGTAATCGAGGATCTGACAAGTGAGTAGCCAAGCTCGGCATGATAAGATCCACAAGCAGACCATGCGGAAGGCTCGCAGCTCTGCTGAAGCATGTGTGAAGCGATCTATCATTCATTTGCCGAAAAAGCGAAAGTGATATACCCCAGGAAGCGGTTCCTTTCGCTCACTTTACTAGAAATCGTCATCAATCGCTAGATAGAAAAGCTTTCGAAACCTCTAGACGTTATCAATCGTTGTGATATACCTTCAATATATGCATGAATCTTCGATTTTAAACTGTCTCGACTGTCAGCACATCATACAAATGTTGTCGGTAAATTTAGATTACATCATTGAATGATGCGCTTCATCTTCACCGACCATTACGCTACATATTCTAGTGATTCTGTATATGCCATTTGAATTTTTAAAAAGAATTCAATACGATTCATACGATTCATAAATTTAAAAAAATCAAAATCAGAGTTGTAATTGTGATACGAAAAATGAAACCAATACTTCTAGGAAGCTTTTGAAACATCGTATGAAGTATGTTTGACCAAAATTCATCAATGAGCTTGTAGACCTTCTCCTTGGTTCGTTGGCTGGGAGAAAACAGGAATACACAATCCAGGAATTGCACAACGACTTTTTCCTTTTAGTTCCACTTTCTTTCATCTAATACTGTAAACAGTATAGTATCACTAGTACCACAGTTCTTATAGAACTTCCCTTTTGTACATTTTGTACGTAATTTATTTAGTAATAGAAATGATATAAAATTTTAATCGTCTATGTTTGTTCAAGTTCGGTTTGATACTAGCTTGGCCGGCAATTTTATTGGTGTATATTAGTAGCAATGGTTCATTTCAGTCTGTTCCTGCATGCCTTTCTAAGTGTTTCCTTTTCGTTTGTGTTATCTATGTTACGACTATTATTTGTGGTAGTGTAGTGACAAGAGATACTCAATTTTGTGTACCGTTGTATGTAGAACAGTTATAATTTTTACTTATTTAATTCTAGATTTAAGTATTAATTCAATGCATGTAAGTGTTGCATATAACACGCATGGAAGTGTTGTGTTGTGCATATTCTTGTGTTTAATTTATACTAAACGGCTACATTACCGGCCCCCTTGAACTAGCTTCAATAATTACATTTCATTTGCACTGTTCATCAGTTGCTTATTTCTACAAATTCAAATAGTTGGCAGTTCCGTAGACGTCTTTGTTCGTTGATACTCATCGAAAGGCAGTGGACAGATGCGATTGACTGCACGTTTGTATACTCCGGTCGCCGTTTTCACCGTCACCACTCTAACGACTCCGTCCAAACCTGGATGTAATCCAATGATCCTCGCTAGAGGCCAACAAAGCGGTGGCAGGTTGTCCTCTCGTAGCACGGCAATACTTCCGATTTGGATGGTGTTCATTGGCAGGTTCTTCGTTGCCACTTGCAGCTGCGTGAGGTATTGCTTGCTCCATCGTTGCCAATAACGCTGGAATATTTGCTGAGTTTGCTGGTAGTGGTCAAGTCGGTTTGTGGGTTTTGAAATGAAATTGGGGTCGGGCAAAGCTTTCATGGCTGAGCCAATCAGGAAATGCGCGGGGGTTAGCGCTTCAAATTCCGTGGGGTCATCTGATAGGGGCGACAAAGGCCGTGAGTTTAAAGTAGCGGTTATCTGAACTAGCAGGGTGGTAAAGTGATCGTAACTGAGCTGTTGAAGACCGATCTCTTTCTTCAACGCAGTTTTCACGGAGCGAACGGCAGCTTCCCATAACCCTCCGAAGTTGGGAGCGCGAGGTGGGATAAACTTCCACTCAATTCCTTTCTGAGAAAGTTCGTTGCAGATGGCATTACAGCTAGTCTGGTTATTCAGCATTTCGTGTAGCTCTTTAAGTTCATTACGGGCTCCAGAGAAATTCTTGGCGTTGTCAGAATGTATCTCGACTGGCATTCCAAGGTAGCCGATGAATCGGCGCAAGATCGAAATGAAACTTTTGGTAGACAAGTTACTAGCAATCTCAAGGTGCATTGCCTTGGTTGTGAAGCAGACGAACACCGCAATATATACTTTTGTTGGAACTGCGTTTCGACGTGCTGGCTTCAAATAAAACGATCCACAGTAATCAACGCCAGTTATCAAGAAAGGTCGTCCTGGGCGTACGCGACCAGCAGGTAGCTGTCCCAAGGGTTGGTGGATAGGCGTTGGATTAGTTCGGAAACAGCGAATGCATTTTCGAAGGACGACGTTGACGACACGCTTACCATGTACGGGCCAAAACTCTTGACGTATTTCGGATAATGTTAGCTGTGGACCGCTATGAAAGTTTTGGTAATGGAAGAACTGTATAACCATATCCGTGAAAGGATGATGATCCGGTAAAACAGCGGGATGCTTGGCCGTATAACTTTCATTAGAGAAACGAAGACGTCCACCAACTCTGAGGATTCCGTAATTGTCGAGAAATGGAAATAATCTCTTGAGGTTTGATTTTCGGTCAACTCGTTGTTGTAGTTGCAAAGATTTGATCTCGTCTGGAAGTCGTTCGGCTTGTGCGATGCGGGTTAGCGCCATCTTCGCTAATCGTAGTTCATCAGGAAACAGAATAATTGAATCCTTTCTATCGTTCGGGTTTCGACAATGATGAGCAAAACGAAGACAATAAGCAACAATTCGTAGTAGAGAAGGTAATGAAGACCGTAATTGAACAGCTCATCAGGTGGTTCTTCCACTGTGACCTTGTGAACAACCTTACGAAGTTCCAACTGTTCATCAGGAATGTTGTGGTCTTCGGCTGAGTTAGGCCACACGTCTGTGTTATTTCACAACCATGGGGGTTGCGAATTCTTCCACAACTGGCTATGCAGAAAATCGTCGATAGTCATTCCACGCGATACCAAGTCAGCCGGGTTTTCTTTTCCTGCTACATGTGCCAAGAATAGGAGTAGGTGTAGGTTTGAATCATTGATACTATGTTAGCCACAAACGTTTGTAATGAGTTTGGTGGAGTTCTCAGCCAATGTAGCACAATTGTACTGTCGGACCAGAATACCGTGCGTACGTTTTCCAATGAGAGAGCCTTAGTTACCTTCGAATGCAACAGAGCTGCCTCTTTGGCGGCGCAAAGTTCAAGACGAGGTAACGTCAGTCGTTTCAGCGGAGCGACACGTGATTTGGACGATAACAATTCAATTCTAACGTTCCCGGCTTCATCTGTCGTCCGTACGTATAAACACGTACCGTAGGCTAGGGTAGAAGCATCAGCAAAACTATGAAACTGAATATCAACCCATTTGGATACGAATGCGAAACGATTAATCCTTAGTTCCGAAATTTTGTCCAATTGTGAGTGGAATGTCTTCCACTTTCTTTCAATGTCGACAGGAACAGGCAAGTCCCATCCTGAGTTGAGCAGAGCGAGCTCTTGCATCAGCATTTTTGCCACAATAATCACCGGTGAGATAAGTCCCAACGGGTCAAAAAGCTTGGCTATAGACGATAGAATGTTCCTTCTCGTCCATGCCTGCTCGCTTGCTGTGATGCAATAGTAGAACCGTAATTGGTCCGTCCCAGGTTCCCAGGTGATTCCCAGAGCTTTCACCTTTTCCTTGGGACTTATATCGAATGAAACTGATAAATTATTCCCAAGATGTTCGACCGAGATGCCAGCTAGAACTTCTGGCTTATTGGAACATTTGCGTAAGGTGAATCCGCCATTTTTCATCAGTGTATCAAGGTCCTTTTGAAGCTGAATGGCTTCATCTACGCTGGATGCTCCACCAATATAATCATCCACGTAAAAATCTCTTATTATAGCTTTAGCAGCTTCTGGGTATTTTGCTCCTTCATCCGCCGCAAGTTGATGAAGAGCGCGAATCGCTAAAAATGACGAGGGCGTCAACCCATAAGTTACCGTTGTCAACTCATAAACTCGTATAGGTTCATCCGGTGAGAACCGGAAGAAGATGCGCTGTAATCCGGTGTCATCATTGTGTACACGCACTTGCCGGTACATTTTTTCCGTGTCACCAACAAGTGCTACTTCATATTTACGAAACCGAAGGAGCAGGCTGAGGAGCACATCCTGAATTATAGGACCCTTTAAAAGGGCGTCGTTCAGGGAATAACCATTATCCGTGCTGGCCGAACCATCAAATACGACGCGCACCTTTGTCGTAGTGCTGGAATCTTTAAATACCGCATGGTGCGGTAGGTAATATACCCTTTTGGCACTCGTTGCCGCTGTCTGCTCATGGATCTCCTCTCCAGTTATCTCTCTCATGTGTCCGAGATCCAAATAATCTTGCATAAATGCATTGTACTGCAAACGCATTTCCGGATTCCGTTCCAATTGCTTTTCTAACCTGTTGAATCGTGATAGTGCCATAGTGCGAGAGTTACCCAAAAGTTGATCAAAATTGACCTGCTTCGGTAAACGTACGACGTACCGACCGTCCCTTGTGCGACTGAATGTTTTTGAAAAATGATCTTCGCTGTCTTGCTCCTCTTTTGACCAAGCCACTCGATCTTCAATGCTCTCGATTTCCCAAAACTTCTGTAGCTGGATCTCCAAATTATCCGATGCTGTCGCTAAACAGCAATTAACCATCTTACTCTGCGCTTCTGAAACCTTTCCCGTTACAATCCAACCGAATACGGAGTTTATAAGCATCGGCAAACCTGGCCCTAATGTAATCTGTTTCATCCCACCCTCGAAAAGGAACCGATAGAAGTGCTTCGCTCCAATCAAAATATCGATCCGATTACTGACATTGAAGTTCGGATCAGCCAATAGAATTCCATTTGGAATCCTCCAATGTGCCACCGGTATGTGTGCCGATGGCAGTTCTGACGTAACCTTCTAAAGAACCAGAAATTACATGCCCATTGAGAAATCCTGTACCCTAGAACTGATAGTTGTGGTCACCAAGAATCTTGCTCGTGTTTCGGAATGACCAATTCCGCTAATTGGTACGTTTATCGTGCGTTGCTTCAGACCGAGTGTCTGACAGAGTCTTTCACTCAAAATGTTTGCTTGCGAGCCGCTGTCAAGCAATGCTCGGGCCAAATATTTCCCTCCGTGTTGATCCCGTATGACCAGAACAACGGTCGACAAAAATACGCTAGAGATATTACCACCTTTGGTCCCTACGTTGTATGCTCCAACCGTACCTTGATCGTCAATTCCCTCTTCCGCATTCTCAGACTCATCCTCGTTGGTCGCTAAATTTGTTGCTATCGTATTGTCGTTTCGTTTATTCTCCGATTTGCCAAGCAGTTTAACATTGTTACCGATACTACCACTGCTCGTAGGAAATCCTGGATGGATCAGTGAATTGTGTTTCTTTCCACAGTCTCGACAACTGAATTTTGAACTGCAATCACCCACCCAGACTTTAAGCAGTTGCTACACAACCGTTTGCCGTTCACGAACTGCAATTTTTCTTTCAGTGTCATTCTACTGAACTTGCCACATCGACCCAAGTACTGCGAGTCCCCACAACAACAGCAGACTGAACCATTCTTCTCATTGTCGGTAGCGGAATGAGCTACTACTCTCTGACGTCTAACTTCCACCCTCTGCAGTGAATGACCTTTCAATTCGACGTTCGATGAAACCGCTTCCAATACCCTTGTTCGCTTCTCTAGGAAATTCACCAGAATCGTGAATGACGGATCCTTTGTTGAAGCCGCGTGATCCTCCCATAACTGGAGCGTCTTCTTGTCCAATTTGGAACACATCCAGTGCCCTATCATTGCACCCCAATGTTCCGTCTTCTCTCCTAGTTGTTTCAGGATCTTTAGCCGCTGTTCGAATTCATCGACCAATGTATGAATTGCCGATGACGACCCCCTCTCTACCTTTGGGTACTCCATTAGCGCTTGAAGATGCCTTTTCTTCAGCAGATACTCATTAGAGTACCGCTTTGTAATCGTATCCCATGCGATGGGATAGTTATCGTTGGTAAGTGCGAGTGACTCGATGAGTTTAGCTGCTTCCCCCTTCAACGCTGACTTGAGATAATGGAACTTTTGAACGTCACTGAGCTCCCCTGACTCATGGATCAGCGACACGTATGTCGATTTGAACGACAACTACCCTTTGTAGTCGCCGTTGAATTCCGGCAATGATATCTGCGGCAGTCGTACTCCAGTATGTGCTCCTACAGTGTGACCATTCCTCCCGATAGTACTGTTTAAATCTGGAACCTCTGTTTCCCTCGGTAATTTTTCCTACAAGGCAGCCCGTAGCCCGTAGTACAGCTTCTCGAATTCGAAATAAGCTTTATTGCAATCCTCCTCATAAGCACCCCTTTCATCCAGCTCAGCGATATCCTCTTGCACCTCCTCGAATTCTTCGAATTTTGCCTCGATTTTGTCCAACCTCGATTGGACTTCCCCCGTATGCGTATTTGGATCAAAATCCTCTAGAAATTGAGCATGTCGCTTTAAAGAAGCGATAATCCGCTCCCGCTTTTTGACCCTTTCTTTTATTTTTTTCTCAGTCATTACCACAACCACTACCAGAACAGCAAATCGAAATATGAACGATGACGATCAAAAAATAGAAAGAAAACCAACCAAGAAGCACTGCAAGTTACCACGTAAATCGTTGGACAGGTACTCACCTGAGCCCTGTCTCAACAAGGCCTTGAATTCAAATAAATGCAGCAGTAGTGTGCAGTAGTTAAACGTGAAATAATCGTCGTCGCAATCCAAGAAAATATATTGTTTCCGAATAAATGCCGAAAAGTGCAACCAGCAGTGCAGACTGTGTTGCAGCACAGCAGTCCTCCAATGTAAAAATTTACGTATCCTTCCGTTGTTGTAGAGCGCGAGATGAATGTCGTCACGCTTTTCCCGCCGTTGATCAAATCCAACCCCAAGTTGTTTCCAGTAAATGCTGTAGATGCAATTGTCCTCCCAGTCCGAATCGTACCGCCACGTAGTGTCAGCAGGAATTGCTGCTGACCGAATTAGTTCTGGATGCGAAGATCCTCCGATAGTAGCCAACGATGTACCGAAAAAATGTTCAATGAAGATACCATATAGCACCATTCAAAGTTTGTGATTAATTGGACAGGCACTCACCTGAGGCCAGTCCACAATAGGCCTTGAATATCCAGGAATGAAATCTTTATGTAACTCCAATTATCGGCTTCGAAATATGCAGTCCTTCCAGCGATTTGTAGAATACAGCTTTTAATGCGATGTATGTATACCACCAGTCGATTAATGTTTCATGAACCTCTCCAAGGGAACGACTTATCGAGTGTTGCAATATGGAGTCGTGCGACGTCACAAGCAGCAATCGTTTCAAGTTTATATGCAACAAAAAAACTCAAAAGCACCAGAAAGTTTGCACGAACAAATTGGAAAGCCACTCACCTGTGGCCTGAGAAATATAGGCCTTGTATTATTTTTTCCAACTGCTATCACGATTACTATCCGTTGTTGCGCGACTATTCCCGTGTGACAGAAGGGCGAATAGCGTATGATGATGGTATAAGCTTTCCGTCGTTGCAGGAGAGAGTGAAGTCCTCAGTCGATGAGCCATACAACAGCAAATCCGTTGCTCCGTTGGCCTACAGCCTCTATTATTCCTCCGAACAATGTCCCACCGATTTCAATGACCTTCTCCAGCCGCTGATCCTGGTCACGGCACCACAAAATGTAGACCTTCTCCTTGGTTCGTTGGCTGGGAGAAAACAGGAATACACAATCCAGGAATTGCACAACGACTTTTTCCTTTTAGTTCCACTTTCTTTCATCTAATACTGTAAACAGTATAGTATCACTAGTACCACAGTTCTTATAGAACTTCCCTTTTGTACATTTTGTACGTACTTTATTTAGTAATAGAAATGATATAAAATTTTAAAATTTTAATAAAAAGTATAATACCCGAAAAATCTAGTCAAATGATGAAATCTAGGAAATAGGAATTTGAGCTTAAAAAAAACACAAAAAAATACCAAACAATTTTTTTAAAAAAATTTCGCTGAAAAAAAAATATTTAAAAAACTAAAATTCATTTTTTTTCGGGAGGCGGCGTCCTCATTGCTATTAATTCATCAATAAATTCAGAACATATTCCAACAACAGAATTCGACGAGTTTGAGCAATTGTGAATAAAAGCACTTATTGCGTGAAAGATTCATATATTTGCATCTGTTAACCACCCTCCTGTTCATGCTCAAATTAGTTGTTATGAGAAATTCTTTGAAGTTACTGAACATATTTTATCTTCCTTTGCACCAGAATCAGAAATCCACATGTAAGCATATTTCAATCTACGAAATGCTGATTTGATTACCGATTTTGATAATGAATTTATCACGCTTCCAGTTATTGGTGATAAAAAAGCTCCGCAAATTATTTATTTAAATTATTTATTATCAAATAAACAACGTTATTAATCGACAAAAATGCTTCTTTTCATTAATTCCACTACGGAAAAATGAAACTTTCCACACAGCTATCGAATACTCCATATTTATAGATAACATCCAAAAACCATTTGATTATGAATTTGAGGAAAGTCGCTAATTACACTAAAACAAACTACAGATGCATTAGGTGTAAACTTAATCATATCAATTGACAGGGTTCATTTAGAAGTGTGAAAAACATTAAAGTAGCAGTGACGATTTTCTTCTCGATAATCAAAGAAATTATAGAAAAGGATACAACAAGAAGAAAAAGAAGAAACATAAACATAAAATATCCGATTTGATTTAATCAAAACATAAAGAATCTAAAAAAACAGAAGGCACATAAAATTTATAAGAAATACAAATCTAACGTAAATCTAAAAAAAATATCTGAACATTTGCGAACAGGTCAATTAACTGAAGTCTGAATTCTAACCCTAAAAGTTTTTTCAATTACAAAAAAAAACAAAATTTGAAAAAACAATGGTGGTCCATCACGCATGCATGACAAAATCGTGGAAAATGATCCAGTAAAACTTAACAAACCCAAATTTACGGTGAAAGGGCCTGGCCGGGTAAGGGAGTAAAAAGTGTCCCCAAACCAAATCACTAGCTGTATGGCAAATATTGCAAAGGATATTAAATAAGAAATTTTGGCGGTTTATTTGAACCCCTATGTGGTTTGACGTAGGATCTATAGTGAAAAACGTACTTTTTCGTTTATTTCACGCCATCCTCAAAAAATCCGAGATAAAAATTTGAAAAAAATACTAAATATGCATCTTACTACGGTGTATCAAGAAAAATTATCAAAAAAAAAATTTCATCAAAAATTGTAGTACCAAAAAAAATATTGAAATTTAGATTTTTTTTTTGGGATTTAGAGATTCAGTACTACTCTAATTCATATTTAAATGTGTTTCTACGGCTTTTCTAGATTGATAAATATCTTCAAACTGGTTTTTTTTTTCAAATATCTAATAATAAAAATAAAATTAAAAAAATGCACAGTACAAATAAATGTTATAGATTTTCTGGCATTTCGAAATTTTAAATTATTTATTATCAAATAAACAACGTTATTAATCGACAAAAATGCTTCTTTTCATTAATTCCACTACGGAAAAATGAAACTTTCCACACAGCTATCGAATACTCCATATTTATAGATAACATCCAAAAACCATTTGATTATGAATTTGAGGAAAGTCGCTAATTACACTAAAACAAACTACAGATGCATTAGGTGTAAACTTAATCATATCAATTGACAGGGTTCATTTAGAAGTGTGAAAAACATTAAAGTAGCAGTGACGATTTTCTTCTCGATAATCAAAGAAATTATAGAAAAGGATACAACAAGAAGAAAAAGAAGAAACATAAACATAAAATATCCGATTTGATTTAATCAAAACATAAAGAATCTAAAAAAACAGAAGGCACATAAAATTTATAAGAAATACAAATCTAACGTAAATCTAAAAAAATCTAATTTGAACCCCTTTGTGGTTTGACGTAGGATCTATAGTGAAAAACGTACTTTTTCGTTTATTTCACGCCATCCTCAAAAAATCCGAGATAAAAATTTGAAAAAAATACTAAATATGCATCTTACTACGGTGTATCAAGAAAAATTATTAAAAAAAAAAATTTCATCAAAAATTGTAGTACCAAAAAAAATATTGAAATTTAGATTTTTTTTTTTGGGATTTAGAGATTCAGTACTACTCTAATTCATATTTAAATGTGTTTCTACGGCTTTTCTAGATTGATAAATATCTTCAAACTGTTTTTTTTCAAATATCTAATAATAAAAATAAAATTAAAAAAATGCACAGTACAAAAAAATGTTATAGATTTTCTGGCATTTCGAAATTTTGAAAAAAAATAACTTTGAGACCCACTCCTGCTCAATTTTTTATTTAAATGCGTTCGTATGTGTCTTTTTTCTACATGTGGCGTAATTTTTCCAGAATTTTTAATAGCATTGTGTGACACAAAAATAATTTTCTTCATCGTCTGCATTATTATTTTTATTTTTTTGAAATCGATTATTTTATTGTATTCGTGGTTTTCAATTGAAAGATTAAAATAAAAAAAACAAATCGGATTTGTGGTCTCAAAGTTATATATTTTTTCAAAATTTAGAAATGCCAGAAAATCTATAAATTTTTTTTGTACTGTGTATACTTTTTTTTTATTATTTTATTTTTATTATTAGATATTTGAAAAAAAAAACAGCTTGAAGATATTTATCAATCTAGAAAAGCCGTAAGAGCACATTTAAATATGAATTAGAGTAGTACTGAATCTCTAAATCCAAAAAAAAAAATTTTTCTAAATTTAAATATTTTTGATAATTTTTCTTGATACACCGTGGTAAGATGCACATTCAGTATTTTTTTCAAATTTTTATCTCGGATCTATTGAGGATAGCGTGAAATAAACGAAAAAGTACGTTTTTCACTATAGATCCCACGTCAAACCACATAGGGGTTCAAATAAACCGCCAAAATTTCTTATTTAATATCCTTTACAATATTTTCCATACAGCTAGTGATTTGGTTTGGGGGCTCTTTTTACTCCCTCACCTAACCACTCTTTGGAAATATAAAAAAAATATTTGTTGATACCGCGCAAAAAATCTGAAATCTGAAAAAAATCTGAAAAAAATCACACATATCTAGAAAAGCCGTAGAAACACATTAAAATATGAATTAGAGTAGTACTGAATCTCTAAATCCCAAAAAAAAAGTTTCCAAAATTTAAATATTTTTTTTAGTACTACAATTTTTGATGAAATTTTTTTTTGATAATTTTTTTGATACACCGTAGTAAGATGCACATTCAGTATTTTTTTCAAATTTTTATCTTGGATCTTTTGAGGATGGCGTGAAATAATCGAAAAAGTACGTTTTTCACTATAGATCCTATGTCAAACCACATAGGGGTTCGAATAAACCACCAATATTTCTTATTTAATATCCTTTACAATATTTGCCATACAGCTAGTGATTTGGTTTGGGGGCACTTTTTACTCCCTTACCCGGCCAGGCCCTTTTTGACGCATTAAATAAGCTTCACGTCTCGAAAGGGCTAGGTCCTGACGGAATTCAACCGGTATTTATAGAAAAATTTAACTGAATTAACTCATCCACTTTTATGGCTTTTCAATGGAATCGGAAAGATTCCCAAAAATATGGAAAAACTCCTTTCTTGTACCAATCTTCAAATCCGGTAATAGATCCGATGTAAGAAATTATCGTGAAGTAGCAATTATTTCTTGCATTCCAGAACGCTTTGAGGCCATAGTAAACCAAAAACTTTTTCAACAACTAAAAACACGATTTACGAACAAGCGACACGGGTTTTTCAAAGAACGCTCAACAACAACAAATTTGCTGGAATTTGTCACATTCATATTCAGTGCAATGGATAATGGTGATCAAGTTGAAGCTCTGTTGATCAAGTTGAAGCACAATTCCGAGAGCTTGATTGGGATGTTTTAATGCAACCACCATATAGTTCGCACCAGGCACAAAGCGATTATTACGTTTTTCTCGCATTTAAAAATTTCCAGAGTGATAAGAAAATAGGATCATAAGAAGATTGTAAAAATCTATTGCTAGTGTTTTTCGCCAATAAGGACCAAGACTTCTATGATAGACACATTATGAAGCTACATATAGAATGGCATAAAACTTTACAACAAAACAACCCAAATCGGACAATCCGAAGCATATTAAAAATAATTTAGAATTCCACCCAAAAATAATGGATAACTTTTTTCCCCAACCTAATGTTTATTTATATCAAATAGTGAGATTTAATGGAAAAATTTTCGAACCAATATTTGTTACATCTGGAGTTCCTCCAGTCGCTCATTTGGGACCGCTTTTGTTCATTTTATTTGTTAATGATGTTTGCGTTTTCCTTAAAAGTGTTAAGGGTGATATGAAGATGTATATGGAAATGGCGAATGAATAAGACTTTCAATCATTCAAAAATGAAGTTCATATCAATTATACTCGGTACACTAAGGTACACTTATTACAGCTCAACGTTAGAAAATACACTTTGATGTCTTTTACAAGAAGAAGAACACTATTGGTGTTAAGCTGGCAAATAAACCCATAAATAGATGGCAACGAGTAAGAGACATAGGTTTTAGGTCTTAGGGTTTAGATTCGAAACTAACCTTCGTTGATTAAAGTATTAGGTGTACCGGTAAGTTTCGGTTTTACAACAGATGGCGTAACTTGATTATTATTCCAGTTAATCAAATTTCCAGACATTCGTTGGAAAGCTACTGTTATTGCGCGTCTTTTTCAGTACATGTCAAAAAGCGTGAAGAACATAGTTTTTTGCCACTTCGAATATGTCGAATTTCGTACCAACGAGAGTGTTTTTGCAGGGAAGCTTATGGTGACCATGCTCCAACTGAGCGAACGTGTCAAACATGGTTTGCACGGTTTAAAAGTGGTAATTTTGACTTGGAAAATGAAGAACGTTCCGGACCGCCAAAAAAGTTTGAAGATGAAGAATTGGACGCTTTACTCGATCAAGATCCGTCACAAAAGCAACAAGAACTTGCATATACACTTGGAGTAGCTCAGCAAACCATATCCGATCTTTCATAAGCAATGGGAATGATCCAGAAGATGCCGTATGAATTGAAGCCACGAGACGCCCAACGCCGTTTTTTCACGTGCGAGCAACTGCTCCAACGGCATAAAAGAAAGGGTTTTTTTTTGCATCGAATCGTTATTGGCGATGAAAAGTGGGTCAATTACGACAATCCTAAACGTCGTATGGTTACCCCGGCCATGCATCAACATCGACGGCCGCGCGGAATATTCACAGCCAGAAGGTTATGCTGTCTATTTGGTGGGACCAGCTGGGTGTGGTGAGCTATTAAAACCGAATGAAACCATTACCGGGGACTTCTACCGACGACAATTGATGTGTTTGAGCCGTGCACTGAAGGAAAAACGGCCACAATACGAGCAAAGACACGATAAAGTTATTTCGCAGCACAACAATGCTCGGCCGCATGTCGCGATACCGATCAAAACATGCTTGATAACGCTGAAATGAGTGGTCCTATCCCATCCGCCGTATTCTCCAGACGTTGCTCCGTTCGATTACTACCTTTTTCGATCGATGCAACATGGCCTGGTTGACCAGCGCTTCTCCAATTTTGATGAAGTCAAAAATTGGATCGATTCGTGGTTAGCCGACAAACCGGTCGATTATTTCCGCAAAGGGATCCGTGAATTGCCAGAAAGATGGGAAAAAGTTGTGACTAGCGATGGACAATACTTTGAATATTAAATTTGTAACCATTCTATCAATTATGCGAAAATTGACTGTATCGCCCTCATTGACTTCTTGAGCAGCATTGATTGGAACAGCACTTTGGCGTCAGATGATGTTGACGAAATGGCGTCTAGATTCTGCAGTATTGTACGTGATTGGATTGTTGAGAACACGCCTAGACGAATACCGTCTGTAACGCCAGCCTGGAGTACGCCACTTCTAAAAATATTAAGACGTGCTAAGAATGCATGCCAACGCAAGCTGCGTCAACACTGTACTAATGAATCGAAGCAAAACTTCCATCGTGCCAGCAACGCATATCGTCAGTTGAATGCTGGTCTCTATCGGTCATACGTGCTGCGTGTCCAAACTAACCTAAAGCGTAACCCCAAAAGTTTTTGGAATTTCGTCAACTCCAAAAGAAAATCGACCAGCATCCCTTCAACGGTTTTTCTTGGTGAGAGTGAATCGACTACCGTACCTGACGCATGTGAATTGTTTTCTAAACACTTTGCATCTGTTTTCGCCTCCAATGTGGCTACTGCTTCTGAAGTTGACGCTGCTGCAGCACACGTTCCTCAGGATTTGATTGATCTGCGCACCTTTGTTGTCAGTCCGCTGATGGTCGAAAAAGCAATTAACAATTTAAAATGTTCCACTTCTCCTGGCCCTGATGGAATTCCGGCGCTAGTGTTTCGCCGTTGTGCGGCTAGTTTTGCAGTACCGCTATCGCGAATATTTACCGCTTCGCTGGAAAACGGTGCCTTTCCAGTGATCTGGAAACACTCATTCATGTTTCCCGTATACAAGAAAGGAGACAACCGCAATGTAACTAACTATCGTGGAATAACTAGCCTATCTGCAGCTTCGAAATTTTTTGAGATGATCGTAAAGGATGCGGTATTCTTCCACGTTAAACATTATATATCGCCAGCACAGCACGGTTTTATGCCCGGGCGCTCTGTGACAACAAACTTGTTGGAATTTACCTCTACGTGCATCAATCAGTTGGAGAACAAGGTTCAGGTTGATGCAGTGTATACTGACATAAAAGCCGCGTTTGATTGTATCGACCATCAGATTCTACTTGGAAAAATGCGCCGCCTGGGTGCTTCAGACCGTTTTGTTTCGTGGTTGTCGTCGTATCTTTCCGGGAGATCACTTCGAGTGAAGCTTGGAAGCCATCTTTCAATACCGTTCACCGCCGCTTCCGGAGTTCCTCAAGGCAGTAACTTGGGACCTCTATTGTTTGCCATTTTTTACAATGACGTCACCACATTTTTGAAACCAGGTTGTGTTCTCATCTACGCAGATGACTTGAAAATTTTTCTCACCGTTAAATGCATTGAGGATTGCCGTCAGTTACAAAGCTTGCTCAACAGCTTCTGGGTGTGGTGTCAATTGAACAAAATGACAGTAAGCATTGCCAAATGTGTTATCATGACATTTCATCGCAAGAAGGAACCAATATCCTTTAACTACTCTCTGGAAAACCATGTGCTGGCCCGTGTCAATCAGGTGAACGACCTCGGTGTGATACTGGATCCGAAGCTTACTTTCAGCATACATCGCTCGACGTTAGCTTCCAAGGCCTACCGTCAACTTGGATTCATCTTGAGGATCTCCCGAGAATCCACGGATCCTTATTGTTTGAAGGCGCTATATTGTTCATTAGTGCGCCCTATTTTGGAAAATGCTTCTGTAGTGTGGATGCCCTATCAACTATCGTGGATCCTACGTATTGAACGAGTACAGAAAATGTTTATTCGTCGTGCTCTCAGCTCCCTGCCATGGCGCTGTCCTCAGAATCTTCCGCCTTATCCTGACAGATGTCTATTGCTAGGGTTGGATACTCTTGAGCGAAGACGGAAACATCAACAATGTACGCTCGTCGCCAAGATACTCAACGATGAAATTGACTCACCCGTGCTGCTTTCCCGCATCAATATGCGTGCGCCATCCAGAGTTCTTCGCTCAACAAGCCTTTTACAGCCCGCGACACACCGTTCTAGTTTTGGTCATAATGAACCCGTAACGGGAATTTTTTTTTTATCTGTTTTATAGTGACTTTCAACTCATTTGGCTGGTTCGTCACTTTTTACTTCCAATTTTTGGAAGAATGTCGGGAATGAGAATTGAACTCGTGACCTTTAGCGTGAGAGGCATGGATGTTACCACTACGCCAGATCGCCTCCACAGCCGGTAACGGGAATGATTCGTACTTTCTCGATAGTAGAAGATCTGTTCGAGTTTGGAGAGTCATCTACCAGATTTCGTCAAAGGATTGGACGCATTCATGTTTTTTAATGTTTTGTTTTGTTTTTAATGTTTGTATTTTAAAATTTGTTTTTTATGTTTATATTCATTAAGACATTTGTCAGATGAACAAAGAAATAAATAATAATAATAATAATAATAATAATAATAATTTTTGCAGAATAAAGCATTAATTTTACAAAAAAAAAACGAAGAAACTTACCGGTACTCCTATTATTATCATCCATATAGCAAAAAATATGTTGAGCTTATTCAAGCGCTTCAGCTATCATTTCCAGGGTTCATACACAATAAAAACACTGTACGTTACATACGTCAGATCAATTCTCGAATATTGTAGCATTGTATGGTCCCCCTACATAACTTCACACGAAGACAGAATTGAATCTGTACAAAAAACAAAATAATTATTTGCATTTGCTTCGTAAACTAGGCTGGTCTTCATATCAAATCCCTTAATATGAAGCACGTTGCATGCTAATCAATACGAAAAGCTTAAAAGATCGTCGGAACTCTGCCATGATACTATTTATTATTGACATCATATCACAACGAGTGGACTCAGAAGAAATATTAAGAAACCCAAATTTTGACGCACCCATAGGCATCTAAGAAACTTTAACATTTTTTACATAGATTGCTGATGAACAAATTCAAGGTCAATGCTTAAAGACTATCCGAATAGAATGAGACACAGTTAAGGTTACCATCAATATTGTTTCTGAGCAACGTGTATAGTACATGCTGATTTGAGGAAATAAATAAATAAATAATTTTCTTTCAGTATTTAACTTTTGAAATTCCTCTTTTAAATTAAACTTTTTTTTTAATTGTTGTCCAGTCAGCTTTCTTTAGCTTTAAGTAAGTAGTATTAAGTAGTATTAAGAATTTATTGGTCTACAAATAGATTGACGACATTAAATGAATAAATAAATAAATAAATAAATAATACCTTACATGTTCCAACATACATACATCATACATCTGAAAATGGGCACCTTTACATAGAATTTTTTTTCTAACAACAACTTTTTCATGTTTTTTTTTGAAAAATTACTATTGATGTTTAATTCGTAACATTTTTATGTATGAAGTATCGCGATTCTGATTTTTTTTTCTGTTAAGAGACATGTCAAGAACATGTCAAAAGCGAGAACTTGCACACAAAAATGTGTATTGGAGATAGAAATTGCGTTGTGTAAGGGGGTGGAGGGGGTTCAAAATCCGGATTTTCACCACGCTTTGTGCACCACGCCTAAAATGCTCAATTATTTACAGTAATCAACAGGTTGAATCAGTGCGATTAGTGTGCACTGATAGAAGGTGAAGAAAATCGTAATTGGGGGAAATCAGGGTAAAACCGACACCTCCGATGTTTTCAGTTGAAAACATTTTTTTTTGCAAATTTTCGGATGTCCCCTGAGTCCGTTGGGGGTAACACCGACCCCTGGTTTGTGATTCACTGGAAAAATGCGTTCTTATTTTTTTGAAGATCTCTTGTGTTTATACGTGAAGAACAAAACGGCAGAGTTGGACTGATGAAATAGCCGAAACCAACGTTGAACAAGGTATGTCAACAGAAAAGCTTGACAGAGCTCATGGTATCCCTTCGTTCAATGCTCATCGGCACATCTCCTGGGGGTGTTCATTCAAGCTGGGATCAACCTGCTTGATCTTGAGAGCCGTCTGGCTTTTGAATTGGTCGGAAAAACAATGTGAAACATCCGTTCAATACACCCAAAGTTAATTTTATATGCTAGAGCCAATATGAGGGAGCGAAACAGGAGACACATTTAAATGAAAGCATATGACAGCTTTTCGTAGAGTTTGCCAAATACACGGCGCAGACAAAGAAAGATATATTATTGTTCATGTTCTTCTTTATCGTCTTAGATCCTTCGTTTAGTCCTTCCAACTTCATTTTATGATGAGGACGCTGATTCAGGTCACAATCAGGTTCAGGCTTACCTCCACCAACCGCTCCCGTCGGTTCAGGATACGTCTTGAAGGAAGCTGCTTCCACTTGTACTCGGTGACTCCTTGGCGGTTATCCTCGCGGTCCACCCACGACCTCTTCCGGTTGGCTCGTTTGACTGCGGCGATCAACGGATGCCTCTACTTAGTACACCACTTCCACTCGCGGAACTACAATGGAGAAGGCAAATTTCGACAAACTAATAAAATGAGGATGTCGATTAACGTGTTGACTCGCTCACGGCTCAATCCAGAAGAAGTGGTCACTCGTCGCGTATCCACCATCAGGACTCTTCGCCCCGTCATGGCTGTCATTTAGGGCAAGGCGCGTAGAAGTATATCCTAAGGTGGGCCAACTTGCTAAAACCACTCTTCAGCCATCTTGGAAGTCTACTGTGTTTTGTTTGTTAACAAAGCACAATACGCTTGTGCCCAAGCTCGCTCGTGATCAGTCGTCTCTTTCACACTTCAAGGAAAAAATTCCCCTTCTGCTTTCTTCCGTACTGTTTTCATATGTATATGCATATACAAATACCGGTATATACCGCTCCCCTAACCAACTTAGTGACGAAACGGCCTCACCTAGTACCATAGACCCGTCTTGGTTTAGGGCTTTCGCCGAGGAGAGCCATTTCACAAATGACAGCTGATGTAGGGATAGGACTGTGAACTTTAAGTTAGGGAATATAAGGATAAGGAAGTGGATCGGGAACAGTGGAATTTGTCTTACCATCACCGTCATGATTACTTCCTCGTTATCGTCATGGATTGTGTTCCTAGCGACAGGATGCAACAGTCCAAGTAAGTGACGTGCTAATAATCACGTCACCGATTCTGCTCTCTCAGAATCGTTACAACATTCCATACAGAGTGATCGAACATTCTCGCTCAGTGTGGGATGAAGGTGGCCCCAACATTCGTAATGGTTCAATCATGTTCTACACTGATGAGTCGAAAATGGGAATCAGAACAGGTGCTGGAGTGTATGGTCCCAGAACAAAAATCTCTGTGGCTATGGGAAACTGACCAACAGTTTTTCAGGCAGAAATAGCTGCAATAATAGAATGTTCAAATGTCTGCCTCAAAAGAAAGTATAGACATGCAAACATCTGCATATTCTCTGACAGTCAAGCGGCACTTAAAGCTCTAAATGCCTTCAAGTGCTCAAAATTGTCTGGGAATGTATTTCCCTTTTACGGCAATTAAGTCAGATAAGTTCGGTACAATTGTACTGGATTCCAGGCCACTGCAGTATAGAGGGCAACGAGCGAGCAGATGAACTTGCCAGGAACGGCTCAAACTCACCATTCACTGGTCCAGAACCATTCTGTGGACTCTCCGACTGTGTGTTGAAAAGCGAGCTGAAAAAATGGGAAGACCGGGAAGTGACAGCCAATTGGATGGCTGCAAAACTTAAACAGGCGAAAAAATTGATTACGCCGAGTATTAAAATTACTCAACAGCTGCTAAGCCTTAATAAGAAAGACTTAAGCACATTCACTGGTCTTGTAACAGGACACTGAACAAGTAAATACCATCTTAAGAACATAGGTTTAACACAAGATGATATTTGTCGCTTTTGTAATGCCAAAAGCGAAACCTCGGAACATTTGCTCTGTAACTGCGGAGCTCTAACTAGACGCAGACTTCAACACCTTGATAAAGCTATTCTGCAGCCCAAGGAAATTTGATCTGCGTCGCCGATCAGGATTATAAATTTTATCAAACAGATTATTCCTGATTGGCACCTAGTCTACTCCTTCATCAATAAGTAGTAAATAAGCTTGAAGTGTAGTATAAAAAAGGGGTATACCACAATAGTCCAAAATAATGGACGCAGTGATTCACACCCATGTCATGGCCGTAGTAACAAAAATTCTCACAGTTAGCGTCAATTTCTCTGCCATCGCGTTTTCAGGGACGGCGGAATCAAGAAATGTGACTCGAAACGAGTCTGACGGCGTGATTTTGTTTTTTTCCTCTTGAATGGCACTAACATTCCTAGAGAAACTTCGCTGTCTCAACGTAGTATTACTTACGTCATTTTTACTAGTACTTAGTTGACATTTCTATGCCAAACAATGGCAAACTCTAGAATACGCGTGACCACAGTGCAAGTCGGAAGAAATTTCTTTGACAAAAAATTCCCCCGACCAGAACGGGAATCGAACCCGATCCCCCGGCATGCTAGATGTGACGCTTACCACTCGGCTATGAGAGCACTTTATTTTGCATTTCCGTGCAGTGCCGGCGGCAGTCCAAGATTTTGACAGTCCTCGAGGCCAGTTTTTTAAAATGGTCAACTCCATTATTCGTAATTTTTTTCGTATTTTTTCTTAATTTCTCCGTAATTTTTTAAGTAGAGCTATACGCGAATGTAGAAAGTGAATGTGTTCATTCATGTTCACGTCCCCATGGAGCTCCTATGCATTGGCGTCGAGTGAAGCTCTCGCACCCAGGGCGGAAGAGTTGATTCAGCAGTCAGTAGTAGGAGCAAAAGCTAGCGCGACATCTCCTCGATTCTATGGGAAGTCTAAGACGGAAGTCAGAAAATGCCTCAGATGGATGAAATATACCAACTCAATTGGCTGGTTTAGCGGTTTTTTAAACGTAATCCGAATCTGTCATTCCGGAAGTTGGAGGCTATTTTTGAATTGAAAAAAAAGGAAAAAAAATTACAACGCCCTTTTAGGTGATTTTACTCAAGCCTTTTTGCTTAATTTTCTGCTTTTTTAATATTCATGAACCATACTAACCAGTGGAAAACGTAGTTAAAGAGTTTACATTTCTATGCCGAAGTCGCCAAGAAACAAAACTTTTATGTGATGAATGGCCATTGCAATTTAGGGGGTTGAATCAGGACAAACCTTTCCCTATATATTTGACTAAATTCGACATTCACACATGTATGACTTTGAATTTCCTACTGTCTCAGATCAGCTCATCTGCGCTGTATTCGCATTGCGATGCCCAACCTTGTATGTGGATGTGTGTGCGGAACAATATAATAGATATAATCGGGGATGGTCAGGTTGAGTCATATATGGTTCTCATCGGGACCAAAAATTTGGTATAAATTCCAACACTAACTACTCCTTGTTTCAATGCAGCAGTTCCTGTTGTTACACTACTTGCAAAAAGTACTGGGATGTTTTTACGTGACGAGCAAACCATTCGGCTGAATATCGTACATATTTCGCTTCATCAATTTGGGAGTTCGCGGGCTTAATATATTCGGCTTTAACAGGATATCCATCGATCACTAGGTTGTTCCACAGATAATCTAACAATCCCGCTGCATACTCAAAATATTTCGCTTCTAGTTTTGGATACCCTGTTTTGAGTTTTTCATCCAAGTGAGAGCCTTAATTATCATGAGGAAGTATTAAACCTGCTAACTCCCCGAAAGAAAAGCCTTCCGACGTTCAACTCGGTTGAAACCACTGCGTTCTGGATCATTTGTAACAACGAACATTGCATCAAGCATATTGCATGCGTTCGAATGGGATTCGAATATATATCGAATATAATGGGGTATAAATATATCCAACTGCTTCAGCTTCTCTCTGCATCTGCGATAACCGATGGAATAAGCTTATGTTTAGCAGCAACGACAAAATCACGATCTAGAAGTTTAACGCGATATTCGAGATGGATTAATCGGTGCCTGCTTACTGGTTGCTATTAAGCCCATCACGACACGTGCTTTATCATCTTGCCTCAGGAAACACATCGCATTCGGTCCCCGGATCGAAGCTAGCTGCTCGAGCATATAGGGGCGCGTGAATTTATTTTAAAGTAAAGTAACGAAACCTCGACCCCCCTTCACACCCTCCTCCCACCCTACATGCGTTACGTAATTTGTTCACGACGCCTAAACTTTCTGAAAATCTACGAGATTGTATAAAACGTCCTAAAGATTGATGCTGAAATGAAGAAATGCTTGTGTTTGATTGTACTCCACGCTTAGGGTGGTCGTCTTACCCCGTTCTCCCCTACTTGTATTTCACGATTTCCGCCTAAACGTGCACTACTCAAATATGAAGTAGCTTGAATTATTTGCTATATATTAATACGTCTAATCGCCTAATCTTATACCATCGGCAACACATACGGCCAGCGCACCGAATGCATAACATGCGTTATATATGCCGAGAATTTTGTAACAGCATGAAATATCAATAAGTCGTCGTTATGTTAGAAATGAACGATTTTTTCCTTCATGTACTTAGGGGGAAACCCCGTTCTGGATGCCTGAACAACATGGATTTTTGATTTTAGCATCCAACTGGTAACTAGTCCAATCTGCATGTTCAAATTTCCACCTTGGCCTAGTGAGGACTTCCGGAGAAGACTGGCCAAGGGAAATAATAATGGGGAAATGATCACTATCACAGTTGTCTTCATAGACATTCCATAATAGTAAAGTGACTTCTTTCGTATGAAAGACGAGCATACTTGATGCTAGAATTCAACGAATGGCAGGGGACCGGGTACTTTACGTTCCCCAGGTAAGCGATGACATCGAATATAAAGGGCGAACACGAAATTATTGCGACACATTCAACAGGGCATAACTTTTTTACCATTGGGTAAAAATCAACCAAATTTTGCACACTTTCTCATTGATGTGTATTGTCTACATGCTGTCAAACTCAAAGTCGTGTTTTTCGATTCAACGAAAATGGAGGTGAACCAACGCGAGTCGAGAGAACAAATTCTTTCCAAACACCTGGAATTTCCTGACCTGTCGCACCGGCAGTTGGGAAAAATGTTGAACATTCACCATTCAACCATCTCCAGAGTGTTGAAGCGGTTCCAGGAGCGGTTGACGTTGGACCACGGCAAAGGAGCTGGAAGAAAATCGGCACCGGAGAACAAAAAGACGGAGGGAAAGGTGAAGCGGATGATTAAAGCAAATCCCAACGTCTCAAGCCGTGATTTGGCTAAAAAGATCGGCATGTCGCAGAGCTACGTCCAGAAGGCAAAGAAGAGAGCTGGACTACATACATACAAGGTACAGAACTTCCCAAACCGCGATGAGCGGCAACAATCGACGGCTAAAACTCGGGCACGGAAGCTCTACGAGAAGATGCTGACAAAATATGGCTGCTGTGTGATGGACGACGAAACGTATATAAAAGTCGATTTTAAGCAAATTCCGGGGTTGGAGTTTTTCACCGGCAAGAGCAAGTTCGATGTGGACGACAAATTTAAGAAGAAGAAAATGTCGAAGTTCGTCTCCAAATATCTTGTTTGGCTGGCCATCTGCTCTTGCGGACTGAGGAGTGAGCCTTTCGTGACAATATGTTTCAACATTCGGTTCAACGAAGCGATTGATAACAATTGGTTTTTGGGTATAGTTATCGAGAGAGGCATTCAGATTGGAAATTACGGACTATTATACCACTCTCCCAGTTCTAGTGGCCAGCGTTTTATTGAACTTTTAGATAACTGGTTAGAGCATTTTTTAAATTTCAGTGGAATTAATATTATCGCTGGTGATTTCAATATTAATTTGTTTGACGACCTAAACTCTTCCCAATTGAAGTGCCTGATGAATTATTTCGGATTAAAACAAACGGTTTTTGAAGCTACACGAATTACCCAGTACATCAAAACACTGATTGATCATATTTATACAAATTTCGACACGGTTCAATCATTTACCGTTGATGAACTGAAAATAACTGATCATGAAACTATATTTATTAATTTCCATGATACTAACTGTGAAACAAATGATAGAGTTCTGACAAAGTGCTGGAAGAATTATTCGAAGGAGGCTCTGTGTGCTCTTGTAACTAGAAGCTTTGATTCTTATCCGGTATCGGGTGATTTAGAAACCAGGGCATCTTTTCTTACAGATTCTCTGCGAACATGTACTAAAAAACTAGTCAAACTTAAGTTGGTCGAGACTGAAAACACGAGCTTTTGGTATTGTCTTGACTTAGTGCGAATGAAACGTACGATGGATAGATGTTACAAAAAGTTTCGTAGAACTAATAGTGCTATCGATTGGCGTTATTATACAGTTGCTCGCAATAATTATTCGAGATCGTTGAAAAATGCCAGAACACATCATATCCAGAGAAAGATCGATCCGAACAAAAATAATAGCAAAAAGTTGTGGAAAATTTTAAAAAGGTTGATGAAATCTAAAAACAGTTGCCCGCGATCCATAACTTTCGAGAATTCAGTTATAACATCAGAAAACCTAATGACCAATAAGTTCAATTCATATTTCGTTGACAGTGTTTCACTTATTAATGAAAGTATCGATTTGGTAAGTGAACCTGACGAAATAGTACAGCCGACGGCCAGTGTATGTAAACTGGATTGTTTTCACCCAATAACTTTTGCGGACCTTAAAAGAATTTGTTTTGCACTAGAAAAGTCGGCTGGTATTTATGACGTCAATGCAAAAGTTGTTCAAGATTGCTTTCATGTTATTGGACACTCCCTGCTGGCCTGATAAATGATTCATTAAGAACTGGGCACGTGCCCAAAGTTTGGAAGGAATCGTTAGTGGTTCCAATACAAAAAATTGCTGGGACGATTAAATCCGAAGAGTTTCGTCCTATCAATATGTTGCACACTATAGAAAAACTGCTAGAATTAGTCGCTAAAGGCCAGCTGGTGAACTATTTGAATAATAACTAACTACTAGCACCAGAGCAATCGGGATATCGGGAATCACATTCCTATGAAACCGCCTTGAATTTGGTGTTAGCTAAGTGGAAGGAATATATCGAGAACAAAGACAAAGGTCATTGCAGTGTTTTTGGACTTGAAACGCGCATTTGAAACTATTTCCAGGCCCTTGTTGTTACAGACTCTGCGGCGCTTTGGTTTAGAGGGTTCGGCATTCAAATGGTTTGAAAGTTATTCGAGTAATCGAACTGTTTTTGAACTGTTTTTGCTAATTCTGTTTCTGAACCAATAGCTAGTACGTTCGGTGTTCCACAAGGAAGCGTGTTGGGGCCTATTTTGTTCATAATGTACATAAATGACATGAAACGAGTCTTACGTTTTTGCGATATAAATTTATTTGCGGACGATACAGTTCTGTTCATTGCAGCTAGAAAATTGGAATCCGCAGCATTGCACTTAAACGGAGATTTGCATTTGATTAGTATTTGGTTGAATTATAAGCAGTTAAAATTAAATGTTGGACAAACCAAGTACATGGTATTTTCTTCGAGATATTATAACACCGAGTGTTTGGTAGAGATAAATGGTGAGACACTTGATCGCGTTAGAGCAATAAAGTATCTTGGTGTTACTATAGATGACAAACTGCTTTTTAAGTCTCACATGGATAATGTCATCAAAAAAATTGCAAAAAATACGGTATCATGTGCCGTTTAAGAAATGAGTTGACAATTTCGAGTAAAATTCAATTATATAAATCAATAATATCGCCACACATAGGCTTCTGTTCATCCATTCTTTTTCTTGCTAACGAAACACAAATGTTGAGGCTACAACGTTTACAAAATAAAGAAATGTGCCTTATTTTGCGTTGTAATAGATTCACTTCCTCAGCTTTCATGCTAAACACGCTTCAATGGCTGTGAAGCCAAGGATTGTATATTTAACTATGGTGTTCGTTTTCAAAATTATGAATGGATTGCTGCCTCGATATTTGTGTGATCGAATTGAAAGAGGAAGTGATATTCATAGATATAATACCAGAAATGCAGACGAAGCACAAACGCCTAACTTCTTAAGTAGAGTGTCACAGAACTCGCTATTTTTTAAAGGTGTAACTTATTTCAATTCGATGCCTAGGCACATTAGAAGAGCAACCACATTAGTGGATTTTAAACGACAGTGTATTTCACATATCAAAAATGTAATATAAATGGTTAAATTGTAATAAACGAAGTTGTTTTTAACGAATTGTGTTTGTGTATGTGTATGAAAGAATGAACTGCCATCTTCGTCTCAATGATAATGAAGGATTTTTTGTATGTTTATAGAAATGAAAAGAGAAAAAAAAGAAAATAGAAAGTAGTCTACATAAGTTTGAGCACGCGCGCGATAATGCAGCCATGAGAAATCTGAATTGTGATAGCGATTGGAACATGGTAGAGTTTGTTCTTATTGTGGAATTGGATATGTTAGTTTCGTTAAAAAGAAGCTCAGCTATGATTGGGGTTCGTTTAAGATCGAGGGAACGACTGTTGTCAAGTAAAGAAGGCTCAATAGCTATATCTGAAAGATCAAGCAGACAACCGTCAGAATGAAGGGATAGGCTACAACCTGAAATTCATCCAACGTGTCAATTGTCGATTAATCTGAAGAGTTAATAGTCTGACAATTTTGGCAGTCAGGTTACAGTGAACTCAGAAGATGCTATGGGATAGCTTGAGATTTGACTGAACTGAAAGATTTGCTTTGACTTCTTACAAACATGTCCGAAGAAACTTTTGAACAGACGAAGCTAAGTGAAATACCGATATCACAAAGAGGTGATTTCATATCTGCAAATTAAATCAGTTCGTTTTTATTTGTAAAACTGGTTATGTATTAATTAATTATCAACTAGATAATCGACCGACTCAAACCTATGTAGGGGAATGAGGCGGGACCTTCATTATTATTATTATTACAAAGGGCACAGTAAATGGCGGGATCTACAAATCTGAATGCCTCGAGAAGCGCCTTTTGCCGTTCTTGCAGAAGTACGACGAAACTCCGCTATTTTGGCCAGATTTGGCATCATGCCACTATTCTAAAAGTGTCCTGGAGTGGTATGAGGCCAATGGTTTTTGAGATTTTCGATCTGACGATTCTTAATATCGATTGTTTTATTAAATTCTCCCTCAGTTTTGTTTATAGTTAGTCTCTGTTGCGCTACTCCATCATAGGTAGTGTAGCGCCTTTTGCTATTTTGCGCGCTTCTTCGAAAGAGAGACCGGTTTCACCGTCAATTTCATGCTCTTCTCCACAAGTGCCGCAAAGCGGTTCCTATCTTGGGCATCGAGCCTTGGTGTGACCAATATTCCAGCACTTGTAACACATCATAGGTTCTGAGACATATGGGAGGATTGGACCTTTTAGAGAACCAAAATTTATCTACTGAGGAGGAACAGTACCCAATATGGTTAGCATCAAGGTTGAAAGAGGAGTCACAATACCATTTCTTTGTCATGCGATATATTAGGCTGTCAAAAAAGTTCTGCGGTATTTCCGCGAGGTGTCGTTGTAAGCGCGTAGTTCTAGTTATATTCATTGTATCGAGTCATACTATAGCTTGTTGGAAAGGTATTTGCGCGCTATAATATAGTCCTTGACAGTGTTTTGTTTGGTTAAGTCGTTCGTGAGTTATAGTGTCGCAAATATGGAGCAAAATAAAGAGAAAATCCGACATATTTTACAGTACTACTATGACAAAGGCAAAAATGCATCTCAAACTGCCAATAAAATTTGTGCAGTTTATGGACCCGATATAGTTTCCATTTCCACCGCACAACGATGGTTTCAACGTTTTCGTTCTGGTGTAGAGGTCGTCGAAGATGCGCCACGCTCCGGAACGCCTGTCGTCGAAAATTGCGACAAAATCGCTGAATTAGCCGAGAAAGACCGGCACAGTAGCAGTCGTAGCATCGGCCAAGAGCTGGGGATAAGTTATCAAACCGTTATTAACCATTTGAAGAAGCTTGGATTCACAAAGAAGCTCGATGTATGGGTGCCACACACGTTGACGCAAAAAAACATCTCTGACCGTATCGACGCATGTGAATCGCTGCTGAATCGCAACAAAATCGACCCGTTTCTGAAGCGGATGGTGACTGGCGATGAAAAGTGGGTCACTTACGACAACGTGAAGCGCAAACGGTCGTGGTCGAAGCCCTCATTAACGGCCAGGAAGGTTCTGCTGTGTGTTTGGTGGGATTGTCAAGAAATAATCTATTATGAGCTGCTTCCCTATGGCCAAACGCTCAATTCGGACCTGTACTGCCAACAACTGGACCGCTTGAAGGTAGCACTCATGAAGAAGAGGCCATCTTTGATAAACAGAGGCCGCATTGTCTTCCATCAGGACAACGCCAGGCCACACACTTCTTTGGTGACGCGCCAGAAGCTCCGGGAGCTCGGATGGGAGGTTCTTTTGCATCCGCCGTATAGTCCGGACCTTGCACCAAGTGACTACCACCTGTTTTTGTCCATGGCGAACGAGGTAGTCAGAAGTTAGCCACAAAAGAGGCCTGTGAAAATTGGAATCCGAGTTTTTTGCCAATAAGGAAGCGAGCTTCTATAATAGGGGTATTATGAAGTTGGCATCTCGTTGGGAACAAGTCATCGAACAAAACGGCGCATATTTGACTTAAAACAGATGATTGTAACTAATTTTATGAACAAATGAAAATTCAAAAAAAAATACCGCAGGACTTTTTTGACAGCCTAATATTTTTGTCACCTTTTGATCACTTAGGCTCTCCATGAGGTCATCTTCAGACATCTCAATGGCCTCCCAGCATGTAACGACACAGTTTATAAAAAATTTTGTTGGATGGTAATTTATATTAATTTTGATTCCATCAATTAAAGTTTTTAATGAAAGCAGTATTTCGACATGTCCACTCGAATACGTTTCAACAATGCCAAACCGACTGTTGAATCATCAACGCGTCGTCAATCAATTCATTAATTCACCGATAAACTGTTGTTCTCGAAGGAGCTGAAGTGGAATAACATATCTTCAACCACTGCACTGATTGTTCAGGAGTTTTTCCCATCAAAAAACAATGTTTAATCGAAATACGATATTTCTTTTTTTCCATTTTCTGTACGAATGCTCAGGTGACACTTAAGCAACTAAAGTTCGTAAACGAACAAACGAAATATCATGAAACTTCACACATAAGCTAGTGACAGACGAACATCTCGAAATGAATCTTGTTCATTTTTTAGTGGCGCCATCTGTTGAAAAGTCCCGGGACTTTTTAGATCATGTAGTACTTGCCTTAAATTCTCTCACTCGCTTTGGCTGCAGAACGAAGTTTTTTTTGTTGCATTATCAGTCAGACTTTTAGAATCATGGTCCGTTTCTGCTCGACAAACTCGATAGATGTTGCGAAACGCAAGAGGCGAATGAACTGCATTCCATTCCATACTTTGTTTTTAAGAGGCTTTAAGTTTTGCAATTCATTCGCTTCTAGAATGAACTGCGAAGTTGAAGAAGTTACGAAACGCGAGGATAAAGGGCGAACACGAAATTATTGCGACACATACAACAGGGCATAACTTTTTTACCATTGGGTATAAATCAACCAAATTCTGCACACTTTCTCATTGATGTGTATTGTCTACATGCTGTCAAACTCGAAGTCGTGTTTTTCGATTCAACGAAAATGGAGGTGAACCAACGCGAGTCGAGAGAACAAATTCTTTCCAAACACCTGGAATTTCCTGACCTGTCGCACCGGCAGTTGGGAAAAATGTTGAACATTCACCATTCACCAGAGTGTTGAAGCGGTTCCGAGAGCGGTTGACGTTGGACACGGCAAAGGAGCTGGAAGAAAATCGGCACCGGAGAACAAAAAGACGGAGGGAAAGGTGAAGCGGATGATTAAAGCAAATCCCAACGTCTCAAGCCGTGATTTGGCTAAAAAGATCGGCATGTCGCAGAGCTACGTCCAGAATGCAAAGAAGAGAGCTGGACTACATACATACAAGGTACAGAACTTCCCAAACCGCGATGAGCGGTAACAATCGACGGCTAAAACTCCGGTACGGAAGCTCTACGAGAAGATACTGACAAAATATGACTGCTGTGTGATGGACGACGTAACGTATATAAAAGTCGATTTTAAGTAAATTCCGGGGTTGGAGTTTTTCACCGGCAAGAGCAAGTTCGATGTGGACGACAAATTTAAGAAGAAGAAAATGTCGAAGTTCACCTCCAAATATCTCGTTTGGCAGGCCATCTGCTCTTGCGGACTGAGGAGTGAGCCTTTCGTGACAAAGGGCACAGTAAATGGCGAAATCTACAAATCTGAGTGCCTCGAGAAGCGCCTTTTGCCGTTCTTGCAGCAGCACGACGAAGCTCCGCTATTTTGGCCAGATTTGGCATCATGCCACTATTCTAAAAGTGTCCTGGAGTGGTATGAGGCCAATTCTGTCCATTTTGTTCCAAAGGACATGAACCCGCCAAACTGTCCGGAGTTGCGCCCGGTGGAGTAGTGCAATAATGAAGCGGGAACTTCGGAAGAGCAAGAAGACAGTCAAAGACGAGAAGGACATGTTAAGAAAATGGAAAAAAAACTGAGAAACTGGTACCGGATGACACTGTAAAGACTTTGATGGAGGGCATCAAGCGAAAATGCGTTCAATTTTACACTCAAGGGTCCATCGATTAACTTTTCTTTTGATTTCTGAAGTAAATATTTGTATAAAACTACCCTAAAATTTTGGTTTGATTCTAAACTTTATAAGAAAATTGGCATGACATATTCGGTGTCGCAATAATTTCGTGTTCGCCCTTTATACTGGGTACCATTCTAATGATAGAATGAAATCGGTTCGAGATGCATTCATGTTGGTCGTATGGTCATCATTGATACTGAAAATCAGCATTAAACTCTGAAAGCTGACTATAATTATGGTTCTTCTCTGGAAGAGAGACCGGTAGACCTTCAATCAAAACTGTTCACATGACCGGAACGACTTTGACTTTGTCACTGCATGCGTAACTTGAATTTTTTATCAAATGTACGGTCATCGGTGGAGAGTCAATGTTACAATTTTTCACGAATGTGACCCCGAATAAAAGATCAGAACTGTATCAACTATATTTATATTATCCACTCACAGAGCTTACATGTGTAATTTACTTGAAGAAGCATTGAACCGTAAAGAACGATTCTGTTTTTCTGGTTTTAGCCCATCTGAACGAACGGGAATCGACCAATTAGTCTTCTTTGATTTTACCAACAAGCAAGTAAAAATTTCACAAAAGACTATTACTTTTGTGGTGTAACGAAAGATCACATGGATTATTGATTACTACCGAGACAAGCTTAAACGTAGCTACGATGGATCTTCCATGTGTAGAGACGATACCGAAATAAACAGCGCAACTATCAGCGAGCGCGCTATACAATAAATTTCCGCGACTCTGCCATTTTCGCTCTTCGCGTAGTTACATGGAACTTGCATTAGAAAAAAGTATTTGTGTGGCAGTATGCCATTAGACTCCAACCGGTGATGTTCACTCACCGTTGCGCGATTCGCGTGTTTTCGTTCGATACATGAAATATGTTGTGTGGAAGCAGATTATACACGCGTTTCTATGACAACAGTCTGTTTATAGTGCTCCTAATAATATTATTCATCGTTTCGGCTGCTGTCTCCGTCACCAGGGGCCAGACTTTTGTCAGACGTAAGTGTCCAAGCGTGAAAACGGAAACGACATTGATACAGTTCTGGGCCGCCAGCATTCATTTCAATAGTTAATTTGTGACGAAATCAGAAACAACAATGGGAGTGGAAACAATGCGAATGGTTTCACGAATTAGTGAGGTCGACGATGACCAAAATAGTTGACGAACATAGTGAAGCCGAAAAAAGGAAACAACTTGTGTCGTCATGATCATTTAATTAGAGCAATGCGCCAATTACTGCCGACCAAAACATTTTCTACGTTATTGGGTAACCGCTTCATTTCTGTTCATTCATAATAAATATTCTGTTCTCGATAGAAACAAATAACAATTCTTGGTTGAACACATTCATTAGATTATCCGATAACTGTATAATAAATATGATGAAAATGTGGCATCAAATAAAAAATCGATTGAAAAATTTTCAAAAACAATAACCAGTTGTTGCATCAGTGGAAACTAATCCAATTTCAATTGAACCACACTCATTCATTTAGAACAAATCTTTGTTTCAAATGATCTTTACATCGAGTGTATTGTTTTGTATTGTAAAGTACTTGTGATATTTGATGTATCTGATTTAGAATTTGTTATACGTAGTGTGTTGGGTTACTCAGTGCATTTTTAAAGTGAGTTAGAGAGTAAAGGGTGTGTCACATCAAATTGCATCACGGAAAAAACGCTGTAGAAATTCGCCCAGTTGACCGATCCTTTTGAAAATTTTAGACAGTAAAATAAAAACTATTAAACAACTTTTGGCATTTTCTTTTTATTCATACTTCGAGCCCAAGCCCGTATGCTCGCACCTTCCTCTTTACCCCGTCCATAAGGTCCTGTACAACGTCAGGTTGTAGTTTTTTTTGAACAGAAATCCATTTTCTCTTGAAGTCCGCTTCCGATTTGACAACTTTTGGGTTCTTCCGGAGAGCCTGCTTCATAATCGCTCAATATTTCTCTATTGGGCGAAGCTCCGGCGCGTTGGGCGGGTTCGTTTCCTTTGGCACGAAGGTGACCCCGTTGGCTTCGTACCACTCCAACACGTCCTTTGAATAGTGGCACGAAGCGAGATCCGGCCAGAAGATGGTCGGGCCTCGTGCTGCTTCAATAGTGATAGTAAGCGCTTCTGTAGGCACTCCTTAAGGTAAACCTGCCCGTTTACCGTGCCGGTCATCACGAAGGGGGCGCTCCGCTTTCCGCAAGAGCAGATCGATTGCCACACCATGTACTTTTTGGCAAACTTGGATAGTTTCTGCTTGCGAATCTCCTTCGGAACGCTGAATTTGTCCTCTGCGGAGAAGAACAACAGGCCCGGCAGCTGACGAAAGTCCGCTTTGACGTAGGATTCGTCGTCCATTACCAGGCAATGCGGCTTCGTCAGCATTTCGGTGTACAGCTTCCGGGCTCGTGTCTTCCCCACCATGTTTTGCCTTTCGTCGCGGTTAGGAACCTTCTGAACCTTATATGTACGCAGGCACTCCCGCTGCTTGGTCCGCTGGACGAATGAACTTGACAAATTTAGCTTATTGGCGACATCCCGGACCGAACCTCTCGGATCACGTCTAAACTGCTTAACTACGCGCTTGTGATCTTTTTCACTGACGAGGCATCCATTTTTGCCGTTCTTCACCTTCCGGTCGATGGTTAGGTTCTCGAAGTATCGTTTTAGTACTCTGCTGACCGTGGATTGGACGATTCCCAGCATCTTACCGATGTCCCGATGTGACAACTCCGGATTCTCGAAATGAGTGCGCAGGATTAATTCACGACGCTTTTTTTCGTTCGACGACATTTTTCCAAATTTACGAAAAATTGACAGTGAAGCATGGCCAACGTGATCTATACACTCTTATCTGATTATAAGCGAAAGCTGAAGATATAATTTTTCGTTCGACGACATTTTTCCAAATTTACGAAAAATTGACAGTGTAGCATGGCCAACGTGATCTATACAAAAATTAAATTTCTACAGCGTTTTTTCCGTGATGCAATTTGATGTGACACACCCTTTAACATTCGATGAAAAAAAAATGTGCTATGCATATAGTCAAATCTCTATTACGACAGAGTTATTGAACTTTTCCGTTTATTTGATTCGAAAGACAAGAATTGGTACAGAATGAAATTGTAAAATATTTGAATAAATCGAATTAAGTACCATTTAAGTAGTGAAGAATTTCAAAATTAGTGTTCTTAGAGATTTTTATAAGCTTCCTCCTGAAAAATTATCATGTATCTCGATGGTTTGTTTGATTGTTTCTATCAACCAAATTGAACCTCAAAAACCACTCTTCAATTCGTTCTTTGATTGTTATCTCTGCCGCAATTTCACTACAAACACGCTAGTTTCCAGCATAGACACAGTTGAGTTGAATTTGTGGTTTTTTAACCCCTTATAAGACCGTGGAAACCAGGCAACGCATCGACTCCAACTCCAGAGAACATAATCCTTACATAAGGAGGAACAGAGGCCATTGATAAAAAATTAACTAATGAAACAGTTGGTTTTGGTTTTATAGTATAAAATGACTCCCAGATTGATATCGTACATTTTAAGCAGCCCCAAAAACATTGGAGTATTGCCAGATACCTTTAGAAGTTTTTGGTTAAGTAAAATATTGGAATAATATTCCATGTGCAACGGAAAAAATATTTTTCGTGGGTGGTAAATTTTGCCATCTTTCGACGAAAAAAAAACAGAATCGTTCTAAGTAGCATACTTTTTGATCTCGAGCCATAAAAAAATTAAATTTGTAATAAAACAAAAATTACATGTATCAAAATAAATTTATTTCTTAAGCGTGAATTGTGTGGCCATCCAAACCGCGGTGTTTCTTGTTTGTTAGGTTTCACGTAGCAAGTTTTGTTTTTCGCCGACGATAAAAAGTGTTGTAATTGTGCTTTTCCACCATTGTGTCCACCATTTTGTGCCGTGCTCCGCGTCGCGAGTAATTTGTGTGAAGTTCCCCCAGAGATTCCTCAGCAAACGACCCAATCTGCGTCGAAAGAACCAGCTACCAAAGTAAAAAACTAGCTCGGTAGTCAGTGCTTGCGACGAAACATAGCGCTTATGACCGAAATTAGTGTCGCACTCTATCACGATGCTTACGTTGATTTTAGGTGATCTGGTTTTTTTACGCGGATTTTCCAATAACTGCGGTTTTTTACGCGGATTTTCTAATTAACGCTGTTTTTTCACACGGATTCTCCAATTAACGTGGTTTTTGCGTGGATTTTCCATTTAACGCGGATTATTTTACGCCGTTTTTTCAGGAGGTACGTATCCCCCGCGTAAAAAAACCTGGGTGTAAGTTCAAACATTCTATATTTTTTTAAATTGAAACACAAGAACTGTTCAAAATATGTTTCGAAACGATGAAATAGGAGTTTATTTAATCATTTTAAAATTAAAAACAGTAAAATATTCGCACTTGTATCATAAAAATAATGCAAAACCGATGAAGAAATGGAGGTTATATCGAAGCAGTGTCGTTCCGTTGCCAATTCAAGGAGCAAATGCATGAGATAGCTGAAAATATCTCCGATGAGTTTATCTCATTCAAAATTATTCTGTTCCGGCATCGCGGGACGTGATGCCGTTCGACATTTTGCTGAAGTAATCAAAAACTGTATAGTATGAAAACTATAAACATTACATAAAACCGTACTTGCAGTGGAAATGCGGTACACTATTGTGTTTATCGTCAGCTCGACTTGCGATTTCGTCACTTTTAATGATTTTTAGAACTTTAAAAATCAAGAAATATTGAAAAAACTTCAGTTCATATTGAAGTTTATGGTTGATGGTTGAAGTATAAGCAATTGAAATAGAACATAAGTAAAACTAAATATATGGTAATCTCGCGAAATCGTTTAAATGAAAACGTCTCCATCGTTATTGATAATGAGACTATTGATCGAGTTCGGGACATTAAATATCTTGGCGTGATTATTGATGACAAACTCAAGTTCAACACTCACATTGACAATGTCATCAAGAAAATTGCCAAGAAGTATGGAATCTTATGTCGATTGAAAAACGATTTAACTATTTGCAGCAAAATACAGCTATACAAATCAATCATCTCTCCTCATTTAGACTTTTGCTCTTCCATTTTATTTTTAGCCAATGACACACAAATATCGAGATTACAGCGCTTGCAAAACAAAATAATGCGGTTGATACTAAAATGTAACAGATTCACTTCCTCATCTTTAATGTTGGACGCTCTGCAATGGTTATCCGTGAAGCAAAGGATTGTTTATTTAACTATGGTGTTCATTTTCAAAGTAGTTAAAGGTTTGCTGCCTCGATATTTGTGTGATCGAGTTGAAAGAGGAATTGACTTTCATAGTCATAACACCAGAAACGCGAATGAAATAAGAACACCTAATTTCTTGTCATGTGCTTCACAAAATTCGTTGTACTTCAAAGGAATAAATGTGTTCAACTCGATGCCAAGACATATTAAATGCGCAACAACACTTACAGAATTTAAGAGGCACTGTATTTCACATGTAAAAGCTGTGTTCTCTTAACAGCTGAACGAGTTTTTGTTTATTTTTATGACGAAGATCTTTACTGACGAAGTTTTATACGAACGGATAATTGAATGTGGACAATTTTTTTGCAATTTGTTTTCAATATTTTCAATGAATCTGACGAAGTTTTTGAACGGATTATATTATGTAGATTATTTAATTTTTTTAAATCATCTTTTTTAAATTTGTATTGAACTCTATTATGTCTGTCATGATCTTGGTGATGATGGACTATTTTTATTTTTATTTTGTCGTTCTTATAGTTGTATTAGTTTAAAAAAATAAAATAAAAGTAGTCTACAAAAGTTTGAGCGTCGCGCGCGAGACACAGATATAAAGGATATTAAATTGAAAGTTTTTTTTAAGTGCCGGTCTAGGAATTTTTCGTAAAGGAAATTTTCTGGATTTCTCTGAATGAGGGTATTCAAAGTCAATCTAAAACAAGGCTGGCGGTTGGACTTGTGCTCTGGTGGACCACTTGGCTGCAAGGGCCTCGTCGGGACCGTATCGGCTCTGTGGCGGACATGACTGAGTATTGGCTTTTTTGGACATTGCAATTTTTTGAACTTATATCTGTAAATAAAATCAGTTCGTTTTTCATGTTTGCTAAACTGATTTCAATGTTGAAAAAAAAATAAATTATCTTTTAGATAACTCGTCTTGCTCAAACCTCTGTAGGGGAAGGAGGCGGGACCATCATCATCATCAAGTTTTTTCAATATTTCTTGATTTTTAAAGTTCTAAAAATCATTAAAAGTGACGAAATTCATTTGCCCGGGTAATTTTTGCACTGAAATATAAATGATATATTTCAAAGCAAAACTAAAGGATCGTCTCCTATGTTTCAAACTAACCGGACAATCGATGGAACACAGGCTTGCTTGCGTTTGTTTGCGAATAGCCACCGTTTCTGACGACGGGTCGGCGGCCAAACATAAATTGTGACGCCACAAATAGTAAACATAACCAAACCCAGAAAATTACATGCAATGTTAGATATTAAATTATAAGAAGTACACTTAGAAATAGAATTAGACACCATTGCAAACATAATACACGTGTAATAAATTGAAAATTTTCTAGTTTACCTTACATGAATGTTCTTTGTATACATATCCAAAATATATATTTTTATTAAGGCTCATATGGCGTCAGCCTAACGGGGCCGGGAGTTCAATATTTCGACAATGTTTGCTTACAACTATGTTAGTAATATGTAACCGATTACTCGCGGTTGGCTCGAGGTTAGTATTACAAGTGTTCTCATAATTGGTATGTTGCAGTCTTCGATGTTCTGACACGGAATACTTCCTATTGGGATGCAGCTGACCATTAATCAGCAACGCCCCCCTAGTCTGTACCCCATATCTAGCGTGGTGCGTCTTTCTCGACTCGAGGAATCCAGGATAGAATGATCACTAGCCGGCGCAATCATCAGCTCGTGTAGAGTTGTCATGAGCGGTACAACCTTTGGCTCTTGTTGAATGATCAGTGGACTGCACAACCTTCGACCCGTGTATCTGTAAAGAGTGTGTGTATGTATTGCCGCGACTAAGTAAAAGTATATCGATCGGATAGGAGGGATATGAAACGGGTACACAACGAAGGAAACATCATTAAATGTTGACATCGGCGTTTCTGAGGAACAGTTATAGATGAAGCAGAAGATCAGGATCCCGGCTACCTAAGATATCCCGAACGGGGATCTCCGATTGTCTGCCTTGTGCTCTCAGTGCTCTAGAGAGCTGAGAGCGAGCAGCATGGAACCGGATACACGACAACATGCTCGATGTCGTGGTAGCCATCGCCATAATCACAAAGATTGTTTGCTGTGAGCCCAATGCGATAGAGATGCGCGTTTAGGTTGTAGTGATTGGACATAAGCCGAGATATCACGCGAATGAAATCACGACCTACATTCAATCCCTTGAACCATGCACTCGACGAGACCATAGGGATAATCGTGTGTAACTAACGACCGAACTCATCACCACTCCACATGCGCTGCCAACTTACGAGCGTATACTGACTTATTTTATTATACTTATTTCTATTTATTCTCGTTTTGTCGTTTTCCCGTTCTCAAAAGGAGATTCAGGCCTCGCCCGCTTTAGTTCGGCAGGAAGCGTGAGCCATCGTGAGCCTTTGAGAGACGTTGGAAATCGGCTGGAGATTCTACTCATTGAGGCGTGTGTATAACACTTTCGAGAAATTCACCCCTAGCTCCTGATTGACAGTGGTTTGCGGATTGTGCTCTTTGAGCTAGTAACTCATATGAGTAACTAACAGGAAGTTACAAAATAACCGGGCAATCAGTGGAACACAGGTTTGCGCGTGAGACACCCCCGCTTTCGACGGCGAGTCGGCGGTGGATTCGGATCACGTTATCTTGGCGGCTTGGGCCGCCTCTATTCCTTATTCTCGTAAAATGGGGATATCGTCCCCATTACATTGACCTCAGAATAAATTTCGAAAAATTAAAACAAGAGAATAAATTTATAACAGAAATGTGAGGCATTTATACGCATGATGTTTTTTCCGCGCCACAATATTTCTAGCGTACTACACATTTTCTGAGTGGTTGTTTCTGTAGAAGCTGTTTACTGGAGCGATTTATTCAGGTCACGATTTAAGTGAGCTACATATACAAAGTCCCATCACCGTGAAGTCAACGTAAAGGAATGAGATGTCAAATATTCTCCCATGGAAATCGTATGAATCGATTTTCCGAATTTCCTTTACTGCCCCCTGGAAGATTATCTAGGATGAAAAAATCAAAACTTTGAGCGCTTTGAGGCACCCCTAAATCATGTCCGATTGAGCTGACACTTTGTACAGATCATTTTTTTGGGCCAATAGACAAAATGTACATGATCGGTTTTTGAAATTCGATGATGGTTTTTTTCCATACATCCATTGCCACCATAACCTACATACTAGAATATAAATTGAAGCAAGATCTGGTCTTATAGAAGTTGGACAGAGTATAACGATTTTTTATTTCCAAAAACTAAAGAAATGTCCATGTGATCAACAGGGGGAGGTATAGGAAAGGTATAGGGAATGTCAACGCTTGTCCACGGAGGGAGAGGGGGATGTCTCAGATATTTTTTTTTCTGTCCACGTGGTATGTGGACAGCCCCTTTAGGTGTGCGATACATATATTCGAAAACCAGGACTGGGACTGCTGGAGACTGTTTCGTGTTATATCACATGAAGGAGAATTAGAAAATATATTTTTTATATGAAAACATCTAATGTTCAGAATGCATTTACTAAAGTTCACAGAAAAAGGTACGCAAATCTTGTTTATGTTTGATAATCTTACAAGTTATGTATTTTATACCCATGCCCAAATTTAATATGACCGCAAAGGTTTAATATAGATCAGAGTTATAATGAGTACAGTGACCGACACAAAGAAAAATACACTTACAATACAAATAAAAATTTGAACAAAACTTATATTTCTTCCCAACTATTCTTGGTTTCTTCATATTGTTTAGAAAAGTAAAACTCCAATGCATATTGTTCAATTCGAACTCCATCGAACATCCAAGTAACCAATGATATGCCCGTTCCAAGCCTTTTACAAAGCTACTTGTTTGTTCGTCACACCCGTTTTGTACCCCTTGTTGTCGAAAATAGACCAAAGGTTTTCAATTGGATTCAAATTGGGGCTCTGGATTCCATGGGGTTTACTGGGAATTCGTCGGAAGAATGCTTGTGTTTTGCTGGATCGTTACCCTGCTGGAAAGTATAACTAACTTCCAATCCTACTTTCAGCATAAACTATTCTAGGTTTTCATAAAAAAAATATGTCGATATACTCCTCTGTGGTCATAATCTCATTGATTTGAACCCAAGCTTCCACGAGAACCATGAGAAACAGTCCCAAACCATAGTATTTCCATAGCTCGTTGAATTAGCCTGTTCAGAATGGGTATTCATGATATCGATTCAGTGTGAAACATTGCATTATAAATTTGTATCGCTATAAAATAAAAAAAAATAGTGGTTCTATAAATAGGTAATACAGCTTATTTGAAAACGATTAATTCGTTCTGGCTGAGACAAAAAATTTGATAGAACGAATGATCATTCAATATCTACAAATTTACATTATTAAGTTAAAAAAATCAAAACTTCAATTTAAACAGGTACAAACAGTGTCTGCAGGATCGATTCTGAGTGTCCATCGAACGCATACTGTGAACATTACAATCCACCCACAGGATTCGGCGTATGTTCCTGTCTGCAGGGCCATTTTATACTAACACATAACTATACACGAGAGTGTATTCGATGTAAGTAATAAAATATATTGAAAAATGTTGAAATCTCTGTAGAATGTTTATTTCCAGTCGCAGCCGCCATAGGCGATTACTGTCAGTATGATGATCAGTGCCAGTACCTACTAAGTACAGACTCCGAATGTCGGGCCAATTCATGTCAATGCCGCGAAGGAACCCACTATGTCGAGCGGGAGCGGCGCTGTTACAAAACCAGTTACCTTGGTCAGTATTGCCGATTGTCGAACAATTGCCTCGGCGATGATACGTACTGCCGCAACGGCATATGTGTGTGCGCATTGGGGAAGCATCCCAATTCAGGACGCAACCTATGCTTACCGGATGTGTATCTGGGTGAAAAGTGCTTCCGAGACGAGGAATGTGTAACAGAACACTCCCGATGTGAGAACGTTTGCCGCTGTCGGGTTAGTCATATTTTAAATCGAGAACGGAATCAATGTTTACCCAGTAAGTAGGTCGATATCCGAAAGAATGGTTAGATTCATCAAAGGTAATGATGCATGACAGCAATAATTTATTTTTTCGATGCCAATTTCTTTCCAGTTGCCCGAAAACTGCACGATCTGTGCGAAGAAGATCTACAGTGCCTTTATAATATTCCATTCTCTAGATGTGAGATAATAACAACGCAAAACGACGAGAGTATAGGCAACTGTTCTTGCGCCAGCGGATATCACGAGATCGATTATGTAAGCCTCCGAATGAAATTAGTTCTCTTTGCATATGTGTATTTTCCGGGTTTCGATATATGTACAATGTGTATACAATCATTACATTGTTTCGGTTTTCAAACTCCCAATTCACCTTGACTCAGTTTGATGTAGCACTTGAATTCAATTACAGCATACCTACGCATCATTTCAGCAAAACATGCAATTGTTTGCTTTTATCGATGTTATGAGCATTCATGATAATACATAGTCAATTTTATTTGGTAGTAACATTGAACCATCTTTAAACTTGTGGAATTCAGTCGTTACGTCGGACTGTAGACATTAAACTTCAACAAGTCAATAATAAGAATTCAAAGCCTAACTTTAAGGAGTCTTCTTCTTCTTCAATGGCACTAACGTTCCTAGAGGAACTTCGCCGTCTCAACGTAGTATTACTTGCGTCATTTTTATTAGTACTTAGTTGAGATTTCTATGCCAAATAACACGCCTTGAATGCATTCTGAGTGGCAAGCTCTAGAATACGCGTGATCACAGTGCAAGTCGGAGGAAATTTCTTTGACGAAAAATTCCCCCGACCAGAACGGGAATCGAACCCGAACACCCGGCATGTTAGTTATGACGCTAACCACTCGGCCACGGGAGCACAAGGAGTCATGGATGCGATTAACTTTGTGTAATAAAAAGCATAAAGACAATGTTGAATTCCTCCCAGAGTTCTTATAATCTTTACTGTGAGATCCCAATCGATGATATGTCGAAACACTTCTTCCTGATTTTATATAGACTTATACAAACTGTTGCTACAAAGATAGCACGTATGAAGAAATACTCCACAATCTACGTGGAATTGTTTGGTATTTATGCACGTTTTCCGATATTTCTAGAAATGTTATACCGCCGTATACATCAACGGTATTTGTGAAGTGGATGAAAACTGCGCAACCAATCCGGATACGATTTGCATCAACGGTCGATGTCGTTGTGCGCATCACATGCTGGAAATCGATGGCCAGTGCTCAACCGCCGCCAGACATCTACTGCTTCCAATACAAATAATCGTACTGCTGGGAATCAAAATCGTTCTTCGTTATGGTGTTTCGTTGTTATAGTTTTAACCGTGCTGTTGAGATAGTTCTATTTATTTTTTTTTTTTTTTAATTACATTAAGGCTATATAATATTATCTTCTGCAAACGCTTGTGATGACCAAATACAGTCCAATATTATTATGTAAAAATTCGAGAAAATACAAATCCTATTAGCACAAACATTGCCGTTTATCCATGTTTATTTCATGACTCACCCTCAGATACTGAATGGATCTAACATGTCGATTGGAAAATCTAAAACAGAACGATACATTTCCCATAATAGAGCCTGCTAGCTCTATGGAAGCTTCTAATCCCCTCACCACAGTCGTGTCATTCCCGCTAGCGCACTGCAGTCGTTCCAGACCTGTGTGTGAGAGTGGAAAGGGAGTCTTCCAACCCGCCATTGCAGACAAGTGTGAATATGTATGCGATCAGAATAGTTTGCTTCCTGTGTTGTCTGCTACATCCAGTACTGATCCTGATCATCCGATGTCACTCTACTATCAAAACGTCAGGAGCATACGGATCAAAATTCCGCAATTGCATTTACAACTAACAAGTTGTGACTACGACGTGCTCATTTTCACGGAAACACGGCTCAGTGCAGATATTGGTAGTGCTGAATTTTGCAATGAATACACGTTCTTCCGATGTGATCGAAACGAATCCAACAGCCAACATTTACGTGGGGGAGGAGTAGAGTACCAATGATTCCTACGAAAAACTACCCTATGCAAAATATCAGTTCGATCGGACTTCATTTACTAGTGTCGCACAGCCGTCAAAGTTTGAGTTTTTTGAAAACCGAAAAAAGAACCTAGGGGGTAGTAAAGGAAATGGGGGTTTTCGATTATTTTTTTATGTCAAATATCTTCAAATTGCATGATAATTCGATATCTAGTGTCATATCGATTTTTTTGACGTAGGACTACGTCTAACCGGAAGATATAGGGGGTGAAATGGAAATCTAGGCACTGAACAAGTAGGAAAAAATGCAAGATTTGGAACGCTTATAACTCGAGGATTTCTCAATAGATCGCAAAGGTTTTTGCATCAATTGATAGGAAATATATCTATCATAACTATCATAACGAATAACATTTCATTTTTCTTGAGATAAATAATTAAATATTTGTTAAATATCAAGCATTGTCCAAATGCACTATGTGCCCATTTTTGATTGGTCCATTTTGTGCTCCTCAAATCGTACCGACCAAAACGGGCAACCAGAGCAGCAGCGAAATAGAATGAAGCACGATTGGAAAGGAAAAAGATAAAAAATAAACGAAACATTGGTCGCAGTCACACACATGCGTAATTCTCGAGCCAGCCAGTCAGCTTAAAAATCCCCGCTCCGCTGCCGTAACGATCATTCTTTGTGTGGACACCGACTGGACAACATCGTTGCTGGACGAGCTGGACGGCGAGGGATCGAGTGCCTTTCTCAAGGCAAGAGGGTGGAGGTGGTAGCGCTGGAGTAAAAGTAGAGTAGAGTTTTCAAAGGGCCTTTCTCAAGGCTAGAGACGAATGAACTGCAAAAGTTTAAAGTCTCTATAATACAAGACCTTCCTTACCTTCCTTCCGTAACGATCATTCTCATTCAAACCGTACACCACATCAGTTCGCATCACAACACATCAACAAACCAACCCAAGCAGCCATGTCTGGACATGGCAAAGGAGGAAAAGTGAAGGGAAAGGCAAAATCCCGCTCGAACCGTGTTGGTTCGCAATTCCCCGTAGGTGTATTCGCCAATTTCTCCTCAAGGGTAGCTAGGCCGAGCGCGTTAGTACCAGTGCACCAGTCCACCTAGCCGGCGTTATATAGTTTCGGCCGCCGAAGTGATTGAGTTGGCTGGCAAAGCTGCTCGCGACGATAAGAAAAGCCGCATTCAGAACAGACCACATTCGATTCGGTGGACATCAAGACAACAACAGGCAGTTGCAGCGAGTGGCGAGTGGCAAACGCAATCGCAAAACGGCAGCAGGTAGCAGAAGAAAAGAGTTTGTTCTTTATACAAACGGCTTTGGTGGCAAATCCTGAACAAGGCGACATCGAGGGCGTTTGAAATGGTTTTTTTCAAAACCACGAGTACAAAGTTTTCTAAATTGGAACCATTCCATACAACACGGTGCTGTTCAGGGCCATTAAATCTTTCAAAAAAGAGTTTACGAAATACAGTTCAATGCATTCTTAAATATTATCCAAAATAATAAAAAAAGACGGGTGGGTAATGTCGGGGACATAACCGGAGTGACGTAGGACTACACAAACGGGACAGCTTTTGCTAAATATATATTTCAAATATATTGTTTTATTTTCTTCTCCTACGTGAATACCTACCTATCTACCTGAAAAATGGATTAGTTTACTGTACTGTACTCTTTATGAACATGTTGAGGGTTCTGAAAAGAACATTTGGTGTTGTGTTTTTGCGTTTTTTTTTACAAACTTGATTCTTGATTTTTTTCTGAAGGCTTTGTACTTATTAAATGTTCAACGCCGGGCACCATGTATGGGTTTGTGAAAACTGAATGATCAATTTAAAAGACCTCAGCCACCAATAAGCTCAAGAACAAGCATAAACAAAATAAATCGGTTTATATTATATGTCATATTATGTCACTTTAGAATGCATTGTGAAATGTATTGTGTAAAACTTTTAATAACTCTTCTTTGAAAGGTTTAATGGCCCTGAAAAGCGCCGTGTTTTACGGTGGCTGGTTTTGCCACCAAAGCAGTCTGTATAAACAAACTTTTTCCTTCTTCTACCTGCTGCCGTTTTGCTATTGCGTTTGCCACTCGCTGAAACTAGTTGTTGCCACCGAACCGAATGTGCTCTGTTCTGTTGGCGGGTTTTCTTATTGTCGTGAGCAGCTTTGCAAGCCAACTCGAGCACTCCGGCGGCCGAAATTCTATAACCGCTATTAGGTATACTGGTGCTCCGGCACCAATCCATTGATGCGATGTGATGTGAAACGATGCCATACAACCACACTGATTTACGGTTTGAAAGAGAATGATATATTTTTCAACGGGTCCGCGCGTTTTCTTCTTCTTCTTTCTTTGTTTTTAAGAGGCTTTAAACTTTGCAGTTCATTCGCCTCTAAAAAACGCGTTTTCTACTTTGGCGGTACACGCTCACAGGATAGAGACAAATCAGCAGACTCAGCCAAAGGGGCGAGTCCAACCAGACGAACGAATGAGCGTTAAAAGGCAGCGATGGCAAAAAAATACATCACTGATTTTAACCTCCGACCGAGAAGGTCGCGTTTTCTTTCAGCTCGGCAGTTTTACGTTTTGGACAGCGGACTAGGACGTCTCCCCCTGGCGATTCCGAAGGAGTTAATTTTAATTATTTTTAAGTGGCAGCAGAAGGAGAGCGGGAAAAGGCAATAGCTCGTTTCGACCGTGGAGAGCGGGCGCTTACCGGCAAACCGGAAAAGCGCGCGCTTTTTACGGCGTCACTGACGCCACGCCCCTTTTTTCCGGGGAGTGTTGCCAATTTATTTTGTAGTGATTGTAGTGATCTCTAATTATAATTTAAAAAAAAAAGAATTAACACGCGCATACGGACAATGAAGTGACAGAAGGAAAAACAGTATTATAATAATTTTGAAAGTTTATTCGCGATAATTGGTGGTTTTGTGCTCTTGCTAAAAAAAGTGCGAATTTCTGGACACATATCCCCAAGTGTAAAGACCCAACCCACTTGTCGGCTATACCTAGGGGATAGCCTGACAACAGCATGGCTTCCAGTAGCTCCGGGCCTCCGGGAGGCCGGGCTACAAATTTGTACGAGGGTAAACCTACCCAACGTACTGCTCCAAGGTGGGCCGACCCACTGAACGGCAACCTACAGATCCTGTTACTACGTGCCACAGGAGAGAACGTGATCCCGGCTAACCTGTTCGTCGTGAGTAAGACGATCGCCAACGCTGTAGGAAAGAAGTACTACACAGCGCGACCGCAACGAGACGACAAGAAGAGGACGCAGTATATCCTTACGGCCAAGGACGAAGATATCATTGGTATGCTCCTCTTAATCAACAAATTAATTGATGAAACCCCTATTGAAGTGATTTACCACCCAACCCTAAACCAACGTAAATGTGTTGTTACTTGCCGTGATGTCATGGACATCAAAGAATCCGAACTGGTGACAGAGCTTTCCGATCAAGGTGTGATCGATGTCAAGCGCATCACCAGGAAGGAGAACAATATTGTTGTGCCAACACTCTTATTTTGACGATTCGTGGAACTGTTGTTCCCGATTTCATTAATTTTGGATTTATTCGGGCTGGGACTAGAAATTTCTATCCCAACCCAATGCAATGTTTTAAGTGTTACAAATTTGGACATACTAGCAAACGATGCAAACGCGAGAACCCGCTTTGCCGAAATTGTGGACAGGAACATCCAGAACAAAAGGATGGAATTAAAACCTGCAACGCTTCAGCATTTTGCTTGAATTGCCAAGGGGACCATTCCTCTTCGAATAGGAAATGCCCCGTATGGCAAACCGAGAACAACATCACAAAAATCAGAATCGATTATGGTATCTCCTACAAAGAGGCGAAAGAAAAACACAACGGTCAAAATAATGGACCAACTTTTGCAAGTGTTCTGCAAGACAGACTCTCCAACTTGCAAAAGCCAACACCCAGCTGCAACTGCAAATGTAACTGCGCCTCGGCCGCTTCTAGCCGCGAAAGCACTCCCCCAATTGACACTACAATCGATACTTCCATGACAGAGTCGACAACCGACAGCTCAACAACGGAATCCGAAAACGAATCAGTCATTTCAATGGACACTTCTGATGTTCCAAACAAAAATAAAAATAAAAGGAAAATGGCGAAAGGATCATCTTCAGATTCAGATCAAAAATCCGAAGATGAAATCCAAAAAAACAAGGACAAGAAAAGAACAAAAAACGAACAAAGAACTACACCACCAACAAATAACAACACAACACCAACAAAAAACAGCAACAACAACAACACACATCAAACAAAAAACAACAATAACAACAACAGCAACGCACATTCAACAAAAAACAACACAAACACAACAAACACACCAAAGACTTCTACACCAAACAAAAACAACACCAATACCTCAAAGAAAGCTTCTCTTTCCAAGGGTAAAGGACCATCGAACTAATTCTCTTTGAATAGTTCAAACATACACACAATTAAGACTTAGGAATTAGAGTTAAAAACACCAACACATTCACTCCAACACAGAAATTCGGGATACAATGGAACATCAGAAGTATCCGACAAAATATTCTAGAATTGAAAATGCTTATTTCGAACTCTAATCCCACAGTCATAGCCCTTCAAGAAACTATGACACCAAACAATTTCAATAAACACTTCATCTCAAAATATATCACATATTTCAAAGAGGGTCCCAACCCCTCAAAACACGGAGTTGCAATCGCAATCAAGGATGGCACTCCACATGATCTTCTTCCCATTACCACTGATCTTCAGGTAGTGGTAGTGCGCATTAAACACCCCTTTCCAATCACCGTCGTTAGCATCTACATCACTAATGATTCCGATCCGAACACTCTACGCGGCCAACTGGACCATCTGTTCGCCCAACTTCCCGCCCCAATCATGCTTATGGGTGATTTCAACGCCCACTCATACGCCTGGGGAGGTGCATACCTCGATCGAAAAGGATCCATCATTGAGGATTTCATATCCGACCATTCTCTTCTCCTTCTTAACAACGGCCAACACACCAGAATCCATTATTCTGGTACTACTTCAGCCATCGATCTCACTATAGTATCAGACAAACTCTCTTCAAAGCTTTCTTGGAACATCCACGATGATACTTGCGGAAGCGATCATTTTCCAATCTTCACTTCCTTCGGCCAAACTTCTCCAGAGTTTTCAACAAGGCCAAGATGGAAATTTGAATACGCTGACTGGGCTGGCTATCAGTTTGACATTGAAAACCGCCTCTCCGCTAAACGAGATTGGACAGCCGAGGAATTCTCCAAAGTTGTCCTAGAAGTTGCAATGGTGCACATCCCCAGAACCAGTGGCATTCCTGGCAGGAAATGTGTCCCATGGTGGTCGCCTGAGCTGAAGGCAGCGATCAAAGGTCGACGTAAGGCCTTACGCAAATTATAAAAAGGCCCATCCGGACAGCCCACTGAGGCCCACTCTGCTTACAGAGTTCCAAAGGGCTCGCAAAGAAGCTAAGACTGTTATCAACACAGCCAAGCACAATAGCTGGGTTAAATTCGTCAGCGAAATTAATCCCAACGCGTCAACAAAGGAGTTATGGAGTAAGATTGGCAGGCTTCATGGCAAGAAAAGGAGCAAAGAATATAATCTTCTAATTAACGGTCAATACACCAATGACCGGAAAACCATCGCCGAGACGTTTGGAGATTTCTTTGCATCCGCCTCCTCCAATCAAAACTACGACCAAACCTTTCTAACCCACAAAACGGAATGCGAAAGAATTCCCATCGATTTTCATACCGATGTGGAATTTGACTTCAACAAAAACCTCTCCCTCAAAGAGCTCGATTGGGTACTGAACAAAGTCAAACAAGGATCCACAGGACCTGATGACATCAGCTACCCTATGCTTAAGAATCTACCCCATCTCGGGAAAAAAGCACTTCAGAAGCTCCTCAACAAAGTCTGGGACAGTGGAACCCTCCCCAGTTGCTGGAAAGAGGGTTTAATGATCTGTATCCCGAAACCAGACATGAACAACCATCTTCTTGACAATTTCCGCCCCATCACTCTCCTAAGTTGTGTTGGGAAAGTCTTGGAAAAAATGATCAATCGACGCTTAACGACTTTTCTAGAGTCAAATAAGCTGATTGATCCCAGACAATTCGCCTTCCGTGCGGGAAAAGGTACAGAAGATTGCCTTGTAGCAATCGAAAAAATCCTAGAGGACGCAACTGAAAAATTACACCACATTGATATTGTTTCCCTGGATTTATCCAAGGCCTTCGATCGGGCATGGAGGTACCCAGTGCTGAAAAGCCTTTTCGACTGGGGGATTCGTGGGAGATTAGGTCTCTTCATTAAAAGTTTTCTAGAAAACCGGTCTTTCAAAACCGTTATTAACAACCACCAATCTTCTCTAAAAATCCCAGAAAACGGCTTCCCACAAGGCTCAGCACTTTCACCAACCCTCTTCAACATTGCCATGCAATCTCTATTCGAGATTATCCCGGACCATATAAAGATCATAGTCTATGCAGATGACATCACTCTTATCTCTACGAGCTGCTTCGGCTTAATTCAGAGAAAGAGGCTTCAAAAAACCTTAGACTCCATCCAAAACTGGGCTCTAAAAACAGGTTTCAAAATTTCCCCGAAGAAATCCAAACACATACATATCGGAAAAGCTCTCAGAAGGAGAACCTATCTTCAGCTCAACAAAATCCCGATCCCTACAATGAGGACATTGAAAATACTAGGGGTTACTTTCGACAAGAAACTCAACTTCCTATCACACTCCCAAAAGACCAAAATAGCCACCAGAAAGAAACTGAACATCATCAAGGCTATCGCCGGCAACCTAGCCTCTGGTCATAGAAAGACGCTGCTAAATGTTGTAAATGTTTGGTTGGTCCCACAAATCCTTTACGGAATAGGCACCTTCAGCCGTGGAGGGGACAGGGTGTTAAACACCATTCAACCAATTTACAATAAAGCAATTAGGCTCGCAATTGGCGCTTTTCCCACCAGTCCTACATTTGCTGTAATGGCAGAAAGTGGGCAACTTCCCTTCACCCACCTGGTAACAAAAGCCATCACTAATAAAGCCATCCGTCACTTGTCACTCCCCGAAAGCGACCACAATGTCCCATTAATACATAGGGCTAAAACATGGTTCAAAAATCTCACGAACAAAGATCTTCCCGAAATATGTGAACGTTCATCTGCGACGGGAAGAAATTGGAACGTCAAACCGCCGAACATTAACCTTGAACTTCTCAAGGCAGTTCGGGCGGGAGACCCTTCTCCAAAAGTCAAAGCCTGCTTCAATAACCTCGTTGCATCCAATTTCCAAATCAATCACCAGGTATATACAGATGGTTCAGTCAATGCCGATGGAGTTGGATGTGGAATTTTTGAGAGTAGATACATAGGTAGCTTTTCTCTTCCACCGCAATGCTCCATCTTCAGTGCGGAAGCTTTCGCTCTTTTAATAGCTACCCAAGAATGCACCCATGATTTCCTTCCTACCACAATATTTTCCGACTCAGCTAGCTGTCTCCATGACCTTCTAAGTGGAAACAGCAAACACCCATGGATTAAGCAAACAGAAGAGGCTGCTTCAGATAAAAACATCTCCGTCTGCTGGGTTCCTGGTCACTCAGGAATCCGCGGAAACACAGCCGCCGACATATTGGCCGGCAAGGGCAGCAAAATGGAACCCCCAGACATGCCCTGTCCTCCATCTGACATTGTCCGCTGGGTAAAACAGCAAGTCCGTGAAAGTTGGGACATAGGCTGGATAAACAGCCGTCCTACTCATCTTCATAAAATCATAAATTCCACTCTCCCTTGGGAGGACCGTCTCAATAGTAGGGAAAGGCAAGTCCTTACCCGTCTTCGAATTGGGCACACTAACTTCACCCACTCACACTTGTTCTGCAGAGCCGAAAAACCCCAATGTGCTTGCAACGAAGCTCCGGTTTCTGTTAGCCATCTTTTACTTGAATGTCAACATGCCAAAGATGCTCGAGTCCGACACAACATAGGTCAGAGTCTCCGAGATATCCTCAGTAGAGACGAGACCCAAGAAACCAATTTAATTGCGTTTCTGAAAGAAACCGACTTCTTTGGTAAAATCTAAATCGAAATACTAAATACCTTGGAAATTGCTTATTCGCCACTTCACAGTCATGTATGCGTGTTTATGTGTGTATACACATGTATGTACGGGTCGGAAGGAAGGAATTCATACATGTATATACACGCATTCAATAATAATAAATAACAAATAATATAATATATACTTTCATACCCACATCTATCTTCTATCCATTACATTATACTTTAATCAATTTCCTATTCCTACAGCCACACTCACCAAGGAGGATAAATTCATTAAATAAACCTCTCCATTTTTCAGCTCTACTATATACCATTAAATTCAAAACCACTATATTTTATTCAAACTGTATTTCATTTCATTTCACACCCACCCCACACCCCACTCCTCCCCTCTTTCCTTCCCATACCACTCCCACCCCGTTCCACTCCTCTAATCCCACCCAAATCCTTTCCACTCCTTTCCTTCCCATCCTCCTGAGAAGGGCCTTTTTTGTGTTTTTTTTTTGTTTTTGGAACACGCCCTGCACTTGGAGTCTAGGTCATTTGTGCTTCGTCACTGCTTCGGTCCTCGGATCAGTAAATATTTACTTTTCTTTACAGCATATATTAAATATCTTATGAAGCATAGGATCCCTTCCTACCTTCTTCTTTAACCGAGAGTCGAGCGGACAGATTTGATGAGTGATTTTTTTTTGTTTCCCTTTCGCCAGTCCCCTCTGGGCTGGTTTTATTGTGGCCCTTCACTAGGCTAGAGGCGAATGAACTGCAAAGTTTAATGCCTCTTAAAATAAAAAAAAAAAGAAAGAAAAATACATTCATTACGATTTGTTCGCTCGTTAGATTCACATGCAGTTGTTTCTAACAAACACGAAGGCACCGAAGACTAGTGGAATAATGGAAAAGCCACCAAAAAGTTCGGCACGGCGCAGAAGAATATCTCGGAAACCGACAAGAAGGAGGAGAAGGAATTATATGCTATATACATCATAAGGTGCTGGATCAGGATCATTCCGACACCGGTTTCTCATCGAAGGCGATGAGCGTCTTGAGCTTCGTCAATACATCTTTGAGCGTATCGTAGCGAAAGCCACGCGTCTGACCCACTACAATAAGCGGTCAACCATTACGGCGTGGAAAATTCAGATCGCAATCAATCTGTTGCTGCCCGGTGAACTTGCATGCGGTTTCCGAAGGTACCAAAGCGGTGAAGAAGTATACCAGTTCCAAATAAAGAGCGTTTTCCGACTGCTGATTCGGAAGCAAACACTAAAAAGGGTCCTTTTCAGGACCACAAAATCATCTTTAATCTAAAGAGTTTATTCTTTTGTTATCACTCGATATACCCATCTTGTTCAGCTAAACCTTCCTGCTTAGCGATTGCGTTTGCCACTCGCCACAGGATTCACAGTTGGAAAATTTCTTCCCATCCAGCTTGGGACATGTTGGGTCATAACTTGGACAGGTCCGTCCAATTAGCTAAATGTCGAACTAAATGTAAATTACTGTACTTTCAATCTGTAAGCAATTTAAGAATTGGTGAAAATTGAATAATCGAGAAAGTCCCCAACCATCAATAAGCTCAGCACAACTGCCAAATTCTCATACTCATCCTATCCTGGTGAACAAATTATGAAAAAATCAATTTGTGTTTTATTGACGTAGGACTACGTCTAACCGGAAGATATAGGGGGTGAAATGGAAATCTAGGCACTGAACAAGTAGGAAAAAATGCAAGATTTGGAACGCTTATAACTCGAGGATTTCTCAATAGATCGCAAATGTTTTTGCATCAATTGATAGGAAATATATCTACGCATCTATCATAACGAATAACATTTCATTTTTCTTGAGATAAATAATTAAATATTTGTTAAATATCAAGCATTGTCAAAATGCACTATGTGCCCATTTTTGATTGGTCCATTTTGTGCTCCTCAAATCGTACCGACCAAAACGGGCAACCAGAGCAGCAGCGAAATAGAATGAAGCACGATTGGAAAGGAAAAAGAAAAAAAATAAACGAAACATTGGTCGCAGTCTCACACATGCGTATTTCTCGAGCCAGCCAGTCAGCTTAAAAATCCCCGCTCCGCTGCCGTAACGATCATTCTTTGTGTGGACACCGACTGGACAACATCGTTGCTGGACGAGCTGGACGGCGAGGGATCGAGTGCCTTTCTCAAGGCAAGAGGGTGGAGGTGGTAGCGCTGGAGTAAAAGTAGAGTAGAGTTTTCAAAGGGCCTTTCTCAAGGCTAGAGACGAATGAACTGCAAAAGTTTAAAGTCTCTATAATACAAGACCTTCCTTACCTTCCTTCCGTAACGATCATTCTCATTCAAACCGTACACCACATCAGTTCGCATCACAACACGTCAACAAACCAACCCAAGCAGCCATGTCTGGACATGGCAAAGGAGGAAAAGTGAAGGGAAAGGCAAAATCCCGCTCGAACCGTGTTGGTTCGCAATTCCCCGTAGGTGTATTCGCCAATTGCTCCTCAAGGGTAGCTAGGCCGAGCGCGTTAGTACCAGTGCACCAGTCCACCTAGCCGGCGTTATATAGTTTCGGCCGCCGAAGTGATTGAGTTGGCTGGCAAAGCTGCTCGCGACGATAAGAAAAGCCGCATTCAGAACAGACCACATTCGATTCGGTGGACATCAAGACAACAACAGGCAGTTGCAGCGAGTGGCGAGTGGCAAACGCAATCGCAAAACGGCAGCAGGTAGCAGAAGAAAAGAGTTTGTTCTTTATACAAACGGCTTTGGTGGCAAATCCTGAACAAGGCGACATCGAGGGCGTTTGAAATGGTTTTTTTCAAAACCACGAGTACAAAGTTTTCTAAATTGGAACCATTCCATAAAACACGGTGCTGTTCAGGGCCATTAAATCTTTCAAAAAAGAGTTTACGAAATACAGTGCATTCTTGCATTCAGCGAAATACAGTGCATTCATGCATTCTTAAATATTATCCAAAATAATATTAAAACACAAATTGATTTTTTCATAATTTGTTTACCAGGATATGATGAGTATGAGAATTTGGCAGTTGTGCTGAGCTTATTGATGGTTGGGGACTTTCTCGATTATTCAATTTTCACCAATTCTTAAATTGCTTACAGATTGAAAGTACAGTAATTTACATTTAGTTCGACATTTAGCTAATTGGACGGACCTGTCCAAGTTATGACCCAACATGTCCCAAGCTGGATGGGAAGAAATTTTCCAACTGTGAATCCTGTGGCGAGTGGCAAACGCAATCGCTAAGCAGGAAGGTTTAGCTGAACAAGATGGGTATATCGAGTGATAACAAAAGAATAAACTCTTTAGATTAAAGATGATTTTGTGGTCCTGAAAAGGACCCTTTTTAGTGTTTGCTTCCGAATCAGCAGTCGGAAAACGCTCTTTATTTGGAACTGGTATACTTCTTCACCGCTTTGGTACCTTCGGAAACCGCATGCAAGTTCACCGGGCAGCAACAGATTGATTGCGATCTGAATTTTCCACGCCGTAATGGTTGACCGCTTATTGTAGTGGGTCAGACGCGTGGCTTTCGCTACGATACGCTCAAAGATGTATTGACGAAGCTCAAGACGCTCATCGCCTTCGATGAGAAACCGGTGTCGGAATGATCCTGATCCAGCACCTTATGATGTATATAGCATATAATTCCTTCTCCTCCTTCTTGTCGGTTTCCGAGATATTCTTCTGCGCCGTGCCGAACTTTTTGGTGGCTTTTCCATTATTCCACTAGTCTTCGGTGCCTTCGTGTTTGTTAGAAACAACTGCATGTGAATCTAACGAGCGAACAAATCGTAATGAATGTATTTTTCTTTCTTTTTTTTTTTATTTTAAGAGGCATTAAACTTTGCAGTTCATTCGCCTCTAGCCTAGTGAAGGGCCACAATAAAACCAGCCCAGAGGGGACTGGCGAAAGGGAAACAAAAAAAAATCACTCATCAAATCTGTCCGCTCGACTCTCGGTTAAAGAAGAAGGTAGGAAGGGATCCTATGCTTCATAAGATATTTAATATATGCTGTAAAGAAAAGTAAATATTTACTGATCCGAGGACCGAAGCAGTGACGAAGCACAAATGACCTAGACTCCAAGTGCAGGGCGTGTTCCAAAAACAAAAAAAAAACACAAAAAAGGCCCTTCTCAGGAGGATGGGAAGGAAAGGAGTGGAAAGGATTTGGGTGGGATTAGAGGAGTGGAACGGGGTGGGAGTGGTATGGGAAGGAAAGAGGGGAGGAGTGGGGTGTGGGGTGGGTGTGAAATGAAATGAAATACAGTTTGAATAAAATATAGTGGTTTTGAATTTAATGGTATATAGTAGAGCTGAAAAATGGAGAGGTTTATTTAATGAATTTATCCTCCTTGGTGAGTGTGGCTGTAGGAATAGGAAATTGATTAAAGTATAATGTAATGGATAGAAGATAGATGTGGGTATGAAAGTATATATTATATTATTTGTTATTTATTATTATTGAATGCGTGTATATACATGTATGAATTCCTTCCTTCCGACCCGTACATACATGTGTATACACACATAAACACGCATACATGACTGTGAAGTGGCGAACTTTAATAAGCAATTTCCAAGGTATTTAGTATTTCGATTTATATTTTACCAAAGAAGTCGGTTTCTTTCAGAAACGCAATTAAATTGGTTTCTTGGGTCTCGTCTCTACTGAGGATATCTCGGAGACTCTGACCTATGTTGTGTCGGACTCGAGCATCTTTGGCATGTTGACATTCAAGTAAAAGATGGCTAACAGAAACCGGAGCTTCGTTGCAAGCACATTGGGGTTTTTCGGCTCTGCAGAACAAGTGTGAGTGGGTGAAGTTAGTGTGCCCAATTCGAAGACGGGTAAGGACTTGCCTTTCCCTACTATTGAGACGGTCCTCCCAAGGGAGAGTGGAATTTATGATTTTATGAAGATGAGTAGGACGGCTGTTTATCCAGCCTATGTCCCAACTTTCACGGACTTGCTGTTTTACCCAGCGGACAATGTCAGATGGAGGACAGGGCATGTCTGGGGGTTCCATTTTGCTGCCCTTGCCGGCCAATATGTCGGCGGCTGTGTTTCCGCGGATTCCTGAGTGACCAGGAACCCAGCAGACGGAGATGTTTTTATCTGAAGCAGCCTCTTCTGTTTGCTTAATCCATGGGTGTTTGCTGTTTCCACTTAGAAGGTCATGGAGACAGCTAGCTGAGTCGGAAAATATTGTGGTAGGAAGGAAATCATGGGTGCATTCTTGGGTAGCTATTAAAAGAGCGAAAGCTTCCGCACTGAAGATGGAGCATTGCGGTGGAAGAGAAAAGCTACCTATGTATCTACTCTCAAAAATTCCACATCCAACTCCATCGGCATTGACTGAACCATCTGTATATACCTGGTGATTGATTTGGAAATTGGATGCAACGAGGTTATTGAAGCAGGCTTTGACTTTTGGAGAAGGGTCTCCCGCCCGAACTGCCTTGAGAAGTTCAAGGTTAATGTTCGGCGGTTTGACGTTCCAATTTCTTCCCGTCGCAGATAAACGTTCACATATATCGGGAAGATTGTTCGTGAGATTTTTGAACCATGTTTTAGCCCTATGTATTAATGGGACATTGTGGTCGCTTTCGGGGAGTGACAAGTGACGGATGGCTTTATTAGTGATGGCTTTTGTTACCAGGTGGGTGAAGGGAAGTTGCCCACTTTCTGCCATTACAGCAAATGTAGGACTGGTGGGAAAAGCGCCAATTGCGAGCCTAATTGCTTTATTGTAAATTGGTTGAATGGTGTTTAACACCCTGTCCCCTCCACGGCTGAAAGTGCCTATTCCGTAAAGGATTTGTGGGACCAACCAAACATTTACAACATTTAGCAGCGTCTTTCTATGACCAGAGGCCAGGTTGCCGGCGATAGCCTTGATGATGTTCAGTTTCTTTCTGGTGGCTATTTTGGTCTTTTGGGAGTGTGATAGGAAGTTGAGTTTCTTGTCGAAAGTAACCCCTAGTATTTTCAATGTCCTCATTGTAGGGATCGGGATTTTGTTGAGCTGAAGATAGGTTCTCCTTCTGAGAGCTTTTCCGATATGTATGTGTTTGGATTTCTTCGGGGAAATTTTGAAACCTGTTTTTAGAGCCCAGTTTTGGATGGAGTCTAAGGTTTTTTGAAGCCTCTTTCTCTGAATTAAGCCGAAGCAGCTCGTAGAGATAAGAGTGATGTCATCTGCATAGACTATGATCTTTATATGGTCCGGGATAATCTCGAATAGAGATTGCATGGCAATGTTGAAGAGGGTTGGTGAAAGTGCTGAGCCTTGTGGGAAGCCGTTTTCTGGGATTTTTAGAGAAGATTGGTGGTTGTTAATAACGGTTTTGAAAGACCGGTTTTCTAGAAAACTTTTAATGAAGAGACCTAATCTCCCACGAATCCTCCAGTCGAAAAGGCTTTTCAGCACTGGGTACCTCCATGCCCGATCGAAGGCCTTGGATAAATCCAGGGAAACAATATCAATGTGGTGTAATTTTTCAGTTGCGTCCTCTAGGATTTTTTCGATTGCTACAAGGCAATCTTCTGTACCTTTTCCCGCACGGAAGGCGAATTGTCTGGGATCAATCAGCTTATTTGACTCTAGAAAAGTCGTTAAGCGTCGATTGATAATATTTTCCAAGACTTTCCCAACACAACTTAGGAGAGTGATGGGGCGGAAATTGTCAAGAAGATGGTTGTTCATGTCTGGTTTCGGGATACAGATCATTAAACCCTCTTTCCAGCAACTGGGGAGGATTCCACTGTCCCAGACTTTGTTGAGGAGCTTCAGAAGTGCTTTTTTCCCGAGATGGGGTAGATTCTTAAGCATAGGGTAGCTGATGTCATCAGGTCCTGTGGATCCTTGTTTGACTTTGTTCAGTACCCAATCGAGCTCTTTGAGGGAGAGGTTTTTGTTGAAGTCAAATTCCACATCGGTATGAAAATCGATGGGAATTCTTTCGCATTCCGTTTTGTGGGTTAGAAAGGTTTGGTCGTAGTTTTGATTGGAGGAGGCGGATGCAAAGAAATCTCCAAACGCCTCGGCGATGGTTTTCCGGTCATTGGTGTATTGACCGTTAATTAGAAGATTATATTCTTTGCTCCTTTTCTTGCCATGAAGCCTGCCAATCTTACTCCATAACTCCTTTGTTGACACGTTGGGATTAATTTCGCTGACGAATTTAACCCAGCTGTTGTGCTTGGCTGTGTTGATAACAGTCTTAGCTTCTTTGCGAGCCCTTTGGAACTCTGTAAGCAGAGTGGGCCTCAGTGGGCTGTCCGGATGGGCCTTTCTTAATTTGCGTAAGGCCTTACGTCGACCTTTGATCGCTGCCTTCAGCTCAGGCGACCACCATGGGACACATTTCCTGCCAGGAATGCCACTGGTTCTGGGGATGTGCACCATTGCAACTTCTAGGACAACTTTGGAGAATTCCTCGGCTGTCCAATCTCGTTTAGCGGAGAGGCGGTTTTCAATGTCAAACTGATAGCCAGCCCAGTCAGCGTATTCAAATTTCCATCTTGGCCTTGTTGAAAACTCTGGAGAAGTTTGGCCGAAGGAAGTGAAGATTGGAAAATGATCGCTTCCGCAAGTATCATCGTGGATGTTCCAAGAAAGCTTTGAAGAGAGTTTGTCTGGTACTATAGTGAGATCGATGGCTGAAGTAGTACCAGAATAATGGATTCTGGTGTGTTGGCCGTTGTTAAGAAGGAGAAGAGAATGGTCGGATATGAAATCCTCAATGATGGATCCTTTTCGATCGAGGTATGCACCTCCCCAGGCGTATGAGTGGGCGTTGAAATCACCCATAAGCATGATTGGGGCGGGAAGTTGGGCGAACAGATGGTCCAGTTGGCCGCGTAGAGTGTTCGGATCGGAATCATTAGTGATGTAGATGCTAACGACGGTGATTGGAAAGGGGTGTTTAATGCGCACTACCACTACCTGAAGATCAGTGGTAATGGGAAGAAGATCATGTGGAGTGCCATCCTTGATTGCGATTGCAACTCCGTGTTTTGAGGGGTTGGGACCCTCTTTGAAATATGTGATATATTTTGAGATGAAATGTTTATTGAAATTGTTTGGTGTCATAGTTTCTTGAAGGGCTATGACTGTGGGATTAGAGTTCGAAATAAGCATTTTCAATTCTAGAATATTTTGTCGGATACTTCTGATGTTCCATTGTATCCCGAATTTCTGTGTTGGAGTGAATGTGTTGGTGTTTTTAACTCTAATTCCTAAGTCTTAATTGTGTGTATGTTTGAACTATTCAAAGAGAATTAGTTCGATGGTCCTTTACCCTTGGAAAGAGAAGCTTTCTTTGAGGTATTGGTGTTGTTTTTGTTTGGTGTAGAAGTCTTTGGTGTGTTTGTTGTGTTTGTGTTGTTTTTTTGTTGAATGTGCGTTGCTGTTGTTGTTATTGTTGTTTTTTGTTTGATGTGTGTTGTTGTTGTTGTTGTTTTTTGTTGGTGTTGTGTTGTTATTTGTTGGTAGTGTAGTTCTTTGTTCGTTTTTTGTTCTTTTCTTGTCCTTGTTTTTTTTGGATTTCATCTTCGGATCTTTGATCTGAATCTGAAGATGATCCTTTCGCCATTTTCCTTTTATTTTTATTTTTGTTTGGAACATCAGAAGTGTCCATTGAAATGACTGATTCGTTTTCGGATTCCGTTGTTGAGCTGTCGGTTAGCGATTCTGTCATGGAAGTATCGATTGTAGTGTCAATTGGGGGAGTGCTTTCGCGGCTAGAAGCGGCCGAGGCGCAGTTACATTTGCAGTTGCAGCTGGGTGTTGGCTTTTGCAAGTTGGAGAGTCTGTCTTGCAGAACACTTGCAAAAGTTGGTCCATTATTTTGACCGTTGTGTTTTTCTTTCGCCTCTTTGTAGGAGATGCCATAATCGATTCTGATTTTTGTGATGTTGTTCTCGGTTTGCCATACGGGGCATTTCCTATTCGAAGAGGAATGGTCCCCTTGGCAATTCAAGCAAAATGCTGAAGCGTTGCAGGTTTTAATTCCTTCCTTTTGTTCTGGATGTTCCTGTCCACAATTTCGGCAAAGCGGGTTCTCGCGTTTGCATCGTTTGCTAGTATGTCCAAATTTGTAACACTTAAAACATTGCATTGGGTTGGGATAGAAATTTCTAGTCCCAGCCCGAATAAATCCAAAATTAATGAAATCGGGAACAACAGTTCCACGAATCGTCAAAATAAGAGTGGCAGTTGGCACAACAATATTGTTCTCCTTCCTGGTGATGCGCTTGACATCGATCACACCTTGATCGGAAAGCTCTGTCACCAGTTCGGATTCTTTCATGTCCATGACATCACGGCAAGTAACAACACATTTACGTTGGTTTAGGGTTGGGTGGTAAATCACTTCAATAGGGGTTTCATCAATTAATTTGTTGATTAAGAGGAGCTTACCAATGATATCTTCGTCCTTGGCCGTAAGGATATACTGCGTCCTCTTCTTGTCGTCTCGTTGCGGTCGCGCTGTGTAGTACTTCTTTCCTACAGCGTTGGCGATCGTCTTACTCACGACGAACGGGTTAGCCGGGATCACGTTCTCTCCTGTGGCACGTAGTAACAGGATCTGTAGGTTGCCGTTCAGTGGGTCGACCCACCTTGGAGCAGTACGTTGGGTAGGTTTACCCTCGTACAAATTTGTAGTTTCAAATTATAATTAGAGATCACTACAATCACTACAAAATAAATTGGCAACACTCCCCGGAAAAAAGGGGCATGGCGTCAGTGACGCCGTAAAAAGCGCGCGCTTTTCCGGTTTGCCGGTAAGCGCCCGCTCTCCACGGTCGAAACGAGCTATTGCCTTTTCCCGCTCTCCTTCTGCTGCCACTTAAAAATAATTAAAATTAACTCCTTCGGAATCGCCAGGGGGAGACGTCCTAGTCCGCTGTCCAAAACGCCAAACTGCCGAGCTGAAAGAAAACGCGACCTTCTCGGTCGGAGGTTAAAATCAGTGATGTATTTTTTTGCCATCGCTGCCTTTTAACGCTCATTCGTTCGTCTGGTTGGACTCGCCCCTTTGGCTGAGTCTGCTGATTTGTCTCTATCCTGTGAGCGTGTACCGCCAAAGTAGAAAACGCGCGGACCCGTTGAAAAATATATCATTCTCTTTCAAACCGTAAATCAGTGTGGTTGTATGGCATCGTTTCACATCACATCGCATCAATGGATTGGTGCCGGAGCACCAGTATACCTAATAGCGGTTATAGAATTTCGGCCGCCGGAGTGCTCGAGTTGGCTTGCAAAGCTGCTCACGACAATAAGAAAACCCGCCAACAGAACAGAGCACATTCGGTTCGGTGGCAACAACTAGTTTCAGCGAGTGGCAAACGCAATAGCAAAACGGCAGCAGGTAGAAGAAGGAAAAAGTTTGTTTATACAGACTGCTTTGGTGGCAAAACCAGCCACCGTAAAAAACGGCGCTTTTCAGGGCCATTGAACCTTTCAAAGAAGAGTTATTAAAAGTTTTACACAATACATTTCACAATGCATTCTAAAGTGACATAATATGACATATAATATAAACCGATTTATTTTGTTTATGCTTGTTCTTGAGCTTATTGGTGGCTGAGGTCTTTTAAATTGATCATTCAGTTTTCACAAACCCATACATGGTGCCCGGCGTTGAACATTTAATAAGTACAAAGCCTTCAGAAAAAAATCAAGAATCAAGTTTGTAAAAAAAAACGCAAAAACACAACACCAAATGTTCTTTTCAGAACCCTCAACATGTTCATAAAGAGTACAGTACAGTAAACTAATCCATTTTTCAGGTAGATAGGTAGGTATTCACGTAGGAGAAGAAAATAAAACAATAAATTTGAAATATATATTTAGCAAAAGCTGTCCCGTTTGTGTAGTCCTACGTCACTCCGGTTATGTCCCCGACATTACCCACCCGTCTTTTTTTTTGTCAAAAATCGACACTCTGGAACTTAGTCGTTTTTCGGAATATCAGGCAAAATGTATGGTGAAATGAAAATCGTCATATCGATTTTTCGTACGAGACGACAAAATGTTGACTTGCACGATAAAATACCCTATGCAAAATATTAGCCCATTCGGACTTCATTTACTATTGTCGCAGCTGTCAAAGTTTAAATTTTCTAAAAATCAAAAAATCACTCAAGGGAGGGAAATCAGGGTTTTAAAAAAAAACATTTTCGATGCCAAATGTCTTAAAATGAAACATGAAACGTCGAGATTTACTGCTATCTCAAAAAAAAAAAATTTCATCAAAAATCGATCTTTTTTCAGACGAGAAAACGACTAAGTTCCAAAATGTCAATTTTTGACATACAATTTTTTTTAAGATAACAGTAAATCTCAATGTTTCATGCAATTCTAAGATATTTAGCATCAAAAACTTTTTCTTGAAAACCCCAATTTCCCAAGGGGAGAGGGTGATTTTTCGATTTTCAGAAAACTTAAATTTTAACATCAAATCAACATTTCGCAGGAAGTCCCGTACGGAAATTCGATATGACGATTTTCATTGGCACCCTAATTTGCTGCACTGAGAAGCGGGGCGTCAGCGTGGTTTGGGCGGGGCGTGTGATGCTTACGATTAATCGTGTGTGTTCTTACCGATGTGTTCACACCAGGCTGACGTGTCGTGAGCGCGGTTATGGCGTGTGGCAGGCATGCAAACGAAAACACTTCACAAAGGCGATATTTGTACTTCTCCGCTTTTCTCTTGCATATGTTTGTTTGTAGTAGTGGCATAATTTTAATTTTTCGCGTGTTTTTAGTTTTTACGTTTTTCACCGTCCGATTTTTGTCCCGGTTCGCCCAACGATGTTGGAATATTGGGAAAAAAAACATTTTTCATTCTTTCATTCAACAATTTGTATAAAACACGCTGAAGATACGCCGCTGGCACGGTGCAATGTGAGTGAATTAAAATGTCGTTGCGAGAAGTGAACACGCCCCGCTCACGCCACGTTGACGCCCCGCTGCAGTGAGAACATGACCTTAACCATGCATTTTACCTGGTATTCCGAAAAACGACTAACGACAATTTTTGACGTAGGACTACGTCTTTCATCTCTATACCGGGGTGTAAAATCAAAGTTTCGAAAACGAAAGCGTTACGCCGGAGACCGAGATTTTGAGCATTAACAGCTCCTAAACAACTGAACGAACTCTTCGTTTGGATGCCATTCAGCATCGAGAAAATTCCGGAAAGATTCTATCGTTGCTGAAAAATAATCTGCCAGTTCCCCTGGGAACTGAAAAATACATTCATGCGAAAGAGTTCATTTTAATGTTTTTTATCCATGTAACACTGCGACCAAATATTTTCCAATTAAGTGCCATTAACAGGTGGTTATCGAGTTAGCATTAACCACTGGTGGGCTTCGAGTATCGAGGAAAATCGGGAAAAATCTAATCGTTGCTGAAAAATAATCTGCCAGTTCCCCTGGGAATTGAAAAATACATTGATGCGAAAGAGTTTATTCTAATATTTTCTATCCATATGACACTGCAAATACATTTGGTTTTGTGATTTTTCAATCAATCGCAATTAACAGGAAAGCTTCTGAAATTATTCTTCGCCATCAGTAGAAAATTTTCGTATCCAATATTGTATGCGCGCGCAACGGAAAATGTTTCGCATCGCGAAAATTATATAATTTTCAATTGATTATTGCTCAGTCGCCGAAAGTTTCAAACTCAGAGAGTTCATTCCCCTCTAGTTTGCCTTCCAAATTGCCATCGTAAACCACACCTTCTCTCGATTCAATCACGCACAAAAAGCATACTTAAGCGATATTCTGGTGGTGAAACGCATTCATTTGTCGTGACGACATCGACAAGGCAACAGCGTTATTGAACGAGCTGAACGAGCGGAACGAGCTGGACGGCGAGGGATCAAGAGATTCATTACCTGGCCTAACCTGATTTGAAACACATACAGTTTGTTTGGATCTTTGGGGGAGCGCAGAAAAGCCGATCCATCAGAAGAAGAGAAGACGACCGAGAAATTATCAGCACCGAAAAACGGTTCCATTTAAGATATCGAAGCGGCCGCCACAACACTCATATATATACGTATGGAACTTCTTTCGTTTAAATGCCATCCAGCATCGAGAAGATTCCGGAAAATTATTATCGTTGCTGAAAAATAATCTGCCAGTTCCCCTGGGAATTGAAAAATACATCCATGAGAAAGAGTTTTTTTAATGTTTTCTAATATATAACACTGCGATCAAATACATTTGGTTCTGTGATTTTTCAATCAAGTGCAATTAACAGGTGCTTATCGAGTTAGCATTAACCACTGGTGGGCTTCGAGTATCGGAGATTATCTGGGAAGATGTTATTGTTGCTGAAAAATAATCTGCCAGTTCCCCTGGGAATTGAAAAATACATTCATGCGAAAGAGTTTATTTTAATGTTTTCTATCCATATAACACTGCGACCAAATACATTTGGTTTTGGGATTTTTCAATCAAGTGGAATTAACAGGTGCTTACATATAACATATAACACTGTGACCAAATACATTCGGTTATGTGATTTTTCAATCAAGTGTGATTGGCAGGAAAGGTTCTGAAGAGTATTCTTCCCCATCAGTAGGATATATTCGTTTCCAATATTGGATGCATCGCGAAAAACATAATTCTCAATCGATTATTGCTCAGTCGCTGAAAGTTTCAAACTCAGAGAGCTCATTCGCCCCTAAATTGCCTTTCAAATTACCATCGTAAACCACACCTTCTATCTATTCAATTACGGACAAAAAGCATACTTAAGCGATATTCTGGTGGTGAAACGCATTCATTTTTCGTGAGGACACCGACAAGACAACATCGCTACTGATCGAGTTGAACGAGCTGGACGGCGAGGGATTCATTACCTGGCCTGACCTGAAACGCATTCAGTCAGTTTGGAATTGTGAGGAAGCGCAGAAAAGCCGAACCATCATCAGAAGAGAAGACGACCGAGAGAATACCAGCATCGAAAAACGGTTCCGTTTGAGACATCGAAGCAGCCGCCACACACATACACACACACATATATACGTACGGAACTTCTTTCGTTTAAATGCCATCCCGCATCGATAAGATTCCGGAAGAATATTATCGTTGCTGAAAAATAATCTGCCAGTTCCCCTGGGAATTGAAAAACACATTTATGCGAAATAGTTTATTTAAATGTTTTCTAACCATATAACACTGCGACTTAAATACATTTGGTTTTGTGATTTTTCAATCAAGTGCAATTAACAGGTGGTTATCAAGTTAGCATTAACCACTGGTGGTGGACTTCGAGAAGAATCGAGAAGAATCCGGAAAGATGTCAACGTTACTGCAAAACAATCTGCCAGTTCCCCTTGGAATTGAAAATAACATTCAAGCGAAAGAGTTTATTTTAACGTTTTCTATCCATATAATACTGCGACCAAATACAATTGGAGATGTCACTAGATCTCGACGTTTCATGCAATTTGAAGACATCTGGCATTTTTTTTTTTTTTTTTTTTTAATTCGTTTATTTGTACAGGCTCAGTTACATAGGTTTAAAGAAGCCAAACTCTCAACTATACTTTTACTATTAACATGTTTTCTTAATTCTACGGTTAATGAAATAGGAAACCGATTACTCGCGGTCGACTCGAGTTTAGAAGGGTGACACATTTTCTTTAGGAAAAGGATGGGATGTAAGGAGATTGTAACCATGTTCACACTCACACTCACACTCACTTTCACATTCATACTCACACATCACACTGAATTCTTAAACTATCCTCACATCTAATATGTATTAACAATTTAACTTATTCTAATGTTAGGGAACCGATAGCTCGCGAAGGACGAAAAGGAGGAGAAAATGGGGGGGAAAGGATGTAAGAACAATCACACTCGAAGATCGATATCTTTAAGGAAAACATATATTTGGGACATGTAATCAAGGTCTAACCGAGCCAACACATCTCTCACCGGCACATTGGGCTGCCTTCCTCGAGCCCGAAGGGAGTTTTCTAAATTCGATCTGGCGACAAAATATAGCTCGCACGACCAAACAACGTGTTCGATGTCGTGGTAACCATGGCCACAAACGCAGAGATTGCTGTCGGCAAGCTTGAAACGAAAAAGCAGCGCATCTAAAGAACAGTGATTGGACATGAGTCGGGAGAAGGTCCGAATAAAGTCCCGACTCAAGTCCAGACTTTTGAACCATGGTTTGAGGCTAACCTTAGGGATAATCGAGTGGAACCACCGGCCCAATTCATCTTCGTTCCACTTGCGTTGCCAGTTAGCGATGGTATTTTTACGAACTAAAGAATAAAATTCATTGAAGGCGATTTGACGCTGATAAATATCGCCTTCAATTGCACCTACCTTTGCTAATGAGTCAGCCCTCTCATTACCCGAAATGGAGCAATGTGAAGGGACCCAGACAAAGGTAATGACATAACAGCGTCTGGATAAAGCACTCAAAATTTCTCGTATTCTCTCAAGGAAGTACGGCGAGTGCTTTTCCGGCCTCACTGAACGGATAGCTTCGACAGAGCTAAGACTATCCGTTACAATGTAATAGTGTTCAACAGGTCGTGAGGCGACGCTGTCCAGCGCCCAGTATATCGCTGCCAATTCAGCAATATATACCGAGCAAGGATTCTGAAGACTGTGTGAGGTGCTAAAAAATACGTTGAACACTCCAAATCCTGTGGACTCATTCATAGAGGACCCATCAGTAAAGTACATATTATCACAATTGACACGCCCATACTTTGCTTTGAAGATCGTAGGAGCGATCCTCGATCGAAGATAATCTGGAATTTCATGGATTTTCTCCTTCATGAACAGATCAAAATGTACAGAGGAATTGATGTAGTCAGAAAAACAAACACGGTTGGGAATATACGAAGAAGGATCAACCTGCATGGTGATGAATTCATGATATGAGCTCATGAATCCAGAATGAAAATTGAGCTCGATAAGCTGCTCAAAATTTCCGATCACCAATGGGTTCATAACCTTACACCGGATGAGGAACCGAAGAGATAATAAATTGAAACGATCTTTTAGTGGGAGTAGGCCTGCCAAAACCTCGAGACTCATGGTATGCGTTGAGGGCATACATCCCAACGCAATACGGAGACAAAGATACTGAATTCGCTCGAGTTTAATGAGGTGTGTTTTGGCAGCTGATTGAAAGCAGAAACTGCCATACTCCATCACTGAGAGAATAGTTGTTCGATACAACATTATAAGATCTTCGGGATGGGCTCCCCACCAGGTGCCGGTAATTGTACGGAGAAAGTTTATTCTTTGTTGACATTTTTTACTCAGATACCTAATATGGGCCCCCCAAGTACATTTGGAGTCGAACCAGACCCCAAGATACTTGAATGACATAGCATGAGTGATCGGTTTACCCAAAAGTTGAAGCTTTGGTTTTGCTGGTCTATGCTTCCTAGAAAAAACCACCATCTCTGTTTTCTCCGTGGAGAATTCGATCCCTAGCCCAATGGCCCAGGTTGAAAAATTGTTCAAAGTATCTTGTAAGGGTCCTTGCAGGTCGGATTCGTTTGATCCTACGACAGACACCACTCCATCATCTGCAAGTTGTCTTAGGTTGCAATTTTGTGTAAGGCAATTGTCGATGTCGCTTACATAGAAGTTGTACAAAAGGGGGCTTAAACATGAGCCCTGGGGGAGGCCCATGTAAGAGATCCGACTCACTGCCGAATCTCCATGAGAAAAATTCAAATGTTTCTCACAAAGCAAGTTATATAACATATTATTCAATAGAGGCGGCAGACCCCGAGAGTGTAATTTGTCTGACAGGACCTCTATTGAAACTGAATCAAAGGCCCCCTTTATGTCCAAGAATACTGAAGCCATTTGTTTTTTTTCGGCGTAAGCCATTTGAATTTCTGAAGAAAGCAACGCAAGACAATCATTCGTCCCCTTGCCCCTGCGGAACCCATATTGTGTATCTGAGAGTAGGCCATTCGTTTCAACCCATCGATCAAGGCGAAACAAGATCATTTTCTCCAACAATTTCCGTATACAAGACAGCATTGCTATTGGGCGGTACGAATTGAAGTCGGACGCGGGCTTTCCAGGTTTTTGAATAGCTATAACTCGTACTTGTCTCCAATCATCTGGAACAATATTATGTTCCAGAAACCGATTGAATAAATTCAACAAGCGATGTTTCGCCACACCAGGGAGGTTTTTCAACAAGTTGAACTTAATTCTATCCGATCCTGGAGCCGAATTGTTACAAGAAAGGAGAGCAAGAGAGAATTCTACCATCGAAAACTCGGAATCAAGATCGCACCTATCTTGTGGTATGTCTCGAACAATTTTTTGCACAGGAGCGGAATCAGGACAAACCTTCCGTGCAAAATTAAAAATCCATCGATGTGAATATTCTTCGCTTTCATTCGTTGATGAGCGATTTCGCATGTTTCGAGCCACTTTCCATAATTTTTTCATTGACGTTTCTCGTGACAAACCTCCCACGAAATTTCGCCAATAAGCACGTTTTTTCCCTTTGATCAAATTTTTGAACTGATTCTCAAGGGCTAAATACATTTGAAAATTTTCAGGGGTTCCACGTTTCCGAAAAGCTTTAAATGCATTCGATTTTTCTACATAAAGCTTGGAACATTGGCTATCCCACCATGGATTGGGAGGCCTTCGGCGAATGGTGGAACCTGGGATGGGTTTCGTTTGAGCGCGAACCGCGCTGTCATATATCAAACGAGAAAGGAAGTTATACTCCTCCAATGGAGGTAAACCATCTCTGGAATTGATGGCTAGAGTAATCGCGTCCGCATATTTTTTCCAGACAATGTGTCTTGTGAGGTCATATGCCATGTTTATAGATTCAGAAGAATTCGACCCAATGGTGATGGAAATTTTGATTGGCAAGTGATCACTACCGTTGGGGTTCTGGATTACATTCCACTTGCAATCTAACGATAGTGAATTCGAGCAAAGCGAGAGGTCAAGAGCACTAGGGTTAGCAGGAGGTTTAGGTACACGTGTTGTTTCCCCAGTGTTCAAAATGGACATATTGAAGCTGTTACAAAGGTCATATATCAACAATGAACGATTGTCGTCGTACTGTTCCCCCCAGGCAGTTCCGTGAGAGTTGAAGTCTCCCAAGATCAATCGTGGCTCAGGAAGGAGTGAGCACATGTCATCAAGTTGTTTGCGGCTAACCGCAGCTCTCGGAGGCCAATACAAGCTGACAATACAGAGGTCTTTGCCTCTGATGTTTGCATGACAAGCAACAGCTTCGATCCCTCCAATAGTTGGAAGGTCAATTCGAAAAAATGAGTGGCTCTTATTGATCCCCAAAAGCACCCCTCCGTATCTATCATCACGGTCCAAGCGTATAATATTAAAATCGTGGAAAGAGATATCATCTCGCGAAGAAAGCCAAGTTTCGGACAGAGCAAAAACATCACAATTGAAGTTATGAATTAAAAATTTGAATGTATCCAATTTAGGGATAAGACTACGACAATTCCACTGTAAAACAGTGATATCTCCGACCTCTCTATTTGAATTAGACATCAAGAGAGATAATCATTGCAAGGAGGGGCCATGTTTGCATCAATTGTTGCAAAATTGTCTTTAATACTGGAAGCATTGAGATGACAATGGTTCTGATGGAGTCGGAAACATTAAAACACTTGAAGATTTGATCCAAAAGCTCAGACAACTTTATAAATCCCGATTGGGAAGTTGAACTGGACGGAAAAATAGGGACAGTTGGGGTTTTTGATGTCCCCTCGAGTGCTGGGTCGTTCGAAGATGAAATATTCCCACGGAAGCCAGGAGGAACCTGATTTTGCTTGTCCGCTGCACTCGATTTTTTAGGCAAGCTAACAGAGGATATAACCGTGGGGACTTGTTCTTGAACTTTGGGAGTGGTCACATTTTTGCGCCGGGGATTCCCTTTGAAAATAAACGGTGTGCCCTCGCTAGCTGTGTCCGCTTCCATTTCATCAACTGGCAACGCGGAAAAGGTATTGTGTGTTAAGATTGGTTGTTGTTGTTGAGCCAGTGGAGAAGCGCCCTTTAAAATTTCCGCAAAAGTACGTTTCGAGCGTTCCTTTAAAGAGCGCTTCTGCTTCTCCCAGCGACTCTTGTAAGTTTCACAAGCTGAGAGCACGTGTGGGGATCCTCCGCAATATGGACACTTATGCTCAGTCGCACTGCAGGATTTCCCCACATGTTGCTCTCCGCAAGTGGCACAGCGCTCCTTGTTGGCACAATAATCTGCTGTGTGACCAACTGACTTGCATTTGTTGCAAGTCATGGGCTTTGGCACGAAGAGTCGCAGTGGTAGCCTCAATTTGTCTACCATAACGTAGTCAGGGAGGGCGGAACCAGCAAAAGTTACTCGAAACGAGTCGGACGGCGTGAATTTTGTTTTTCCCTCTTCCTGGGACACTTTTCCTAACTGTTGGCAGTCCAAAATTTTAACTATCGACCGAGGAAGCTTTTTAAATCTGCCATCTCCCTTTTTTATAAATTCGCTCGTCAGACCCGTTTCTGTAATCACCCCCGAAATTTCTACGTTATGGCAGGGCACATAGGCGCGATATTCTAGGATGAATCTATTGTCGACAACAATTTCGTTAGCTTGCTTCCGATCAGCCACGACAACACGCAGTTTGTTCGGTCTAACCTTTCTCATTTCGACCACGGAGGAATAATTTTTTGTCAGATCTTTCATAATCTGAATGACGTTCAGCGATTTCCCGTTGGGTTTGGGCCGGAAGAAAACAACCCATGGACCAGTTCCAGGTGCATCCTCTGGATAAACCTTGACACGGGGAGAGGACAAAACAGAAGAAGAAGACGAGGACGAGGTTTGGGCGGGAACGGGGACGGTAGAGGGGGGAGATGAGGTGGATGGTTGAGAGGGATCAGGAGCAACAGATGAGGAATGCGAGGTCGATGGTTGAGTTAAAACGGGGGGGTTCGGGGGATGAGTGGCGAGGTTTGTGGATTTCTTAGAGGGGGGCTTTTTAATCGACGACTCTTCTGTATCACACGGAACGCGCTTAAGCGACTTTCCGGCACCTTTTTGTGCAACGGAAAGGGAGTCATCGAAGGAGATCTCCATATTAAAAGACCCCCCACCTTCATCCATCATTTATGTGGCTGATAATTGCAATAGTTTGAATGATTCCTATAACCTAATAAAAAAAACAAAGAAAAACAAAAAATAATAAAACTACTTGCTAACGCACACCAGTGCGATGATTGCGGTAACGGCTGCTGCTCGATCGGATGATTGCAGACGCCGCTGCGATTGTGCACTTTTCAGTCCGGTGCTCGTTCTCACGTTCTCGCTCACAGCGATTCACACGAGATGCACCAGTACAATTGAACTTAGCGATCGGCTGATCGCGTGTTGGGCGCTCGGCACAAATGAAATGGTGTATCACACCACTAAGCGCGTTCTTCCACACTGATATTGTGTGCGTGCGACTGACCACCGTGTCCGACTCCAATTTGCGATGGCGATGAATTGGCGAGAAATGAAAGCCAGCCACTTTGGCAGGCCTTGTTGCGGCTTCTCCACTCGCTGATTGCGAGGTTGAACACAATGTCCACAAGACCACGGTAAACGCGTGATAATAAAAACACCAGGGCGAGTAAGGTTAATAACAGCTTACGGCACTCGATCACGATTACGGGAACGCGAAAGTAAACGACTGATTGCTTGCGCTGTCCAGACTTGAATGACATCTGGCATTAAAAAAAATCGAAAACCACGATTTCCTTTACTCCCCCTTGGGTGATTTTTCAGTTTTCAAAAAACTCAAACTTTGACGGCTGTGCGACACTAGTAAATGAAGTCCGATTGAGCTGATATTTTGCAAAGCGTAGTTTTTCGTAGGAATCAACATGTTTAATCAAGTTCGCTTTGAAAATTAGAAAGTCACTTTTTTCCCATACATCCATTGGCACTTTAGGAAGGAGTGTTGGTAGCAATAGGAAACCACCTGAAATGCGAATCTGTGTTTTTGACACATTGTGATAGGCTGAAGCAAGTGGCGGTTCGCATCGGTCTTCAAGGCCGATCTCTCTACATTGTTGCTGTTTACCTACCGCCAAATTCAAGCCCCGAACTTTACTCCGCGTAGGTTAACGCCATTTAGTATATCGCAAACCACGCTTCTACACTGCGTTTCACAACTATAGAACCACTCTTTTTTTTCTGAGTTTCCAGAGATATGTAAGAAGTCGGTTGAATTGAATTATATAGAGTAGTACATAATATCTACAGTAAACGTTCGCTAACTGGTCCTGGTTTAACTTGTCTGCTTTTGAACTGGGCGAACGTAAACTGGTCCTTGAACCAGTTAAAAAGCAGAATTTCGTAACAAATCGACGCCATATTCAAATGAAAGATTTGCTATGAGGGGCATTCGAATGTAATTTGAAATGTTAAGAAAATTGCCATTATTTTCACATGACAAAAACATTGATTAAATTACAGAAAAATAATTTCCCCAAATTATATTTCAGACCTGTTGTCGCACTCAATGCGAAACTTCCATTGGAAACCTTTTGTTTGTCCAATTTCATGTTCAACGCGATTCAAACAATTCATTGAAGTTCCCCTCGATTTTATTTGACGTTTTACATGCCGGACCCGTTGAAACGCGAATGTCGATAACTGGTCTTCCCTTTTCGCCCAGTTAGCGAATCTTTACTGTATCTTCATTTATAAGACTGGCCATTTGAACTTTATTGTTGTGTCCAAGCGAGAAACATTAGAAAAACTAAAATTCCAGTGTTTCATAACAATAGAACCAGATGTGAAAACTCTCACTCTTTTCCAAAATTAACATCGATTTCACATGAATTACAATAAGTTTCTAATTCGTATGTCATCTCTAGTTCTCAATCAGATCAAATAACCCATTCGGGATGGTTTCGACCAAGCTGCGCCATGTTGTAGTGTACATCCCGTTCTACGCAGAAGATACTGCTCGTTTAAGCTCTTCAAATCACTCATACTGCTTCTAAGCTGCATCTACTATTCGTACGATCACTCCTCATAAGTTATTGATAGGGTTTTGATCTGGTAAACAAGCTGACCAGTCCAGAATCTGAAGCCCCTATTCAATAAACCATGTCATGACCTTCCGGATGTTATGAATTGATGCCAAATTACCCAATTATCACGGTGTTTTTGATGGAAAACAAAAGTAAATAATTCTGAAATACTTCATTGCACTGCTGACTGTGCATTTTCTTGATGAAAAGCTATCTGAACCAGGACTTTTAGAAAATATTTTCCTCAAACCATCAAACTACCGCCTACAAAGTTACGAGTTGGAAAATTACATGAAACGTTCCGTAAGCCCTTCCAATATGAAGAAATTCTATTCAAGTTGAATTTCTTTTTATCCGAAAAGCTCTCCTAAAATAGGGAAACCCATGGGATTAGCTCCCACAATTGTTTTCAAATCCGCAGCTTTGGAGATGGGATTTTTATGGTTTAGGGAGAATTTTCTCAAAAAGTTCTAGTTTAGATAGATCACCATCAACACGAATGAACAGTCAGAAGTGCCATACTGCCATACAAATGAAGCATAAATTTCTGCATAACTCAAGAACTAATCAAGCAAACAGAGCCAAATTAGGTATGAGGAGGTTTAAGGGGGCAATAAATATTTCTATGGTGGTTTGACACTCCTCCCCCTCTGTAAAGGACTGAATAATTCCAGAACTAATCAAGAAAATTGAGCCAATTTGGCAGGTGAAGGTTTTAGGGGACAAGAAACGTTTCTATGATGAATAGACACTCCTCCCCCTCTCTAATGGGAGGCTACCATACAAATGAAACACAAATTTCTGCATAATTCGAAAAATAATCAATCAAATGGAGCCAAATTTGACATGTGAAGGTTTTAGGAGACACGAAACGTTTCTATGATGAACAGACACTCCTTCCCCCTTCTCTAAGGGGAGGCTATCATACAAATGAAACACGAATTTCTGCATAACTCAAGAACCAATCAAGCAAATCGAGTCAAATTTGGCATGTGGAGGTTTTAGGGTGCAATAAATGTTTCTATGGTGGTTACATACCCCTTTCCTCCTCTCTAAGTGGAGAGCTGCCATACAAATGAAAATAAAAATCTGCATAACTCATGAACTGATCAAGCAAACGGAAACAAATTTGGCATATGATGGTATGACATCCCTCTCTCCTCTGTGATACAAAGCACTCCTATATCTTCTTCTTTCTATAAAAAAAAATGAATCACCGAATGTGTTGATAATAGCAAAATTCGAGAAAGGAATTGTCCGATTTAGAACTGTCTCTATTCTATCATATTTTTTGTATCAACCATTTATTCCATGTAATGGAGAAACATCTTCGAGAATTGTGTCTAAAAATAATCTGATATTATAATGAAGAGTTTTGGTAGAAGTACTAGCAAATTTATAGCAAAAGGTAATTTTAATTTTAAAGGGTGGATTAGTAGATCAATCAATGAAGAGTTCTGCGATTGGACCCATGAACGTGCGCTTAGTAAGAAGACGTGAATGTGATAACGAAAAATAAATTTTGGGCGGGATGAAGTTTGCGAAGATTTCGAATGTTTATACTTCGAACATTTCTAAATAGATCGGAAAGATGTTTGCATCAATTGTCTAGAAATATTTCTACGCATCTATTACAATTAACCCTTTGGGGTCGGTATTAATTCCCTTGAAGGAATATAAAATTCTCTTATATTTCCTCGCTAATAATTCCTTGTTTATACCGAGTACCGTTCCCTATTGTTCATAGAAACTCCGTATGCACTCGTGAAAAAGTTCACTAGACATTAAAATTCGTTCAGAAAAAATTGTAAACTATTACATCGTTAAATTAAGTATTTAGTATAAGTTCTTAATGTGGTGACTGAGAGCAGACAAACGACCGCAAAGGGTTAACAAAAATTAATTTTTCATGGGATAAACAATTGAATAACTGTAGAATGTCAAGCGTTATCTAAACGCTCGATTCACGGTTTCCCCAATACAGGCCAAGTAGCCTGGGGAAATCGGCATTGTAAATACATGCAAGTAGGGGGTTCTTTTGTTGCCACCGAAATGCCTTCCTTAAGGGGCGTCCACATTATGCCGAATGATGCCGATCGGCCTGTACCAGGCGGCATATTCGGTTCGTTATGTAATGTGGACGCCACATTGGGTGCACGAAGCCGAAGCCCCATCGGATGTACGAAGCCGTCACGAACACACGAAGCACAATGTCGTCACCGCTAATTTACTTCGTTTTGTTTTGGTTCGACTTTCTAGAACCGGGCCCACTTGTTTCAGGTTGGGTTCGGTTTGTTTCGAGTCGGTTTTCGGTACGTCGGCAAGCCCGGGCGGTACGTCCACATTTAGTCGGCTTTACCGGGCGGCCAAGGCCACTCGGCGTAATGTGGACGCGTTTTTAGAGGCGCATCCACATTATGCCGAATGATGCCGATCGGCCTGTACCAGGCGGCATATTCGTTTCGTTATTTAATGTGGACGCCCCATGGGGTGCTTGTTTCGGGTAGGGTTCGGCATAGTTCGAATCGGGTTTCGGCACGTCGGCAAGCTCGGGCGGCACCTCCACACTTATTCGCCTTTACCGGGCCGCCAAGACCAAGGCGTAATGTGGACGCGTCTTAACACATATTTCAAAACTGGGGAAATCGGCATTGCAAATACATGCAGTTCGGGGGCATTTTTGACGTAGGACTACGTCTATCCGGAAGATAAAAGGGATAAACTGAAAATCTGGGCACTGTACATGTAGGAAAAATAGGAAGATTTCGAACGCGTTTTGTGGGGTTATGTCACCAAACTCGAAAGCAAACAACTATTTTGTAGTGTAAGCTTCAAGCTAAAATTATATTTTAAATTCAGTTTTACAAATTACAATGTTTTTCTAGTTTAACTTACGATTTTAGTGTAGGAAGTATAAGAATAATGTAATTGGAGGAATCTTATCTTTACCCACGTTTTAGGTTAACTGTAAATATAGTTAAGGTTGTAGTTATATAAGTTTTATGGCCCTATTTTAAGTAGTTTAAGTGAATCTACCTAATTATAGTCCGTAAGCTTGTAAATACTTTAATAATATTATAGGTAGTTTTATAATTTTCCAATTTTAATCGATTTGACACACGCACTGTACTCTTTTATAAATCTGAATTAGTCAAATGCGGTGATGACCAATCATTCTCCACCGATTTGACATTTCTCCCATTCGCTTGTCACCCGTGACAGTTTCGTTGGGTTAGGCCTGCTGGAGAGTGTGTCGACGGCGTCGCTGCTGCGAGTAGTGTTGTCGTCACATACCCCCGCCCGTAAACCTATGTGTTGTTCCGAATCTCCTGAAGGCTCCATAGGTTTACTTTTGTCTCCGACGTCTATCACCGCCAGCTTTATTGCAGGCCGCCGTAAAACACCAGTCGCTGTTCGCACCAACGCTTGGCGAATTCTCCCATCACGCCCTGCAATAACTTTCTCCACGCGTCCACGGATCCAATGATTACGGTCAGTTCCGTTAACTATGAGAACGAGATCTCCCTCTTCAAGCTCCTTGGTGTCCTCGAACCACTTGCATCTGCGAGTTATCACTGGCAGGTACTCCCTAATCCACCTCTTCCAAAACTCCCCGGTGATGTGCTGGGCTTGCTTCCAGCTACTACGGAGACCAACATATCCAATGACTTCGGTTTCTGCATGGAGTCCCGTCGAATTCCCCAACAGGAAGTGGTTGAGGGTTAGAGATTCCTGATCCGCGGACTCCAGCGGAATGTACGTCAACGGTCTAGAGTTCACCAACGCTTCTGCTTCATAGATAATCGTTTTCAGAGTCTCGTCGTCGGGTTTTCGAGAAATATTCAGTGCTGAAAAAATCGCTGTCTTAACTGACCGGACAAGGCGCTCCCACACTCCGCCCATGTGTGGAGTTGCGGGAGGGATGAACTTCCAAGCGGTTCTCGCGTTCGTGAAAGTTGTTGCCATGGTCTCATTCATTGCCGAGATCTCTTCCTGAAGCTGCCTGCTGGCTCCTTGGAAGCAGGTGCCATTGTCGGAGTAGAACGCTGCCGGTGACCCTCTACGACAAACGAATCTGCGTACAGCCATGACACATGATTCCGTTGACAAACTATGCACCACCTCCATGTGTACAGCGCGAATTGTCAAGCAGGTAAAAAATGCTACCCAGCGCTTCACCTGGCTGCGCCCGGCCTTGACCAGCACCGGTCCAAAATAATCTACCCCAACGTACGTGAAAGGGCGTACAAAGGGTTGCAATCTTTCTTCGGGAAGAGGCGCCATTACTGGTGCTCTTGGAATAGTCTTGGTGATCTTGCAGAACACGCAGTTCTTCGTAACCCTTTGAATGAGGGATCTCAGTTTGGCCACTTCGAAGCGCTGCCGCATTTCGTTGACAACTGTCTCGCGATTTGCGTGACGAAATTGTCGGTGGTAGAAGTCCGTAATGAGAGTTGTTATTGGATGACACTTCGGAAGAATCGCCGACCACTTTGCTTCGAATGGCACATACGGTGCAGCTCCAATACGACCGCGCATCCGGAGGATTCCTTGCTCATCCATGAAAGGCCAAGTTTTGTAGATGCTGCTCGATTTAGAAACGGTTGCGTGGCGAATCTCTGGGTTGCCCTGAGTTGTCTTCAGCACGGTTCTTTCTTCCGGGAATGCATCCTCTTGTGCCATCTTCCAGAGTACAAGTTCCGCTCTTGCTAGTTCCCGCTGAGTTAGTAACCCTGCTTTTAGCTGCTGTCCAAAATTCTTCTTTTGTACGCTCTCGATGAAACGGAACACGTATGCCATCGTACGTAGCAACTTTGTCCATCGGTTAAACCTGGAATAATCCAACAGTGGCGTAGAATTCCAGTGGGCTTGGACTCTCTGTATTTCTTCGTGTGACGTCACTGTGGGCGGATGTTTCGGCCAAGATTGCTCACCATAATATAGAAACTTGGGTCCTCGCAACCAAGGACTGTCCGCTTCCAGGTTTGGTCCGTTCTTCCATTTTGTGGCAACGTCTGCCACGTTGTGCTTCGATTGAACCCACCTCCATTCTTGGGGATCGCTGAGGGTCAGAATCTCTCCGATTCGTACAGAGACAAATTTGTGGAAACGGCGATGGTCAGACCAAATCCACGCCAACACTGTTGTCGAGTCGCTCCAAAGAAAGCGTCGAGAGACCGGAAACGTGTGGTATTCTAAGATCGAAGCTTGAAGACGAACCCCCAGAACAGCAGCTTTTAGCTCAAGTCTAGGGATGGACAATGTCTTTAAAGGAGCCACTTTGCTTTTTGCTCCCACCAGCGCCAACTGAACGTTGTTTTTATGCACCAAGCGAAAGTATATGGCGCATGAGTATGCAGTGTCACTGACGTCCACGAAGGTATGGATTTGCAGGTCCTCAAAGGTATCCGGGAATGGAGAAAAGTAGCATCGTGGGATAGACAGTTTATCCAGCTTCGGGAAAAGGTTCACCCACTGTCGCCATTTCTGATAGAGATCACAATTGATCGGTTCATCCCAACCTATTCCTGAAGCCCAGGTCCCTTGGATGATGACTTTCCCGTGAACGAGAAGGTGGGAAATGAGTCCTAGTGGATCGAACAGGCTCATAACGACTTTCAACACTTCTCGCTTGGAGGGAATATGTGTTTCATCTACGATAGCACGAAGATCCTCTCGAAGGTTAACTGTGTAGACGAAGCGATCCTTTTTGGGGAGCCATTTCATCCCAAGAACAGACTCAGATATGCCTTCCCTTTCCAGGATCAGATCCTTTGGTTCATCAGCGGTAATTTCCCCGATTTCCCAAAGGAGTCGGATCTCAAAACCCCCTTTTTCATGGACCAGAATCACCTCCTTGACGACCTCCACCGCTTCCTCCACAGTCATAAAGCTGTCCAAATAATTGTCCACGTAGTGGTTTTTGACTATGGCTGCGGACGCTCTTGGATAAAGACCAGCAAACTCCTGCGCATTGAGGTTCTTCACGTACTGTGCAGAAGCGGGAGAACAAGTAGCGCCAAAGGTGGCCACATTCATCATGAAAACCTGAATCGGATCGGAACGATTTTCCCGCCAGAGGAAGCACTGCGCCAGACGGTCTTGTGAGCGGATCCACAACTGGTGGAACATTTCCCTAATGTCACCGCAGACGGCTACAGGGAATTGGCGAAAACGGCTGAGAACAGCTGGTAATGGTGTTAGCAGGTCGGGGCCCTTCAGGAGTTTGGAGTTCAAGGATACCCCATTCGCTACTGCTGCTGCGTCCCAAATCAACCGTACTTTGTTTGGTTTTTTGGGATGAACGACGACTCCTAACGGAATGAACCACATAGGCCTCATATTGGCGTTTCCCAATTCGGATTCCGTAGCTTGGCGGGCATAACCTTTCCGCACGTACTCGGAAATTGGCTCGCGAACCTGTTCCTTCAACGTTGGATTCTTCTCAAGCTTCTTCTCTAAAGAATATAAACGACGAACTGCCATTGGATAGCTATCCGGGAAATCAGGGTTATCGTCCCGCCACAAAAGACCGGTCTCAAACCCATGCTCAGTTCGCCTTGTCGTACGCTCCAGAATCTTCCTCGCCCGTGTATCTTCGTCTGATTCCAAGGGTCTGTATAGACCACTAACACCAACATCTTCCAACGCGAAGTAGTCCCGTAGCTGATTGTTGAGTTTTTGATCTGGATCGGTGTATGCAGCAACATGGGAGTTAACCACTGCTCTTGAGGGTGAATCAGAAAGACATCCATAAACGCTCCAACCTAGACGACATTTAGCAGCTATTGGATCCATCGGTCCGCCTTCGCGGAGTTTCAATGGTACACCCAGTCGAAGATTGTCTAAACCAATTAGCAACTTTGGTTGAACCATCTCGTAATCTTCCAACGGAAGCCCTCGCAAATGTGGATACCGCTGGCAGAGTTCCTTATATTTCAATGTCTGCGAAGGAAGGACCAAGCAGCTGACTGTCCTGACATACGACAGTTTATGACGATTGCTGTTACCTCTCCCTGATATATCCAGTTGCACTCGTTTTGAACCTGGTTCCTCACGAGTTACCATGCCCGTCCACTGCAAGGTCAACGGTTCCGATGGGCCGGTAGCGCACAAACGTTCAGCGATGGTTTCGTCCAAGAGAGAAATCGAAGACCCTTCGTCGATAAATGCGAAGATGACTTCGAAACGTTCTCCAGCATACAACACCACAGGAAGAACACGAAACATAGGGAAAGGTCCATTTCCCTGTATTAAATGGTTGGCGGACATATTGGAGTATGGTTGAGGCTGAGAAGGCAAATGCAGAAGCTTATTATGTTTTTGATGACAACCCTCGATTCCACAACCTTTCCAGGATTTACAAGACCACTTGCCGTGACTGTTTAGGCATGTTCGGCAGAGAGCCTTTTGATGGACTACATTCCATCGTTCATCTAAGCTGAAGGATTTGAATTTGTCACACTCTACTACTCTATGTCCCTCTCTATTGCATACGATACATGGTTTACCTAACTTTTTATTCACTAGTAGGTTGGAAGCAGGGGTAGGCGCTGGAAAGGGAGAATGCGTTTGTACTATACCCCTCTCTTTCCTCTTATGATCACCCTTGAAATTCCGGCTAGAACTCGGTAGGTCGAAGGTCACCTGACTCGCTGCTGACACTAGTCCTCCCATGAATTCACCGAACGTCGCTAATGTTGCATCTGGTTGCCTGCTTTTGTAGACCGCCCAATCCAATTTGAGCGATCCGGGTAATTTCTCCACAAGCTCCTGCACTAGCACCGGGTTAGCCAAATGTAGAACTTGATTCGCCGCCTTCAGATGATCTACTAGGTTTTGTACGGTCAAACCGAATTCCACCACAGTCTCGAGACGATCATGCCTTGGTGCTGGCGCCCGGTGAACTTTCTCTATGAGCGATCGTATTAGAAGTTCCGGTCTGCCATACAGCGTTCGCAGGGTACTGATGACTTGTGGAACGCTTGAAGGAAGTAGCAATCGACTCCGAACCGATTCAAGGGCGTGCCCCTTTAAGCATCGCTGTAGGCGGATGAGGTTTTCCGCATCTGTATACCCACATGCAGCTGTAGTTTGCTCGAAACTGCATATGAAAATGGGCCAATCTTCCGGATTGCCGGAAAAATGTGGCAGCTCTTTTCCCATTACTTGCCTGGCTGCCATGTGACTTTGTTCTAAATTAACTGTCGGTGCTGCTCGATCCTGGCGCGTCAAACCAGGCGGTAACCGTGGAATCACCCTGGGAACTGAGTGGTCGATTCCTGATCGATCGGGTAAACAGCTTAGGTTATGTTGTATTCGCTCATCAGCAGTTTGCTGATCTCTCGGCGTTTGTTGAGGTTCGTTCACTCCTTCGGACCGTGCTGGTCGGTGCTCGACTCGATGTTGAACTATTGCAGATCGCTGACTTTCTCCCCCATCAGTTCGATCTGTGTTGGGTAGCGGTGGGTTCGGTCTCGACGAAGGACCTGCTTCCCCGAAAACTGGGTCCACATCCTGTGCTTCGGAACATTTGTCCAGCCAATTGGATACCTTTTGTTGAGAATCGTGAATCGATCCACCTCTGCTACCACATTCACTAATTTGGCGAATAATATTTTGTTTTTTCTCCAGAGACTCTCGCCTGATCTTCTGCTGCTTCTCTTGAAGGGCCTTTTCATCCCGAAGCAGTTGTTGTCGAATCTTAGCTTCCTCTTCCACCAGGGCTTTCCTCTCTTCAAGGTTGCAAAGGGCTTCTTTCGCTGCTTTTTTATCCATTGCCTCCTGGTCTTGCAATGCCTGCTCCTTCATTTTTTGTTCCTCTTCGATTAGCTTCATTTCGGTACATAATCGTGACGCACGGGCACTGGAAGTCGTGCTGATTGCAACCGACGGAATTTGTTGCGGTACGATTACAGGTTCGGGCTTATTTTGGACCTGCTTAGAAGTTGATTTGACTGTCGACGAACGAAGAGATCTATCGGATGGTAGTAGTGGTTTGAGATGACGAGACGACGACGCTAAATTCTCCTGACAATCCTTGCAGACGTATACCAGGTCCTTAGTCGAATCGTCCACACCGGCACATCCGAAATGCTCCCACAGCTTACAATTGTCACAGGCGACCCATTGCTCGTTATCTGTGTCTGGCCTAGTGCAAGACTTGCAGCTATATCCCGCGGGTTTTCGATGTTCCTCCATCCTAACCCCGTCATAAAATCCTTGAAGATTTTGTGGGGTTATGTCACCAAACTCGAAAGCAAACAACTATTTTGTAGTGTAAGCTTCAAGTTAAAATTATATTTTAAATTCAGTTTCACAAATTACAATGTTTTTCTAGTTTAACTTACGATTTTAGTGTAGGAAGTATAAGAATAATGTAATTGGAGGAATCTTATCTTTAACCACGTTTTAGGTTAACTGTAAATATAGTTAAGGTTGTAGTTATATAAGTTTTATGGCCCTATTTTAAGTAGTTTAAGTGAATCTACCTAATTATAGTCCGTTAGCTTGTAAATACTTTAATAATATTATAGGTAGTTTTATAATTTTCCAATTTTAATCGATTTGACACACGCACTGTACTCTTCTATAAATCTGAATTAGTCAAATGCGGTGATGACCAATCATTCTCCACCGATTTGACATTTCTCCCATTCGCTTGTCACCCGTGACAGTTTCGTTGGGTTAGGCCTGCTGGAGAGTGTGTCGACGGCGTCGCTGCTGCGAGTAGTGTTGTCGTCACACGTTTCTTAACACATTGAGGACCGCTCACGAGTTTTCTCGTGCTTCGCGTTCCGTCTGTTACAGATGGATCACGAAATAACCTGTGTTTTCTACACTAGATGGTTTAAACCTTGGTCAGCGAAGAATCTAAAAAGGCCTACCGATGGCTCGCCTTCGTCCCATTCACATCGAAGGAAACGATCTCGTTCGTGGAATCCGAACAAATGAATTACAGGATTACAAGTTTGTCCCAAATCGTGCGGTCCCAGGATCATGTCTTACAGATTTCTTTGCGACTCTTAATATGTAAACAGATCGCAAAGGTTTCCACATTTATTGATAGGAAATATTTCTACACTTCTATCACAATGAATTACATTTAAAACAATAAACAATTGAATATATGTGAAATGTCAAGCATTGTCCAAAGGCACCATGTGCCTCGTTTTGTTTGGACCAATTTGTGCTCCTCAAATGAGTCCGACCAAAAGGAGCAACCAGAGCAAAGAAATATATTGTAAGCTTGTGATTCTACCGCCTGCCGAACGAAATAAATTTTTCTGTTGCTTTCCGAAAACATCAATTCTTTTTTTCACCGCCAAGCAGAGTTGATGTGCTAAGGCCATCGTTCTAGCATGAAGCGGCAGCATCGGCAGACGTGGCAGAAGTGGCAGGAACGCTGGCAGAAGTAGCAAAAGCGGTAGCGGTGGCAACGGCGACAGTACGCAAACGAGTTACAACATGAGCCTTCGCAGACTGCAGACTTTCCATCGGCCGATAATTGTGGACAGTTTGGGCTAGTGCAAACCGACCCAACTGAATCGATGCATTAAGCGGGAATGCATACCTCTCTTCTTCTTCTTCAATGGCACTAACGTTCCTAGAGGAACTTCGCCGTCTCAGCGTAGTATTACTTGCGTCATTTTTTATTAGTACTTAGTTGAGATTTCTATGTCAAATAACACGCCTTGAATGCATTCTGAATGGCAAGCTCTAGAATACGCGTGATCACAGTGCAAGTCGGAGGAAATTTCTTTGACGAAAAATTCCCAGGACCAGAACGGGAATCGAACCCGAACACCCGGCATGTTAGTTATGACGCTAACCACTCGGCCACGGGAGCACACAAACCTCTCTACACTGCTCAATTTATTGGACGATGAAAAGTTTGCAATCTGCGGGAACTTCAAGACCATCGTTCTGCGAATATCATCAGCAACGACCAACGAATTTCGAGCCATCCAATGGACACCCGTAGATAATCGCTTTCGTATTATCTATCCAGCAAACAAAATGAGGCAAAATGGCAAAATGAGGACAATAATTTCGGCATGATGAACAAAAATGAATTCATTGACGCTTTTCAGGGTCACAAAATATATTTTATTAGATATGTTATTAAAAGTTATTAAAAATACGATGCATTCTAAAGTGATATTCGAAAAATATCATATGTAAACTGATTTTTGTTTACATGGAGAGAGCCTGTTTTGATATAGAAGTGTTTTCAAGCTTATTGGTGGTTGGGGACTTTACGGTCGATCAATCAGTTTTTACGAATTCGGGCATGGCTTTCAAATTGAAATATAGTGATCGCATAGTGGTCACTCTAAGGAATATGCCCATTTCCAGCGCCCACATACCGATTTAAATCCCGTTTTTTGAAGAATATTATAGTTCAACTCATTGTACTTCAAGATAGCTTCAAGATAGGCTTTTACTCTAAACATTCTAAATAGTAGACTTTTTATCATTAGGAAAAAAAGTGAAAGATCGAACTTTTTTTTTACTTGGAGGTAAAGTGTTCACCTAGTAGTGGCAAAGTGGTCACCCGCGCATATCAAGCTAAATCGGATAGATTTATGCGTTTTTTTCGTCCAAATTTGTTTAAAATCATATTTGTTACAGTGAACAGTCATCCAAACTGATGAATTGTCCAACATATCAGATTGAATAAACTAAATTTCACGAGAAATTCCTTAGATACCATGCGCACAGAATTACGGCCGAGTGGCTATGGAAAGAGAAATTTCTGTTTTTATTTGTATTTTGACATGCGACAGCTCTACTGAAGCACAGGGTGACTCAAAAGTCGTTAAATTCTTCAAACATAAGGTGACTATCAATACGGCATCTACAGTCAATAGTTATACTACCAAACAAGCAGGTGACCACTTTGCCACCCATGACCAATTTGCCCCCACTACCCCTACAACGCAAGTCCGATGGAAAGAAGAAATTTTCCAAAAGCGGGAGCTGTGTTCAGTTTTATAGTCACCACGAACACAATCGATTTAGTTTATTTTTGCTTCCGTTCTGAGAAAGCTGCTTAATAATTTATTTTGTGAATTGTTTGTTTGAGAATTGTGTTTTTGGGAGCGTTGGAGATGCAATTTTGCTAATAATTACAGAAAAACTATTTGCAGCGCTTGTTGTAGTGCTACGTCTCTACGATTATGTCCTCGACATTACTCACCCGTTTTTTTTTCCACCAAAATGTGTTTCTTAACACATACTTCAAAACTATGGAGCCTGGGGAAATCTGCATTGGAAATACATGCGAACGGCGAGTACATTTGTACTCGTTTACTTTGTGCAGACATACGTACGTACTCATAAACTAAGGATCCCGGGACCATCATTTCAGATACTGGATGCAAATGAGCTTTCATGTTTAAAGTCTCTATAGCAGGGGTCGCCAATCTTCCGAGCATTACGGGCGACTAATTGTTCAAATCTACCACTATTGAGTATCTTAAAAAGTCATTAGAAAATGGATGTAGTACTGGTTTAGGTTTTTAATTAAAATAAAAACCTACTAATAAATATTCAATGATAAATTATTGTATGAAATAAAAATAGTTATCAGTTACTAAATAATGGATAAGTAATGCTTTATTTTCTGTGCATAATCATCAATCAATGTCGTTGATCTTTTTACGTAGGATGTACGTCTTTCATTTCTATACTGGGTGTAAATCCAAGATTTCGAAAACGAAAGCGTTACGCCGGAGAACGAGGTTTTGAGCGTTAATAGCTCCTAAACAACTGAACGACAAACAACTCATTCGAAAGATAGAATGTCTACGCGTTATGTTCTTGTTACTTTTTGATCCAAAAACGTGTTTCACTAGCCTTAAAATTGCTTTCAAAACAGGCTATTGAAATCATCAATCGGTATATAAGCGAGCACCGCTCGGAAATCCACTCAGTTATAATTGAACAGCGATTGGAGCATGATGTCAATGTGGTGAAACTAACTTCGTTCATCATGAAAGCGCTGATGAACGGTGTCACCTGTTTGTGCACCTTAGGCCAGAAGGGAGTCCATCGGAAGCAGAGTGGTGCCGCTGAAAAGGCGACCAAGACAGTACCAGCATCGAAAATTGGTTCCGTTTGATGCATCGGAGCAGCCGCCACACACACAAAGAAACGAGCGCAACTCTTTTCGCTTGGTGGTTATCGAGCATCGAGAAGAATCCGGGAAGATGTCATCGATGCTGAAAAATAATCTGCCAGTTCCTCTTGGAATTCAAAATTACATTCAAGTGAAAGCAGTCTTCGAAAAGCAACGTGGTGCTGATTGGCAACTTTTTATTTTACACCCAGTAGAAAGAGTTTATTTTGATGTTTTCTATTCATATAATAATGCGACTAAATACTTTTTTTGTGATTTTTCAATCAAGTGTCATCAGCAGGAAAGCTTCTGAAGATTATTCTTCCCCATCAGTAAAATATTTTCGTATCCAATATTGGATGCATAGAACCTTGTGACTACAACTTAACGCTCTTGTTATCGAAGTCCCCCAAATATTCATTTATTCATTCATTCAGAATGGAATCAGATTCAACATTAAACAAATAATCACTAAATCAACGATAGTCCTACGTGAACCTTGCGGTTATATCACAGATATAACCCACTTCCTGTTTTTGATGTAAAAACACCAGTAAATGATTCTGAAGTACTTCGTTGCACTTCTGACTGTTCATTCGTGTTGATGGTAAGCTATCTAAACCAATCTTTTTTTGAGAAAATTCTCCCCAAATCATAAAAATCCCATCTTCAAAGCTGCGGGTCTAAAAACTAATGTGGAAATTAATCCCATGGGTTTAGTAGTATGTTAAGAGAACTTTTCTGTTGAAAAGAAATTCAACTTGAATAGAATTTCTCCATACTGGAAGGACTTACGGAACGTGTCATGTAGTTTTTGAACTCGTGACTTTGCATACGACAGTTTGATGGTTTGAGAAAAATGTTTTCGAAAAGGCCTGGTTCAGAAAGCTTTTCATCAATACGAATGCACAGTCAGAGCTGCAATGAAGAACTTAAGAATCATTTACTTCTGTTTTTCCATCAAAAATACCGTGATAGTTGGGTAATTTGGCATCAATTCATAATATCCGGATAGTCATGGCAGGGTTTAATGAATAGGGTCAGGTTCTGGACTGCTCAGCTTGTTTACTAGATCAAAACCCTATCAAGAGCTTATGAGGAGTGATCTTACGAATAGTTTATGCAGCTTAGAAGCAGTATGAATGATTTGAAAAGATTAAACGAGCAGTATTCTCTGCGTATAACGAGATACACACTACAACATGGCGCAGCTTGATCGAAACCACCCTAAATGAGTCAATTGAACTGATTGAGAACTAAAGAAAACCTACGAATTAAAAACTTATTGTAATTCATGTGAAATTGACATTAATTTTGTAAAGTAGTGAGAGTTTCTCTATGTAGTTCTATAGTTATGAAACACTGGAATTTTAGTTTTTTTTTTGTTTCGCGCCTGGACACAACAATACAGTTCAAATGACCAGTCTTATAAATGAAGATAGTTATTATATCCTACACTATATACTTCAATTCAACCGACTTCTTACATATCTCTGGAAAGTCAGAAAAAATGAGTGGTTCTATAGTTGTGAAAAGTTGTGTATATGAATTACGTTGAAACAACTTATAGCAGATAAGGATTGCTCTAGGGTTAGTTCTGCATCAAGATTAGCTATGTTGGAAACTCAGTTTAAAATTGTAGGCGAACAACAACATTTGAAAAATCATGAATTGAACGCAGAGAAAGAGTTGAAGAAAAGAGACATGGAGACACTTTAAGGTAAAAATAAACATAGAAGAAAAGAAATTAGAAAAAAAAATCGAGAGTCTATTCGAGTGCAAAAAGCTAAAAAGCTATTCCGGGAGCTTATGCGGAGCTATTGCGGAAAGCTTATGAAAAGGTGGAACTAGGCCGTTAGTTTATATAAAAAGGTCGAGTAAATTTCAGTACCATAGGATTAAAACAATCAAATAACAATAAGTAAAAATTTTCATTCAAATTTTAGAATTAGAATTGCTTTAGACCTGCTAATTCGATAGATTCATCTGCCTCCCTAGATGAATATTGCCACTATATGTCGACACTGTAGCCAAGCTAAGACCCTTCGCACGTACCGATACCGGCAAAATATAATACACTAGCTGACCCGGCAAACTTCAGTTAACACCGAGATGACTTCATTATCGCGCAGCGTCAGCATAGCCACCCATAAACATCATCCCAGACAAAGTGCAGAAGATCATAAATTAGCCACCCAGCGGACAGGCGGGCGATCGAGACATAAACATAAACATCGACCAGACGAATTATCGAGAACGGAACTTTCCCAGGAAATCGATAGCATGATTTCATCATGCTATTTCACAACAACGCATCACCAGATCAATATAAATAGAGCAGGGCCACGATTGTAAAGTCAGTCTTAATTTAGAGTTAGTCTTAAATTAGTCTCAGTTTAGTCTTAATCTTAGTTTTAAGTAAAAGTAGAGCATAGCTCTAAAATAAATAAAATTTTTTTTTCTTTAAGTTCTAAGAAAGAAAATTAACTGGCGCCCGAATAGGGACCCAGAGTGTGCAGTGATAGTCATAGTGTGGAATCAAGTGTTATGAGTATTACAACGTTAAAGTGAAGTAGTCCATATCACAAGCACCGGAATAGTACAACTGTTAAAGGATTTGTACATCCGGACTATCATCAACCGCTTAACCCAATCGCAACAAGGCAGCCGTACGTAACGTTCCTGAGTAGCTGGTTTATCCTGAGGAAAGGGATCCAACGCGACGTACTGAGAAGGTGAGCAACACACTCCAGGTTCCTGCTCAGCAGATTCCATTCGCACCCGGCGAAGCTGAGATAAAAGGTAGTAATAGGACATCGGTAAGGACCATCTGAACACGCGTACCGGAGCTTGCTGAGATCACCACTGATAAAGGATTGGTGGCCAGAAGTACGTTGTCCCGCAGTCTCAAGGAGTACCCTCGAGATGTTCAGGCTAATCATGTAAGTCAAATAATTTTTTTTTATAAATATACCGCATAAAGCGAAGTGAAATATAAATATACCGCATAAAGCGAAGTGAAATATAAAAATACCGCATAAAGCGAAGTGAAATATAAATATACCGCATAAAGCGAAGTGAAATATAAAAATACCGCATAAAGCGAAGTGAAATATAAAAATACCGCAAAAAGCGAAGAAAAATAATAATTATCAAAATAAAATTATACCACACAACATCACAAAAATTAAAATAAAAATATAAGGAAATTAAATAAGAATACGAAAATACGAAACAAATAGAATTAGATAACGACCCTCTTTAAATAAAGAGGAAGAATTATTTTAAACAAAGAAACGACCTTCTTTCAATAAAGAAGAAGAATTATTTTAAGGAACGACCTTCTTTTACTAAAGAAGAAGAATTATTATTAGGAAGCGACTTCTTTTTAAATAAGAAGAATATTTTTTTGTTACTAATATTTAAGGAAAATTTTTAACTTTCAAAATTGATCCTGACAGCATTGCCGACTTATTGCAAAATTTCCATCTTAATATGGCTCAACAACAAATTCAAGATCTGATCAATCGAGTAAATGCACTCGAAAATGCAAGACCAGGAATCGCATTCCAAGAGTTTGATTACAGTGATCCACCACTTTTCCTCCAAAACGCAGACGGAACACCCGTTAACCCAGAGTCTATCGAGAAGCTATCTGATTTGGTGAAAGATTTACCGATATTTAACGGCGAACCAAATGAGGTCAGCATCTGGATAAATGACGCTGAAGGTTTAATCAATCTTTACAAGCCTCATCATCAAAGTACAACTGATGAAAAAAATAAGTTTCATATGGTGTGTAAAGCCATAAGAAGGAAAATTCGAGGTGAAGCGAATGATGCTTTAGTAGCATCAAACGTTAACATAAATTGGCTATTAATTAAGAAAACACTTTTAACATACTATGGAGAAAAGAGGGATCTCGGTACTCTCGACTATCAGTTAATAAGTTCGCATCAACATGGTCAAACTCTTGAACAATATTATGATAAGATCAATAGATTGCTCTCACTTATTGCCAACCAAATTAAAACAGATCCTCGATTTCAACATCCTGAAGCCTCTCGTGCTATGATTGAGAATTATAATGATAAAGCTATCGATGCTTTCATCCGAGGTCTAGAAGGAGATGTAGGAAAATTCTTGAAAAATTACAAACCTGATTCGTTAGCAGCCGCATATGCTTACTGTGTATCTTTCCAAAATGTAGAATTCAGAAACCAATTAACAAGAAATAGAACTCCAACATTCGCTAGTGTCCCAAGAAACCAAATTCCATTACCACCTCCTATTCCTCCAAAAAGAAGACCTGAAATTACTAATTTCAGATTACTCTTTATACTCCTCAATATAATAGACCTTTCCAAAACAATTATCCACTAGAACCTCAACGATATCCTAATAATCAACCAATAGTACCTCAAAGAAATAATTTCAACCAACCTCCTCAACCCCCCAGAAATCCTTTCAATCAAGTCAATAAACCTGAACCTATGGAAGTAGACCCTTCCATTAGAACAAAACAAGTCAATTACAAAAATAGGCCCCAAATTTCTAATCAATTTAAACCACCACTAAAAAGACCCCGAATGTATAACATGAATTCTGTGAACCAACCTGAACTTGAACAAATAATTGAAGAACATAATACAGAAATACCCGATGAAATGGAACATGAACAGCAAATCAAAGAAATGATGTCTAATGATTCTACTTTTGAACGCTATATGCAACAATGGGAACAAAATGAAAATTCGGAAGATTTCATTGAAGAAAATGTTGAATTCAATTTTTTAGACTAAAGTCAACATTACCATATTTCTTATATTATGGTAATCCAAACAAACCTTTGAAAATTTTAGTCGATACTGGATCAAATAAAAACTTTATTCACCCTCGCTTTACTCAAATTGCACATACCGTAAAAAACCCCTTTACAGTTTCATCAGTCGGAGGAGACATTCTAATCAACAAATACTCACAAGGTAAGTTCTTTTTACCATATTCTAATATAATGATTAAATTCTACCATATGAACGAGTTAAAAACATTTGATGCAGTAATAGGACATGATACATTAAAGGAACTCAAAGCTATAATCAATACCTTCAAAGAGAAATTGATACTTCCAGGAAATTATGAAATACCTTTGTTACAGCATAAATTTCAAGAAATAAACAAAATTCAAATCAGGAATGAACACCTGACAGCAGAAGAGAAATCAAAATTAGATATATTTTTAGGACAATTTCAAGATTTATTTCAGCCACCTGATGAAAAACTACCGTTCACCACTAGAGTTAAAGCTGAGATCAGAACAACAGACGAGAATCCTACCTACAGCAAATCATATCCATATCCACAGGCATTATAATCCGAAGTGTGCAAACAAATAGACAAACTTCTCAAGGATGGAATTATCAGACAATCACGGTCCCCATACAACTCACCAATATGGATAGTACCCAAAAAAATAGACGCATCTGGAGAAAGAAAGTATAGAATGGTAATAGACTATCGACGACTCAACGCAAAAACAATCAGTGACACTTACCCAATTCCAGAGACATCTGTAGTCCTTGCAAACTTAGGTGCAAACAAGTATTTTACAACTTTGGATTTAGCATCCGGATTTCATCAAATCCGAATGGCTGAAAAAGACATTGAAAAAACAGCCTTTTCTGTTAATAATGGTAAATACGAATTCGTTCGTATGCCATTTGGTTTAAAAAACGCTCCCAGAATATTCCAAAGAGTAATGGATGACGTTTTACGTGAACACATTGGTAAAATTTGTTATGTCTACATAGATGACATAATAATCTTCGGTAAGACTTTTGACGAACACCTAAAAAACATTAAGACAATCTTTGAAACATTACGAAAAGCAAACTTCAAAATACAACCAGACAAATCCGAATTTTTGAAAACTGAGGTTGAATTTCTTGGATTCATTGTCTCAGAAAATGGACTTAGACCAAATATGAAAAAGGTCGAATGTATTCAAAAATACCCAGAACCAACAAAATTGAAGGAATTACGAGCATTCCTAGGACTATCAGGATACTACAGGCGTTTTGTCAAAAACTACGCAACACTTGCTAAACCGTTGACAAAACTTTTAAGAGGGGAAGATGGCCATCGCCAAATTCCTAAAACTCAGTCAAAAAACTTTTCGATCAAATTAGACGAAAAAGCGCGACAATCTTTCAAAACTCTCAAAGAAATTCTATCTTCGGAAGACGTACTCACATTCCCAGACTTTGAAAAATCATTCATACTCACGACCGATGCATCAGATAAAGCAATTGGTGCAGTATTATCACAACAATTTCCAGAAGGAGAAAGACCCATTACTTTCATTTCCAGAACTCTTTCAAGAACCGAAGAAAATTATGCGACTAACGAAAAAGAAATGTTGGCAGTTGTTTGGTCCCTTAACACATTAAGAAATTTCATTTATGGAACAAAAATCAAAATTTATACTGACCATATGCCACTAACTTTTACGTTATCCCCAAAAAATAGTAATGCAAAGCTAAAACGTTGGAAAGCATATCTGGAAGAGCATGATTATGAGTTACACTATAAACCAGGAAAATCCAACATTGTAGCTGATGCATTATCTCGAATCCAAATTAATTCATTAACCGCTACACAGCATTCCTCTGATAATGATGACAACTCCTATATCCCATCTACAGAAACACCTATTAACGTATTCAGAAATCAATTAATTTTCAAAATCAATCCAAGATCTAGTTACGAAATGAATATTCCATTCGAAAAATTCAAGAGACATATATTTTGTGAACCACGTTTTACAGTAGAATTTTTAAAAGACAAATTAAAAAGATTTTTAATACCAGGAATAATAAATTGAATTCTAACAGATGAACCAATAATGGCAACAATACAAGAAATATACAAAGAAAATTTCAATTCACAAATTGTAAAGGCACGATATTCACAAACACAGGTTACAGATATAAATGAAGAAGAACAACAATTAGAAGAAATAAAAAATGTCCATAATTTCGCTCACAGAAACGCAAAAGAAAACGTACTACAATTAATAAAGCACTTCTATTTTCCAAAAATGAATAAATTAACTCAAGACTATGTAAAAACATGTGAAATTTGTAAAACTGAAAAATATGATAGAAATCCACAAAAGTATATCCCAGTTAAAACCCCAATTCCAAATTATCCAGCAGAAATTATACATATAGATATTTTCGTTTACAATCAAAATGCATTATTTATATCATCCATTGACAAATTTTCCAAATTTCTAAAAATTAGACCAATCAAATCAAAATCTATTGCACATATCAAAGATGTATTAATGCAATTAATATACGATTGGGATGTACCCGCACAAATTGTAATGGATAATGAAAGCGCTTTTGTATCAAATGTAATGGAACAACAGATTAAAGGATTAGGAATAGAAATATTTAAAACACCAGTACACAGATCTGAAACAAATGGACAAATAGAAAGATGCCATTCAACAATAAGAGAAATAGCTAGGTGTATAAAAGCACTAAATCCAGAAATAACTATAAACGAATTAATACCACAGGCAGCCCATAAATATAACAATTCGGTTCATTCAGTCACAAATGATACTCCACATAATATATACCAGGGAAGAAATATAAATAATTTGCCATTAGAAGAATTTAACAAACAAAGAGAAAAATTACACGAAAGAATAATCAAACTTTATAAAGAAAAAGAAGAAAAATTACCACAGAACACATATCCAAGTTACACACCAGATACATATGCTTACGAAAAATCAAATGATATATCTAAACGAAAAAGTAGGTACAAAATAATCAAAATCAAAGAAGACCATAACACACATGTAATAGACATATATGGAAGGAAAATTCACAAAGCAAATTTAAGAAAACCCTAATTGTAAATTCTTTTCCATCTTTTCAGACTCATCTGCGTGTCTATTGTTAAACCGATACTGCAAGTACATGACCTCACAAACAACCCACTAGCAATTATACCGTTAGGAGAAGCTAAAATCAAGATAGGTTACATCAGGATAATACACCCAATCAGTTTACTAGAAATAGTAAATACAATAGCAGGCATAAACAGAGAAATTCAGAATCACCCTTATCCAAACACATTGTATGAATTGATTCAGATAAAAAATTATAAATTGTATGAAACATATTTGAAATTAAGACCCAAAACAAGAAGGACCAAAAGATGGAACACGATCGGAACCATATGGAAATGGATAGCTGGAAGCCCCGACGCAGAGGATCTACGAATAATCAACAGCTCGATGAACGCCCTAATACTCCAGAACAACAAACAGATGATGATTAATGAAGCCATCAGTAAACGCATCCAAGAGATAACAGACGTCGCTAACCAAATATTAACCGTCGAAAGCGAAAGACTCAAAAACCACTCCATGGAAATAAATCAGCTAGTACTCCTGTCAAACCTCGATTCACTACAAAATCAAGTTGAAACATTAGAAGAAGCCATACTCATGGCAAAACATGGCATTCCTAGCAGCAGAATATTATCGATGAGAGATTTTCAAACAATTACCACATTTCTGGACAATCACAATATTTATGTCGCATCATAAGAAGAATTACTTTCAATGTCAACACCTCAAGTTACCTTGAACAACACACATATAGTATACATGTTGAAAGTGCTCCAAGTATCAACAAATACGTATGAGTACAACTATATTGATTCCACTATCAAAAATAGCAAACGCATTTGGATAAAACAAAATTACCTTTTGCGAAATCAAACTCATATTTACGAATTAGAAAAACCATGCGAAAATCCAGAAAATCTATATCTCTGTGAAAACTATTTTCTTAAACCGACATCAGAATGTATTCACAAACTAATCCAAGGCAAGCATTCAAATTGTACTTTCGAAAAAGTCTACTCCACAGGATTAGTAAAAAGAATCAGCGAAGCAGTTATTCTCATCAATGACGCTAAGGTTGAAGTGACCTCCAATTGCAGCAATTCAACACAAGTACTCGAAGGAAGTTTTTTATTACAATTTGAAGATTGTAACATTTATATCAACGGAGAACTTTACGCCAATCTCGATGTCAATATTCCAGGACGACCTTATCATCCCACAACAGGTCTAATTGTTCATGAAGCGCATATCATTGATTCACCTTCAAATGATTATCTTCAAAACTTAACACTCGAGCACAGAGATACATTAGATACTCTAAAACTAAAAAATGAGTCATTACAGTGGTCATTGAATTTATTCAGTTCATTGGGAACTACGACAATAATCCTCATCATAACCGCAATAGCGATATTTTTCTTTCTCTCCAGAAGATCAACCACGAAAATTCAAGTTCAACTTCCAGAAGAATCGACACAAAACATCGCATTGAATGAGCTGAAGTCAGCAGAACCAACGATCGAATTATCGGACGAGCGGAAGAAAGAAATCGAGAATTTTATTAATATGCCATCACCATTCCGGACAGTTAATCAACTTCGAGGACAAAGCGATCAAGAGGGGAAGAGTTAACACCGAGATGACTTCATTATCGCGCAGCGTCAGCATAGCCACCCATAAACATCATCCCAGACAAAGTGCAGAAGATCATAAATTAGCCACCCAGCGGACAGGCGGGCGATCGAGACATAAACATAAACATCGACCAGACGAATTATCGAGAACGGAACTTTCCCAGGAAATCGATAGCATGATTTCATCATGCTATTTCACAACAACGCATCACCAGATCAATATAAATAGAGCAGGGCCACGATTGTAAAGTCAGTCTTAATTTAGAGTTAGTCTTAAATTAGTCTCAGTTTAGTCTTAATCTTAGTTTTAAGTAAAAGTAGAGCATAGCTCTAAAATAAATAAATTTTTTTTTCTTTAAGTTCTAAGAAAGAAAATTAACTCTTCGTACCGCCCAAAATTTGTTTTTTGTTATCAATACCTTCAAACATTCACGTTTTCTTATTAAGCGCAAATTCATGAGTCCAATCGCAGAACTGTCCATTGATTGATTTTCTAATCAATAATTATAGAATAATTGCTAAAAAATTCCTAGTACTTCTACCAAAACTCATCATTATAATATCAGATTATTTTCAGACACTATTCTCGTTCAATATTTTTCAACCACTTGCAAAACACATGTTTCTCCGTTACATGGAATAAATGTTTGATACAGAATATATGATAGAATAAAGACAGACCCCTCTCCTCTTCTTCTCTTAGAGAGAGGGGGAGGGGAGTGTCTATTCACCATAGAAACGTTTCGGGCCCTCTAAAGTAATCTGATTTGGGAAAAATAATTTTCATTCATAATTTTATTTTAAAAGTGTGTTCTGCAAACCCTTCTTCTTCTTCTTCAATGGCACTAACGTTCCTAGAGGAACTTCGCCGTCTCAACGTAGTATTACTTGCGTCATTTTTTATTAGTACTTAGTTGAGATTTCTATGCCAAATAACACGCCTTGAATGCATTCTGAGTGGCAAGCTCTAGAATACGCGTGATCTCAGTACAAGTCGGAGGAAATTTCTTTGACGAAAATTCCCCCGACCAGAACGGGAATCGAACCCGAACACCCGGCATGTTAGTTATGACGCTAACCACTCGGCCACGGGAGCACTGCACTGCGTTCTGCAAACCCATAGGGCCTGATTCTCGTATTACTTCGTATTCGTATTACGCTTCGTATTACGAAATGGGATAGGCATGACAATATGGGCCTGATTCTCGAATACACTACGAATGCACTTCACGGTGGAAACGAAATAAACGGTACGCCATTGAACTACGTTTTACGAGTTAGTGAAGTGTCGAAGATAATGACGAGTTTTCAGGCAGAATGAGCACATTTCAAATAAAAAATCATTAATGAAAATTAACTTCTTCGTATCAAACTGGTATTCAATATGAGTGGAAAACTTTGTTTTCTTCATGTGGTATAATAATATCATACAAAAATTTCATCTGAAGATAATTTGATATTATAATGATAAGTTTAGTGGGAAACTAATCTCGTATCCAGATGTCGACACCGTACCGTTGTCATCGCGAATACGTTTCATTCCGTTTCCACCGTGTAGCGTATTCGTAGTGTATTCGAGAATCAGGCCCATATTGTCATGCCTACCCCATTTCGTAATACGAAGCTCAATGCCGTCAACGCGGATGGCTATTTTTAATAAAGGTGATACGGATTGTACCTCCCAGGCTGCCTTCGAAATCCCGAAGACTGACGAGTAAGAATCGGTTGCTGCTGTTGTGTGTTAAGGGAGGCTCATTGACGTCGATGACTAATCTGTGGCTGCAATTCTTCTTGGAGCTCGACTGGCAAGTCCGCAGTTGGTTGAAGTGCGCAGATGCGCTCGATCACCATGCCAGGCTGCCAGGTCCACTTGTTGCGGGGTAAACCTTAGGCCAGACGAGATCTTGTGGATCGTAGCCTCGAGCTATCGCACCGTGCATCTGGTTGAATTGCTTTTCTTGCTTAGTACTCGTTAATTTGTAGAACGGCATAGGTGGGCGAAGTAGTTCCAGAGACGTACGGACCGGTCAGCGGGAGATTTCCCACCAGGTTCGCTGCGGAAGGGTGTTGTTCTGTTGCACAAAAGAAAGGTGCAACAGAACAACAAGATGGCTTCGTCGAGGGTTTCCCCCACGGCGGTGATTTTCTTGAGCGACCATTTAAACGTGTCGACAAACCTCTCTGCTAGTCCATTTGACTGCGGATGGAATGGCGCTGTCTTCAGGTGAACGATACCGTTTGTGTCGCAGTATATCGAATGCTGTGTTCCTGATGGAGATTGATCATCACGTATTCCTCTTCTGGTCGCACGTAACGGTTGATGAGTATGGAGAGTATGTCCGCGTGACCGAAGCTATCCGTAGAGATGTAGCGGATTTTGAAGTCGTAGAGAAGAAATATTAGGGTAGATGGCTTTGAACCTGTGGGCGATGCGGGCTCCGAGCTCGACCGTTGATGCATCCGCCGACACGATGATTCCCATGTTGGGGTTGAAGTGCGTCAGAAGCAACGGTGATTGAAGAAGCTCCCGAAACCTATCGAATGACTTTTGACAGGCGGACGACCTTTCGAACTTGGTGTTCGCTTTGAGCAGCTGGTCTAGCGGCTGCCGACGAGTGGGCATTTCCGTCACATATTTGCCATAATAATTAATGTCACCCAAGTACGAGCGAAGTGTAGAAACGTGTGGGGGTGGCATGTTAGCGATTGCAGCTACCTTCTCTGGGTCTAGTCGACTGCCATCTCCAACGAGTATTCGACCCAGATATTTCACCTGGCGCATGTTGAAACTGCATTTTCAATGCGTACGGTGAACCCGAATTCCTGCAGGCGAGTGAGGACCCGATACAGGTTCCGACGATATTCCTCCAACGTTCGGCCCTCACCAGGATATCATCCAGATAACCAGAGGTGCACTTCAGACCAGCAAGCATGGTATCCCTTATTTACTGGAACTCTCCCGGAGCTGATTTGATACCGGGCGACAGTCTGGTGAACTGGTATAGGCCTTTGATTGTAAGAAGTGGTTGGCTTGCCTCATCGACCTGGACCTGGAGGTAGGCGTCCGACAGGCCAATGTGGCTGAAGTACCAGCAATTGGTCATTTTTGTAAAGATGTCTTCGGGTAGGGGGAGCGGATAGCAGGCTCTAGTGCTGCGTTGAAGTCCATCGAATAATAAGCACATATGCGAACCGTCCCGTTAGACTTCCGCACGACGATTTTTGGTGCCGCCCAGTCGGAAAAGTTAACCTTTTTAATGATGTCAAGACTTTCTAACCGGTGAAGTTCCTCTTCGACGACGCTCTCCATACTGTACGCCACCGGCCCATTTTCGTAGTAATCACTTCGGGAAAACGGGCTCGGAGGTCGGAAACGTCTTGGGTCTGCTGGCTGGTAACTTGGTTGCAGAACGCCGTGATCGGTTGCTTCCACAGACCGAACTGGTCCATGATATAGATGCCTAAAATGTCGAGATGAACATTAGGAGCTGATACGTAACACTTACCCTCTCTGGTGATGTTGTTAAGGGTGATGCTATACTGCAGCTCTGAAACGAGTTCCAGAGGCTCCCCGGACGCTGTTTTTGCTCGACAAACAGTTGGCTGTACTTTCGGACGACCAAGTTTGATCCACAACTGATGCGAGATGATGGATATGTCCAACCCAGTGTCCAACTGCAGTCGGAGAGGGACACCGTTGAGCTGGACTTCGATGAATTTTCGACCCTGATGAATGTTTCGAACTGTCACCGTCTTCGTTGGCTGTTCACGCTTTTTCTTCTTGATTTTCTTCGGTAGCTGCTTTCCCGAACCGCTCGCTGCCGACTTCGATGAAAAACATGCGCAGTACCCTTTTCGGTGACCTTGCTTCCCGCAGTCGCGACATTTGTGATCGCGAAAACGACAATCCTTACTGAAGTGCATCCCTCCGCAGGACCAACAGGGTGTTCTGGGCTGATCGTCAAAGGAGTGCTGCTGGTTGATCGACGCCTTTTCTTCTGGTTGTGAGCAACGAAATTCACTTCCGATGGGTTTTCTACCATAACGGTGTCCATCTTGAAATTAACGAGGTTGTTGCATCGCTCAACTACTTGTTGAAGAGTAAGATCCATTGAGCTTGTTGATTAGCCGCGTTCTGATCTTGGCGTCTTGCTTGGACTTAAAGCCACACACAAACGCCAGACACTCAAATTGTTCTTCAGTAAGTTCTGACAATTTAAAGTCGACACAGGACTTATTTACCCGGCATGAGTAGGCGAGATAATCCTCACTGTCCTCCTTGGTTGTCTGGAGGCAGTTGTACCATCGACGAAAGATTGAAGTGGATGCACCGAACAGTGATTTCAATTTTTCTACTGTTTCGGCAAAGGTGAACTCACGAGCGAGACTGGTAGGATAAAATTGTGGTAGCGCTCGTGGTCCGGTGGGCTCATTTTCCGTAGAAGTCGAACCCTAGCAGCGTCATCCAGTTTGGCGGCGTCCTTCTCAAAAAGATCGCTGTAGCGGAAGAATTACGCGTCGGATGTGTGCCCGCTCTCTTTCTCATGCACGAATTCCGCTATGTTGCTTGAGAGGGAATCGAGTACGGTTTCATTACAGGACAACTTCGTGATGGCAGTCTGGGTGGCAGATATCTGCTGCGACAACTGCGTTATGAGCGTGTGTTGATTATTCAGGATCCGCAAAATGGCTTCCGGAAACTTCGTCTGCTGCTGAGCTGCTTCACTTGCTACACCGGCAATTGCGAAAACTACTTCGTGCTTCCACGCGATTCACGAAAAACGCGATTTTTCCCGGATGAACGAGCTAAATTAATTCAACTCCACCACTATCTCGTCGCCACCGTTGCGATATGTGGTTTGGTAATGAACAACTCACGATTAGTGGTAAAAATAGATATATTCATTTAACACAATCGATAAACATTTTTTTATTCTTTATTTGAGAGGCTTTCATCCTCCTGGGCTGGTTCGTCTCGGTTACGATGAACAATAAAAGTAATGCACGCTAGCTGCTGATCGCAGTTTAACTTGGGCTCCAATGATTGCTGTCGTTGTCGACGACAATGTAAACCGAGAGCCGCGGCGGCATCTGTCATGCAGACGGCTGTCAGCTGGAGAGCCCCGCTGGCGAATTTGGTAACGTCAATTGACGGTTGGTAGGCTGTCCTCCCAACGCAATTGAATGCGAAGGGCGAAGGCTCTACAGTTCCCTGGCGATCCTCGGTTGAATGACTCTGCCGAGCTCTGGTAGTTATGTTAGTTCACGTTGGTCATCTAAATAATCATTGCAGTACAAATAATTTCAAAACCAAATTTATTACAGCTTAACAAATAACATTGATCCACTGGTGCTCGAAACAAATATCAATATAATAAATACTGTCTCAAAAAGTGTAAATAAACTGTAAACAGTGTATAAACTGGAAGGAATCACGTAAATTAACTCCTGGCAACAATCAGCTTAGTTATGATAATCTCAACCGTTGAAGCATTAGTAAAGGGCAGATCAATAGGACTCCACCGAAAATGTATGTTACTTTAGAACCTACACTCCAGAATGCAATCGAGGCTATAATGGGTCCTAGGGCACGAGCGAGCGCTCCTAGCGAGCGGAAAATTCCGAGTACGGTACCTTTCTGATCAAAGTCACCATACTTGGAAGTGAGCGTCGTCATACAAGTCACCACAAACGCGGTTGCTGGAAACATTCAACATTAATTAGGCAATTGTGCGTACAAGGGAACATCTATATTTACATATGGCAAACGAGATCATTCCAAGATACAACGTCTGACTGTTTTCGGCGACTCCAACAATTATGAATGCGGGAATAATTAAACTCAGCCCAACCACAGCCGACTTCTGCGTCAAGTGTTGTGGCAATCTTCGTACGACTGAACCTTGTAGAAGGGCCATTATCACACCTAAAATGTATTGGAATTTATGTATTAGAATTATAAGTTTCCCGATAGTCGGATGACATATGAAATAGCAGTTAACATTGAAGAAATTTCTTTATTCACTTTACCAACGGTTTTTTTTTGCGGGTGAGACCACTTGACATGACAAGTCTAATAGCGAATTCGTTTTGTTCAGTTTCAACCTCAGTTCCAACCTAACTGCTGTCAAAACGTTTTTTTATTCACTCAGTTTCGACCTAGTTTTGCAGAAACGGAACGAACTCGACCCATTTTTGAAGAAGATGGTAACTGGTGATGAAAAGTGGATCACGTACGACAACCTAAAGCGAAAACAGGCGTGGTCGAAGCGCGTTGAGCCGGCCCAAACCTTCGCCAAGCCCGGATTGACGGCCAGGAAGGTTTTGCAGTGTGTTTGGTGGGATTATAAGGGAATCATCCACTATGAGCTGCTCAACTATGGCCACACCCTCAACTCGGTTCTCTACTGTGAGCAGCTTGACCGTTTGAAGCAGGCGATTGTCCAGAAGCGGCTAGAAATGATCAATAGGAATGGTGTTGTTTTCCACCAGGACAACGCTCGGCCTCACACATCTTTGATGACCCGCCAGAAGCTACGGGAGCTCGGATGGGATGTCCTATTGCACCCACCGTATAGTCCGGACTTGGCTCCAAGTGATTATCATCTCTTCCGGTCCATGCAAAACGCTCTTGGTGATACTAAGTTGGCCTCAAAAGAGGCTTGCGAAAATTGGCTGTCTGAGTTTTTGCAAATATGGAGAGGGGGTTTTATAAGGAGGGGATAATGAAGTTGCCTTCTAAATGGCAACAAGTTTGCGAACAAAACGGCGCATATTTGACTTAAATTGGATAATGTTAAGTATATTAAATGAGGGAATTCTGAGCCCCAAGGGGTGTAAGTGACTTGATCGATTTCTCTTCATCAACTTTTTATTTAGTTAATAACTCCACTGAAAAAACGTTCCAATTTAAGTTTGCTATAGAATCCGATAGATGAGGTTCTGGCCTATCTTCCACATTGTCAAATACAGCTGGGAATGTATTTGCAGCTAAGTTATGACCAGAGAGTCGATGAAGAGAAATCGATCAAATCACTTACATCCCTTTCATTCTAAGCCCCTCAAATAAAACGTCAAATTTCGATCAGAAATACGACATTTCTTTTTCCCCTACCCTATACTAAATACTAAAAATACCTTCGTATGCTTTCACTAACTGACCCTGCAAACTTCGTCCCGCCCAAAATTTATTGTTCGTTATCACATTCACGTTTTCTTACTAAGCGCACGTTCATGGGTCCAATCTCAGAACTGTTCATTGATTGATCTATTAATGTACCCTTTAAAATTACCTTTTACTATAAAATTCCTAGTACTTCTACCAAAACTCGTCATTATAATATCAGATTATTTTCAGACACAATTCTCGTTCAAGCTTTTCCAACCACTTGCAAATAACATGTTTCTCCGTTACATGGAATAAATGTTTGATACAGAAAATATGATAAAGACAGCCCTAAATCGGACAATTCAACCCATTCGGCGATCCATTTTTATTTGTATAGATAGAAGAACCTATAGGAGTGAGTTTTATTGTGTTAAAATCAACTTCCACTTTCGAACAAAGATCAATTTTGTTAGCGCAAACATCAAATGGACTAACAACGCTTGTCACTATGAAATTGTAGAACATATGGGAATTGAATTTTTGCAAATTTTCCCATTTTCTTCAGAGTTTGCCAAAAATTTTCAATTGTCATGTTTGGTTGGAATATGTTTGATTTTCATTTCTCGTACCCAAAAACCCTTACATCCCAAATTTGGTTCCTTTGCGTGATTGATTCTCGAGTAACGCAGCCTGCATAGAATGCATAGAAACGTTTGTTGTCCCCTAAAACCTTCACATGCCAAATTTGGGCTCCGTTTGCTTGATTAGTAGCCCCCCTTAGAGAGGAGGAGGAGTGTATATATGCCATAGAAACGTTTCTTGCCCTCTAAAACCTTCATATGATAAATTTGGCTCTATTTGCTTGATTAGTTTTTGAGTTATGTAGAAATTTGTGTTTCACCCCCTTAGAGAGGGGGTGGGGTGCCTAACTACCATAGAAACATTAATTGCACCCTAAAATCTCCATAAGCCAAATTGGGCTCCATTTGCTTGATTGGTTTTCGAGTTATGCAGAAAATTGTGTTTCATTTGTTTCGAGGAGAGGAGGAGAGGTTTCGAACTATCATAACAACCTTCCCCGATCCCAAAAATCCCTACATACCAATTTTCATGTCGATCGGTTCAGTAGTTTTCAGGTCCATAAGAATCAGACAGACAGAAAGACAGAATAAAAATTATGAATGAAAATTTACTTTTACGTATCGAATACGTATTTTATGTAATGAAATAAGAGGTTTTTTTCGAAATGGAAAAAATATGATGAACAAAAACTGTGTCTGAAGAATGAAGATTTTATATTATAATGGTAATTATTTGTAGATCAAACAGGAAATGCATCGGCAAATGGTGTCAGGACTACATGTGTTAGGTAATCAAACAACAAACTTTTATAATTTTACACTGCACCTTTCAATCTGATAGGGAATAATTTTCCAAATATAAACAAATCAGACTATATAACGCACACCAACAAACTGCCTCGTCGTGAAACCGAAAACGTTTTTTTTTTTTACGTAGAACTACGTATTCGTTTCGGATTGAGCTGTGGTAGCGACCAAATTACTTACTCGCTGATGTCTCTGGCATTGCATTCATTACATCAAACTGACGCCATTCTATTAAGGTTCTGAAATACACAATTAGGGTGTGGGGAATCACCAATTAGGCTATCATCGGCTCATCAAGAAAATAATGGTTCAGGAATTTTGTGTGTGATTTACACAAAAGTAGTCAGTAACAAAACTATCTTCACCAAGGATGAAAGCTAAGCTAATCGAGACCTGAAATATTAATAGAAAGGGCTTCTGTTGAGAAGAGCGCAAAGCGGAGGATTTGACCAAAATAACAGCGTAATTCCACGTCAACGATGTGGTCGTGTCTTGGACACAACCTCCTATATTTTTTGACGTGGGACTACGTCTAACCGGAGTATATGGGGGGTAAAATGAAAACCTAAACACAGAACATGTAGGAAAAAATGAAAGATTCCGAATGCTTATAACTCGAACATTTCTTACTGGATCGAAAAGATGTTTGCATCAATTGATAGGGAATATTTCTACGCTTCTATTGCAATTGATAAAATGTCATTTTTCATTAGAGAAATAATTGAAAAACTGTAAAATGTTAAGCGTTATATAACCGCCCCAACTGCCTCGTTTTGATTGGCCCGATTTACGGTTTCCCTAACACAGCCATCAAAACCAAGCAGCCTTCGAGAAATCGGCATTGCAAATACATGAAAGTCGGGGATATTTTTGTTCCGACTGATATGTATTTCCCTAACACAGACTTCAAATCTATGGTGCGTGCAAACTAGAATATGTTTCCTTAACACGGTCTCCTAAACTTAGGGACCTGGGAAAATCGTACAGACACTAGAGGCGAATGAACTTTCAGGTTTAAATCCTCTATAGTATAAAAAGTAGAAGTTGAAGTTGTTGGTTCATGCAAGCCGGGGGTACTTCTGCACCCGCATGTTTTTTTTTTTGCACTCCGAAAAGGGGTTTTCCTAACACGGATTACAAAAGTGGGTACGAACACAACACTTTGGCTCGCTTATTCAAGATTGTATTGAAGAATATGCCTTCATGTCTTCTGCTCACTGAAATGTTTGCTAAGTTTAGGTAGTCCCACGTCAACCTTGCGGTTATATTATACATATAACCCATCCATTTTTTTATTACAGAGTCAGTGTGGAACTAACTCAGTTTGAAAAACGAATTCGCTACAAGAAATGTGTTTCTTATAATTTCAGAAATGCTGATAGATAAAAATATAACAATGCCAAATACTCACCAGTTGTGAGGAACATTTTAGCCTGATCTATCGATGTGTAGTTGAATTTATGATACATAAGGAATGTAATGGTAAATTCCAATCCAGAATAAATGAATAAATATATAAAATATATCAATCCCAGTCTTCTGAGCGAATCTTTATCGTGCTTCGAAAGCTTCGGTACCGCGGAGAATTTGAACAACGATGTAATACTGATATGGTCCGCAGCATTTGCTAGTGTGTGAGTTATTTTTTTCGTGCGTTTCACTTTCGGGAGAGATTCCTTCAAACAAAGTGCAATGAAAACCACATTTACCGAGGCCAAACCCATGGCAAAAGTGGCTGGCAGCCAAAACCAATGCGAGTCGTTCTTATCAGAATATTTTGAGAAAATAGCACCAATCATTGGTCCCACGATGAAACCAAGCGAGAAAGCGATTCCGACCAGAGCCATCGCTTTGCCACGATTTCGTTCATTAGAAACATCAGTTAAAATTGCCATGCAAATTGATATGTTGCCTTTGCTCAGACCTCCAACTACTCGTGCCAATATGAAAAGCGAGAAGTTATACGAATAGGCCCACAATCCATACGATGCAGCTATGCCAATCTGAAAAAAATAGAAGAGAAATAAGAAATATTTACTGGTTTCAGTAATCGTAAACTTACGGCACATAGAATCAACACAGGCTTCCTGCCGTAGATATCGGATAAACCACCTGCGATCGGACTCACAATAAACTGTAAAAAACTGAACAGCGATCCAAGTGCACCACCAAATAGAACCGAATTGAACCGTTCCGGTGCACCTAGCCAATGCTGAAAACTTCTTATGCTATCAGAAAGATATCCGTAAAGTCCACCAGTATCATTCTTTTTGTAATATTCTAGCATTGAAGGTAACAACGGAAGAATCATTGTGAACGCCAACAAGTCCAACAGCAGTGACACAAATATTAAGTATGCAGACGGGTGCGTTTTCGTGGATCCAACGGTGTTATTGGATGTTATTGAATTTTCACGTTCGGATTCGGATTTCTGGTCGTTGATATTGGCGTTTGAAGGGTCCATTCCGGAACGTTTCTTCATTGCATTCATGGTAGGATAAGTCATTGTGGCCGAATAATATTTTATCTGCAAATAGAGAAAGAGATTTCAGATTCAATTTTTTGTCACAATAAACTGATCTACATTCCTCACTATATAAGGTAGATAGGGGCAATATTGATTTATTATTGTTATATTCATCTAACTGACAAGTCTTAATGAATAATATCACAGTACATCATGAAAGTATTCAGATCTAGCCACACTTCTCGAAAAACAGCTGGAAAGCTCGCCAAACTCGAACAAATCCCCAACGTGAGTAAAGGAGCGAATCATCGATGATATGCGCTCATTATATCCAAACGCTGTGCGATGAAATCTTGGATGGAGCAAAGCGGTGATTCGTAGAGCTCGAGAAGGAACGCATAAATCGACTAGCGACAGCAATCGAGGGCAGTCGACTTCATTGTTCAGCAGCTTCGCTACAAATGTCACCTGCTGAATCTGCCTACGTCTGGCCAGGGTGTCAAGGTTTATTAACTTGCAACGGTAACGATATGGCGGTAAGTTTGGAGGGTCTCGCGAAGACAAATCTTTTAGGGCGACACGAATAAACCGTTTTTGAATCTTTTCAATTCTCAATCTCCAGTACAGTTGGTGGGATATCCAAATTAGAGATGCGTTCTCCAGGATAGGACTAATCAATGTACAGGACAGGGCATTAAGCAATAAGGGTCTGCGGTGTGCTTCACATCGCAGCCAAACTGGCCACACTTTATTTCAGCAACGCCTTCAGTGACAGATCTGTGAACTAATTTCATTCTTGTTGGGACGCGTCCATTTTCCCCCCCGTTTTGTATTCCGCGTTACATTTATTCACGCAATAAAAGCTATACTGAGTTTCATTCCGATAATCTTTCGCTATTTGGTTTCGTGCACTTCATTGGTGATCCCGACGTGATTGACGATTTCGACTATTTTCCAAAAGTAAGGAAACACACAAATAATCACACTTGGGCGCAACCGGCTGTGTGTCAATATTTTTTCTTATCGTTCCATTACGTCATCATCCGGACTGCCACACATAAAAAACTTCGCCGAGGCGCCCATCGGTAGCACCCAAAGATGTCGAATGAGCAACGTCTGGAAGAAGAGATTGCCCGTTTGCAAGAATTGTTGGGAACACAAGCAATCATTACGCCACTGGGGTTGTATGAATTTCTCGTAATGCCACCAGGACTAAAAAATTCAGGTCAAACATTCCAAAGATTCATTAATAACATTTTCTTCGACATGCCGTTTGTAATGCCGTACATAGACGATTTACTTATCACGTCAGTATCCGAGGAGGAACACCAAAAACACTTACGTTTAGTTTTCGAAAAACTGAGAGAAAACGGACTCCAGATCAATGCGGACAAATGTCAACTAGGGAAAAAACAAGTACGATTCGTGGGACAACTGATCACCACCGATGGCTGCACAACAGTTCCTGAAAAGGTCACAGCGATAGCCGAATACCCTAAGCCGGACACTGTACAAAAGTTGAGGCGTTTCCTAGCCTTAGTGAATTATTATCGACGATTTCTTCCGCATGCCGCTGAAGTACAATTACCTTTGCGAAAACTAATACCATCAAACAAGAAAAATGATAAAACGCCGATCATATGGACCCCCGAAGCTGAATATGCTTTCGATGAATGTAAACGATCATTAACAGAGGCAACAGTTCTGGATTACTACGACTCAAACGCTCAGCTATCACTGATGGTTGACGCGTCCGACCTGGCCGCTGGAGCCGTGTTGCAACAGCAATGTAGAGACAATTGGAGGCCGTTAGGTTATTTTTCGGTTAAATTCAGCGACCGAGAACGACGATACTCAACGTATGACAGAGAGTTGCTCGCAGTATATCTGGGCGTTAAACATTTCAAAGATGTAATTGAAGGCCGCGACACGGTCATATTCACGGATCATAAACCGCTAACGTTCGCATTCAAACAAAACGCTAACAAACCTACGCCAAGACAGCAACGTTTGCTGAACTTTATAAGTGAATATACTACGACATTGGTTCATGTCGCTGGTACTGAAAATGTTCCTGCAGACGTCCTCTCGAGAATAGAAGGAATTTGTTTACCGTCTACAATCGACTACAGCGATTTTGCTACGAAGCAAGAAAACGATGAACAATTGCAGAATTGGCAACGAAACAACCCCGATATCAAGAAACTAAAAATCTCTCGACTTGGTATGGAGCTCCTTTGCCAACAACAAGGAAACAAGATTCGCGTTTGCGTTCCTCGCTATTATCAGAGAATCATTTACGAACAGGTACATCGAATAGCACATCCGGGATTGAAAGCCACGCAAGCACAAGTTCTACAGCAATATGTGTGGCCCGGAGTTAAGAAGGACATATCGAACTGGGTACGTGCCTGTATCGAGTGTCAAAAGAACAAAGTTTCCAGATACACCAGGTCAAAACCAAACAAAATCGAAATTCCGGATGACAGGTTTGAACATGTCCACATCGACATCGTGGGCCCCTTGCCAATATCCAATGGAATGCGTTACATCTTGACCATGATTGACCGTTTCAGTAGATGGCCGGAGGCAGTAGCAATCCCCGATATGACCGCAGAAACCGTCGCCAAAATTTTCATCGAGGTATGGATATCAAGATTTGGAACTCCAACGAAGCTAACATCAGATCAGGGTCGACAGTTCGAATCGCAACTAATGAAAGAGTTGTGCGAATTATTAGGTTTAGAACGAATTCATACTACACCTTACCATCCACAAGCCAACGGGATGATTGAATGCTGGCACAGACCACTCAAAACGGCACTAGAATCATACAAATCAAGTTGGACCGATGCTTTACCATTAGTCCTACTCGGACTAAGAACTGCGGTACGCGGAGAGACATCAGCATCTGAAATGCTATACGGTACGACCATTCGAATTCCCGGTGCGATGATTGAAAAGCAGCCCCTTTGGGGTTCTAAAGAAACTTTTGTAGCCAACCTACGAGAAAAAATGAACTCGCTAATACCAAAATCAGCTTCTAATAATGACACAAGTCGACATGTATATATTCCAAAGGAACTTGTGGAGTGCACACACATTTTTCTAAAAACCGACAAAGTCAGAGCCGCACTAGAACCTCCTTTCACAGGGCCACATGAAGTCGTCTCAAGGAACAGTAAAATGTTCACCATTAAAATTAAAGACAAACAAGTGACAGTTTCGATCGACAGGGTAAAACCGGCCCACATCAGCAAGGATGCTGATTCATCATCTGACCGCATAACTAAAAGTGGACATCACGTACGTTTCCGGATACAATGAAAGTGTTATTAGGAAGGGGGAGTAGTGCGGTGTGCTTCACATCGCAGCCAAACTGGCCACACTTTATTTCAGCAACGCCTTCAGTGACAGATCTGTGAACTAATTTCATTCTTGTTGGGACGCGTCCATTTTCCCCCCCGTTTTGTATTCCGCGTTACATTTATTCACGCAATAAAAGCTATACTGAGTTTCATTCCGATAATCTTTCGCTATTTGGTTTCGTGCACTTCAGGTCTTTAAAATCTTTCGCTATTTTGATTATGAAACTTAATTGTCGGTTGGTTTAGCCAAATTAATTATATCGATGATCAGCAAATGAAAGTTCATTAAAGCGATGTGTAGAGCAAATGGCTGATTTGCCGGAAGTGGTTAATTGAAGTTTTTCCCGTGTTTAAACCACTGCGCAACGTTAAACGCGTTTATTTCGTACCGCGATTTGTTGCTCTAGTTGCGACACATGAAGTGTGTTTGCTGTTTTTGTGTTGAACGTTGAACTTGTTTTGTTACAAATTGTTTCACCAACAACCTCCATTGTGCGCAGTATTAACGTTCATCATCGTTCATCAAGAGCACCACTATCACTCGCTGCTGCTCTGCCGTAATCTCGCAAAGTGACGCAAGCGCCAGAGGGAGAAATTTTCAGTACGAGACTTTTCGCAAAATTGCATGTATAATCAGCATACGCGTACATTACGAAAGTCTGATCTGTACAAATTATGTACAATTGATGGAAATACATTGCCATCGGCTCGATTTTTGAAAAAATGCAGTTTTATTTAAGCTTTGTTACCAACGCCAGTTTGTTGCGGAAACAGCAACTTTTAATCAACTTTTAATGTTTCCAAATATTTTCTACCACATGCCACCGTTAAGTGGAGCATGAGGTAGCATCAGGGAGAAGAGTTCTACACATTTTCCGTCATTGTAGCGTGTGTCGAGCGGGCCAACGTAGTTGAGAACCCGAATGTAACAACTATGGACAGCACTTTCTTTTCCAATCCAAAATGCAATTGAAAACATCCTTGCTGAATAAGATAATGCCGTCCGAAATTATCCGATGTAAAGCAAATACAGTTTACGCGAGGATGTTTTGAATTTTGTTATAAGATGCGTTTCGATGGAGATTTTAGAAGAGTGCAGCTGTTCAGCAAATCCGACATTTACCCTTCGATCTCTCAGCTTCAATTCATCCGAAAAAGACATTGAGCAAGTGAGGTAAGTGAACATCGTCAAGATGCTTTGTCCCTTGATTGATGTTGTTATTTGAAATTAGTTGTCCCTTCTCGTTCATTCTATGCCATCGGAGCGGATTAAAAATCACATCGCATCAGATTCAAATTACGTCACATTATAAAGGAAATGGCGCTTGCGTCACATCACAGTGGAAATGGCGCTTACACCATTCCGTTTTCAAGCTTTTACGGGGTCATTTTTCCACATTTTTATAAAACTTCGCAGTCGTTTGAAAGGATTTGGTATTCTTTATCGATCTATAACATAAAAAGTAAAATGTCAATTTTGGCGCTTGCGTCACTTTGCAAGATCACGGCAGTGCTGTCAATAACAAAAACAAAAACACAAAACGATCTCTAGAAGAGTTGGATCACACGGGAGACCAAATAGAAAGCTTTGATGATCTCCTAGCGAAGATGAAGGTGCTTATTGACGAGGGGAACTCTAGCAACGCATTGAAGCTGCTAATAGTGCTTTGGCATAGGAAATCACCTCCCTCTTTGATGATGCTATTAGGCTGAAACCCGAGTGTACCCGTGATCTCAACCGTCTAACTGAATTGTTTGCCAACACGGAAACCGATGTTCGCCGGAATAGAGATTCTTTAAACCGAGTTGAGAAATCAAAGGAATTAATCATCGTCGGAGTACCTTACAGTCCGGCAGAGAAGTTTGATGTGCTTTTCAAAACAGTTGCTGTACTGTGGGCCACTCGTAATTGGATGTTCCAATAGTCTATACCAAGCGGTTGGCCCAGCTTCCCATCGCAGTAGGCGCCTCACCTTCGTTACTGCTTGAGTTCGCATTCAAAGCAGCTAGAAACAAGTTTTTTCATCGCTACCTATCGAAAAGGGATCTCAATCTTCTTCACTTCCGATTTGATGTCAACAAACGGGTTTTCATAAATGAAAACATAAATGAAAATGCAGTGAAAATGATGAAGAACGGATTTCTTCGTAACGTTTTCACCAAGAACGGCACAGTTTATGTTAAGCCGAACGGAAATGTTCCTGCAAAACCGATCCACGATGTCGAGCAGCTACGAGTTATTGAAACCAAGCCGAATTAACCTTTCCTTGTTTTTCTCATTTCTACCGTATAAATCCATGCATCCTATCCCGAAGTTTTTCCACGTTTTCGTCCTCTCCTGAAAGTTATCTAGTTACGAACCTCTCCTCCAAATTTATCTTCTTCCTTTCCACAACTTATCCATGTTTCACAACCTCATGATTCCATGTTATCTTCCCTCCTAAAAAATAACTTGTTGATGAGCGGGTGCATTACTGCTGCTGTTGTTTATGATGTTGCTGCTGTTGTCGCTGTTGGGAATGCCTGCTGTTGACTGAAGCGGTGTGTTGCTGTTGCATATAAGCTCAATCTTCAATTGACTTCGTTTGTGTGGAAATTTAATAGATCAGTATTGAATAAGAAAAAAAATGATAATTATGAATATGTATATCTTTTTAGTAAATTATTCCTTCCAATTTGCTAGCCTTACGTCTCTATTGTTCTCACTTCTTTTTTTCGATGTTGGTTAATATGTTTGATGATGTTGCTGGTACTAATATAGGTATAGCGAATATCCCTCGAGCTGTCATGAGCGCGGTACTTAGGAATGATAAAACTAATTTATGTCACATGAATATACAAAGTTTGTGTGCCAGGCAAATGAGTAAATTTCACGAATTTAAACTCTGCTTTATTGACAGCAAGATCGACATCATTTGTCTAACAGAAACTTGGCTAAATGATTCGATTTCTGACAACATACTAACTATTGAAGGATGCAGCCTTGACATGGTCGTAGTTATTGTCGCGGTGGTGGAATTTATTTATATTATAAAACTGATCTCAAATGCAGGGTTATTCTTTTCCGAACTTTTTGGTTGGAATAGGTGACAGCAATCGTGCAGAATAAATTTTATTTTTATTTATTTATTGATACACAAATCATTGTAGCGTAAGGAATTCTCCTTTTCATGTACTACATTTAGTTTGAATTCATTGAGCTCTTCAATCTACTTTTAATTATCTATAATTTTAAATTTAACCAATTAATTTTGTTGATTCCTCCTGTTAAACCATTTAACACATTCCCTATGAAATCCACTCACACTATTAATACTCTTAATTTCGTTAGGTAACTGATCCCAAAAACCAATGCCCCTGACAAACAATGTATTTGCATAATGCGATGAATTATATCGTGGTATCACATAGTTCCTACTACGATTACTACGAAAGGCAGTCAATTTTTCATATAAGTATGTAGGGGAACGAATGAATAATTTTGAACAAAGTTAGACATACTCGCAACTTTACAAATTCGTGGAAGGGACAGCCCAGTAGAACATGATGCTTATGAGACACTCTAGAAAATCTACCTAAATTAAAAACATATCTAATACAACAGTTTAAAACAATTCTAAATCTGTCAATCGCTCAAGCAGATGCATTCAACAGAAGAACATCTCCATACATAAAATGAGGAAGAAGCAATGATTGAAACAGACGTAACTTTATAGGAGTTGGAAGCATATAAGATGAAAGCCTCAAAAGTCGTAAACCAGCGAATATTTTGCTACATTGTTTATTAATGTGTTTGTCCCATTCTAGATTGTTTTGGATGATAAACCCTAGATTACAAGCCGTGTCAACGTAATCTAATTTCTCGGTGCCTAAGAACAAGGATGGTAACTCGCTATTTTGATTATTTCTGGCAATAAACATAGCATTAGTGTTTGATGCATTCACTGGCAGCATGTTCCGAATCGACCATCGATAAATTCTACCCAAATCAAAATTTATAAAGTCAGATATCATAGGTACTGGTAAACCTTCTACGGCTAAGTAAAGTTGCACATCATCCGCGAACATGTGAATCTTGCAGTGCTTCAGAACAGATGGTAGATCGTTGATAAAGCAAGAAAATAACAAGGGGCTCAAAATTGAACCCTGAGGGACACCAGACATAATTGGAATGTGTTTGGAATATTTTCCATTTGCAAAAACAGCTTGCGTTCGTTTCGATAGATACGAGTGAATCAAGCTAACAGCTGAACGGCTGAACGAAAACTCAGAGGATAATTTTTTCAAAATGTTTAGTATGCGATACTTTATCGAAGGCTTTAGAAAAATCGATCAATATTAAAACAGCAACACCTTTCCTATCAATAACCGAGTGAATATCATCGTGCACTTTCAAAAAGGCAGAAGTTGTGCTATGTCCACGGCGAAAACCTGATTGAAGATGGTGCATTAGATTATAACTATTAATATGGTTTTGAATTTGATTTTTTATCAATTGTTCAAAGACTTTTGACAGGGCGCACAGAATGCTTATCGGTCTTAAATTAGCCAAATTAACGCTTTTCCCTTTTTTTTGAATAGGAATTATTTTAGAAAATTTCCAAGCTTGCGGAAATTTAGAAGAAACAATAATAAGATTGAATATAAATCTCAATACAGGACAAACCGAAGGAAATAAAAGTTTGATGAATTTCAAAGGAATTTCATCAAAACCCACTGCATCAGATTTAATTGAGTTTAATGATATAATAATATCGTTATCAGAAATTTCTGAAAATGCAAAACCATTCGTATTTACTGGAGGAATAGGGAATAATTCAGTGTCCGTAGAGAAATTGGATATTCGTTAATTTCGTCGTTATTTTTATCAAACTGTTCAACATGTTGTGAATTTTGACACACATTAATACTTTTCAGTTTTTTCCACAAGTCCTTGCTCGAATGTGTCGAAATTAGCTGATTGGATGTATAATTAATTTTTGCAGTGTTTACTATGTGAGTGACTCTGTTTCGAAGACGCTTGAATTGATTTTGGTTATAAACAGATCTATCCGAGATCCATAAACGATACGCAATATTTCTTTCCAGAATAGCTTGCGCGATTTCATTAGTAAACCATGGATTCTTTTTAGCACGTGTTGCCCTTAATGGAACAAAAGAATTGAACAGGTTTAATAGATTTACATTGAAAAAGCTCAAAGCCAAATCGACATCAGTTATGCTATAGAGATATGCCCAATTAATTCTCTCAAAAGCATCCATAAGAGACGACAAATTCAAATTCCGATAATCGCGGAAGGTATGGATAGAATCGACATGAGATCGACTTATTCTAATGGGTGAAAATAAAACATCATGTCTTGAGAATGCTGGTGCAGAAACTTGGTTTAAATTTAAAACAAAGTCTGCATTATTTGTTAAAAATAAATCAATTAACGAACTACCACTTGAGAAAAAATGAGTGTTCGTAGAATTTATGCATTTCAAACCATAAAAATCAAGACAACTTTTCAATCTTTCTGATCTACTATCAGTTCTATTGAAGTTAGTATTAAAGTCACCCAAAAGTATAACATTTTGAAAATTTACAGATATATCACGCAGTTTGCCAAAAAGAAGTTCAGAACAATCCGTTCTAGGAGGGTTGTAACAAACCCCCAAAAGAAACTTCTCCGAATTATGCATTATTTCTAGAAACATATATTCAGTGCGAGACATGCTACCAACCCCGACAAGTATATCTGATGCGGAAAGTACTTTGCACTTCAAGAAGCTTCTGTAATAAACACAAACGCCCCCACCACGGCTGTAGTTGCGATCATTTCTAACGATGTTGTAACCATCAATTCCTATAAGAGAATCTGGGACATCAGCAGTCAGCCAAGTTTCGCTCAAACAAATTATATCGATTTTACTGTCATGAAAGCACATTTTGAATTCATCTAATTTACTTAATTGGCGCGCACAAAGACTTTGAATATTAACATGACAGATATTTATGTTATCTGTCTTTAGTGCACAATTCATCACAATACGAGGGATACAAACATTCGCAGGATCATTGTAGGCACCATCACCTAACATCGAAACAAAACAAAAGAAGTGGAAACCACAAAAAATGCATCATATAGCCCAACCCGTTAGAATCAACAATTGAATAGAGCAATGAGTAATCTTTCGTATAACAATTCATTGGTATTTCGATTATTTCAATTAACATTTGTGAAGTGGTTCAAGTGAAGAATGTATCTATCACAACGTGGTCGTAACAGCAGCAAAAGCAGGAACAACAGCAACAGCAGCAACAACAGCAACAGCAGCAACAACAGCAACAGCAGTAACAACAGCAACAGCAGTAACAACAGCATGCACAGGAATAGCAGCCGCCTCAGCTCATCTGTATACCCGTCCCCCCTTACTTTTAGGAAGGATGGAGAGAAGGATGTAATATGGAAAGGATTCATGGACATAATTGAGAAGGAATAAACAAAAGCTTCGAAGGAAAGGTTTTCGACTTCATCAGGAGCGATCATTAAACTGCGACAAATCCTCCAGCGTACGTACCAAAACTGCTTCTGCGTCAACCGTAGCTTTGACAAACACACATCCGTCCTTAGTAAACACGGTGTGTAATTTTCTCGATCGTCTCAGGCTGATAGCTTTACCTTTGATCCTCCTAACTTCTTCCGTTAGATTTTCATTGATATAGATTCTCTTGTCAACATTGAATCCAAGGTGAATCAATGACAAATTTCTCAATGAGAAGTAACGACGATATATCTTCGTAGAAGTGCAGGTAAACTGTGAAAATGCTTCTTGCTGTTTTCTATTGTCCGCCAAGAGTTGATTGCGCTGATGTTTTGGAACGTAAGCTTCTTGAGCTATCACTCCATTACTCGAACATAATATTATTAGGGGACTTCAATACGGATCTAAGGAAAAAATGTGCCAAAACAATCCGCTTTCGCAATGCATTTGAAAACCTTGGCCTCAGCTGCGTCAACCAGGAACCAACTCACTTTCCGGGTGGATGTTCGTTAATTGATTTGCTGATTACTAACAACAGAGACCTTATTCTCAATTTCAATCAAGTTTCTGCCCCTGGATTCTCGAAGCATGATGTACTTTTTTCATCAATAGACATTTCTCGAGAAACTTTGATTGAACCTTCATTTTTTCCGTGATTATGATTTTTCAAAGTTACCCGATGATCCAAAAAATCATTTTCCCTTTTTTCCCAAAAATGACTTTTTTCAAAATTTTATTACTTTTAAACTACTGGGCCGATTCAGATGATCGCAAAATAGCACCAATAATAATTGTCAATTAATTGGATTATGGTCACATACATCCAGTCTAGTCGCATAGCAATATTGAACGAAAACTGAAAACATGTTAGCTTTGAAAAATCATAACTTGAAACGCCTCCCTGGTTTCAAGATGTCATGTAAAAAATCCTCAGCTATCCATAAGATATATAAAAAATATGGCGGCCTTGGTCCCGAAACGATGTAAGCTATAAAAAAAAATCAATAATTACGAAACCAAAATGGATTCCTATTCAGAGCGTATTATTTTATCAAACAAGACTAGCTTTAATTTGATATGTCGATCATCTGAATCGTTTTTTTTTTATTTTTTTTATCTGTATTATAGTGATTTTCAACTCATTTGGCTGGTTCGTCACTTTTACTTCCATTTTTGGAAGAATGTCGGCAGTGAGAATTGAACTCGTGACCTTCAGCGTGAGAGGCATGGATGTTACCACTACGCCAGATCGCCTCCACTCATCTGAATCGTTCCAGTAGATCAAAAGTTATGGTTTTTTGTAGTGGAAAAAATGGGGAAAAACCGATTTTCCGAACCAATCCTAACTCAAAAACGATAATAACGCCTCCCTGGTTTCGAGATATGTTATGTGAAAAATCCTCAGCTTTCCAGAAAAAAAATATAAAAATATATAGCACATTTGCTCCCGAGACCATAAAAACTATGAAAACAAATAATCGATAATCAATAATAACGGAAATATAATTCATTGCGAAAAAATGGATTTTTCGGACCACCCTAAAATGGAAATGGTCACCCTCACAAAAAAATTAAAAAATGCGGGTGTAATAATTTGCGATAAAGAACAAAACTACCACTTTTGACGAAAATCTGAGAACCACTATATCGGTTTGGCATGGAATGGCTGTAATAAGTGTATTTCTAACACAATTGTTGTAAAATAAGTATTATTGGTTCATATGCCCCTATCTACCCTATGTAACTCTAAAAGGCCTCTCAGCGGTAATTCTTGTTGACAATGTTGACAAAGGCGAAATTCGAAAGCAATATTCAGATTTAATTCATTCTACGCAAGCTGAATATACTCAGCGGAAAGCAAAGCATGAGCAAATATTTGAAATTTAACACGATGAATTTAAGATTTTATCTGCTTATGCTTATCTGTACGGAAGTAACCATCAAGTGTTTCAAAAATGTTTGTCGATATATTATACTATATCACTGCAGTCACGTATATATGATAGGAATTTTGAAATGAGTTTTGCAACAAATGATTCAGATGATTACCGCTCTTAAAACGTTAAAGTTTTGAGAGATTCTTTTGAGTCACCCATGACTAACGTACTATACTATACGTACAAATTACCGAAAAAGAAATTACGGCTTTTCTCTATCCTCTCAGACACCATAAATTATGATTCGTGAAACGAGGATTGTCTTACACAATTCACTTCATAGTGCTTGTGTAACTGAAGTGCGTTTTTCCCCATCATAAACACGTAAGGCTTCAAACTCAACTTATTCCCTTCTTTAATGAATTACTGATTTACTTACCACTTCTAATAAATAGGCCAAAATCCGGGACAAGCGATTAAGGATATTTAGTGACTTAGGTAGCAATACTTATTCGCAGACAGGAAATTACTTTCACTTTTCAATTATATCACTCTCGTCACATTAGTGCAAAACATGGTTTACATTTCGACTTAGCATTGACAAAAAAACACTACCAAGCCTATCGCCGCACCGGAGCAGTTTGAGACAAAACATCAACAACACCGATATAAACTTGTTTGTCTCGCAAGGTGTCTCGAGTATAGTTTTTCTTAGTATTCGTAGAAGAAACAAAATAAATCGAATCAGCAGGTATATGCATGGCCACAATGGGCCGTCTCATCGTTCCAACGTAATATTCTACTGCGTCATATTTATTAGTACAGTAGAATCCCGATTATCCGTGAGCGGATGATTCGCGGTGCGGAAAGCAAGTTCTATAGTAATTCTAGCTTTCCACATACCAAGATGCTAAACTATAGGTGTTTCGTTCTTGACACTTTCATGACAATACGTGAGACGAGTAGCGAGACGTAGCCTTCTGAATTATTTACTTTTTGTTTGGTTGTGTGGTTATGGTTTCATATCAACTCGCTGAGGAAAACAACTGAAGGAAGAAATAAACAAATATATATTCGTGAAAAATAATGTACTATAGCTGCAATAAGGTATTTATATTATATATTATTCAATATTTTTGGGAGACCGTGAGGATTTGATGAGCTTGTTGGTGTGATAAAAGTGCTATAAGTCTAAGAAATCTGTTGTCCAACTCCTCCACAGATAATCGTTCATCTCGCGGTTCTCTATCATGCCAAAATTATATTGTGAATATTTTATTTACTCCAGATGCCGTATTATTGTGCAGTAAAAGGATGTGGAAACAAGGTTCTCATAACGAAAAATAACCCGGACATTGTTTACCACACTTTTCTCCGAGATGGAGATAGACTTCATAAATGGAATATTTTCTGTGGCCTATCGAATTGGAAACCTCAGAAAAATCAACACTGAGATGAATAGTTAGTAAATACGACGAATTTTTTGGTACATGTTACCAATTCTCTAGTCATTTTCTACCCTACTAATCATTGGTACATATTACGAAAGAAAAATGGTAGGCACAAACGTCAAACAAACTTCGATTTGTTGGTCCAACACTGGTGCAATATCAATTTTACCTCTCATTTGTGAGAGATAATCATCAGGGATAATAAAAATGTTTTCTAATAATTATTTTTAATTTAAAAAATTCTATTTGATTACATTTAACTCCACATACTTAGAATACATTATAATAATAATATATAACTTATTCTATGAGCAGCGTACACGAGGAAAGTTCCCGTTCCTCTTCTTGCTGCATCGCTCTAGTTTGCATTATTTAGGGAGTGTCGGTAACACCAGCACGTTTCATCCGCATTTTGTTCTCTCGTGTCTCTATGAAGAAAAGAAATACATATGTTAATAATATTAAATATGTATATATGTAATGAAAAGTAACATCAACAAAATGCTTACCTCCGAATCGCTTCATCACCAAAATAGAAATGGCGATTGCAAAGTGCGCACATCACAGATGTTAGGTATGACAAAAAAACAAAGTTACTAATGGTATGAAGTAAAATCTACGAATCTCTGGTAGGAACGTTCATTGCGTCTGACATCTCTTTTACGCAATTTTGGTAATATTTACAAAACATTTGTATTTGGTAGCGGCTTTTACTAAACTATTTCTCCAGTGAAGGTATATGCTCACGTTATTTCCATAGCAGCAGCTACGATGACCGACATCAAATGCGCCATGAACTTAATGGTACGAGGAAATATAGGATGTTGAATTCCAAAGTTAAACCTTTTTTCTGCCTTATATGTATTAGCCATTCCATGTCGAACTGATATAGTGGTTCACCGACTTTCGTGGAAAGTGGTAGATTTGTTCTGTATTGTAAAATATTAGACCCGTCTTTTCTTGTTTTTTTTTATTAGGGCTGTGTGGTATACGTTGCAAATCGTGAACATTGTCACCGGATTTAGGACATTGTAGTGATGTAGAACGTTGAACTTTTGATTAGTCTGAAATCGATCCACCGCCGCAACAATAAGAAATTTCTCACCGTGCAATTTTTGGAAATGACTGGTATACTCACCGGCAGTGTGGAAATACTCTCGGCATACAAAGCAGCAGCGCAAAGAGGGGTCCAAATTGTGTTTCAGCATACGTTCCACCGTAGTCACATAACGAATATCCAATAGAAGTCGATTCGCCACTACCATCTCTTTAATTTCCTTCAAAACATTGTCGTTTTGTAAAATTGCATCCAGCATACGCAGGAATTTGTTTTGCTTTTTGGAAGTCAACTCTGAAAAATCAACAAATATAATCATTCTTTAGCGGAACAAATATATCAAACCGACCCACCAGCGTGATTGTTCTGTTCGTGCTGCTCCAGTAGGTTTCGCAACCGCTCCATGTTGAATTTAAAATGATTTGGTCGATTACCATTGGCATGCTGTTGGTTTGGCTCATTACGTGTTATCAAATCGTGGTTCATCAGCACCCAGCCCAACTCGTCCATTTTGACACGAGTGTTGCGGCGCAGTTTTATCTCTTCGAAAAGTTTCTCGCGTAGTTTCCGTTTGATGATGCGTCCTTGATCAGATTGTGCCGATAAATTTGTACTACGTACGATTCTATTTCATGCTTTTGCCCTGATGATAAAACAAAAAAAATAACACTTTTTTTTAAATGCTCAATAAAACCACGTACGATTAAAACGCTGCTTGCTTGGAAAGAAAAGCATTGATTGCGCGGCTAGAAGGTAAAATATACTCAAAACATCCTTCTGCACTGTTTTTAATTCGACCGCTGATTGTAGATATCTGAAAAAGTAGAAGCAATTATGAGAAATTGTTATACGAAAAAATCCAGAAAATTACCTGCCTACAGTAAAGTGCGAGCAGCTATTTTGCCAACGAATGCATTTGTCACCAAAAGATATGATTTGTTTTGTAAACAAATTTGTTTTTTCACGAGCAATGGCCGAACAGCAATTTTGCCATTGCGGTCCACCTATAGTATAACGCCTTGTCCACATACCACGTGGACAGAAAAAGTCACAGGAGGGTTGTGTCCGAGACACGACCGCAGAGTTGACGTAGGATTCCGTTAGGCTATTACATGCTGATTTTGGATATGTTTGAAAAATTACATTATTAAACTCTTCGATAGTGATTTGGTGGCCCTGGAAAGGGCCGTTTTGTCTGATTGTTAGGTTTTGTTTGTTCATTCCACCAATGTCCATAACCAAGTGATAATGATAGAAAGATGGTGATTAGTAATTTTATGGTGCGTATCACGATAGAAGATGCCTAAGTGAAATGAGATGAAAGCCGCCCTCTGTGGCCCTGAACAAGGCGTCCCGTGTTATGTATGGATGACATAAAGAAAAAAACTCATCTATGTAATATAAGATAATTATCATTGTCGAATACAATTATCAAGTTTTCTCACCAGAAAAAAAAGATTTATTGTTTTATAGAGAAAATATATTTGAAATGGAAAAGGTAATTTCATTTATATTTCTTACTTTCTGAGTGTTTACTCAACCCATTTCCATTTTCGCTTTAAACCCAACGGAATACTATGCTACAAGCCTCAATGCGAATTTCAATTGGATATTGATATAAATTTCACGAAGCAACCAACATAAAAGTTCCAAATTTAATTTTTATTTATATTCTATCAAACATAAGTTCTATTCAGTTCATTGAAATATCATTCTTCAATTAATCCATCGAAAGATGCTTATTGGAACGAAAATTAAAAAAACACTCATTCGTCGCTCCCAACTTATTCGCCAGCACGTAGGCAATCAGCAATGCCCACGCTAGTTACAATGAGCATTATCCATTTATGTGCGTCGTTAGTTAAACTATCGACCACGAAAGTATCAACATGCTGATTTTCCCCCGACACCTTGGTTTTGAAATCTCTGTTAGGGAATACAGGTCGGTGGAAACAAAAGCTCCCCCTACTTTCATGTAATTGCAATGCCGATTTCCCCCAGGCAGCTTGGTTTTGATGTCTCTGTTAGGGAATACACTTCGGTGGGAACAAAAGTTCCCTCTACTTTGATGTGCCGATTTCTCCGTATCTTCGATTCGACCAATCAGAACGAGGTGTTTCCGTTTGGAGATTTTTTGATTGTTTGCTAGTTAGTTTCATATGATATTAATATATTATCAATTGTGATGAATCGTTATGGAGTGCTCAGATCGATTGATGCAAATGTCTCGTAAATTCATCAGAAAATAACTGATCAATAATTGTAAGTACATGAGACGCCGCATGTGTCGTCAATTTCGACCAATCAGAAGTGGCTATTACCGTTAGGATAGGGGTTGAGATTTTCCAATTTTTCGTTGGTTAGTTTCATGACATATATAATTTTAATAGATTGACACAAAATCTCAACAATCCATCATGAAATGACTGAGCAATAAGCGTTTGAAATTGGACAATTTTCACGATGTGCTCGATTTTCGATTTTCAATTTGTATCCCAATATGTTCCTGAAAGACGTAATCCTACGTCAAAAACAGGATTTTAGACTTTCCCTCCCACTCCGTGGACAAGCGTGGACAATTTGTATGCCCCTCCCCATGTTAACCACGTGAATATTCTTCATTTTTCCATTCCAAATCAAAGAAATAACTTTATATGTACTTATAATGCATTTTGAATTTGTTTCATCTAAATTTTATGATTTTAAATAATAATAATGATGAATAAAGTAATTCAAGTAAATAAATTGTAAGTTTAGGAAATAAAGATTCAATGGAGCCATCATTCTCGAGAAGAAACGCAATATTGTTTTGCATTTGGAGCACGTAACGTAAATCTTGTTTAACTATAATCTCGAGCCTTGAAATTATAGATCTGTAGTAACTGTAGTCTGTAGTCATTTTCCAATAATTGTTTTGTATTGCTCTCCATTTTTTCAGGATTCCATTTGTATTGTCTTGGTTTAATACCGCAAACACTTATATTATAATATCATCTTCATGCACAGTTTACTATAGAGCTTTTCCATTGTAAATCAACTGGTCACCGCCTCGGTCCATTGTATAAAAATTGTATAAAAATTATCATCTTGAGAATAGCCGTTCTCGAGATGTTGGAACATGTTTTTGGTTTATTGTCACCGAACTTTTATAGTTTTTGACTTTATATGTCTAATATACGTTCGAAATTTAAAAGTAACCTTGCCTAACATATCTTTTAAACAAATAATTTATCAAAAGTTAAAAAAGGTCGGAATGAGAGGTTTTATTTTGGTTTGGTTTTATTATTTTTCCCAAAAAATCTCTGTGACTTGTTGTTCACACCAAGCATCAAACAAATTCTTTTACTTTAGCTGTAGTATCATTCTAAGCATCTACAAAAACCACGAAATCCATTGTGTCTAAGTATACTTATTCGAAGCATACGCATGTTCACACAAAAACTCATAAATACCTGGCACAAACAATTTGCGTTCAAAATATTGCAGTTAACAATAACAGTTTACAACAGTGTTTGGATTTCGATCAAAATCGAATGATACACAATGTGTCATGCAAGTAACCTCTCACGAACATATAACCAAATATGAGAGGATCATTCAGATACTTGTATGAATGACAGTAATCACTTGTGTTACATTACATGATTAAACAAAGAGAGGAACGAAGACTGTTGTTTGCATATTCGAACTGTATCAAACATCGCAAACCGTTTTCGAAGCCTGCATACAAGTTTGAACCGCATATATCGTCCCGCTCTACTATAGCGAAATCCATTGCACAGACAAGTGCAAAGCAATAAATGATACAAGAAAAATTACTTCATCATTCGGTCACCTTTTGCGGAGAGCAACGAATGGGAAAAGAGAGCGGTGTTGCTAGTAAAACTATGCGGTCTATATGAATATACATATTTCATAGGATAGCGGAGTTTAAAATGAAAAATATAATCTGACTACCCTTCCCTTAGTCTACATCGAGCTAAATAATCATATAGTTTGCACTCTCTGAGACTTGAAAATCAGGATCTGCTATATTAGCTGAATATGAACCATTCGCTTTGCGTAGTCCGTATGATCCTGCTGTTTCATGATGCATGGAGAGGTCAATATGCATATGTTAGAGGCAAAGAAGAAAATAAACTTTCTGCACCGAAAGTGTATATGATGGTTCTGCTTGCGTGTCAGTGTATCATGAAGTGCGAACCGATGCAGAGTTGTCTCGTTCTATTTTGTATCGTGATTTTCAGCACGTAACGACAAAAGAATGCCGCTGGGGGAAATGATTTTTGTATGATCATATTTGAACGAACAAAAGCGATTTTTTTTTGCAGACTTATCTCACTTCTTAACTAGGCGAACCTAGCCAGAATTTTCACCTGCCCCCAGGCTTCTGAATGCCAAAGGGGGACTAGGCTCTGCGGAATGCACGTATCTGCATGCTCGTGCTATTTTAGTCCTGACCGAGGAATTGTCGGACAATCGCGCAGGTGATAAGGATGACCGACTTTTGGATGCCGGCCAATTCTTTCTCGATGTTCAACACCTTTAGCGCTTCCAGAAGTGTCTTCAGGACAATTCCAGTTCCAGAGAGAAGGACTGGAACAATTCTTGGGACCTCCCTTAGCCCCCACAGCTCCTTGAGCTCCACGGCCAATGGTCGGTATTTGCAAATTTTGCGACCGTGGGTCTCCTCCAGATTCTGGTTCAGTGGAATAGCGACATCGATGATGGTGACTTTGCGGTCGCTCTTGACGTAAACCATTATATCTGGGCGGTTGTGGTGGATCGAGAGGTCGGTCAGAACAGTGCGATCCCAGTACAGCTTGAAACGGTCATTTTCCAGGACAGGTGCAGGCAGGTACCGGTAGTTTGGTACGTTGTCTTCCAGTAGAGCACATTGGAGCGCCAGTTGTCGATGAACAATACGGACCACGTTGTTATGGCGCTCGGTGTAGGCTGCGTTGGCCAAAATGGGACAGCCTCCCATAATGTGCTCTATTGTTTCACCTGGTTGATGGCACATCTGGCAAATGTCAACAACGTCTTGATGCCAGACGTACCGCCAGAGTTCCTAGTCGGCATTATCCTGGATGGCTATCATGTCGGCTTCTACTACTGAAGAGAGTTCACCACGCGTTAGCCACAGATTAGATGCGGCCTTGTCGACGTGTGGCCGGTCCAGTTGATGGGGGTGGGCACCATGCACTGCCTTCTGCTTCCAAGCTGCAATTTTCTCCTCCACTGTCTGCAGATTGTGGTTGAGTTGGTACTCCGCTTGCGCCAAGTGCAGAGCGCTGTATCCTCTGTCAGCAGCGCAGACAGCCCGGAATAGCGCGTTTTGGTTGGCGTGTTCTGCGAAGTACTCGCGCAGTTGCCGTACCTGGGCACCACACAGTGCAGATATGTCGACTATTCCAAGTCCCCCTTCTTTGCGTGGTAGTGAAACTCTCTCCAGTGCCGATTGAGGATGGTGCATTCCGGCCTCTTTGAATGCTTTCCTCATCCTCCTCTCAAGGTCCTCTAGGTCAGTTTTGCTCCATTTGACTACACCGAAACTGAAGGTCAGCAGGGGGAACCGCGAATGTGTTGATCGCGCGTACCTTGTTCCCCGCGTTGAGGAAAGTCCTCAGGACACAGTTCACTCGACTCAAGAACTTGTCTCGCAGCTCCGTCTTGATGTCGGAGTGGCGAATCCCGGTGAGCTGTCGGAATCCAAGATATTTATAGGATTCGCCACGAACCATGTCTCTTATAAACTCGCCGTCATAGACCTCGTAGCCTCCGGATTCGGTAAGTTTTCCTTTCAGCAGGTGGACACAGCGACACTTGTCGAGGCCGAACTCCATACAGATGTCCCTGCTTATTTCTTCGACAACCCGGATAGCTACACCTAGACGCTGACGTGAATCAGCGTAGACCTTGAGATCGTCCATGTAAAAGGTATGGGTCACTTCTTCGTGGGCGCCGTCGCCATACCTTATTTTATAGCCATGATCGTTTCTATTGAGCGTCCTACTGAGGGGGTTCAGTGCCAGACAAAACCAAAGCGGGCTGAAAGAGTCGCCTTGGAATATCCCCCTCTTTATCTGCAGCGTTCTAGACTGCAACACATTTTCCCCATCACTAAGGTGCAGAGACGTGCTCCACTGCCTCATCGCATGCTGCAGGAACCTAACGACGACGGGATCAATTTTGTAGAGCTCCAATACCCGGCCGAGAAACGAGTATGGAGTCATAAGCCTTCCTGTAATCGATATAGGCCATGCTTAGGTTCCGCTGGTTATAAACCGCCTGGCCGACTATGGCTGCGTCGATGATGGCCTGGTCTTTGCAGTCATGCGTATTTTTCCTGCATCCTTTCTGCACTTCTGCGATGATGTAGTGTTGTTCGCAGTGGGCAGAAACTTTGGCGGTTATGATGCTGTTTAATATCTTGTACAGACTCGATAGGCACGTTATCGGTCTGTACTTTGATGGGTTCAATGTGATGCTGTCTTTCGGGAGGAGGAATGTGACGCCACGGGTGGCGAATTCAGGGAGGTTGTGTGGGTCACGTAGCACCTTGTTGAAGCACTCAGCAATCTTTTGATGTGCGACGGTCAGCTTCTTGTGCCAGAAGTTCTGAACACCATCGGGGCCCGGTGCTGCCCAGTTCCTCAGGTACCTCAGGTTTCCGACGATGATAGCTGGCATCTCTCCAATTTCACCACAACTCTCCTCCTCCCGTCTTAACCACATACGCCCTTCGCGATGTTGTACTGGGGTTTCCCAAATACCAGTCCAAAAGTTCGTCACATCGCTAATATCTGGCAAACCTTCGCGGTAGTCGGGCTTCTCGTCGCTAATGTGGTCGTAGAACGCTTTTTCGTTATCTCTGAACATCCGATTTTGTTCCTGGCGCTTTGCAGAGTCAGAGTAACGTTTCAGCCGTTTAGTTAGGACGCTCAATTGCTGTACCAGTGTGTCGAGTTTTTCCGTCAGCTTGTGAGCTCCCGGCTGGCGAAGTTCAGTAGGCCAAACGATCACAGCAACTTGGCGACATAATTTCGCCGATCTGCTGTCTCTTTTGTACGCCATCAGTCTTCCAATTGCGGCGCGCTTGTTTGGGATCCGTTGCTCCAATCTCCTTCGCCATGGAGGCTCACGCCTTTCACGGAGATGTTGGAGCAGTCCGCCTCTTGGCCTAATACGGTATCCTAAACTTTTGGCGGTCGCCACAGCAGCACAGTAAACTTTCAGCTGCAGCTCCTCCATGTTCTCAGCATCAACCAAGTGCAGTGGAAGAACGTGCTCATTCATGAACTTTACTGCACTTGTCAGCCTGTGAGAATGCTGCAACTTCGGAATCCTGGGGCGCGACAAAGGGTCTGTGTCGCGGAACTGTGAGATCGCCTCGTCGTAATGGAAGACCAGGTCGCGTAGTAGTTGTTGATCTGGCTGTGGGTCTTCCGGCTCAGGGGGATGTTGTACTGTGGCCTCCACTGTGAGATCGCCTCGTCGTAATGGAAGACCAGGTCGCGTAGTAGTTGTTGATCTGGCTGTGGGTCTTCCGGCTCAGGGGGATGTTGTACTGTGGCCTCCACTGGTGCCCCGTGCCCCCGTGTCACGTGCCCCGCTCGCGAAAGAATTGCTCAGACGTACTGAACTTCGTCTCGATACATCGCTTGCTCTGTTGTTCCTGGAGCTTATTTCTCTCTGCACCTGCTTGATCTCATCGGTTTGCGTTTGGGAGAGCATGTTGTTGCGTACTATCGCTCTACGCCTCGCGTTCATCGCGTTCCGATCAAGCCTCCCGACGAACTCTGGATACGCTTCCTCGAACATTGTTAGTATTCGAGGGCGACCGCTCATGTCCGTCTCCAAAGCAGTGCATATGTAATAGGCACGGATCACGAATTCGTTCATTTCGTGTGTCCACATGATTCGTCGCCTAGTGGTACCCACAAGTGTGGATGACTGTCGTCTGGCAGTCGCAACACGGCTCGTAGGCGCAGCGTTTCTTGGGTGATGTCGATGGCTGCTGTTTCCGTGTGGCGGTAGCTCTTCGGGTTGAACCCGGCTGGTGGCCCGCTCTTGCACCCCGCCCTCCAGCCGCTGGCCGCTCGCTCTTACGCCCGTTCCAGGACCAGCTCCAGTTCGGGGACCCTCCTCGGGTGATCGTACTCACAATATTCTTCTCGATCGTAGCTCCATTTCATGGGTGTATCTCCTTTGCCCGGGAGACAGCGGGTTAGCAAGGTATATTAGAGTCCCACCTTGCCAGAGGAACCTTTTCGGGGCGCAGCCCCTGACATGGAGACAGATGCACCCCTAAACCTCCAATGACCCGGGAGGCCTTCCCCGGGAGAGATATAGCGCTCTGACTCGCTCGCACCCCCTCACTCAGTCACTTTCGACAACCGTTCTCGGAGCCAAGACCAGGTGTGTGTGTTTCCAGTTCACGCCCGATCTAAAAATGTCGTCATATGATCTTCGTGGAGGCGTGAGATAGGAACATTTGAGACCAACGGGCAGGCTCCTACCCTAGTGTTTATCTCCATTTGAGATTTTTTTTTGGGGGGTCTTCGTAGCCACTTGGTTACGCGTACGCTTACCAAGCGATCGATCATGAGTTCAAACTCAGGGCCCTCAATTGATCATCTTTGTGTTGTTATAGAATAACTACGTCCACGCAACCATTATCAGCGATGGAAATCGATCCACGGTGGAACAAAGATCGATTTATCCATACAACTGCTCAGCTCTGCAAGAAACATCGGGCTGCTGTTCTATAAATAACCCAACAATGATCAATATCAACTGTCTCCGCTGTCCGGTCTGCTGAACAATGGAAGAACAGAAAGAATACCTTTACGCCTAAATGGCTACTACTAACTACTGTGTAATTTACAATTTATAGAAACATAAACATATGTACATGTACACGATTAAACCCGGCTCTGTTACAGCTAAAATGCTAATGAGCCTAATAAATAAATAAATGGGATAAAAAAGCGATTTTTTCAATGAATGGATCGTTTGGCAAACACTGGTTAACAATTAACAATGTTCAACTAAGTTTTGAAAAATGTGCCCATAATGAAATTAATAGAGATAGAGAAAAAAAGAGGTAACAAAATAGTTCCAGTAGGACAGTTTAACTTTGGTTGATCGAAATATAAATGTTTATAATGTTTTGAAATGACAAAAACTTCCAAAAACCACAAACATTGAAAAAAATACTTCTGAAATATTTCTGAAAATTACAGACAGGGAAATGTGAGGGCACTGTTAAATGGTGGATTATCTCAGTTTTAGAATGGAAGTATTGAAATTGTGCTAAGTAGCAACCCTTCTCATTCAGAACATGTGTTAGATATGCATAGTATACAACTATAACATTGTTTTGCATTTGTATTAGTTGATTTCATGAAACGCGAGTCCCACTTTGAGAGATCCTCGATAATCACCCTAACCCTGTAATCAATACTGAAGGGATTTAAGAAATTGAGATAAATATGGAATTGAGATAAATATGGATGATCGACGCCCTCAGACAGCTAAACCCTTTTGTTGATCAATCTAAAATACTCAGGGTGAGCGAAAGTGCGAAAATTCTTGAAAATCCAGAACAGATTCAATTTATTTATGAATAGATATGTGAATGCGTTCTTTTTGAAAATTTACGTGTCCACGTGGACATTATTCCTACCCCATCCCCCCACCGTGGATAAGCATGGACATTGTCGTAACCAGTGTTGCCACACGTACAGATTTATCTGGAATGGTACAGTTTTTTTTTCGTTATTTTTGGTACAGATTCTGTACGGTACAGAGTACAGATGTTCGTCAAAAAGTACAGATTGGTACAGATTTTTTCCATTTGTGAAATTTATTACATTTGAACAAAGCAACATTGAGGTACATGACGACTTCTATGTCGCAGTATCGTTTGGTGCTGCTGATCATAAAAGCATTCACAATGCAATGATTGATCAGTTTCATAAGGACGAAATTCCTTACAAGGATCGTCTAAAAGGATTCGCGTCGGACGGTGCGACGTATGTTTTGCTTGCATCGTTCCTGAATTCCTGATGCTACACGAAAAGCTGAAAGATTTTTATTTGATCATTCTCACTAATATCTGCGAGGAATCTTACGTTATTTCAATGTCCAATGCTATTGAATATGAAGATCATTTGAAAAGCGACAAGAATTTTAGGTTGGAATCATTGCGAAGGATATTTGTCGAAGTGTTTTCGTGGAGCTAATCAAATAAATGAGAAAAACATTCGATTTTGATGAACAAGTCTACGACAATGTTGAATCCCAGAAATTTTTCCAATTTGACTAGCATTAACGTTGTGTTAGAAGCGTTTCCAGGGTTCTACAATGGGAATGTACAAGATATGGATAATTTATTCTGTAGCCTAAAGATAAAATTACTCCGCAAGGAAATCACAATTTCAGAAAACGTGCATGTGCAGGGTTGGCGAACAAAAATTGGATGCCTAAAAAGAATTGACGGTGCGCCAGTGCCACAAATTATCAAAATCTGTTCACGAATGAAGACATTAGCTTTTTCCCAGTGTCGGATGAATTCTCTTCTGTTGAAACTCAACACCATAACTGTCATAATGAGTATAACACAAGAGTCGAGACGCGTGAGCTTTGTCTAGTATATTGATCGAATAGAGCATGAACGAATTTCGGAAAGCCTGCATTCAGGCACTTCCATTACTGTCAGTAATTTCAGGTGATTATCACGAACGTTAAGTTGATATTCATCACTTGCAGTGAATTTCTATTGAAAACGTGTTTGATTTCCATATTCAGAAACGAAGGAATCCGGAGAAGGCAACATTAGCTTTCGTTGAGAATTGAACTTGCGATCTTTACCGTGAAGCGTACGGTCCGTTCCCGTTTCCGTTTCCGCTTTATATGATCTTTTACTATCACCATTTCGCTCTGACACGATCTTAGTTTCTAACACTTTATTTATCTAACTCCACTTCACTAACTCCATTTTCGGTCTCCTAGGGCGGTTTTCAATGAACCGGAAGCCACTATCTCTTTCTCCAAAATGGCATCGGAATACGATACTCGACTTCCGCTGTTTAAGCCCTTCCATCCATTACCCATATCGTAGGGGTTTTATATGATTGCTAGTCATTCATAGCCAGTATCATTAAACCGGAAATCAAAACAAGATTATATTCGTTTTTCGCTCGTCTGTTATTGTCACCCATTGCCCATATAATTGGGGTGTATGCCATTTCTGGCCAATCGGGAGTAGATTCATAAAATATAGCTAGAGTTATACCATGCATTCCATTGCCGAAGTCGCCAAAAACAAGAATTTTTAATAATAAACGGTTATCCTTTACCTCAATTAATTGACGCTGAATTTTACGCTTTGATTTTCACTAACACGCAATGATATTCAATTTCGACGTTACGAATATCATGGCGAAAATAAATATGCAAATGTAAAATGAACTTTATGGCAAGCTGATGTTGATGTTCATTGCACTGGTGTGCATTGATAGTGATGTTCCATATTTATCGACTCTCGCTTGAGCAGTAGGTTGTCAATACAAGGCAGGCTGAAATTCGCCGTAATTGAATGCCGTGAACGTGAATATTTTCGGCACTGCGGTGCGCTCGCCTTTTCAGCGCTTCGATGACTTGTTTGTAACTTTGTAGAAGGTGGAAGCTATATTGTAGTAGTATAGGTGAACCCACGAGTAAAAATGGGGTAATAGTGTTTGTAAGAGAAGAGCAAAGCACACGTAAATAGATCAATTCACTCATCAGACTGTGTGGCGCTTCATTGACACGAGTCTTTGAATACATTTGAAAAAAAAAATAACAATTCAATACTAAAGTAAAATGTATGAACGATATGTTCCGATGAACAATTGCAAATATATATAGAAGGTGCATTTGCATATGAAGTAAAATTCTGATTATACGCGAGCGTAACATGAGTAAATTTATAACACATGCAACTGGGGCTCTTTTGGTATTAACAAGTTCTTCCGCATAGTAACTCGGTGTTGATAATTCCTTAATATTTTCCTTCGTTGATCGTATTGTTTTCACATATTCACGTTGGAGAGCCTAAACCCCTCCTCTTCGTTGGCCGAGGCATATTGATTGAATGTAATACTTTTCCGTTTACTGTTTTTGCATAGGCAGCCGTGGCAGTATTCCGAGCTCTGCAATACAATTTTCGTACCCAATGTTTAAGTAACTAAAACTTACATTATAGACCCATTAAACGTAAAAATAATAATTGTATTGATATCAACACAATTTTATTCTATTGATTTTCATGACATGAAACGCTATGACTCAGGAATAACATTTTATTGAGTGGTTTTTATAGCTGTTTTGATGGTGTTGTCTGGCATCAGTGTCGAAAACATAACGATGCTCTCACCAATACAAACAAAACCATTGCCGAAGATTGAAAAACGAAAATTTAACTTTCAGAGCACTTGCTCGAGTTTTCCGACGTTTTTCACTATAAAGTGCGACAGCAGATGAAAATTTCACATCTTGTGAGTAATCGATTAGAATTTGGTTGATATTACTTGATGGGAAGTGTGCGAAAACGATAATTTTCTAAATAATAAATAACTAAATAACAGGCTATCTGGAAAAACCTTCAAAATCAGGGAATATCAAGGAATTTCGCCACCAAGCTGGAAAAATGCAATTTCGCCGATTGGAATTTCGATTATTACAGTAATTAGAAAGTTAATAATACCAAAAAAAATATTCCCCGCTTCTGGATTAGTGAAATCATGGAGTTTTTACAATTTTTCTCTTTTTATAAGAACTGCTTTCCATGTTTCAGAAACTATTACTATTATCTGTAACTGAGATTTTGTCAAGGTTGATCGACACTAGCTAGGAGGTTTGTACTGTTCCGTATTCACATCAAAGCTCAAACCAGACTCTTGATGGTAATTCCGGTCGTGTCGCAACTGATCACAATCAATACCTAGAGTTCAACCAATTCGCTTTTATTGAGAATGTTCTGTAACGCGGATGAAATACCGATAAACTTGTATTAGCGCTTTATTAGAACGAAAGTGTTGACTGCACGAAGTGCTTACTTGGAGTGAATAAAAAGTAAACGTGTCTCTTCCGGTACACTGTTTGTTTGTTTGCTTGACAATCTGCGTTGCTATCCAGTGTAACCAGAATAGCCGACTGCTATTTCGATGACACCCCCTCTCAATCCGCTATTCCGAGACGACGTCAAAGTTTTTCTAGACGACAGTTTTCCATCGGCTTGGTGAAGAAATCAGCCAGTTGATTTTCGGTTCGCACATGTTCAATCTTCACGCTGCCATTGAAAATGTGATCCCGTTTGAAATGATGCTTCACATCAATATGCTTAGAGCGTTTTGATTCACTCATCTCTGGAGTCGTCATGGTCTTCCCCATCTTCAATCGTGTTGCCAGCAGCTGTCTCACCAACGGAATTGATTGCATCACCGTCAGGAATGAAAACACCAGCCTCATCATCAGAAACGACAGCGACAGCTTTATCATCAGCTACTTGCTCGAACGGGAAATTCATCACCAATGAGTCATCGTCAACAGGCTTTACCTGGGCATACGGAAACGTTCCTTCGTCGAATTTTACGTCGAGGGCAATGCTTATTTTACGCGTTTGCATGTTCCAGAACCTATATTCGTTCGGTGTATATCCGATCATGATCATCTCACGGCTCTTCGAATCCAACTTCTCCCTCTGTTGATTTGGAATCCATGCGAAACATCTACACCCGAACACTCGTAACTTCTCCCAACTTGGCTTGGGACCACACCATCTCTCAGCCGCAGAAACTCCAACAGGGAGAGCAGCCGTGGGACTTCGATTCAATAAATACACACACTCCAACGCTGCCTCGGACCATAGATTTTTCGGTACACTTGAGTTGATTAGCACAGTCCGAATTCTTTCAACCAATATCCTATTGAATCTCTCAGCGACTCCGTTCTGCTGTGGTGTGTAAGCAACAGTAACGTCAAGTTGAATTCGTTTATCCTTGTAAAATTCCTTTTAAGCATTAGAGCAGTATTCACGTTTCTGATCAACAGTCATTCTCGAAATCGACAGACCGAATGCTGCCGATACACTAGCTTCATATTCACGGAATTTCTCGAATACGTCGGATTTCTTCCTCAGAAGATAGATCATCGCAAAATGGCTGTAGTCGTCGATGAATGAAACGATGTACCTAGACCCGTCCCAAGCTGGAGGGTCAATGGGACCACACACATCGGAATGAATACGTTCCAGAGGTCGACTTGCACGGCTACGATTGCCAATAAACGGCTTACGACATTGCTTTTCTTCTACACAAGCTTCACAGAAATTACTCGATTCAACTTTCTTGACGCCACCCAGCATTCCTTCTCTGACCATTGTGTCCATTCCGTGCTGGCTAATATGACCAAGTCGACGATGCCATAATTTACTCGGTTCCGTATCACAAACATTTGCGCACTTTGTTTTAAGCATCAGCACTATTTCATGCAAACTGCCGACTAACTTACCAGTCGCCAAAAGTTTATCACCTTTTTTCAAGAAGGCCTTGTTTTCGGAAAATGCTACATCAATGCCAGCTCCTGCCAGTTTCTTCGCCGACATTAAATTTTCCCTCAGGTCCGGCACGAACAGGATATCCTTCATGTTAAACAGGACTCATTTGTTACTCGTCGCGTCGATTTTTCCAATTGTCTTAACGATCATAGCTTGACCTTCTTTCGCCACTCTAATTTCGATGGGACACACAAGCTTTTCGAAAGATGAGAATAACCATTTGTCATTCACCAAGGGCCTGATTCTCGAATACACTACGAATACACTTCACGGTGGAAACGGTATGAAACGCATTGACAATGACAACGGTACGGTGTCGACATCTGGATGCGAGATTGGTTTCCCACTAAATTTATCATTATAATATCAAATTATCTTCAGATGAAATTTTTGTATGGGATTATTATACCACATGAAGAAAACAAAGTTTTCCACACACATTGAATACCAGTTTGATACGAAGAAGTTAATTTTCATTAATGATTTTTTTTTTGAAAAGTGCTCATTCTGCCTGAAAACTCATCATTATCTTCGCTTCACTAACTCGTAAAACGTAGTTCAATGGCGTGCCGTTTATTTCGTTTCCACCGTGAAGTGTATTCGAGAATCAGGCCCCAAGTGATCGCTGCAGTCGGAATCCAGAGTGGCATTCAACTCTGTTGGTTCTGCCATGAATCGAATTTGCCGCATCTACCATGAAGCTTACTGCGCTCTTCTTAACACAGTTTGCCTCGCCTTTGCCATGCCCTTTGCTATGACTGTTGCTACGACCATCGTTTTTGCTACCGTTGCTTGCAGTTGCTTCCTTATCAGCGTTTGACTTGCCACGGATTTTTTCGCGTACATTGCTTCGAGACATTACCACATCTCCTTCGTAGTTTTCTTTTGGATATACGGGGTGATTTGGACCACCCCATTATCTCAAAAAGTACGGCTCAACTAGGATTTTTTTATAATGTCATCTCCTTCTATTGTTGAACCGTATGTACCTAAGTTAAAAAAACTTTGGTAAAATTTAACGGGAGGAGGGAAACGGTAGCATGAACACAACAAGCACTTTGACTGTCAGAAAATGTGAATTTTCCGATCGTGGTTTTAAGGTTTTTCTGGCTGATTAAACAAACTTTTCGTGTATTGTGCAGTAAAGTTCTGTTCGCCTACAGAAGAGGAACAATTTGATGCAGTGAAACTGTAAGTTTGTTAACAATAAATGAAATTAATTGCATTTTAATTTTTGCATGTTGTGTTGGGTGACATGGACACGTTTTTGTGGGGTGAATTGGTCCTACAGATTTGAGTTTTTCTTTGGTCTAATTGATTCCAGATGCCGCTGAATTACAAATAGAGGATGGACAGACAACGTTGGAAGAAGGAGGAGCTTGAAAGAGCAACGCAGTCCATCAAGAACGGATTTTCTTTGATCAAACATCGAAAGTGTTTGGAAATGCTTAAACAACAGTGAAAAAATCCATGCAGAATTCGAGATGGTCTCAATCCAATTTTTCTGGTCTGGAATGTGGCCAAGACACCTGGTATCGATCCCAAAACACTGTTACTGATTGTAACATTTTTCCAAAATACTTTAGATAAACATAAGTATGTTTTTTTCGATGAAACACACGCTGGACCAAATCACCCCACAGATGGTCCAAATCACCCCGCATCAAATTTTAATGTCCACAAATCATCTCTTTTATTTTATTATATATTTGGTAGTTTAAAGTTTAATGTAATGATTAAACATTATTGATTGAGAGAAAACAGGTGTAGCTTAGTATACAATGTGACATTTTTGATTTAGACCGTATTGGTTTGGAAATATTAGGCGATTTGCTTAGGTGGTTCAAATTCCCCCCTTTTCCCCTACTTCCAAGCACTCATCCGAAATACAGCTCACCAGCTTCGATTGAATTTCGCATGTTCGGCTGCTACTTCCAGGGCCACCACGATGAACACTTCTGATACTCCAGCGGCTTCAAGAAACAGCTTCACTCGGTAACTCCAATTCTGGAATTTGCTTCCATTACCACGGAACTGCGAATTTCCATTCGCCAACTCCTTCTGTGATGGGACCATAACCTATTGAGAATGTTCTGGAACGCGAAAGAAAGACCGATAAACTTGTATTAACGCTTTATTAGAACGAAGGTGAATTTTCTTTGAATCTAAATGTTTCACGGGAAACAATTCATCAAATTTTGGTAAAAATTCCTTACACAAAGAGAGCTGAAAAGGTTAAAGCTCCTAATCTTACACCATCTCACATCGAAATACGTCTGAGTTTTGCCAAAGCTCACATGAATCAACAGTGGGACATGGTGTATCACGACAAAGAACGTTTTTAAAAGAATACATTTTGCTATATACCATAACAAAAAGTTCTTCAATTATTTTTTTAATTTTAACTTTGCTACATTATCTTCAGTGACGAAAACAATTTTGATGGTTCTGATGGTTTCAACGGGTATTGGCGTGATTTACGGAAGGAGGAACAGTATTTTTCAACCAGGAATTTTTGTGGAGGCTCGTGCATGAATTGGGCGGGATTCTGTGCAACCGGAAAGCTCAAGATAGCTTTCACATCATTCAAGGATTACATACATGTTCTGAAATCCTCTCTCGTACCGGTTTTACCGATTTTTTATATCGTCACAAAAAATCACATTTCAGCAAAATAATGCTACTATTCATACCAGCAAGGAAACTAAGCAATGGATTAAGGACCAAAAACTGATTTTTTTTTGGACTGACTGGTTTGCTCTCCAGACTTGAAACTTGTTGAAAGTCTTAGGGGGATCCTTGTACGCAAAATCTACACTGAAGGAAAGCGGTACACCACGATTGAAGAGTTCAAGATCGCAAGTTTGGAAAAATCGAAAAATATCGAGAAATCCGTTCAGAAAAATTTAGTAAATAGTATGCTAACACCAATTTTCCAGGTTATTAGCCCAAAATGGCAAGGTTGCCAATTATCGACATGTAAATCAGGCAATACTTTTGAATTTTTCATTTATATTACATATGAATTGTGAAATGGTCTTATAGAAAAATGACAGCTGAAATTATCATATCTAAGCACAATAAATAAACAAACAATTCTTTTGGACGAAATTTACTACAAATATACTTTATTCTAAGCATTATGCAATGCATGAATGTATCTTGTTGAAAGTCTAACTGTTTGTGTTGTTACGAAATATAATCAAGGTGGACTTGTTGAAGTTGGACAGAGTGTAATATTATTAGTGAAATTTCGATTATGTAACAAAGCCCAGATGTGTGAATTTACGTTTCTACTACTTTTTCAACATCCCGTCCTCTCGTACGATCTACGGTGCTAATGATCCGATTACTAATATATGCAGAGAACGTTCAACAGTTTTCGATTTCAATATATCCCCTGTTAGGTTTAAGATATCCCATGTTTGGCTTAGTTCCTTGATTGTTTTTTTCTTGGTATTTGGAATTTTCTCCATTTTTCTTTATTCAACCAATTCAACCAATTATCATATGAGTTTTATTTAGTCATTACTATCAACAGGCCGGAACAAGAGTGCCCTAAAGATATTCAATACAGTAGAACCCCGATTATCCGCAGAATAGCCTGGCTAGCTCGCCGCGAATAACGAAAATCGCGGATATCGCAAAAAAAAGAGTTCCGAACACGGAAAAAATATATTTCAGCATGAAAACTATTCTTTATCAATACAAAATTCATTAAACTATTCATCTACATGGCTGTGTACATCAGTGGTCAGATAATGTGGAGCCCATGACTAAAACAAAATAGAATGAGCCTATCACTCACTGACGAATTCCGGAAAGGCCTATAGATTTACCATGGAACTCGCTGTCGCGAATAATCCGCACCGTGGATCGTCTGCTCGCGGATAATCGGGGTTCCACTGTACTACTAGGCTAATATCTACTGAAAACCATGCCTGACCGGAACTAGATGGAAAAAGCATTCAAGTATACCTTTCCTAAACTTACACGAGATATGTGAAAGTCATAAGACAAGTAGCAACGGTTAAATACACGAGACATACTCGACACGTGTTCGTTATAATGTAATCGTAATTTGTGCTAGAATGAGGGAGGCAGATAAATGTATGAGAACAAATAGATATGTTGCTGTATTGCAAAGATATCCGATTCTTTCTAATCAATTTCCGTTCAGGATTTCCCATCGGTTAATTATAGAAGATTTAGTTTACGCATTTATAAAAGCTCTCACACTCTGTTATCCGCTATACAATGTATTAAACAATTAAAATATAATAATAGCCAAACCAGAAAGTGCACAAGTATGTACCATTTGTGCCGCAACTCATTTGCATTTTTGTAGATCGAGAAAAGCTGAACGTGAGGCTCAACTCGTTCGATATCAGTATGTTGAGTGCTGCATTTGTTTTATGAGTAACATAAACCCTGTACACGAATGACATCATAGTTCCATAGCGAAGCAGCGGAAAATAAATCGTCTATTTTAAGATATGTACCGATTCGTTAGTCATCGAACACAGAATATTCGAGGAACATCACGATCCGTTCATTATCGTGAATTTTGGATACATGCGCATAAATAAGTCATCGATCATCGCATACGATGATTTTGAAAAAAAGGTAAATTATCCCTCTAACTGAACAACCGCCAACGGAAGACTGGAATAATAAATTTATAGTGATCGAGTGAGCACAGAATCTTAGATTTGTATTTACAATGGCTGTTCTTCTATCGTACCATCGCCTCATCGAAAAAGATTCCCGTCATGTCAACTATTGCTGGAAAAGTAAGTTATAAAAATTATTTTAATTTTTGATTTATTAGAAATGATTAGTATTATTTCGTTGATAGTGTCTACACTTGTGGTGTTATTCGTTGCGATCTCATCCGGATTGGTAATCAGTTTCAGTATATACTCACTAGGGGAAAATTTTAAACAAAATTGCTTTCTTGACGCCAATATAAGTTTTGTTGAAAGACACTACAGAAGCAGATCGCCTATACTGAGAGAGCCATCAAACTCTTCAAAGGAGAGTCAAATATTATACAAACTGCAACAAAATGGACCAGAAAACGTAAAATGTATGTATTTTTATATCTTTTATATCTTTCATGCTGGGAATCCTACATGATTCACATAAGACTGGATTTTCCAAAAGCTTGTTTAGACTGCGGATAATTTCTTTTTGTTGAATGGCACTAACGTTCCTAGAAGAACTTCGTCGTCTCAACGTAGTATTACTTGCGTAATTTTTTTATACATAGTTGAGATTTAGCCAAATAACACGCCTTGAATGCATTCCTGAGTGGCAAGCTCTAGAACACGAGTGATCACAGTGCCAGTCGGAGTGAATTTCTTTGACGAAAAATTCTTCCGACCAGGACGGGAATCGAACCCGAACCCCCGGCATGTTAGGTGTGACACTAACCATTCGGCCACGGGAGCACGATAATTTACACCGTCTTAATCGGTCCAGTAGTTCAAAAGTTATGAATTTTTGAAAAAAGTCATTTTTGGAAAAAAGAGAAAACGTTATTTTTTAAACCATCGGTTAACTTTCAAAAATCATAACTCAAAAACGAAAAAGAACACATCTCTGAATTTTGAATATCCTCATCTTTCAAGAAAAAATATAAGAAAATATAGAGCCCTTGGCCCCGAGATCATTTAAACTACAAAAAAACGGGGAGTGGGTTATATATGTTGTATAACCGCAAGGCTGACGTAAGACTACGTTGATTTAGTGATCATTTGTTTGAAGTTGAATCTAAATCCCTTCTGAATGAATGAATAAATGAATATTTGGGGGACATCGAAAACGAGAGCGTTACATTGAAGGCACAAGGTTTTATGCATCCAATATTGGATACAAAAATATTCTACCAATGGGGGAGAATAATCTTCAGAAGCTTTCTTATTAATTGCACTTGATTGAAAAATCACAAAACGAAATGCATTTGATTGCAGTGTTATATGAATAGAAAACATTAAAATAAACTCTTTTGTTTGAATGTCATTTTCAATTCCAAGGAGAACTGGCAGATTATTTTTCAACAACGATAACATCTTTCCGGGTTCTTCTCAATATGCGATGCCCGCCAGTGGTTTATGCCAATTCGATAACCACCAAACGAAAAGAGTTGCACGCGTGTATCTGTGTGTGGCGACTGCTCCGATGCATCAAGCGGAACCAATTTTCGATGCCGGTACTCTCTTGATCGTCTTCTCTTTTCCTCCTGATGGATCGCCTCTTCTGTGCTCCCTCACAGTTCGAAACATACTGAATGCGTTTTATCACCAGAATATCGCTTAAGTAAGTTTTCTTGTCCGTGATTGAATCGAGAGAAGGTTTGGTTTACTATGGCAATCTAGAGGCGAATGAACTCTTTGAGTTTGAAACTTTCGCGATTCGAAACATTTTTCTTTTTTAAATTTTATGCATGCAATATTGGATACGAACATATTCTACTGTTGGGGAAGAATAATCTTCAAAAGCTTTCCTGCTAATTGCACTTGATTTAAAAATCACAAAACAAAATGTATTTGGTCGCATTATTATATGAATAGAAAACATTAAAATAAACTCTTTCGCTTGAATGTAATTTTCAATTTCAAGGGGAATTGGCAGATTATTTTGCAGCAACGATGACATCTTTCCGGATTCTTCTCGATTGCTCGATAACATACACACGAAAAGTGTTGCGCGCGTGTATGTGTGTGTGTGTGTGGCGACTGCTCCGATGCCTCAAGCGGAACCAGTTTTCGATGCTGTTACTTTCTTGGTCGCCTTTACAGTGGCATCACTCTCCTACCGATGGATTCCCTTCTGGCCTAAGGTGCACAAACAGGCTCTTGGTGACGCCGTTCAACAGCACTTTCATGATGAACGAAGTTAGCTTTGCCACAACAGCGTCAACATGCTCCAATCGCTGTTCAATTATAACTGAGTGAATTTCCGAGCGGCGCTCGCTTATATACCGATTGGTGATTTCAATAGCCTGTTTTGAAAGCAATTTTTGGGATCAAAAAGTAACAAGTATATAACGCGTAGACATTTAATCTTTCGAATGAAGTGTTTGTCGTTCAGCTGTTTAGGAGGAGGTTTAACGCTCAAAATCTCGTTTTCCGGCGTAACGCTTTCGTTTTCGAAACTTTGAATTTACATCTCAGTGTAGAATTTAAAGACGTACTCCTACGTTAAGAACGAATACAATCAATGATTACGAAAAACAAATTTAATTTTTTTGCTAGTAAAGATCCGGTAGTTGGCTTTAATTTGATATATCGACCATCTGAATCGGTCCGGTAGTTCAGAAGTAATGATTTTTTTAAAAAAGTCATTTTTGGAAAAAATAGATTTTTCGAACCACTCTAAAATAGAAATGGTCACGCTAGCAAAAAAATACGGGTCTAATATTTTGCTATAATGAACAAAACTACCACTTTTCATGAAATTCTGAGAATCGCCATACCGGTATTGCATGAGATGGCTGCATTACAATATGTGGTACATGATTTTCTCGGCAAAATGTTATGAAATTGATTTTTTTAACATTCTGATTTAGTAGATTTTTATTACACCAAATATTCAATACATGTATTTCGTTTTGGAATGCATCGATGTCGTTTTCATTTCCAATTTACGCGAAAGGCTTCGGCATACACAAGTACATTGATACGCTTGAAAACGAAGGAGATGTAATTAACGTACAGAATGAAAAGAAGAGGATCGAGATGGGAGCCTTGAAGAACTCCAGAAGTGACTTTTACTAGATCTGAGAGAGAATGTTAAAAATTAACACTTTGGCGTCCGGTAACGCCACAGTGGTTACGTGCGCATAGTATCTCAGTGCCCAGCGACAGCACTTTAGTATCGTTTGCATTCTGTTTGGGTTTTGTATATGTAACTTACACACGCCAGTAGGGGGGGGGGGGAGAAATACGAACATATTAAGAAGAACTTTAATTATATCTTTCGAAACTCATGTTTTTCCAAACTTAAGGTGAAGATGGAAGCTAGCCATAAATGGCTACCACAATGGCGCTCATTTCTTTCATCCCTCACCCCTCGCCCGAAAACCAATAATTTTGCGAAACAGTGTGAAGAAAATGATCGTTTTCGCACACTTCCCATCAAGTAATATCAACCAAACTCTAATCGAATACTCACAAGATATTAAATTCTCATCAGCTGTCGCACCGTATAGTGAAAAACGTCGGAAAACTCGAGCTAGTGCTCTGAAAGTTAAATTTTCATTTTGCAATTTTCGACAATGGTTTTTTTTTTTGTATTGGTGAAAGCAAGTTATTTTTTCGACACTTTTGCTGAACGTGAGGCTCAACTCGTTCGATATCAGTATGTTGAGTGCTGCATTTGTTTTATGAGTAACATAAACCCTGTACGCGAATGACATCATAGTTCCATAGCGAAGCAGCGGAAAATAAATCGTCTATTTTAAGATATGTACCGATTCGTTAGTCATCGAACACAGAATATTCGAGGAACATCACGATCCGTTCATTATCGTGAATTTTGGATACATGCGCATAAATAAGTCATCGATCATCGCATACGATGATTTTGAAAAAAAGGTAAATTATCCCTCTAACTGAACAACCGCCAACGGAAGACTGGAATAATAAATTTATAGTGATCGAGTGAGCACAGAATCTTAGATTTGTATTTACAATGGCTGTTCTTTTATCGTACCATCGCCTCATCGAAAAAGATTCCCGTCATGTCAACTATTGCTGGAAAAGTAAGTTATAAAAATTATTTTAATTTTTGATTTATTAGAAATGATTAGTATTATTTCGTTGATAGTGTCTACACTTGTGGTGTTATTCGTTGCGATCTCATCCGGATTGGTAATCAGTTTCAGTATATACTCACTAGGGGAAAATTTTAAACAAAATTGCTTTCTTGACGCCAATATAAGTTTTGTTGAAAGTCACTACAGAAGCAGATCGCCTATACTGAGAGAGCCATCAAACTCTTCAAAGGAGAGTCAAATATTATACAAACTGCAACAAAATGGACCAGAAAACGTAAAATGTATGTATTTTTATATCTTTTATATCTTTCATGCTGGGAATCCTACATGATTCACATAAGACTGGATTTTCCAAAAGCTTGTTTAGACTGCGGATAATTTCTTTTTCTTGAATGGCACTAACGTTCCTAGAAGAACTTCGTCGTCTCAACGTAGTATTACTTGTGTAATTTTTTTATACATAGTTGAGATTTAGCCAAATAACACGCCTTGAATGCATTCCTGAGTGGCAAGCTCTAGAACACGAGTGATCACAGTGCCAGTCGGAGTGAATTTCTTTGACGAAAAATTCTTCCGACCAGGACGGGAATCGAACCCGAACCCCCGGCATGTTAGGTGTGACACTAACCATTCGGCCATGGGAGCACGATAATTTACACCGTCTTAATCGGTCCAGTAGTTCAAAAGTTATGAATTTTTGAAAAAAGTCATTTTTGGAAAAAAGAGAAAACGTTATTTTTTAAACCATCGGTTAACTTTCAAAAATCATAACTCAAAAACGAAAAAGAACACATCTCTGAATTTTGAATATCCTCATCTTTCAAGAAAAAATATAAGAAAATATAGAGCCCTTGGCCCCGAGATCATTTAAACTACAAAAAAACGGGGAGTGGGTTATATATGTTGTATAACCGCAAGGCTGACGTAAGACTACGTTGATTTAGTGATCATTTGTTTGAAGTTGAATCTAAATCCCTTCTGAATGAATGAATAAATAAATATTTGGGGGACATCGAAAACGAGAGCGTTACATTGAAGGCACAAGGTTTTATGCATCCAATATTGGATACAAAAATATTCTACCAATGGGGGAGAATAATCTTCAGAAGCTTTCTTATTAATTGCACTTGATTGAAAAATCACAAAACGAAATGCATTTGATTGCAGTGTTATATGAATAGAAAACATTAAAATAAACTCTTTTGTTTGAATGTCATTTTCAATTCCAAGGAGAACTGGCAGATTATTTTTCAACAACGATAACATCTTTCCGGGTTCTTCTCAATAGGCGATGCCCGCCAGTGGTTTATGCCAATTCGATAACCACCAAACGAAAAGAGTTGCACGCGTGTATCTGTGTGTGGCGACTGCTCCGATGCATCAAGCGGAACCAATTTTCGATGCCGGTACTCTCTTGATCGTCTTCTCTTTTCCTCCTGATGGATCGCCTCTTCTGTGCTCCCTCACAGTTCGAAACATACTGAATGCGTTTTATCACCAGAATATCGCTTAAGTAAGTTTTCTTGTCCGTGATTGAATCGAGAGAAGGTTTGGTTTACTATGGCAATCTAGAGGCGAATGAACTCTTTGAGTTTGAAACTTTCGCGATTCGAAACATTTTTCTTTTTTAAATTTTATGCATGCAATATTGGATACGAACATATTCTACTGTTGGGGAAGAATAATCTTCAAAAGCTTTCCTGCTAATTGCACTTGATTTAAAAATCACAAAACAAAATGTATTTGGTCGCATTATTATATGAATAGAAAACATTAAAATAAACTCTTTCGCTTGAATGTAATTTTCAATTTCAAGGGGAATTGGCAGATTATTTTGCAGCAACGATGACATCTTTCCGGATTCTTCTCGATTGCTCGATAACATACACACGAAAAGTGTTGCGCGCGTGTATGTGTGTGTGTGTGGCGACTGCTCCGATGCCTCAAGCGGAACCAGTTTTCGATGCTGTTACTTTCTTGGTCGCCTTTACAGTGGCATCACTCTCCTACCGATGGATTCCCTTCTGGCCTAAGGTGCACAAACAGGCTCTTGGTGACGCCGTTCAACAGCACTTTCATGATGAACGAAGTTAGCTTTGCCACAACAGCGTCAACATGCTCCAATCGCTGTTCAATTATAACTGAGTGAATTTCCGAGCGGCGCTCGCTTATATACCGATTGGTGATTTCAATAGCCTGTTTTGAAAGCAATTTTTGGGATCAAAAAGTAACAAGTATATAACGCGTAGACATTTAATCTTTCGAATGAAGTGTTTGTCGTTCAGCTGTTTAGGAGGAGGTTTAACGCTCAAAATCTCGTTTTCCGGCGTAACGCTTTCGTTTTCGAAACTTTGAATTTACATCTCAGTGTAGAATTTAAAGACGTACTCCTACGTTAAGAACGAATACAATCAATGATTACGAAAAACAAATTTAATTTTTTTGCTAGTAAAGATCCGGTAGTTGGCTTTAATTTGATATATCGACCATCTGAATCGGTCCGGTAGTTCAGAAGTAATGATTTTTTTAAAAAAGTCATTTTTGGAAAAAATAGATTTTTCGAACCACTCTAAAATAGAAATGGTCACGCTAGCAAAAAAATACGGGTCTAATATTTTGCTATAATGAACAAAACTACCACTTTTCATGAAATTCTGAGAATCGCCATACCGGTATTGCATGAGATGGCTGCATTACAATATGTGGTACATGATTTTCTCGGCAAAATGTTATGAAATTGATTTTTTTAACATTCTGATTTAGTAGATTTTTATTACACCAAATATTCAATACATGTATTTCGTTTTGGAATGCATCGATGTCGTTTTCATTTCCAATTTACGCGAACGGCTTCGGCATACACAAGTACATTGATACGCTTGAAAACGAAGGAGATGTAATTAACGTACAGAATGAAAAGAAGAGGATCGAGATGGGAGCCTTGAAGAACTCCAGAAGTGACTTTTACTAGATCTGAGAGAGAATGTTAAAAATTAACACTTTAGCGTCCGGTAACGCCACAGTGGTTACGTGCGCATAGTATCTCAGTGCCCAGCGACAGCACTTTAGTATCGTTTGCATTCTGTTGGGGTTTTGTATATGTAACTTACACACGCCAGTAGGGGGGGGGGGGGGGGGGAGAAATACGAACATATTAAGAAGAACTTTAATTATATCTTTCGAAACTCATGTTTTTCCAAACTTAAGGTGAAGATGGAAGCTAGCCATAAATGGCTGCCACAATGGCGCTCATTTCTTTCATCCCTCACCCCTCGCCCGAAAACCAATAATTTTGCGAAACAGTGTGAAGAAAATGATCGTTTCCGCACACTTCCCATCAAGTAATATCAACCAAACTCTAATCGAATACTCACAAGATATTAAATTCTCATCAGCTGTCGCACCGTATAGTGAAAAACGTCGGAAAACTCGAAAGTTAAATTTTCATTTTGCAATTTTCGACAATGGTTTTTTTTTTGTATTGGTGAAAGCAAGTTATTTTTTCGACACTGATGCCAGATAACATCATCGAAACAGGTATAAAAAGCAGTCAATAAAATGTAATTCCTGAGTCATGGCGTTTCATGTCATGAATAAAATTGTGTTAATATCAATACAATTATTATTTTTACGTTTAATGGGTCTATAATGTAAATTTTAGCAATTTTAAAATTGGCTAGGCAAATTGTATTTGCAATACAATTTGCCTAACCAATTTTAAAATTGGTTGGAGCACTGCCACGGCTGTCTATGCTTTCAAAAACAGCAAACGAAAAAGTATTACATTCAATCAAAATGTCCAACGAAGAGAAGGGTTAAGGCTCTCCAACGTGAATATGTGAAAACAATACGATCAACGAAGGAAAATATTAAGGAATTATCAACATCGAGTTACTATGCGGAAGAATAATACCAAAAGAGCCCCAATTTGCATGTGTTATAAATTCGGTCATGTTACGCTCGCGTATTATACTTCATATGCAGATGCACCTTCTATATATATTTATATTTGAAATTGTTCATCGGAACTGTTACGCCACAATAATTAAGGAACGTAAAATTATCTTTTCAATGTTTTTTTTCTCTAGTGTTTGAGTTAATTATTTTGCTTTGTCCTGTCTGGTTCTGTATTTTGTCTTTAAAATAAACTTTGCGTTGCCATAATACATGTAATAAAAACTAACCCACACCTTGGAGGATGAAACCACTGGGCTGCATCGAGCCACATCGAAGTGACAGCTAGAGTTCCGGTAAAACAATAGATGATCGACAAAGAAGAAACAGGGAGAGAGAGAAAGAGAGAAAGAGAGAGAGTTAGAGAGAGAAAAGAAAAAAGGAAGGCGATGAAGCGTACGACGGGGACTTGGACTTTGACTGCGAAACTAAACGGAAGCCAGAAAACGTTACGGAAAAAAAGGAGATTTATTTGAAGAAGCACAGGTTTGGAAATGTTTGTAGTATTTACATATGTATATCTTCGAAATTTCATGAAAGTAGGGAAACAGGGTTGAGAACTTATGAAAACATACGATGAGATTAGTAAAAATTAACAATTTTTGATTTCTCGATAATATCAAGAACGGGCGGCGACAAGCCAAGTAATGCGAAATTACAAAACGTGCGGACGTCAAAAGTGTTAACAATTTGTTCACGATTTGTTAGATAAGAATTGAGCCAGTTTAAGAGCCTTGGCTCCATTTTTTTGCAATTTAAAGAGTAGTAATGAAATGTCGATGCAGTCAAATGCTTTACTGGAGTCAGTGTAAAGAGTTTCTACGTGTTTGCCATTTTCCATTGCAATCAAAATAAAAGTCTCAAATGCCAACAGATTAGTTGCAGTCGAACGGCCTTTAAAGAAGACATGTTGTATACACATTATTCTATTCTTTACTGGTTGGAAGACTTTTTCGTTCACTATTGGCGATCTAACGTACAAATCTACACCTAGGCGGCGCTGCGGTGAAAGTGATGATGGTTTTAAATTTTGCCATGTGAGCTTATGGAAGGTTTGTAGCTTTTTCCATAAATTACAATGTTGTAATCATAAAAGATTATTTGATTGCGATGAGTTTGTAAGAAATTTAATTCTGCGCAATTTTATATATAACATGTTATTTATTTACCTCTTTCAGTAGTGAAAACTTTAAAAATGTTGACAATGGTTGATTTAAAGAAGGAAATTCGAGAGCACAATCAAACACAAGTAGAAAAATGCACGATTCCTGCATGTGAGAACTACCTAGGAAAGCCCGGAAGTAAAATATACGTGACTTGTTTTTGAGTTTTAGGTTATATTAGCATCATTTTCTTAATTCAAAAACAAAATCCAGATATCTCACCGATCGTTTACGTTTTGCGTTAGATCGCCAATTGACGAATTTACGCAAAGCTGAATCAGCTCATGCGACATCTACATTAGAACTCAGAACTACAAAAGTGAGGGTGTTTGTTTATTTTACGCACTGAAAAGCAAGATTCGGTGGTGATTATTCATTTTATTTCAATTTAGATTCATTTCAGCCATTGAATGTTGTCAGTATATGGTGAGAAAGTTGGAGTTTTGTATATTTACGATGGTTTCAACACGCGATTTGATCAAAGTCATAGATAATCTTCGAAAATGTTATGTTTGATAATGCATACCGGTTATTGATACTAGGGATAATTGCGATGAAATCGATATCATATCAAATTGGCTGATATCCTTGATTATGTAGGGGTCGATACGAGAAGGATTTGCAGTATTTTTAGCGCAAAACACTCTATTCATCGTTTACTTAGTTGAAAAAAATTAAAGTTGCAATACAAGACATTCCTCGTAATATTTATAGCACATTGTAAAATGATGATTTTCTAACCTTTTCAGCGTGGAAAGAATACATGAAACCGGGAAATTTGAAGTTAAATTCTGATTTGTCTAGAAAATTTGAACGAATTTCATACAAAAAAAAAACATCCTCATTTTACTCGCTGCGCCATCTGGTTGTAAATCCAACGTAAATTCGTCAATTGCTTCGAATAGTTTAGGAAAGCAAGAGATAATGGCAATTCCACGATAATTACGTATGTCAGATATAGTGCCATTTCTCTAGGAATTCCAGTTTGTAATGATATATTGAAAATTCAATGTAAGGGATGAGTTCTTCAGCCAGGTGCTATTCCGTCAAGTCCTGGCCCTTTCGTTCCGTCTAATTTCTTTAATGCAGTAGTCACGATCGCGATTTTCTTCGGAAAATGTGCTATATATTTCCTTGCTGAATTCAAAAAATTCACCAAATTTTCATCGAGATTCGATGAGAAGTTATTGACCTTTCTATTATACTCTTCGTGTGCACTTTTAATGGTAAAATTTAGTTCTTGGGAAATATTCTGATATTCCAGTAATTTTGATGACTTTTGTCTATTTTGTATTTTTCATGTGCTTTTTGTTTTCATTGCTTTAAATTTCTTATTTGAGCATTGAACCAATAGAATATTTGCTGGTATTGTGTATTTTGCTGATATTATGTTATTCAGAATTCTGTAATACAGATAAGTTGACATCTCCTCCGCTGTTTGATAAAGTTTAACATTCTATGACTTGTAAGCTACATTTGATTCCTTCAAAGTTCGTCTTGTTGTATTCCAGTACCTCCCCATACTCCATCCCGATGGGCAATTGTCTGTTTTGTATATAGCAGGGATAACCAATCGGTAGTCCGCGGTCTACCGGTCGCCGGCGTAGGTATACTTATGTGCCCGCCAGCTGGTCTAGGATAGTGTTCCCTCCAAAATTAGTTTTAAGAGTAGATATATCTTCATTAAAGTTTCATTTTTTATATATATTTTTTTCAGATTGTTAGTTATTTTATATTTATACATCCAGTTGTTCGACCATAATAAAACAAAAAAATTGTCACTTGAAACATTTTCTACAATTTTTTCTCCATTTGCTAAATGACCATTTGAAAATGCTAGACACATCCGGCATAAGGTTTACGAAATCGAGAAAAAATAAATTTTTGGAGAGAACTGCGAATGCGAGTTTTAATGAAATATTGTAAATTTTTTTTCAAAAGATGAGATGACTAATGTGAATTAATTGTGCTAATTTTTTTCAAGGAATATAGTCATGGATAGAACAACAGAGATGAATAGAAACTAAAAATTTCTAAAATTCCATATTGGGCCCCATACTGGAGTCTAGTTGAACAGAATTTACGACTGTTTCACAGTCGGGTGAAAGCTGTCTGCATAATTTTTCGGGCTGTTTGATTTGATTGTTGCATTCCTAATATTTTGCCTTGGAAACATTTCGAAATATGCAATTCCCAACACATGACGTTCGAGAAATAATTCGATTCGATAAGATTAACGTAACAAGTAATAAACGTATTTTGACATAAACATAAGGAACTGTGATTAAATTTTCCGTTTAGAATGAAAATTCCCTAATAGAGTATCAAGTTTTCTGCATAGAATATTGAACTTTTTTTTAATGTTAAGGATTTTCTATTACAATTATGATTTTTCACGTAGAACTACGTCTTTCATTAAGGGTGTCAAATCAGAAAACAGGTCACGTTTTTATGAAATAAAGTTAACGTTAATAACTATTTTTGCCGCGAACGGATTTTGACGATTTACATACTAAACGAATCGGAAGTTCCGTAAGATTTGTTTAATATGCCATACATTAGAATCCCCTTGTTAATAAATGGTTAAAATTCATGAAAACTTTAAGTGTTTCTATTTTCCCATACATTTGTTCTGTCCATTTGAGTGCTTTCACGAACAGAGCAATCAATAACGAGCAACTTATCGACGACCAACGGAGGGGAAATCGTAGGATTTAAAGTCTCCGTGAACAAAGGAAAAGAAGAAGAATGAAGGGGAATACTTGCTTAGAGTATAAACAGTGGATCTCGCTGAGGCAAACTTTCATTCGGCATCGGACTGTTGAGTAATCCAGTTCACTTTGCTTTCGCTGCGCTTCGATCTAAGATTGGACCCCACCAGTGGTAATCCAGCTTGGAAATCGTCGTTTAATTTTTCTGTTCGTTTTTCGCGTTATTCGTATCGTGTGTTCTTCTTTCCGACGCTTCGCGTAGTGTGCGATAAGCAAAAAGAAGAGGAAGGCAGGCTCGAGCCCTGCAAAAAACGAACGCATTGCCAGGGACAATAAAATTTCGAGGTAAGCGTCATCTAATGATGCACGCGGTGTTAGTGCAGTGAAAAGCGCTCGCACTGAACCGAGCCTTCGCGAATGTGACACCGCACCGAACAACAACGAAGTAGGCGATTTCGGTGCGTCGGTCGAAAATGTTAACGCCCATGCAGCAACCAAAATCAAGCTCAATCCGCTGGTGGTGAAGGCAGTCGCTCTTGACAAACTCATCAACGAATTCGCATCGATGGGTGTTACAGCAGAGTACAAGCTGTGTGTCATAATTCGGTCTTTTTCCAAGCAGTTAACATTGTTTATTTTCCGTCTTCATAAGGGCATCGTTTGTGCCTTTGAGAATGCATCAATGCATTAAACTGACGTTAGCAGCGAAGCAGACGTTAAAATTGTTCACCAAAAAATTATTTGAGAATACTAAGCATCTTGAATATCTTACTGGAATGTTATAAGTTATATGGGTTCGCGTGCCAGTCGTAAAACTGCCTTCAACTAGGATTGCATTTGCGCTAATATTGATCATAATGAAGCATTGCTACTGTTTTCGAGGTTGTTATTAACAAAAAAAAAGTTAATAACAACCATCAAGAAAAGTAAATGTTCTGGAATTTTGTATGTGATTAGGTTTTGCTTGCCAGTAGCAAAACTTCCTCCACTAAGGGAGACAGCTGCGCTTATCTCGAGCATAAGAATGTAATGCAACTCTTTTCGAGGCCAGTAATATTAACAGAAGCGTTTCTTTTGAGAATAGCGCAAAATGATGAGAAATGTTTATATTGCTAGTAGTTTCAAGCCACCAATGTACGGCTCTGTATGCATGCTATGGTGAACGCTTGTCTGGCGCTTGGTTTACGCTTAGTTTGTACGAACGATATCTAGAGGTGCGATTCCTTTGAGGCAATACTAAATAACATGTAGCATGATATTTGATACTTGCAAGTGTTGTCATTGTTGTTGTTTACATGCGGTGCCAAAGATATATTGATGTAGTTATGAGATATGGAATAATGGTGCTGGTGCAACATGTATATAATCGACTGTAGCCGAGTCTATGTCAATTTCCCCCCTTACCCTTTCAAATTTATTTATTGCTATAGAATTTCAGTACTTCTACCAAAACTCGACATTATAATATCAGCTTATCTTCAGACACAATTCTCGTGCAAGATTTGTCCGTTACATGGAATGAATGTTGGATACAGGAAATATTATAGAATAAAGACAGCCCTAAATCGGGTAATTCCTGCTCTTATCAACACATTCGACGATCCATTTATATTTATATAGATAGAAGAAGATATAGGAATGCGTTTTATCACATTAAAAAATCCATTTCCACTTTCGAGCGAAGATCAATTTCGTTAGCGCAAACATCAAAGAGACTAACAACGAATTTTCCCATTTTCCTTCAGAGTTTAATTGTCATGTTTGGATTCCAATTTTTTTTCCATTTGCTTGATTAGTTCTCGAGTTATGCAGAAATTTGTGTTTCATTTCAATGGCAGACCCCCTCAGAGAGAGGGGAGGAGTGTCTATTCACCATAGAAACGATTCGTGTCCCCTAAAATCTTCGCATACCAAATTTGGCTCCATTTGCTTGATTAGTTTTCAAGTTATGCAGAATTTTGTGTTTTATTTGTATGGCAGCTCCCCCTTTAGAGGGAGGCGTGGAGTGTCTAACCATCTTAAAAACATTTATTGCACCCTAAAACCTCCACAGGCTGAATTTGGTTTCATTTGCTTGATTAATTCTCGAGTAATGCAGAAATTTGTGTTTCATTTGTAGGGATGCGGGAGGGAACCACCACAAATCAAATTAAACGAAACAAAAGAGACGAAACTGGATAAAAATCTCACGCACGAAGCTCATGACATCTTTTGAAACAGTTTTAACGAAGTGGCAAATAAAAAAGATAGTCAGTTTCCATTAAAAAATGGGTGGGTTATATCTATGATATAACCGCAAGGTTGACGTGGGACTACCTTAGCTTAGCAATCATTTGTTTGTATTGATTTTATTTTTGATTGAATGAAACAATTTTCGAATTCGATTGAATTTAATATATTTGCTTTGTGAGTAAAAAGATTGTATGATGCCAAGTGAGGTCAATTCATGCACGTGGATAGATTATGTTCTTCGTTACAAGTAAATTTAATGACAGTCCATTTACGTTTGGTATGATGACATCTTGGTTTTTGAAGTCTGTGTTAGACAAACGCATTTCAGTTGGAACAAAAATGCCCCGATTTGCATGTATTTGCAATTCCGAGTTCCCCAGACACATTCGTTTAGAAGTCTGTAATAGGTAAACACATTTCAGCCGGAATAAAAATGCCCCCGAATTGCATGTAGTTGTAATGCCAATTTCCCCACGCTCCTTGGATTCGAAGTCTGTGTTAGAGAAACAAATTTCAGCCGGAAGAAAAATCCATCCGACCTGCATGAATTTGCAATGCCAATTTCCCCAGATACCTTGGTTCTGAGGTTTGTGTTGGGGGAACACATTTCAACCGGAACAAAAATGCCCCCGACTTGCATATATTTGCAATACCAATTTCCCCACGCTCCATGGATTCGAAGTCTGTGTTAGGGAAACACATTTCAGTCGGAATAAAAATGCCCCCGACTTGCATGTATTTGCAATGCCAATTTCCGCACGCTCCATGGATTTGAAGTCTGTGTTAGGGAAACAAATTTCAGTCGGAACAAAAATACCCCCGACTTTCATGTATCTGCAAAGTGGATTCCCCCAGGCACATTGATTTTGAAGTGCGTGCTAGGGAAACACAGCTCGGTTGGAACAAAAATACCCTCTACTTGCATGTGTATTTGATAAGCGGATTCCCACAGGTACATTGATTTTGAAGTATGTATTCGGGAAACCGTAAATTGGGCCAATCAAAACTTGGCAGTTAGGGCGTTTAGATAACGCTTGACATTTCACAGTTATTCAATTGTGATAGAGTAGAAATATTCCGTATCAATTGATGCAAACATCTTTCCGATCCAGTAAGAAATGTTCGAGTTATAAGCATTTGGAATTTTTCATTTTTCCTGCATGTTCTGTGTTTAGGTTTTCATTTTACCCCCCATATACTCCGGTTAGACGTAGTCCCACGTCAAAAAAAATGGGTAGGTTATATCTATGATATAACCGCAAGGTTGACGTGGGACTACCTCAGCTCAGCAATCATTTGTTGTATTGTATTGGATATATTGGATTATTGGATTGGATTGGATATATTGTATTGGATAAATTTTCGATTGACTGAAACAATTTCCGAATTCAATTGAATTGAATATATTTTCTTTGTGAGTAAAATGACTGTAAAATACCATGTGAGGTCAATTCATTCATTGTGATAGATTATGTTCTTCGTTACAAGGAAATTTAATGACAGTCATTTTACGTTTAGCATGATACCCAGGACAAAATATGTGAGCGGAAGAATTATCAAACGATTATTGTATTTTACATTTCCCTCTGAAGTTTGCATCTCTCAAGTGTACGAACTTCTCCAACCGCAAATTTGCTTGATTTGATGAACTTCAGGCACTCAGTTTCGATTTTGACATGCACGTCGAACGCATATTGTGTAATCAATAGGCGTTATCGCACGAATAGGTATCAACATTTTGCCTAATTATCGAATGGTATGCGTAGAAATTCAGTGAGCGAAGATATGAAGGCATATCCTTCAATGTAATCTTGAATAACCGAGCCAAAGCGTTGTGTTCGTACCCACTTTTGTAATCCGTGTTAGGAAAACACTTTTCGGAGTGCTAAAAAAACATGCGAGTGCAGAAGTACCTCCGGCTTACATGAATCAACAACTTCAACTTCTACTTTTTATACTATAGAGGCTTTAAACTTGAAAGTTCATTCGTCTATAGTGTCTGCACGATTTTCCCAGGTTCCTATGTTTGGGAGACCGTTTTAAGGAAATATATTCTAGTCTGCACAAAGGCAAGCGAGGACAAAAGTACTCGCAGTTTACATTTATTTGCAAACCCTATTTCCCCAGACACCTTGATTCTGAAGTCTGTGTAAGGGAAACACATTTCAGCCGGAACAAGAATGCCCCCGACTTACATGTATTTGCAATGGCTCCTTGGCTCCTTGGATTTAAAGTCTGTGTTAGGGGAACACATTTCAGTCGGAACAAACCTCCGACCTGCATGAATTGCAATGCCAATTTCCCCAGACACCTTGGTTCTGAAGTATGTTGGGGAAACACGAAAGGCGATTTTGGTAGTCTTGCGGACAACCAACAATTCCACGATAATACTCAGGGCGTGACTCGAGAATCGCACCCTGGAATGGTAGCGATGAAGAGGAGACTACGGCATATAGTTTGGTGGCCAAGGATGGGTTTTTAAATTGAATCTTTTGTAAGAAAATGCAAATCTTGCACTCTCGTGTCAGCTCCTGATCATCCAGAGCCACTGAAGCGTACTGAGGTGCCCCTACATCCTTGGACCCACATTTCAGCAGACTTTCTCGGACCATTGCCAAGCGGTCACAACCTGCTCGTTCTCATAGACTATCACAGTTGGTTCACCGAAATCATAATCATGAAACAGATTACGGCCACGTTGACTGTGAGAGCATGAAACGTTTTGTCGTTTCAGGATTCCGGAATCGTTAAGAACAGATAATGGCCCCCAATTCATCAGCGAAGAGCTACAACAATTCTGCAATCAGTTCGGAATAGAACATAGAAGGATAACAGGCAAATGGGTAAGTTGAGCGCATCAATCGAGCAATAGGCAAAAAGCTCATGATAAGCCAAGAAACAGAAGGATCAGACTGGGAATGGGACTTGGAAATGTTCTTTCTGATGCATAACTCTACTCCACATTCAACTACTGGGGTTGCACCATCGGCCTTAATTTTCGGGCGGGTTTTGCGAGACAAACTTCCTGGATTGATGATGAAGAAAGGTGATACGATTGAGGAGATCAGCGATCGTGATCGCATAAATAAACAAAAAGGAGCAGGGTATACAAATGAGAAAAGAAAAGTTCAATCTAGTGATTTATCAATTGGTTACACTGTTCTCGCAAAACGGAAAACAATCTGTCAACTCCATTCAGTCCAGAAGAGTTGACGATACTGGAGAAAAGGGGTTCGCATGTAGTATTGAAATCAAAAGACTGATCGATTAATACACAAGAATACCTCCCATCTTATACCATGGACAGACATACAACTGTACTAGCGCTGTACGTGTACAGCGTTGTACAGGTACCACGATAGCATGACACACATACTTTGGTTGTACATTGTACCGCATGTCAGACTGACAAATAGAAGTTTGAATTTATTGCATTGTATTTTCACAAATATTTCAATGAAAAAGGTTTTTATTTAGCGTCTAAACTATCGAACACGACAAATATGTTTCCACTCTGAGTTATTAACTCAAGAGAAAGTCAATGAAAAGAATGTATACCAAATGTTTTGATTCGTTTTGTTCATGCTACCCACCACTAACCATCTATGGCGCTGCGCACAGTGCAACTGTAGCCATGTACAGCGGTAAAATAGGTCGGTACAGGTACAGCGATTGTACCGAGTTGCTTGCATGGTTCTAGCGCTGTACATGGTGACAGACATACAATTTTCGAAGTACAACGCAAGTACAGCTGTATGTCTGTCATAAGTATTAAAAAGCTTTTCACGAACGGTCTGGAAGGCGCCACCTCATCACAGTATAATCAAGAGGAACTTGAAACGAGATCTGAAACTCAAGTAATCATCAACGAGGATCAAACGACGAAAGAACCAGCGGAACGACTTCATCGCATCACTAAGCCACCAGATTACGAGATTAATCAAATAATTGACGTTGAACAAATGGAATGTAGTGTCGAATAAATATATATCACAAGCTGACCCAGCAAACTTTGTCCCGGCCAAAATTTATTTTTCGTTATCACATCCACGTTTTCTTACTTAGCGCACGTTCATGGGTCCAATCGCAGAATTGTTCATTGATTGATCTTCTAGTCTACCTTTTAATTATTTTTTTTGAATTTATAAAATTTCAGTACTTCCACTAAAACTAGACATTATAATATAAAATTATTTTCAGACACAATTCTCGTGTAAGATTTTTCATCCACTTGCATAACATGTTTCTCCGTTACATGGAATAAATGTTTGATACAGAAAATATGATAGAATGAAGACAGACCTAAATCGGACAATTCCTTTCTCGAGTTTTGCTCTTATCGACAAATTCGGCGATCCATTTTTTTATATAGATAGAAGACGATATAGAAATGCGTTCTATCACATTAAAATCTATTTCCACTTTCGAACGAAGATCAATTCCGTTACCACCATAGAATCATTTATTGTTCCCTAAAACCTCCACATGCCAAATTTCGTTTCATTTGCTTGATTAATTCTCGAGTAATGTAGAAATTTGTGTTTCATTGGTATGGCAGCCCCCCTTAGAGAGGGGGAGGGGTCTCGAACTATCATGAAAACCTTCCCCGTCCCCAAAAACCCCTACATAACAATTTTCGTATCGATCGGTTCAGTAGTTTCCGAGTCCATAAGAATCAGACAGACAGACACAAATTCATTTTTATATATATATATATATATATATATATATATATATTTATATATATATATATATATATATATATATATATATATATATATATATATATATATATATATATATATATATATATAGAACACATATACACATATATAGATAGATAGATAGAACACATATACACATATACACATATACTTCATGGTGATAATAAAGAACCGTTAGTTGTATTCATACCCAAGGCGCCTAGAAGTATATCCTAAGGTGGGCCAACTTGCTAAAACCACTCCTCAGCCATATTGTATGTCTACTGTGTTTTGTTTGTGAACAAAACACAATACGTTTGGGTCCAAGCTCGCTCGTGATCAGTCTGTGTCTTTCACGCTTCAAGCAAATAATTCCCCTTCTGCTTTCTTCCGTACTGTTTTCATATACTGCTCCCCTAACCAACTTAGTGACGAAACGGCCTCACCTTAGGATATACTTCTAGGCGCCTTGTTCATACTGACAGAGAGTGTAGACGCATTCCGAAGTACATCCGAAAACGGTACATTAGGCTAAGGTTACTTTGGATAGGAGTACGCACGAAAATTTGATTGTACGAATAGAAACAAACAATTTTGTTCGATAGAAGCTGACGAATACGAACGAAGCAAGGGGGAAGCAATGTAACCACACCAACACAACTCAATGTGGTTGTTTAGCTTCACTATTGCATACAATTCGTACGACCACTTTTCTGCATCCAGTGTCACCGCCGCCTTATACTTATGACAGACATACAGCTGTACTTGCGTTGTACTTCGAAAATTGTATGTCTGTCACCATGTACAGCGCTAGAACCATGCAAGCAACTCGGTACAATCGCTGTACCTGTACCGACCTGTTTTACCGCTGTACATAGCTACAGTTGTACTGTGCGCAGCGCCATAGACGGTTAGTGGTGGGTAGCATGAACAAGCAGAATCAAATCACTTGATAAACGTTCTTTTCATTGACTTTCTTTTAAGTTAATAACTCAGATTGGAAACTTTTTTGTTGTGTTTGATAGTTTAGACACTAAATAAAAACCTTTTTCATTGAAATATGTGGTGGAAATTGGAAAAATATCTGATTGTCAGTTTGACATACGGTACAATGTACAACCAAAGTATGTCTGTCATGGTACGATGGTACCTGTACAACGCTGTACACGTACAACGCAAGTACAGCTGTATGTCTGTCCCTGGTATTAGGCTAAGGCGGCGGTGACTGGATGCAGAAAAGTGGTCGTACGAATTGTATGCAATAGTGAAGCTAAACAACCACATTGAGTTGTATTGGTGTGGTTACATTGCTTCCCCCTTGCTTCGTTCTATTCGTACAATCAAATTTTCGTGCGTACTCCTATCCAAAGTAACCTTAGACGGCGGTGACACTGGATGCAGAAAAGTGGTCGTACGAATTGTATGCAATAGTGAAGCTAAACAACCACATTGAGTTGTATTGGTGTGGTTACATTGCTTCCCCCTTGCTTCGTTCGTATTCGTCAGCTTCTATCGAAAAAACAGGAAGTGGGTTATATCTATGGTATAACCGCAAGGGTGACGTAGGACTAGCGTTGATTTAGAGATCATTTGTTTGAAGTTGAATCTAAATCCATCCTGAATGAATGGATAAATAAATATTTGGGTGACTTCAAAAACGAGAGCGTTACGTTGGAGGCTCAAGGTTTTTCATGTTATGCATCCAATATTGGATACGAAAATTTTCTACTTATGGGGAAGAATAATTTTCAGAATCTTTCCTGTTAATTGCGATTGATTGAAAAATCACAAAACCAAATGTATTTGATTGCAGTGTTATATGGATAGAAAACATTAGAATAAACTATTTCGCTTCAATGTATTTTTCAATTCCCAGGGGAACTGGCAGAGTATTTTTCAGCAACAATTAATTCTTTTCAGATTTTCCTCGATACTCGAAACCCACCAGTGGTTAATACTAACTCGATAACCACCTGTTAGTAGCATTTGATTGAAAAATATTTGGTCGCAGTGTTACACGGATAGAAAACATTAAAATAAACTCTTTCACATGAATGTATTTTTCAATTCCCAGGGGAACTGGCAGATTATTTTTCAGCAATGATTAGTTCTTTCCAGCCCTCCAGTGGTTATTGCTAACTCGATAACCACCTGTTAATAGCACTTGATTGAAAAATATTTGGTCGCTGTGTTATATGGTTAGAAAACATTAAAATAAACTCTTTCGCATGAATGTATTTCTCAATTCCCAGGGAACTGGCAGATTATTTTTCAGCAATGATTAGATCTTTCCGGAATTTTCTCAATGCTGAATGGCGTCCAAACGAAAATATTCCTTTCAGTTTGGTCTGTAAAAAACTTTTCTGAACTCTTATCCATCAAATTTGGAGCCCTGAAAAGGGCAGTTCATTTTATGCTAAGCTAATAGCACACTCTCCTCGGATACAATGGGCCAGCTGGATGTCCTTGGGCATGATGTGACGTGTTTTGCATGGACAGCACACAAATTGTTATTTTCGAATAGGCCTCCTGCAGCATCATAACCGCGGAACTTTGGAAGCGCAAATCGGTTTTGAAGTCCTGAGCAATTCCACGAATCAAATGCTGCAAAGGTAGATGGCGGATCAGCAATTCGGTCGACTTCTGATAGCGACGAATTTCACGCAAAGTTCCCGGTCGATAGCGATGTGGTCACACTCCTCGCGGCTGGTGCACTTATCCGAGCTGCTTTCGTGGTGCCTTACCACCGAAAGACTAACGAGCTGTGTGCTTGGTCCCACACAAACGAGTCCTCACGGTGCGAGAGTAGAGTAAGAAATGAACGAAAGCAAAGGAAGCGTCATTTTATAAACCATAAAAGTATAAAATGTAAACCCCACCCTTATTATATTCGTAGCTTACTCTGAGAGAAAAACGAATAACATCGAAGTAATGGTGGTAATGGTATTGTATTATAGAGACTTTAAACTTTTTCAGTTCATTCGTCTCTAGCCTTGAGAAAGGCCCTTTGAAAACACTACTCTATTTTACTCCAGCGCTACCACCTCCGCCCTCTTGCCTTGAGAAAGGCACTCGATCCCTCGCCGTCCAGCCCGTCCAGCAACGATGTTGTCCAATCGGTGTCCACACAAAGAATGTGTCATCGAAGTAAGTATACAGTAAGCTTATATAATAAAGATGGTGGGGTTTACATTCTGGACATTTATGGCTTATAATAAGATGCTTCCTTTGCTTTCGTTCATTTCTTACTCTACTCTCGTACCGTGAGGACTCGTTTGTGTGGGACCAAGCACACAGCTCGTTAGTCTTTCGGTGGTAAGGCACCACGAAAGCAGCTCGGATAAGTGCACCAGCCGCGAGGAGTGTGACCACATCGCTATCGACCGGGAACTTTGCGTGAAATTCGTCGCTATCAGAAGTCGACCGAATTGCTGATCCGCCATCTACCTTTGCAGCATTTGATTCGTGGAATTGCTCAGGACTTCAAAACCGATTTGCGCTTTCAAAGTTCCGCGGTTATGACGCTGCAGGAGGCCTATTCGAAGATACCAATCTGTGTGCTATCCATGCAAAACGCGTCACATCATGCCCAAGGACATCCAGCTGGCCCATCGTATCCGTGGAGAGCGTGCTATATTAGCTTAGCATATAATCAACGGCCCTTTTCAGGGCTCCAAATTTGATGGATAAGAGTTCAGAAAAGTTTTTTGCAGGCCGAACTGAAATGAGCATTTAGCGAAAATCGTGGTGTCAATGATAATTCGATACCGATAGGGGCCATGGATATGGATTTGGTAATGAAGATTATGAAACACATGACATTATGTAGTGAATATTTCCCCATATCGAAGAAATCACTTTGATGAAACTGCATTATAAAATTATTTGTGTACGAATGCCGCAATCGATAGGCGACTCTAATTTGCGCTGGGTTATTTCCTCGGAGGACTCGATTCCTCCTTTGAGCAATAATAATCTCTTTCTGGCAAAACGAAGTGGTATGAATCACATTATTCGAAAGATAAAATGAAGATGTTTTCTGCCAATTTGCTTCGACCTCCAAACATCTCTTTCTCCCGTTTGTCGTTTTTGCGTTCGCTAATCCTTTCTCACAACACACATTTCTCACTTGAGAAATTGTTGAGTAAACATCGTTTGCCAGTGCGCGTAGAGCGGGAATTCCTCAAGATTCATTGCACCTCTAATAAATTGCCGAAAGACGTGGTCTTACATTGATCACACTTGATTGAAAAATCCAAAACGAAATGTATTTGGTCGCAGCATTATATGAGTAAGAAGCAAATGATTACTCGAATATTACATGATTTTGGCGATGTGAAAATTTTTCCGTTTTTCATATTATGCATCCAACATTGGATACGAAAATTATCTACTGATGGGGGAAAATAATAGAAGCTTTCCTGTCAATTGGGATTGATTGAAAAATCACAAAACCAAATGTATTTGGTTGCAGTGTTGTATGGATAGAAAACATTAAAATAAACTCTTTCGCATGAATGTATTTTTCAATTCCCAGGGGAACTGGTAGATTATTTTTCAGCAACGATGATAGCAACGAGGATTCCGCGCGTGTATATGTGTGTGTCGGCTGCTCCGATGTTTCAAGCGGAACCGTGGCATCACTCTCCTCCTGATGGATTCCCTTCTGGCCTAAGGTGTACAAACAGGCTCTTGGTAACACCGTTCATCAGCGCTTTCATGATAAACGAAGTGACCTTCATCACAACAGCGACAACATGCTCCAGTCGCTGTTCAATTATAACTGAGTGGGTTTACGAGCGGCGCTCGCTTATATACCGATTGGTGATTTCAATAGCCTATTTTGAAAGCAATTTTAAGGCTATTGAAACAAGTTTTTGGATGAAAAGGTAACAAGTATATGACGCGTAGACATTTTATCTTTCGAATGAAGTGTTCATCATACCATTTCGTTCAGTTGTTTAAGAGCTATTAACGCTCAAAATCTCGGTCTCCGGCGTAACGCTTTCGTTTTCGAAACATTGATTTTACACCCCGGTATAGAAATGAAAGACGTAGTCCTACGTCAAAAATTGTTTGTTTCTATTCGTACAATCAAATTTTCGTGCGTACTCCTATCCAAAGTAACCTTAGCCTTAGCCGTTCAACCGCTTTCCGTCTTCTTTAAAAACGTCTTTGTAGCGAGCATTCCACGATTATTCGATATTCATTGATTACAACATACCCAGCAAACATTAAATCGCATAACAAGCGTATATATAACATCATATGCCCTAAAATTTGGTTATATAATGCGCCTAACTGGTATATGCATGCAAAAGTGGAGGCCATATACACCCAGCAAACATTAAATCGTATAATTTTGCACGTGCCAAGTCTTACAAGAAATCCGAATAAATCATAATCGCATATAATATCAATCAAAGTATGTATCGTGTATATTTGAAATCGCATAAAATGTAAAAACTCGATTCCCAGCAAACATTAAATCGCATAACAAGCGTATATATAACATCATATGCCCTAAAATTTGGTTGGCATATAATGCGCCTAACTGGCATATGCATGCAAAAGTGGAGGCCATATACATACATGGCAAATGTTTACCGAATTTGTTTGGATGAATATGCAACTTTGACCGGCTATAATAGCGATTATGTTGGAATTGAATTGCGATCTAATATGAATATATTCATGAATTGTCAAAGCACCAAATACGACTTTTGCCATACTCATATACGATTTATTACAGACATAGAAAAAAAACAAATGGCGCAAAATATTTTCGTGAAATGTTTATTATAACCTCACGAATGGCCATTTTTAGAAATAATAATTGATTGATTGACTTATGTTGGGAGTGGAATATGAATGTTTAAAATGACACAGATTGATGTTTGGTGAAAACTGCTCCGATGTGGGTTCGAACTTCGGTCGTCTGGATTATCATCCACCAGCTATCTCGCGCGACTATCTGAAATTTAATTCAACAGCGGTTAAAACTTTTGAGTGCATCAGCATTTCATTGACATTTCAATATGATGTAATATGTTCTTTATTAGGATCTAATATGATTACTGTTTCATGATTTTCTTCAGTATGCAACACGATTTACTACAGTACTGAATCGATTTAAATTATACTCTTATACGACACATAAACTGCATCAGCGTTATATACGCATATGATGCGGATTAAATATATTTTACGACAATATACATCATAAAATTGATGTTTATTATACCGAATTGCGACTTAATTTGATAATGGTATATAAAATCTAGTTTTTACATTTTATGCGATTTCAAATATACACGATACATACTTTGATTGATATTAAATGCGATTCTGATTTATTCGGATTTCTTGTAAGACTTGGCACGTGCAAAATTATACGATTTAATGTTTGCTGGGTTTTATATACCATTATCAAATTAAGTCGCAATTCGGTATAATAAACATCAATTTTATGATGTACATTGTCGTAAAATATATTTAATCCGCATCATATGCGTATATTACGCTGATGCAGTTTGTGTGTCGTATAAGCGTATAATTTGTATCGATTTAGTACTGTAGTAAATCGTGTTGCATGCTGAAGAAAATCATGAAACAGTAAAATACGACGACGAGTAAAATATTAGATCCTAATAAAGAACATATTACATCATATTGGAATGTCAATGAAATGCTGATGGACTCGAAAGTTTTAATCGCTGTTGAATTAAATTTCAGATAGCCGCGCGAGATAGCTGGTGGATGATAATCCAGACGACCGGAGTTCGAACCCACATCGGAGCAGTTTTCACCAAACATCAATCTGTGCCATTTTAAACATTCATTTTCCACTCCCAACTCAAGTCAATCAAACAATTATTATTTCTACAAACATAAATACTCATATATAAAAATGGCGATTGGTGAGGCTATAATAAACATTTCACGAAAATATTTTGCGCCATTTGTTTTTTTTTCTATGTCTGTAATAAATCGTATATGAGTATGGCAAAAGTCGGATTTGGTGCTTTGACAATTCATGAATATATTCATATTAGATCGCAATTCAATTCCAACATAATCGGTATTATAGTCGGTCAAAGTTGCATATTCATCCAAACAAATTCGGTAAACATTTGCCATGTATGTATATGGCCTCCACTTTTGCATGCATATGCCAGTTAGGCGCATTATATGCCAACCAAATTTTGATGTATATGATGTTATATATACGCTTGTTATGCGATTTAATGTTTGCTGGGCATACATGGCAAATGCTTACCGAATTTGTTTGGATGAATATGCAACTTTGACCGGCTATAATAGCGATACTTCTTGTAAGACTTGGCACGTGCAAAATTATACGATTTCATGTTTGCTGGGTATATAATAACTAATAACTGGATTCCTTACAATTCCTTACGAGTCACGCTTTTAACGAACCCCTAACAAGTAAATGCCATAATGTTGTTGTTCATGTTTCAAAAACTTCATGTTGTTCAAAACTTCAATTCGCCATGATCTATACTGTCATATATCAAATTAAGTCGCAATTCGATCTGCTGCATTTCAACCGTAATATTTGTATAAAAGTATAAAATATAAATCAAAGGATACATCATGCGCATGCGCATTTCAACCGTAATATTTGTATAAAAGTATAAAATATAAATCAAAGGATACATCATGCGCATCTCTATCGCATTGGGCTCGCAGCAAACAATCTTTGTGATTGTGGCGATGGCTACCACGACATCGAGCATGTTGTCTGGTCGTGTATCCGGTTCCATGCTACTCGCTCTCAGCTCTCTAGAGCACTGAGAGCACAAGGCAGACAATCGGATATCCCCGTCCAGGATATCTTAGGTAGCCGGGATCCTGATCTTCTGCTTCATCTATACCTGTTCCTCAGAAACGCCGATGTCAACGTTTAATGATGTTTTTTTTGCATTTCAACCGTAATATTTGTATAAAAGTATAAAATATAAATCAAAGGATACATCATGCGCATCTCTATCGCATTGGGCTCGCAGCAAACAATCTTTGTGATTGTGGCGATGGCTACCACGACATCGAGCATGTTGTCTGGTCGTGTATCCGGTTCCATGCTACTCGCTCTCAGCTCTCTAGAGCACTGAGAGCACAAGGCAGACAATCGGATATCCCCGTCCAGGATATCTTAGGTAGCCGGGATCCTGATCTTCTGCTTCATCTATACCTGTTCCTCAGAAACGCCGATGTCAACGTTTAATGATGTTTCCTTCGTTGTGTCCCCGTTTAATATCCCTCCTATCCGATCGATAAACTTTTACTTAGTCGCGGCAATACATACACACACTCTTTACAGATGCATGGGCCGAAGGTTGTGCAGTCCACTGATTATTCAACAAGAACCAAAGGTTGTACCGCTCATGACAACTCTACACGAGCTGATGATTGCGCCGGCTAGTGACCATTCTATCCTGGATTCCTCGAGTCGAGAAAGACGCACCACGCTAGATATGGGGTACAGACTAGGGGGGCGTTGCTGATTAATGGTCAGCTGCATCCCAATAGGAAGTGTCCCGTGTCGGGCACACATACAGAGCATCGAAGACTGCGACATACCAATTATGAGAACACTTGTAATACTAACCTCGAGTCAACCGCGAGTAATCGGTTACATATTACTAACATAGTCTAAGCAAACATTGTCAAAATATTGAACTCCCGGCCCCGTTAGGCTGACGCCATATGAGCCTTAATAAAATATATATTTTGGATAAAAAAACAGGAAGTGGGTTATATCTATGGTATAACCGCAAGGGTGACGTAGGACTATCGTTGATTTAGAGATCATTTGTTTGAAGTTGAATCTAAATCCATTCTGAATGAATGAATAAATGAATATTTGGGGGACTTCGAAAACGAGAGCGTTACGTTGGAGGCACAAGGTTTTATGCATCCAATATAGGATACGAAAAACCTTGTTCTGAAGAATAATCTTCAGAAGCTTTTCGGCTAACTGTACTTGATTGACAAATCACAAACCCAAATGTATTATATGGATATTTTATGGATAGAAAACATTAAAATAAACTCTTTCGCTTGAATGTAATTTTCAATTCCAAGGGGAACTGGCAGATTATTTTCCAGCAACGATTAGATATTTCCACATTTTCCTCGATACTGGAAGCCCACCAGTAGTTAATACTAACTCGATAACCAGCTGTTAATAGCACTTGATTGAAAAATATTTGGTCTCAGTGTTACATGGATAGAAAACATTAAAATAAACTCTTTCACATGAATGTATTTTTAAATTCCCAGAGGAACTTGCAGATTATTTTCCAGCAATGATTAGATCTTTCCGGAACTTTCTCGATGCTGAATGACATCCAAACGGAAAGAATTCCGCGCGTGTATGTGTCGATCCTTCGCCGTCCACCTCGTCCAGCACGTTAGGCAACGATGTTGTCTTGTCGATGTCCTCACGAAAAATGAATGCGTCTCACCACCAGAATATCGCTTAAGTATGTTTTGTGTGTGTGATTGAGTCGAGAGGTGTGGTTTACGATGGCAATTTGGAAGGCAATCTAGAGGGGAATGAACTCTCTGAGCTCGGAACTTTCGGCGACTGAGCAATAATCGATTGCGTGCGCATACAATATTGGATACGGAAATATCCTACTGATGGGGAAGAACAATCTTCAGAAGCTTTCCTGCTAATTAGACTTGGTTGAAAAATTACAAAATCAAATGTATTTGGTCGCTGTGTTATTTGGTTAGAAACATTAAAATAAACTCTTTCACATGAATGTATTTTTAAATTCCCAGAGGAACTGGCAGATTATATTCCAGAAATGATTAGATCTTTCCGGAACTTTCTCGATGCTGAATGGCATCCAAACGGAAAGAATTCCGCGCGTGTATGTGTGTGTGTGTAGCGATGTCTTCCCGGGGAACCGTTTGTGGCATCACTCTCCTCCTGATGGATTCCCTTCTGACCTAAGGTGCACAAACAGGCTCTTGGTGACACCGTTCATCCGCGCTTTCATGATAAACGAAGAGCTTCACCACAACAGCGACAACATGCTCCAATCGCTGTTCAATTAGAACTGAGTGGATTTCCGAGCGCCGCTCGCTTATATACCGATTGGTGATTTCAATAGCCTGTTTTGAGAACAATTTTAAGGCTATTGAAACAAGTTTTTGGATCAAAAAGTAACAAGTATATAACGCGTAGACATTTTATCTTTCGAATGAAGTGATTATCATACCATTTCGTTCAGTTGTTTAGGAGCTATTAACGCTCAAAATCTCGGTCTCCGGCGTAACGCTTTCGGTTTCGAAACTTTGATTTTACACCCCGGTATAGAAATGAAAGACGTAGTCCTACGTCAAAAAGGATACATCATGTGTATCCGAATTCGTAATGCTAAATCACAATTTTCTACATCATTGATCGATTAAGTCGTATATCGGTACACCGATTATCCTAGTATCGCGATATATGTAGACGATCTGTTTGTCTATGGCTTTCCAACAGCCCGTAATTATTGTCGTTCTGGCAGCACTACTTCCCGTCATTTTTCTTTTGTTCCGCAATCTTCATCATTCCGATAGAAACGCTTCGAGAAACGTGTTTTCTTCCATTTTGTATACTATAAATAAATGCTAATAAACGTATGTAACTCGCGGAGTGTACTATTTTATTGACCCACAAACAACATTATGCAGTATTATATACGCACATTCTATTCATTTTATATAGCATTGTCGGGTCAAACCGCATATCAGTGAAAGCATATCATGAAAAGTATCGCATATCCCCAGCAAACATTAAATCGTATAATTTTGCACGTGCCAAGTCTTACAAGAAATCCGAATAAATCATAATCGCATATAATATCAATCAAAGTATGTATCGTGTATATTTGAAATCGCATAAAATGTAAAAACTAGATTTTATATACCATTATCAAATTAAGTCGCAATTCGGTATAATAAACATCAATTTTATGATGTACATTGTCGTAAAATATATTTAATCCGCATCATATGCGTATATTACGCTGATGCAGTTTGTGTGTCGTATAAGCGTATAATTTTAATCGATTCAGTACTGTAGTAAATCGTGTTGCATGCTAAAGAAAATCATGAAACAGTAAATCATATTAGATCCTAATAATGAACGTATTACATCATATTGAAATGTCAATGAAATGCTGATGCACTCGAAAGTTTTAACCGCTGTTGAATTGAATTTCAGATAGCCGTGCGAGATAGCTGGTGGATGATAATCCAGACGACCGGAGTTCAAACCTACATCGGAGCAGTTTTCACCAAACATCAATCTGTGCCATTTTAAACATTCATATTCCACTCCCAACACAAGTCAATCGAACAATTATTATTTCTACAAACATAAATACTCATATATAAAAATGGCGATTCGTGAGGTTATAATAAACATTTCACAAAAATATGTTGCGCCATTTGTTTTTTTATGTCTGTAATAAATCGTATATGAATATGGCAAAAGTCGTATTGGGTGCTTTGACAATTCATGAATATATTCATATTATATCGCAATTCAATTTCAACATAATCGCTATTATAGCCGGTCAAAGTTGCATATTCATCCAAACTAATTCGGTAAGCATTTGCCATATATGTATATGACCTCCACTTTTTCATGCATATGCCATTTAGGCGTATTATATGCCAACCAAAATTTAGGGCATATGATGTTGTATATACGTTTGTCATGCGATTTAATGTTTGCTGGGTATATCCGGTCAAAGTTGCACATTCATCCAAACAAATTCGGTAAGCATTTGCCATGTATGTATATGGCCTCCACAAAATTTTAGGGCATATGATGTTATATATATACGCTTGTTATGCGATTTAATGTTTGCTGGGTCGTTATATACGGCTTAAAATAAAATATTGCATATACGTATATCGCCTCCACTTTTGCGTTTATATGCCAGTTATATGCATCATATATCATCCAAATGTGTCTTGGATATATGTATATCCCCTCCAATTATGTCTATTCATACGATTTAATGTTTGCCGGGTAGTCTGGATTGAAAATTATTATATAGAAATAAGCTTCTTATTATTCGCATAATTAACAATGATTCATGAAATCAAACAATATACTTTCTAGATGTGATCGATGAACCAGACAGCAGATGGGGCAATTCGGAATTATGTGAATATGTGATATTCACTCCGCTGTTCCATGCACTGTTCGGAGTGATATGGTTAGCGATATTTACAATGCACGGACATGGAGGTGGCAGTTTAGGGAGGTAAGAAGGGTTCTGAAGGTATTAGAAGGCCGAATAATCTTTTCTTTTATTTAATGTTATAGTGTCATTGATAGACCCTGGAGAATTGTGTTCCCCTCCCTCATATACTTCATTGTATTTGGTATCTCGGCGATTATATGTACCATTTGTGTTAGCGATGGAATGAACGAATTTTGTGATCAGTTTAGAAAAATCAACGTTCCAGGGGAAATTAGCTGTGCAAGAATGATAACATATTTTTCCCTGCATCAGTACAACGACTTGGTTTCACCGGATAAAAATTATTTTCTTGTTATTGTGTTCCCGTGGATTTGGATGACAACATACATATGTGGGGCTCTGATCATGATCTTACGCATCATACTGGTAACTGACTTTCAGCTCATCAGAGTGGCGATATCTATTGTGGAAAAAGACCAAAGTAAGACTGGATTCACCCTCCTTATTCTGTACCCCCAATTACGGGGGGAAATGTCTCAATAGACCGTCCTATTCATTACATGTTATGTTTTATTTCAGAATCGAAAAACGACAAAGGCAGTACAGATGAGGAAGATTCTACAACCATTGAACATGACGAATAAATTGTCATATGCATCAATCAATAAACAAACCGATCAATTTACAGAAATACTTTTTCGATCTTCTGAACATCTTTGTATTTTGTTGCTTCATTTAAATCGTTGTAGCAGATGTACCGTTTTGTCTCATATTCCAAACAGTCTCAAATTCCAAACACTTCCCTCTTAAATGTAAATTTACTGAACTTTTATGTTATAAATAATTGAATAATGATAATGACAACCCTGACATTTTTTGGAGTATAGGCTTCAATTTGACATCGCAGAGATGAACCAGCCTTCGGCTGAAAATCTTTTTAATAAAGAAAGAAACAAAATTGACATCATTTACAGGTATCAATACAGCCTATAGTTTATAATATTCAACATTTGTAAAAAAGTGACAGTCAAAACTAATGATAAAATGTTTGCGTTAGAAAATTCCGTAAAGAACAAGCATCGTTCATTCTTCAGTTTTTGCAGTTGTTTCAACTATTTTGTTTGCTGTTTTCATGTTAAGTACCAGAAAAGGTAAGAATCTAGTACAATAAATGGATGAAAAAAATAATATTCTATGCAGAAAATCTTCATTAAAATTAGTTTTGAAGTAGTGTTCGGAATATGAATCAAATTTCTACGTATGATTCAAATTCCGAACACTTCATTTTTAAATGTAAATATACTAAACTTTTATGTTTTAAATAATTGAATAATGAAAACCCTGTCACCCTGGCTTTATTTTTACATCATTTACAGGTAACTTTCAATAATAAGCATTTGTTAAAAAGTGACGGTCAAAACCAAAGATAAAATGTTGCGTTAGCAAATTCTGTAAAAAAACAACCATCGTTAATATTTCAGTTTTTGACGTAGGACTACGTCTTTCATTTCTATACCGGGGTGTAAAACCAAAGTTTCGAGAACGAAAGCGTTACGCTGGAGACCGAGATTTTGAGCGTTAATAGCTCTTAAACAACTGAACGAAATGGTATGATAAACACTTCATTTGAAAGATAAAATGTCTACGCGTCATATACTTGTTACTTTTTCATCCAAAAACTTGTTTCAATAGTCTTAAAATTGCTTTCAAAACAGGCTATTTAAATCACCAATCGGTATATAAGCGAGCGCTGCTCGTAAACCCCCTCAGTTATGATTGAACAGCGATTGGAGCATGTTGTCGCTGTGTTGTGAAGCTATTTTCGTTTATCATGAAAGCGCGGATGAACGGTGTCACCAAGAGCCTGTATGTGCACCTAAGGCCAGAAGGGAATCCATCAGGAGGAGAGTGATGCCACGGTTCCGCTTGAAACATCGGAGCAGCCGCCACACACACACACACACACATACACGCGTGGAATTCTCGTTGCTATCATCGTTGCTGAAAAATAATCTGCCAGTTCCCCTGGGAATTGAAAAATACATTCATGCGAAAGAGTTTATTTTAATGTTTTCTATCCATATAACACTGCAACCAAATACATTTGGTTTTGTTATTTTTCAATCAATCGCAATTAACAGGAAAGCTTCTGAATATTTTTTTCCCCATCAGTGGAAATTTTCGTATCCAATATTGGATGCATAACATGAAAAACGGAAAACGTTTCACATCGCGAAAATCAAGTCATTTTCGAGCGATTATTTGCTTTCTACTCATATAATGCTGCGACCAAATACATTTCGTTTTGGATTTTTTTAATTAAGTGCGATCAACGTAAGACCACGTCTTTCGGCAATTTATTAGAGGTGCAATGAATCTTTAGGAATTCTCGCTCTACGCGCACTGGCAAACAATGTTTACTCAACAATTTCTCAAACGAGAAATGGGTGTTGTGAGAAAGGATTAGCGAACGCGAAAACGACAAACGGGAGAAAGATACGTTTGGAGGTTGAAGGAAATTGGCAGAAAACTTCTTCATTCTATCATTCAAATAATGTGATTCATACCACATCGTTTTGCCAGAAAGAGATTATTAATGTTCAAAGGAGGAATCGAGTCCTCCGAGGAAATTACCCAGCGCAAATTAGAGTCAACTATCGATTGCGGCATTCGTACACAAATAATTTTATAATGCAGTTTCACCAAAGTGATTTCTTCGGATATATTCACTACATCATGTCATGTATTTCATATTCTTCATTAAGAAATCCATATCCATGGCACCTATCGGTAACGAATTATTATCGAAACCACGATTTTCGCTAAATGCTCCTTTCAGTTCAGCCTGTAAAAAACTTTTCTGTACTCTAATCCATCAAATTTGGAGCCCTGAAAAGGGCCGTTGATTATATGCTAAGCTAATATAGCACGCTCTCCTCGGATACGATGGGCCAGCTGGATGTCCTTGGGCATGATGTGACGCGTTTTGCATGGATAGCACACAAATTGGTATCTTCGAATAAGCCTCCTGCAGTGTCATAGCCGCGGAACTTTGGAAGCGCAAGTCGGTTTTGAAGTCCTGAGCAATTCCACGATCCAAATGCTGCAAAGGTAGCTGCGGATCAGCAATTCGGTCGACTTCTGATAGCGATGAATTTCACGCAAAGTTCCCGGTCGATAGCGATGTGGCTTCTCCACCTATCCTGCTACTGGTGCGCTTATCCGAGCTGACTTCGTGTGCCTTACCACCGAATGACTAACGAGCTGTCTGCGAAAGACTAACGAGCTCGAGTCCTCACGGTGCGAGAGTAGAGTAAGAAATGAACGAAAGCAAAGGAAGCGTCATTTTATAAACTATAAAAGTATAGAATCTAAATCCCACCCTTATTATATTCGTGAGTGTACAGTAAGCTTATATAATAAAGAGGGTGGGGTTTACATTCGATTCTTTTATGTTTTATAAAATGACACTTCCCTTGCTTTCGTTCATTTCTTACTCTACTCTCGCACCGTGAGGACTCGTTTCATCGGGACTAAGCAGACAGCTCGTTAGTCCTTCGGTGGTAAGGCACCACGAAAGCAGCTCGGATAAGCGCACCAGCCGCAGGAAGCATGAAGAATCCACATCGCTATCGACCGGGAACTTCGCATGAAATTCGTCGCTATCAGAAGTCGACCGAATTGCTGATCCGCAAGCTACCTTTGCAGCATTTGGTTCGTGGAATTGCTCAGGACTTCAAAACCGACTTGCGCTTCCAAAGTTCCGCGGTTATGACGCTGCAGGAGGCTTATTCGAAGATACCAATTTGTGTGCTATCCATGCAAAACGCGTCACATCATGCCCAAGGACATCCAGCTGGCCCATCGTATCCGAGGAGAGCGTGCTATATTAGCTTAGCATATAATCAACAGCCCTTTTCAGGGCTCTAAATTTGATGGATTAGAGTTCAGAAAAGTTTTTTACAGGCCGAACTGAAAGGAGCATTTAGCGAAAATCGTGGTGTCGATGATAATTTGATACCGATAGGTGCCATGGATATGGATTTCATAATGAAGAATATGAAATACATGACATGATGTAGTGAATATATCCCCATATCGAAGAAATCACGTTGATGAAACTGTTTACCGTTTGTCGTTTTTAAGTGTTGGGAAAGGGCATTATTTTTGCTGAGTAAATTCCAAGAAAAAATCCATTCCTTCTTTAAGCGTGATTCATTCTGCTTCGGATCAACGGAACGGTGATAATCATTTCATACAAAAGATAAAATGTCCAAGAGTTATATGATTGCTATTTATTGAGTCGGAAAATTGTTTCATTAGCTTAATGATAGCTTCGAAAACAGGTTATAAAATGACGCTTCCTTTGCTTTCGTTCATTTCTTACTCTACTCTCGCACCGTGACGACTCGTTTGTTTGGGACCAAGCAGATAGCAGGTTAGTCTTTCAGTGGTAAGGCACACGAAAGCAGGTCGGATAAGCGCACCAGCCGCAGGATAGGTGAAGAAGCCACATCGCTATCGACCAGGAACTTTGCGTGAAATTCATCGCTATCGGAAGTCGACCGACTTGCGCTTCCAAAGTTCCGCGGTTATGACGCTGCAGGAGGCTAATTCGAAGATACAAATTTGTGTGCTATCCACGTAAAACGCGTCACATCATGCCCAAGGACATTCAGCTGGCCCGTCGAATCCAAGGAGAGGGTGCTATATTAGCTTAGCATATAATCAACGGCCCTTTTCAGGGCCCCAAATTTGATGGATTAGAGTTCAGAAAAGTTTTTTGCAGGCCAAACTGAAACGAGAATTTTCGTTTGGATGCCATACAGCATCGAGAAAATTCCGGAAAGATCTAATCGTTGCTGAAAAATAATCTGCCAGTTCCCTGGGAATTGAAGAATACATCCATGCGAAAGAGTTTATTTTAATGTTTTCTAATTATATGGCGAACACAGCGACCAAATACATTTGATTTCGTAATTTTTCAATCAAGTGTAATTAGCTGGAAAGCTTCTGAAGATTATTCTTTCCCATCAGTAGGATATTTTCGTATCCAATAATGGATTCATAACATGAAAAACGGAAAATGTTTCGTATCGCCAAAATTATATAATTTTCAATCGATTATTGCTCAGTCGCCGAAATTATCATACTCAGAGAGTTCATTCTCCTCTAGTTTGCCTTCCAAATTGCCATCGTAAACCACACCTTCTCTCGATTCAATCACGCACGAAAAGCAAAGCAGTTCAAAATTCGGATTTTTGCGTTACGTAATTTGTGCACGACGCCTGAGGACATCGACAAGACAACATCGTTACTGAACGAGCTGAACTGCGAGGCATCGAGGTATTCATTACCTGGCTTGACCTGACCTGAAATGCAATCAGTTTGTTTTAACTGTGAGGGAGCGCAGAAAAGCCGATCGATCAGAAGGAGAAGAGAAGGTGACCAAGAGAGTATCAGCATCGAAATACGGTTCCTCGGGAAGACATAGAAGCAGCCGCCACACACACACACATACACGCGCGCAACTCTTTTCGTTTGCTGGTTATCGAGAGGAAACCTGGAAAGAAATGATCGTTGCTGAAAAATAATCTGCCAGTTCCCCTTGGAATTGAAAATTACATTCAAGCGAGTTTATTTTAATGTTTTCTATCCATATAATACTGCGACCACATACATTTGGTTTTGTGATTTGTCAATCAAGTGCAGTTAACAGGAAAGCTTCTGAAGATTATTCTTCAGAACAAGGTTTTTTGTATCCAATATTGGATGCATAAAACCTTGAGTCTTCAAAGTAACACTCTCGTTTTTGAAGTCACCCAAATATTTATTTATTCATTCATTCAGGATGGATTTAGATTCAACTTCAAACAAATGATCTCTAAATCAACGATAGTCCTACGTCACCCTTGCGGTTATACCATAGATATAACCCACTTCCTGTTTTTGTAGTTTTTTCAACTATGGTGTTTCCATGTTAAATGCTAGAAATGGTAAGAATCTACAATGAATGGATGAAAAAATTATATTTTATGTAGAAATCATCAAATCAAAATTAATATTGAAGCAGTGTTCGGAATATGAATCTAATTTCCATGCATGATTCAAATTCCGAACACTTTATTTTTAGATGAAAATTTACTGAACTTTAATGTTATAAATATTTGAATAATCAAATCCCTGACATTCTTTGGGTCATATGCTCCATTTTAACATCATTTACTGGTATCGATATGGTTGTCTGCCATACAAATGAAACACAAATTTCTGCATTACTCGAGAATTAATCAATCAAATTAGACGAAATTTGGTATGTGGAGGTTTTAGGATGTAATAAATGTTTCTATGATGGTTCGACACTCCTCCCCCTTCTCTTAGGGTGGAATGTCATACAAATGAAAAACAAATTTCTGCATAACTCGAAAACTAATCAAGCAAATGGAGCCAAAATTGGCATGTGAAGATTTTAAGGGGCACGAAACGTTTCTATGGTGAATAGACACTCCTCCCCCCTCTCTAAGGGGAGTAGAGGGGAGGGGTTTGTTTTAATTCTATCATATTTTCTGTATCAAACATTTATTTCATGTAACGGAGGAACATGTTATTTGCAAGTTGTTGATAAATCTTGAACGAGAATTGTGTCTGAAAATAATCTGATATTATAATGATGAGTTTTGGTAGAAGAACTAGGATTTTTTTTAGTAAAAGGTAAATTCAACGGGGTCGATTAGAACATCAATCAATACACAGTTCTGCAATTGGACTCATGAACTTGCGCTCAGTAAGAAAACGTGAATGTTTGAAGGTATTGATAACAAAAAACTAATTTTAGGCGAGACGAAGTTTGCCGGGTCAGCTAGTAATTTATAATAATGAACATTTGCAAAAAATGTGACTGTCAATACCAATGATAAAATATTTGCGTTAGTAAACTCGGTAAAAAACTAGCATCGTGAGTTTTTCAGTTTTCGTAAATGTTTTATCTATTTTGTTTGCTGTTTTTATGTTAAGTACTAGAAAAGGTAAGTGTTGTAACGCTGGCGTTGCGAGAACTAAAAAAAGACACACTAATGTTACAATAACTTAACTTTATTCGTGAGACAATTAAAATAGACTGAATCAAAAGAACACGTTTTCTAGGAGACTACAGTCGAATTTCACTCGTTGCACTAAGCTCTTAGCCCAATTTGTGAAAGACTTTCACTCGTTGGGCTGAACTGTCAAAGTCGAAAATCGATCGAGGGTCACACCGATTGTTTGTTGTTATGGGAAACGCAGAAAAGTTTTCACACCACTGACGTTTATTTCATTCGTGGTTGAGTTTCGTTCTAGGTTGGATTAATTGGTAAGTTCTTAATGAAGTTTGATATTAAAATTAGCGTAGATTTAATATACGTTCATTTCGATCGCCAGGCTCAAAATGGATGGTTTGCAAGGATCCAGTACGAACGTTAACCGGAAACGGAGGAGCAATTTCCTGACGCTGGTGGAGAAGGTTCGCATAATTGAAGATTTTGAAGCAGGATGTGGTACGCATGACTTTCTTGGGAAGAAGTACGGCGTAGGATCTTCTACGGTCACGAGAATAATCCAAAAGAAAGAAGCAATTCGTGAGGCGGTGGACAAGTTCAAGGAATATGGTGTAAATAATCGAAAAACATTGAAAGAGCAGACGTTCCCTTTGCTGGAAGAAGCTCTTTACATCTGGATTTTACAGCAGCGGCAGTCCAACATTTTGTTGACAGTGGATATTCTTAAAGCAAAGGCGGAGCTGCTGTTTAAGATGTTCCAGGACCGGGGGCTCTATGCGGTGCACGGTTTTTCTGCTTCGGATGGCTGGATGCATCGTTTTAAGCAGCGGTTTGGATTGCGCGTGAAAGCCGTAACAGGAGAAAAGGCATCGGTAAACGTTGAAGCGTACCTAAATTTCAAGAAGATTCAGGAAATGCAGCTATCACTATCCCAAGTCTTTAATGCAGATGAATCTGCCTTGTTCATCAAGCTCCTAGCCACACGCTCTGTCGTTACCTGTGATGAGACCGTGGCAAGCGGACGGAAGCAAAACAAGACAAGGTATACGTTTATGCCTTGCTCCAACATAGATGGTTCCCTAAAGCTTCCGTTGTATTTAATTTGCACTGCTGCAAAACCACGAGGAATCAACATCGAAGAACTTCCCGTTTCATATAATCATTCCAAAAAGGCTTGGATGACCAGACTGTTGTTCCGTCAATGGTTCCACGAAGAGTTTGTCCCCGCTGTTCGAAAATTTTCGGCCGAGAGAGGATTGGAGCCAAAGGCATTGCTGGTTCTTGATAATTGCACCAGTCATTATGACGTTGACGAATCTCTACAGAGTGACGATGGACTGATTCAAGTGATCTACCTCCTACCAAATGTAACTGCTGAATGCCAGCCGATGGACCAATCGGTCATCAATGCAATCAAGCGAAAGTATAAAAGAAAACTGATGCTCGCATTAATTCTGGAAAACGAACACTTAAGGTAAATTTCCAAATATTAAATTTTTGTAATTAATTCCAAATATAAACACAAAACTATGCGCACGATAGTTTTTCGTCTGTGCTTTTTCAAAATTTAAATTCAAATTCTAATTGAGGTTTTATTTATGTACTTTCCTCTTTAGTTTCGAAGAACGATTGAAGAAGATTAATCTTCAACAGTGTATTTTGTGGTTGGCAACCTCTTGGGAGGAGATATCTGACAAAACTATACGTAATTCGTGGAAGAAATTGATCGATGGTTTGCCGGAGGATGCTGTTAATGTAGACTCGAAAGCGGCCGATGATGACTTCAAAGCGCTTGTGTCCAGGATTGACAGTTTGGCAGGAACAAAAACATCTGAGCAAGATATTGATCTGTGGATCAAAGATCAGGTGTATGATGGTGATCATAATCCAGATTGGGTAACCAGTGAAGTGTTTTCTGATGACGAGATTTTGTCATCAGTTCTCAAGAAAGATCAACCTGAAATGCAAGAAGAATGGTTGGTAGACACAGAAGATGGAAGTAATTCGTTTGATACTTCCATTACTAGTACCGGAGATCCTGATTTTGGCGATGCAATCAAGTCAATTGATTGCCTAGTTCGCTATATGAAGCATGATGTTGCAGAAGTATGCCGTTTGAACGCGCTACGTTCGAAAATCACTGAAGTTGAATGGCTAAAACGAGCATGTTGAAGAACTCTACCATTTTGTTGAAAATGAATTTACGTGGTTTGTTTAATTTTGTTTGAAACGTTTAAAATAAATATTGTTTTTGTTGAATAATATTCGATTTTATTTATTTCAATGATTCATTTAAAATTTATTTTAAACCTAAAAACACCATCCACGAGCCCCTCGAAAAAAATTTTACGTTGTCAGAATTGACGTTTGTCTTCGATTTAGTTGGGCTATAGCCCAACGAACGGGAGCCCAACTAAATCGAAGCCCAACTAAAGATAGCCCAACGAGTGAAATTCAACTGTACCTCATTCTCTCGGTGACATATCGATGATGTTAATCCGATGACAGTCGCCTGCCAACGGTGAGCTCTGGGGTAGTGATCCCCGATAATCGTTCGATTAATCGAATACTTCCTACAGAAATCGATTATTAATCGAACGAATACTGCGCAACCAATAATCGAAGCGAACGAATAGTTTACGTCGATTAATCGATCCAAACCCAGAGAAGAAAAACGTATGGCCGCTGCAGTTTTATCCTGAAATTCAATCATTATCTTTGACGCTCCTCTGGGATCGTAAACGAAGCTCAATGGCGTCAAACGCAAATGGCGTCAACGCAAATTGAGCTTCGTTTACGAGTTTAGGGGAGCGTAAAAGGTAATAATTGATTTTTTGGCGGAATGAACATTTTTTTGATTCCAGATGGCTTTCTAGCAAATGAGAAACGTTAGTTTAACTAATTATTTCGCTCAGTGTGACGATTAATCGATTAATCGATTATTTGGGGCGATTAATCGTATCGAATAACAAACTGCTGAAAAGTATTCGATTAGCTGATGAACGATTAATTTAAAAAATCGGGGATCACTACTCTGGGGTGCTTTTCAGCCAAGACAAGACGTGACAACTGGCTTCTTAAGCCGGGTTCAGACGATGCGAGTTAGCATACGAGTCGGTCTTGTCAGTTATTGCAGTGCAGCTACTCACACCGTGTGAACATATCATGCCAGTTAGTGTCATGTGTAATCCGGCGTGCGAGCTACTACAAAGTTTTGACGTAGGACTACGTCTTTCATTTCTATACCGGGGTGTAAAATTAAAGTTTCGAAAACGAAAGCGTTACGCCGGAGACCGAGATTTTGAGCGTTAATAGCTCCTAAACAACTGAACGAAATGGTATGATAAACACTTCATTCGAAAGATAAAATGTCTACGCGTTATATACTTGTTACTTTTTGATCCAAAAACTTGTTTCAATAGTCTTAAAATTGCTTTCAAAACAGGCTATTGAAATCACCAATCGGTATATAAGCGAGCGGCGCTCGGAAATCCACTCAGTTCAAATTGAACAGCGATTGGAGCATGTTGTCGCTGTTTGGGTGAAGCTCTTTATTTATCATGAAAGCGCGGATGAACGGTGTCACCAAGAGCCTGTTTGTGCACCCTAGGCCAGAAGGGAATCTATCAGGAGGAGAGTGATGCCACAAACGGTTCCCTGGGAAGACATCGCTACACACATACACGCGCGGCTATTAACAGGTGGTTATCGAGTTGGCATTAACCACTGGTGGGCTTCCAGTATCGAGGAAAATGTGGAAATATCTAATTGTTACTGAAAATAATCTGCCAGTTCCTCTGGGAATTTTCAAAATATATTCATGTGAAAGAGTTCAATTGAATGTTTTCTATCCATGTAACACTGTGACCAAATACATTTGGTTTTGTGGTTTTTCAATCAATCGCAATTAACAGGATAGCTTCAGAAGATTATTCTTCCCCATCAGTAGGATATTTCCGTATCCAATATTGTATGCGCCCGCAATCGATTATTGCTCAGTCGCCGAAAGTTCCGAGCTCAGAGAGTTCATTCCCCTCTAGTTTGCCTTCCAAATTGCCATCGTAAACCACACCTTCTCTCGATTCAATCACACACAAAAAGCATACTTAAGCGATATTCTGGTGGTGAGACACATTCTTTTTTCGTGAGGACATCGACAAGACAACATCGTTGCCTAACGTGCTGGAGGAGGTGGACGGCGAAGGATCGACACATACACGCGCAGAACTCTTTCCGTTAGGATGCCATTCAGCATCGAGAAAGTTCCGGAAAGATCTAATCATTGCTGGAAAATAATCTGCCAGTTCCTTTGGGAATTTTCAAAATATATTCATGTGAAAGAGTTTAATTGAATGTTTTCTATTCATGTAACACTGTGACCAAATATGTTTCAATCAAGTGCTATTAACAGGTGGTTATCGAGTTGGTATTAACCACTGGTGGGCTTCCAGTATCGAGGAAAATGTGGAAATAACTAATCGTTACTGAAAATAATCTGCCAGTTCCTTTGGGAATTTTCAAAATATGTTCATGTGAAAGAATTTAATTGAATGTTTTCTATCCATGTAACACTGTGACCAAATATGTTTCAATCAAGTGCTATTAACAGGTGGTTATCGAGTTGGCATTAACCACTGGTGGGCTTCCAGTATCGAGGAAAATGTGGAAATAACTAATCGTTACTGAAAATAATCTGCCAGTTCCTCTGGGAATTTTCAAAATATATTCATGTGAAAGAGTTTAATTGAATGTTTTCTATCCATGTAACACTGTGACCAAATATGTTCCAATCAAGTGCTATTAACAGGTGGTTATCGAGTTGGTATTAACCACTGGTGGGCTTCCAGTATCGAGGAAAATGTGGAAATATCTAATCGTTACTGAAAATAATCTGCCAGTTCCTTTCGGAATTTTCAAAATATGTTCATGTGAAAGAATTTAATTGAATGTTTTCTATCCATGTAACACTGTGACCAAATATGTTTCAATCAAGTGCTATTAACAGGTGGTTATCGAGTTGGCATTAACCACTGGTGGGCTTCCAGTATCGAGGAAAATGTGGAAATAACTAATCGTTACTGAAAATAATCTGCCAGTTCCTCTGGGAATTTTCAAAATATATTCATGTGAAAGAGTTTAATTGAATGTTTTCTATCCATGTAACACTGTGACCAAATATGTTCCAATCAAGTGCTATTAACAGGTGGTTATCGAGTTGGCATTAACCACTGGTGGGCTTCCAGTATCGAGGAAAATGTGGAAATAACTAATCGTTACTGAAAATAATCTGCCAGTTCCTCTGGGAATTTTCAAAATATATTCATGTGAAAGAGTTTAATTGAATGTTTTCTATCCATGTAACACTGTGACCAAATATGTTTCAATCAAGTGCTATTAACAGGTGTTTATCGGGTTGGCATTAACCACTGGTGGGCTTCCAGTATCGAGGAAAATGTGGAAATATCTAATCGTTACTGAAAATAATCTGCCAGTTCCTTTGGGAATTTTCAAAATATGTTCATGTGAAAGAATTTAATTGAATGTTTTCTATCCATGTAACACTGTGACCAAATATGTTTCAATCAAGTGCTATTAACAGGTGGTTATCGAGTTGGCATTAACCACTGGTGGGCTTCCAGTATCGAGGAAAATGTGGAAATAACTAATCGTTACTGAAAATAATCTGCCAGTTCCTCTGGGAATTTTCAAAATATATTCATGTGAAAGAGTTTAATTGAATGTTTTCTATCCATGTAACACTGTGACCAAATATGTTCCAATCAAGTGCTATTAACAGGTGGTTATCGAGTTGGTATTAACCACTGGTGGGCTTCCAGTATCGAGGAAAATGTGGAAATATCTAATCGTTACTGAAAATGATCTGCCAGTTCCTTTGGGAATTTTCAAAATATATTCATGTGAAAGAGTTTAATTGAATGTTTTCTATCCATGTAACACTGTGACCAAATACATTTGGTTTTGTGGTTTTTCAATCAATCGCAATCAACAGGATAGCTTCTGAAGATTATTCTTCCCCATCAGTAGGATATTTCCGTAGGATATTGGATGCATAAAACCTTGTGCCTCCAACGTAACGCTCTCGTTTTCGAAGTTCTCCAAATATTCATTCATTCAGAATGAATTCAGATTCAACTTCATACAAATGATCTCTAAATCAACGATAGTCCTACGTCACCCTTGCGGTTATACCATAGATATAACCCACTTCCTGTTTTTTGAATTCACTCGCACTCGCATCTCTAAAAACGTCAAAAACAGAATTTAGCGTTCGAATCAGGGATGCCAAATGTAAAGACATGTCTCTATTTTTAAGATATTTGAAAATATGCGAAGGTATTTATAGACTTGAAAATTATTGGAAAAACAAATAAAACCCTCATAGTTTCTGAACGAAATCGTTGTTATTTTGATATGCACGCTGTCTGGGCACGCTTTCTTTTTGAGATAGTTTTCTTGAGAATCTGTAATATAGAATCATCAATTTTCATTCAAAATTCACTCACAACTTGCAAAGAAAGTATTGTTCTAAAAACAGATTACATATTCGATTTTAAAAAGTACATTTTCATTCATTATTTCAATTTTTGACGCGTATTTATTCCACCTGCAAATCTACCATCATTTTTATTTCACAAATTGGTACACGAAGCTGCTGGCAAGGCGAACTAAATAAAATTTTTAAAAATTTTTTAGGTTGTCATTTATAGCATCACATACTTCCGGAATTATCTTAGCTATGAATGCTTTCGAGATTCAAAAAATATCGACAACAATCTGAACGATATTCCAGAAGCAAGGCACATCAATGTCGTTTTTTAATTTCACTTGCAGGTATAGCATTCCTCATGAGTGTATCTTGGTGTTGTATTTTTGGACCAATGAAATCCAACAGTGTTTCCACTAATTCAGGTGTTTTTCTCAACACTGTTCTGTACTCCAGAGGATCATCATCGTAGAGTTCCTTCAATATTGTTTTTGTCGCTCCTTTTCTTTGCATCCAATTCCTGGCCCAAATCCTTTTTCCTTTCTGCTTTTTCCGAATAGTACCTTCAGCTCGAAGTAATTCAGCACAAAGGTTTTTTATAACCGCTTTGTCACGGTACGAACTACGATCAGTCGTGTTTTTCTGGACAACATTGTATACGGTATGAACTACGGTTAGCGTGTATTTCGCGATCAAATTGTGTAATAATAAAGGCAACTAAAAACCTGAGATGAAAACTGCTAAAAGAGATATCGATTTCGGATTAATTATCTGTCAAATTCGGACCTGATTGCTGTTTCTCATTATTTGATGTACATTTGAAAAATCACCTGGCATCCCTGGTAAACCCGGGCTGTTATATCTAGTTACACTTAACCATCAGATCACGATTGCCAAATTGCATCTAATCGGCTTTAATGGATCGTTGCTGCTCTGGCTGCAGTCTTATCTGACCGGTCGTACGATGTGTGTGAAAATAAGTGACTTTATATCACCCCCATTCGAAGTAACATCGGGCGTTCCACAGGGAAGCCACCTAGGACCTTTAATTTTTCTACTGTACCTCAACGATGTCAACATAATATTAGAATGCAAGAAGCTTTCTTATGCGGATGACTTTAAACTTTTTATGCGCGTGGAGAACTACGAAGATGCAGTGTTTTTACAAAGACAATTAACAATTCTTGCCGGTTGGTGTGAAGCCAATCGTATGTCGCTCAACGCTTCAAAGTGCTCTGTCATCTCCTTCTCTCGGAAACGATCAACGATACGATTCGATTATGAGCTTCATGGATCGACGTTGAATAGAACTACAAAGATTAAGGACCTTGGAATCATTTTAGATTCGAAACTAACGCTCCAAGAACATACTTCATACGTTGTTTCCAAGGCATCAAAAGCTCTTGGTTTTACGTTTCGTATCGCCAAACATTTCACCGACATACAATGTCTCCAAGCTTTATACTGTTCGCTGGTTCGCTCGATCTTGGAGTACTCATCCGTAGTTTGGGCTTCTTATTACGACAACAGCATTCGAAGAATTGAGTCCGTCCAACGCAAATTTGTACGCTTCGCTCTACGTCGATTACCCTGGAATGATCCTCAGAACCTCCCCAGCTACGAAGATTGCTGCAAGCTTTTGGGATTAAATCTGCTCTGCAAGCGACGCAATACAGCGAAAGCTCTGTTTGTTTTCGATCTCTTACAAGGGAATATCAATTGCCCAGAATTACTACGACAAATAAATTTCAATACCAGAAGGAGAAATCTGCGCAATCACGATTTTCTTCGTCTTCCAACATCGCGCACTAACTATGCCTACCATGAGCCCGTTGCAAGCATGGCTCGCGTATTTAATGACCAAATCGAACTCATTGACTTCAATTTAACGAGAGAATCTATAAAAAGCCGCCTCCTCCGTAACCGATAGCTTAAGATAGATTAAGATAATTATTGTATCATTTGGGTTGTAATTGAACCTGTTGATAGATGTAAATGTAAATAAATAAATACTTATATACTATTACTACCAACTCACACTGTGTGCATAGACAAGGCGAGTCAACAGATTGTCAAGCGAGTTCACCGGGTCAGTAGCTGCTCACTGTCAAGTCAGCTACTAGCACCGTATAAATGGGCCTTTACTCTTCTTTTTGCATTTTCGTCAACCAAGTGCTAGATAACAGGGGAGCCGAGTCACGAGAGATGTGAAGGTTGCCAAATGTTTAAAGTTTCGGAAGATTATTTTCCCATGCAAGAAACATGTGTTCTTCGTAACATGTATTTTTTTAGCATTACTATTTTTTGTATTAATTATCAACCGATGCCAACACCGATGCCAGATGCCAACACCGTATCGTTGTCATCGCGGATACATTTATTGTCGTTTTCACCGTGTACGGGAACAAGGCCTTATAATTCAATCCTGACATCGTTCAAATACTAACAGTACTGAAATATAGATAAAATTCTACATTCCCAAATTATAACAGCGTTTATTCAGGTTTCAGGTTTGATTTCAAATATTTTTCTGCCTTGTTATTTGTTATTGGTCCTAATTTTATTGCTAACTTCTTTACGGTTGAATAATAATTGGATGCCCTTCTCTGCTAGGCCACTGCTATTATGCTATGCTAGATGACAGGAGAATCACAAAAAGGTGTTGGGTGGAAATTCCTATGCAATGTTTCCCTCTTTTCGGTAACTGAACACAGGTCATAACAGAAACGAAAATATACTAAGAATCGATAATAGAAATTTTCGCTCAATTGAAATATGAATGCAACTATTAGTCAATTTTGAAAATATTTGGCAACACTGTAAAAATATTGGAAATCCCATTTTTGTATATTTATCTTTGTCAACTGTTTTCCTCATCAACCAATCAGGAGTCGAGTTGCAAGTGCACTGAGAGGAAAATTTAGTAAATATGACGAATTTTTTGGTACATGTTACCAATTCTCTAGTCATTTTCTACCCTACTAATCATTGGTACAAATTACAAAAAAAGAATGGTAGGCACAAATGTCAAACAAACTACAAATTGTTGGTCCAACATTGGTGCAATAACAGTGAAAATTTTGCTTCATATTTGTTAGAGGTAATCATCAGGGATAATGACAATATTTTTAATAATTATTTTTAATTTAAAAAATTGTATTCGATTGCGTTTAATTCTACATACTTAGAATACATTATACCTAAGTGGTGCGGACTCAATCCACTTCATTTTCAAGCAAATTCATGCATGTTTTCAAGCGATTTCTTGCAATAAATTCTTAGACCACCAGAGATGCCAGATTTACAAATATGTTTGTGAATTTACAGACATATCTGAAAAACACTTTTTATTTTTGTTGTAGACTTTGGATATAATATTTCACAGGTTTTTGAAAAATAAAAGGGCTCTATTCATCACATCAAAGATATTTGACTCACCATATGCCATTTTTCCATAGTTTTAATACAGAAAATTATTATATTTAGTTTATATCAATACACATGACGTTAGACCAGCGATACTCAACCTGCGGCCCGGCAGTCTTTCTGGTTGGCCCATCTGGTGTGTATGAAGTTTGGAACTCATACACATAAGTACTTTTGCCCTGACATCATTGCAGACGAAAGAGAGGATACGGTTATTCACAATTAATGAAAAATTGCATTCTCTGCAGGTAACGAAAAACCTTGAACGAAAATTGTCTCTGATAATTATTTTTTGTTCTAGATAAGATTGTTTTGCTGAAATGCAAGGAGATTTATTGAAAAATAGTTAAGCTAGGGTCAGGACTTTGTCTTCTAAGTATTAAAACAAAATCGAATAAAAATTTTCATTCTATTCTCAACAATTTACATTCGCTTTCGGGTCTGCTTATGACGAAATATGGGTTACTGTTCGTTATTGTTATCACAGACATGGTTCATGGCCGTGTGGGGATCTAAAACTTGTATAGCCTTGCATGGCGGATGGAAAATATACACTGTGTTTTCTTATAAATTTCATCAACGACAAGACCGCAAGCCTTGGTGGATGTCCAATATATCAACGAAGAAATACTGATTTTTATAAAAATTAACAACGCGTATGTATGTGTATGTATGTATGTGTAGATCGTTGAAACATTTAAACACACTTACGACACATAAGTTATTAAGTGGTCCGAAATATCAATTTTTTCCACTTTTTCCCAAAATTGACAAATGAAAATTAATAACTTTTGAATCACTAAATCGATTTAGATGATCGACATATAAAATTGAAACTATTGACTTAGCCTTTTATTAAAAAATATTTAACATGCGAAAAAAATAATTATATTTTATTAATTATTGATCGTAGTCGTTTTTTATTTTTTTTATGACTTTGGACTAGAGGGCGCTATATTTTTATATTTTTTCTTGAAAGCTGAGGATTTTTGCATAACATATCTCGATATCAGAGATGCTATTTTTATGTTTTTTAGATATGATGTTTCAAAGTAATGGTGGTTCGAAAAATCATTTTTCCCCCTTTGTCCAATTACTTTCTGCAAAAAATCATAACATTTGAACTACTGAACCGGTTTTGATGATCGATGTATTAAATTGAAGCCAATAAGCAAAATTTGAAAAAATATCACACTTGCGGGAAGGATTCTAGTAGCATAGTTCTAGTTTAGTCACATATGAATATTGATCGAAGACTTAAAACATGTTAAATTTACAAATTTATAACTTAAAAACGATAATTATAACATCTCTGATATCGAGATATGTTAGGTAAATAATCCTCAGCTTTCCATAAAAAATATAAAAAAAATATAGCGCTCCTATCTTTAAACGAGAAAACTATGAAAAAATAAATCAATCAATAATTACAAAAACAAGAATTAATTTTTTTCGCAAAAGTAACATTTTTCCAAAGAAAAATAGCTCGTAAGCTTCAATTTGATATGTCGATGATATGAGTCGGTCCAATAGTTCAAGAGTTATGTTTTTGTAGTGGGAAAAATGGGGAAAATTTGTTTTTCGAAACATCGATTAGTTTTGAAAAATCATATTTCAAAAACGAAAAAAATTGCATCTCTGATATCGAGATATTTTATGTAACAAATTCTCAGCTTCCAAGAAAAAATATAAAAAAATATAGCGCCCCTAGTCCAAAGCCATGAAAACATTAAAAAACGACTACAATCAATAATTACGAAAATAGGATCCATATTATCTGCAAGTTCAATATTTCTCAATTAAAGCTCATTGGCTTCAATTTGATATGTCGATCATCTAAATCGGTTAAGTGGTTCGAAAGTTATAAATTTTAGAAAAAAGTCATTTTAGGAAAAAGTGGAAAAAAATAATGATTTTTTGGATCACCCTAAAATGGAAATGGGCACCCCAATGAAAAAATAAAAAAATACGAGTCTAATGTTTTGCGATAAAGAATAATATTACCACTTTTGACGAAGATCTGAGAACAAAATACAATCTTACGTGCATCACGATGTACAAAGTATTCATGAATATGTGAAAATTAACGTTAAAAGACATTTCTATAGATCTGCACACTTTTACAGACTTTTCCACATTTTTAACAGACATTCACATGTTTTTACAGACTTTTTTTAAAAATAATCTGGCATCTCTTCCTTCCACTTTTTATCGAATATTTTCAAATCGCAGGAGTAAACATTTACGTGACTCTGACTTCGTTTGTTTTTATTTCGTTCGGAAAAACGTTATGTCAAAGAGAGGGGACATTAAAAAGGCGTAGCTCAGTGAAAGGCTGAGATGCTCTTTCAGAGATACAATGGTTAATCATACAATTAACGGAAAAATGTAGTTCGTTCATTTTGTTATTTTATTTTTTTTTTGCCCCTGACAACAATACCTCTTTTATAGTGTTGATTATCATAAGAAAAATAACACTCCTGATCGTTGGATCTCTTTTGACATTTCAATTGGATCTTTTTTGACAGCCGTTTTGATTCAGTCCGCACTACCTAGCATTATACTAATAACTTATTCTATAAACAACATCAATAATTCTCGTTGGAATCATTCTATAAACTGCGTACAAGAGGCAAATTTTAATCGCAGCCTCAACCACCTCAATTTGATGAGCATTTCCAAAGCAAGTTCCCGTTCCTCTTCCTGCTGCATCGCTCTGATTTGCATTAGCTGATTAGCAGCTGATTAGCAGAGTGACGGTAGAATTAGCACGTTTCATCCGTATTTTGTTCTCTCGTGTCCCTATGAAGAAAAGAAATACATATGTTGATGATATTAAATATGCAATAAATTATGTATGTTCACCTTAAGTTTTTTACGGTCGATGATGTGTTGAAGAAAGATTCCAATCTTAGCGACAAACTCGCCGTTACCTTCAATCCCATAGCTTGGATGGTTTTTGGAAAGGTCAATAGTGTTGTAATGTATAAAATATAACTGATGTTTATCCTTGGCGGGAATATGAAAATAGTTTCCCGACCGAGGTGACTGATGTAATGATGTAAAAAAAAACGAATACTTATCTCCGATTTGTTTATGATGAATGATTGTACTGCATATAATTTTAAGGCCAACTAAAAAAGAAAAAAATGGTATTAGGTCAATTATGTTAATATGGATCAAAATTTCTTATGATATTTTTCCCGCTGAAAATATGAAAACAAATTCTCGGGGGAGTTGAATGCATAATTGAATTCAATAAAAACAAAGTGCTTACCTCCAAATCGCTTCGTCTCCAAAAGACAAAAGACAAAGTGCGCACATCACAGTTGTTAGGTATGACAATAAAAACAAACTTACTAATGGTATGAAGTAAAATATACGAATTCCTGGTAGGAACATTCATTGCGTCTGTCATCTTTTTTACGCAATTTTAGTAATATTTACAAAAAATGTGTATATTTTACCAATGTTTTTGCTACTAAAGATTTGGTAGCTGCTTTTACTAAACTATTTCTCCAGTGTGGTCCGAGTTTGACAGAAAAAGTGGTCCGGAATCGGCCCCCTATTGTCATGTCTCGTCACAGCTTTTCAGTTACGGTTGCCAGTGTTCCCAACAGTAAAGTGCGATTCACATACAACATCCCCGTCACGTTCACGTCCTGTTACGTCACGTTACGTCAGTTATTCTACCATGCAATCAGAGGATAGTAACTTCAAGCAAAAAATGGGGACCGATTCAAGATTGCTTTTATGTAAACAGTGAACTTTTTTTACACTCTAAAAAATCTACCGACTTGCACTGACAACTGAATGATATTGTCAATTAGTGCGAGATACCTCAAAACAGCTGGGAATAAATATTGTTTATATATACAGTGAGTTACATTTAATGCGACATTAAGATAATTGAACAAACCTGTAATGCGACACGTTTAATTGGACATTTGTATCTCTTATTGGACATTTGTTTAGACATAAATGTTTATAAAGGTTCTGTATACATTCAAAAATGAGGGAAATGGGGGCTGAACATTTTACTTAAATATTTTAATTTTTTTTATGCCAGTGATGAATTGTATATTCGTATGACAACATACTTATTAGGTTATTAGGTATTGCCTAATAACCTTGCATGTACCGTAAGTTACCTCTAATTCGACATCTAGGTCATTGGACAGACCTGTAATGGGACACAAATATTTGGACATTTTCTTCTCTAATTGGATATTTTTGAAAACATCGAGTTCGGGGCCTAAATTATCGTTCCACATTAAAAGTTGCCACCAGACGTCGACACTGTACCACTCACATCGCCAATGTCTAATTACAGGCCAAAACCGCCTCCAATGCGACACTGAGTGATACCTCAGCATGTCGTATTAAATGTAAATCACTGTATCATATTGTTAATTATGTTCGCATCATAAGCAACGAACACACATTTATTTTCCACTTGCAACAGTATTCATGACATTACTGCCCAGCAAACATTAAATCAATAACCTGTGTATATACAGCATTATATACCCCATATTTGGGTGGTATATGATGCGCCTAACTGACATATACATGCAAAATTAGAGGTGATATACACCCAGCAAACATTAAATCGTATAATTTTGCACGTGCCAAGTCTTACAAGAAATCCGAATAAATCAGAATCGCATATAATATCAATCAAAGTATGTATCGTGTATATTTGAAATCGCATAAAATGTAAAAATTCGATTTTATATACCATTATCAAATTAAGTCGCAATTCGGTATAATAAACATCAATTTTATGATGTATATTGTCGTAAAATATATTTAATCCGCATCATATGCGTATATTACGCTGATGCAGTTTATGTGTCGTATAAGCGTATAATTTTAATCGATTCAGTACTGTAGTAAATCGTGTTGCATGCTGAAGAAAATCATGAAACAGTAAATCATATTAGATCCTAATAAAGAACATATTACATCATATTGAAATGTCAATGAAAGGCTGATGCACTCGAAAGTTTTAATCGCTGTTGAATCAAATTTCAGATAACCGCGCGAGATAGCTGGTGGATGATGATCCAGACGACCGGAGTTCGAACCCGCATCGGAGCAGTTTTCACCAAACATCAATCTGTGCCATTTTAAACATTCATATTCCACTCCCAACACAAGTCAATCAAACAATTATTATTTCTACTAACATAAATACTCATATATGAAAATGGCGATTCGTGAGGCTATAATAAATCACGAAAATATTTTGCTTGTTTTTTTTTCTATGTCTGTAAAAAATCGTATATGAGTATGTCAAAAGTCGTATTTGGTGCTTTGACAATTCATGAATATATTCATATTAGAACGCAATTCAATTCCAACATAATCGCTATTATAGCCGGTCAAAGTTGCATATTCATCCAAACAAATTCGGTAAGCATTTGTCATGTATGTATATGCCCAGCAAACATTAAATCGTATAACTTTGCACATGTTAGGTTACATATAAATTCGTATCAAATCACAATCGCAAAAAATATCAATCAAAATATCGGTCATATATATCTAAAATCGCATAAAATGCAAAAACACGATTTTCAATGTCATCGATGGATTGAGTGGTAACATTGTCGGATCAAATCGCATATCAGTCCAAAAAGCATCGCATATCGTTATATACGGCTTTATATGCCTACAAAATATGGCATATGCGCATATCGCCTCCACTTTTGCGTGTATATGCTAATTATATGCATCATATATCATATAAATGTGTCTTGGTTGTATGTATATCGCCTCCAATTATAGCTATTCATACGACTTAATGTTTGCTGGGTGCCCTCTACTTTTGCATGCGTATGCCAGTTAGGCGCATTATATGCCAACCAAATTTTAGGGCATATGATGTTATATATACGCTTGTTATGCGATTTAATGTTTGCTGGGCATACCTGATATCTGCTTGCGAATTGGTTTGGATGAATATACGACTTATACATGCATGTAGTACGACTATTGTCATGCGGATATACGATTTACTACAGACAACAACAAAAAACCAATGGCGGAAAATGTTCGTGATAATTATAATAATTATCAAATTTTTTTGTAAATACATGTATGTTTGGAATATTACAAAAATATTTTTAATTCCGAATATTTCCGGTTTCAAGAAAAGGGAAAGTTAAAGTTGCTTTTTTTATTTCTAACTTTTAAAAACGAAAGATTATCTGTTCACCGGTCTGTTGTGTTTTGATATACATAGTGACAAAAGTAAATTAGTTCAACTCCGTCATTCAGTTGCACTTAACTCAAAACTGTAAACATAAGATTATGAACTTGACAAACCAAGCTGCCAAGCAATGCCAACCCAGCATACATTAAATAGACTATCGTATATACAACATCGAATATCCGATATTTTGGGTGGTATATGTTGTGCTCAAATAGCATATACAGTAAGTTACCTTTAATTTGACATACCGAGGCACTACTCAGTGTCGCATTAGAGGTGATTGTGACCTGTAATTGGACATTCAGGAAGACAGTGGTACCGTGTCGACGTCTGGTGGCGACTTTCAATCTGGGGCAATAATTTGGGTCCCAAACTCGATGTTTACAAAAATATCCAATTAGAGAAGAAAATGTCCAATTATTTGTGTCCCATTACAGGTCTGTCCCTAAGTGGTGCGGACTCAATTTACTTCATTTTCAAGCAAATTCATGCATGTTTTCAAGCGATCTCTTGCAATAAATTCTCAGACCACCAGAGATGCCAGATTTACAAATATGTTTGTAAATTTACAGACATTTCTGTAAAACACTTTCTATTTTTGTTTTAGACTTTTTGGATATAACAATATTTCACAGGTTTTTGAAAAATAAGAGGCTCTATCCATCACATCAAAAATATTTGACTCACCATATGACATTTTTCCACAGTTTTAATACAGAAAAGTTATTATATTTAGTTTATATCAATACACATGACGTTAGACCAGCGATACTCAACCAGCGGCCCGGCAGTCTTTCTGGTTGGCCCATCTGGTGTGTATAAAGTTTGGAACTCATACACATAAGTACTTTTGCCCTGACATCATTGCAGACGAAAGAGAGCATACGGTTATAAACAATTAATGAAAAATTGCATTCTATGCAGTTAAGGAAAAATCTTGAACGAAAATTGTCTCTGATAATTATTTTCTGTTCTAGATAAGATTGTTTTGCTGAAATGCAAGGAGATTTATTGAAAATAGTTAAGTTAGGGTCAGGACTATGTCTTCTAAGTATTTGAACAACATCGAATAAAAATTTTCATTCTATTTTCAACAATTTACATTCGCTTTTGGGTCTGCTTATGAGGAAATATGGGTTACTGTTCGATATTGTTACCACAGACATGGTTCATGGCCGTGTGGTGATCTAAAACTTGTATAGCCTTGCATGGCGGATGGTATACACTGCATTTTCTTATAAATTTCATCAACGACAAGACCGCAAGCCTTGGTGGATGTCCAATATATCAACGAAGAAATAATGAATTTTATAAAAATTAACAACGCGTATGTATGTGTATGTATGTATATGTAGATCGTTGAAACATTTAAACACACTTACAACACATAAGTTATTAAGTGGTCCGAAAAATCAATTTTTTCCACTTTTTCCCAAAAATGACAAACGAAAATTAATAACTTTTGAATCACTGAACCGATTTAGATGATCGACATATAAAATTGAAACTAATGACCTAGCCTTTTATTAAAAAATATTTAACTTGCGAAAAGAATAATTATATTTTAGTATTTATTGATTTTAGTCGTTTTTCATTTTTTATGACTTTGGCGCTATATTTTTTTATATTTTTTCTTGAAAGCTGAGGAATTTTTACATAACATATCTCGATATCAGAGATGCTATTTTTTCGTTTTTTTAGATATGATTTTTCAAAGTTCACCGGTGGTTCAAAAAATCATTTTTCCCCCTTTGTCCAAAAATAACTCTGCAAAAAATCATAACATTTGATTAATTTGAATACACCGATTTAGATGATCGATATATTAAATAGAAGCCAATAAGCCAAGCCAATAATATCACACTTGCGGGAAGATTGGATTCTAGTAGCATAGGTCTAGTTTAGTCACATATGAATATGTTAAATGTTAAATCTACAAAATTATAACTTAAAAACGATAATTATAGCATCTTTGATATCGAGATATGTTAGGTAAATAATCCTCAGCTTTCCATAAAAAATATAAAAAAATATAGCGCTCCTATCTTTAACCGAGAAAACTATGAAAAACTAACTCAATCAATAATTACAAAAGCAAAAATTCAATTTTTTTCGCAGAAGGAATATTTTTTCAAAGAAAAATTACTCGTAAGCTTCAATTTAATATACCGATGATATGAATCGGTGCAATAGTTCAAAAGTTAAGACTTTTTGTAATGGGAAAAATGGGGAAAATTGTTTTTCGAACCATCGATTAGTTTTGAAAAATCATATTTCAAAAACGAAAAAATAGCATATCTGATATCAAGATATTTTATGAAAAAAAAATCTAAGCTTTCAAGAAAAAATATAAAAAAATATGGTGCCCCCTAGTCCAAAACCATGAAAACATTAAAAAACAACTACAATCAATAATTACGAAAATAGGATCCATATTATCTGCAAGTTCAATATTTCTCAATTAAAACTCATTGGCTTCAATTTGATGTGTCGATCATCTAAATCGGTTAAGTGGTTCGAAAGTTATAAATTTTTGAAAAAAGTCATTTTGGGAAAAAGTGGAAAAAATGATTTTTTGGATCACCCTAAAATGGAAATGGGCACCCTAATGAAAAATTAAAAAAATACGAGTCTAATGTTTTGCGATAAAGAACAAAATTACAACTTTTGACGAAGATCTGAGAACCACTATATTGGTTTGACGCGATGTACAAAGTATTAATGAATATGTGAAAATTAACGTTAAAAGACATTTCTATAGATCTGCAAACTTTTACAGACTTTTCCCCATTTTTAACAGACATTCACATGTTTTTACAGACTTTTTTCAAAAATCATCTGGCATCTCTTCCTTCCACTTTTTATCGAATATTTTCAAATCGCAGGAGTAAACATTTACGTGACTCTGACTTCGTTTGTTTTTATTTCGTTCGGAAAAAACGTTATGTCAAAGAGAGGGGACATTAAAAATGCGTTTCTCAGTGAAAGGCTTAGATGCTCTTTCAGAGATGCATTGGTTAATTGAACAATTGACGGAAAAATGTAGTTCGGTCATTTTATAATTTTAATTATTTTTGCCCTTGACAACAATACCTCTTTTATAGTGTTGATTATCATAAGAAAAATAACACTCCTGATCGTTGGATCTCTTTTGACATTTCAATTGGATCTTTTTTGACAGCCGTTTTGATTCAGTCCGCACTACCTAGGTCTGTCCAAATTACTAGATATCTAATTAAAGGTAACTTACTGTACATGCAAGGTTAAGTGCGATTAACATACAACATCCACGTCACATTCACGTCGCGTTACGTCAATTCTACCATGGAATCCATACGAAAACATTCACAAATACCCGTCAGCATACGTTCAACGAAAACGACCGGCAGGATTTGTAGAAAAGAATAATTTACGGAGACGGACGGTTCGTTGAGTTTTTGTCTGGGCTTTGTGTCTCGGCTTTTGTTTTGATTTTGGTTATATTTTTCATGCCATCATTTCTCTTAGTTCCAAATTTCAGATTCTAGATCATTCGCGACTAACAGAGGAAAATAGTCTGTATATGATTATTGTTGAATTACGGTAGGGACTACGGGGTTCAAGCATTTAAATAATCTTTTCATAATTCATAAATAATCAAAATTTCATTGAATCTTTCTAACTTTAGAACTAGTTCTAGGCATGCTGATTCAAAAAAGGGCACTGCAATTTAATACTGTTGTAGGTGGCGACACCATGAATAAAATTGAATAAATCATTCGTTTGACATTTGACGTGACGGTGCTGTTGCGAGCGTAGAATGCATGTGTAAATTGGTGGAGACGGTGAGCGTTTTAGCGGAAATATCGCAAAATTTATATAGATATTTAAATAAAGTTCAGTACTACATGTTTCAAGTAATCAAATAACATGAAGTAAAAAAAAACATCTAAATTTTTGGAGGCGTTATACATACACTCAAGACACATTACTTGTATGATGTGTATATCTGGCATATGCATACGAAATTGGAGGCCGTGTATATGGAGTATATGATGTTATATAAACGATAAATATACGATTTAATTCTTGCTGGGATGTATGTATATCGCCTCCATGGTTGCATGTATGGGCTGGCTAGGCGCATCATATACATGCAATTTATATTAGTCATACTTGCATGTTTGTGAATATAAACCTCAAAATAAAATCATTACACCAAACCTTCGTTTCAAACAACTTATACAGTAATCAAATCACGAAATAAACATCAAGAATTGCTGGAAATCTCTTATCAATATTTGTTCAAATTTAAATATTTGCTGAACTTCAGTTTTGTTGACAACTTTTATGCATTCGATTAAATCGTACGATAATTCATATATAATCATAAACATTCCCACCTTTCAACCTTCATTAAACACCTCGTAGTAGAAATCTGTAAGTACCCACATTCCGTTTTGCCTGCCAAGATCGGGTCGATGAAATGTCAACAATCGACCTCAAATGCTGCCACCTTGCAATCGAGTTATCGACCTTTCATATGCATTCATCGAACAACTTGACGCCACTTTTTCGCCAACATGTGCAAGGCGTCGACCTGCTTGCAGCGCTGCTTCCAGCACTGCTTGCCGCTTGTTTGTATTGGTTTGTTATTGAAAATGAAAAGGAAATACATTGATCGATTTTAATCATTTTATTGAAGAAAAATAATAAAAAACCATGTATAATCAAAATAAGGTATATAATGGAATCGGTGCATCCGGGTTGTCTGAATTGACGATTCAAATCCGACTGAGTACATTGATGAATACCTCCTTGCCCTTGATGACACAGCTATGTGGCTGAGGAGGATTCTTCAATGTGCGTGAAGCACGGGATCTCCGATGGGGAAAATTGCTCGAAATACTATCGATGGCCAGGTCCTGCTGCTGTTGCTGTTGATGCTGTTCCCCGGAATAGCACCCTGGACTTAAAGGATACTGCTGCGGGAAAGCTGATGCTGTTGGCTGGTGTGACAGAAGAGGAAATAAGCAATGTGGTGATGAGGGAAATCATCCTTCTCACTCGCCGATTGATTGAGTCGGATGTATTCATAGCTGAAACAAAATAAAATGATTAGTAAGTGAAAAGCAGAAATGAATTCCCTACTCACCAGTTGTATGATCCGGATAAAAATGCGAACATTAAAATATCATGCGATTACGTTCGCTAACCTCGCCTATTTTCATTCTACTATACAACGGAATCAGTGCATTCGGGTTTTTCCGGGGTGGTAATTCAGCTGAGCAAGTTGATAAATACCTCCTTGTCGTTGAGTTTTCGTGTCTGAAGAGGATTTTTGAATGTGCGCGAAGCACGGAACCTCTAATGGGGAAAGTTCTTCGCAATACCATACCATGGTCCAATTCTGCTGCTGCTGCTGTTGATGCTGTCCCCCGGCATTGCCAACAGGGGTTGGAGGTTACTGCTGCAGGAAAACGGATGTTGTTGGATGCTGCTGTAATAGAAGTGGAAATCCGAACTGTGGAGATGGGAGAAATCATCTTTCTCACTTACCGATTGATGGAAGCAAACGAGTCGAATGTATTCATAGCTGATAAGACAAGATAAAATAATTAATAATTAAAAAGCCGAAATATATTTCATACTCACCAGTTGTATGATCCATTTGTTTTGACGTAGGACTACGTCTTTCATTTCTATACCGGGGTGTAAAATCAAATTTTCGAAAACGAAAGCGTTACGCCAGAGACCGAGATTTTGAGCGTTAATAGCTCCTAAACAACTGAGCGAAATGGTATGATAAACACTTCATTCGAAAGATTAAATGTCTACGCGTTATATACTTGTTACTTTTTGATCCAAAAACTTGTTTCAATAGCCTTAAAATTGCTTTCAAAACAGGCTATTGAAATCACCAATCGGTATATAAGCGAGCGCCGCTCGGAAATCCACTCAGTTATAATTGAACAGCGATTGGAGCATGTTGTCGCTGTTGTGGTGAAGCTCTTCGTTTATCATGAAAGCGCGGATGAACGGTGCCACCAAGAGCCTGTTTGTGCACCTTAGGCCAGAAGGAAATCCATCAGGAGGAGAGTGATGCCACAAACGGTTCCCCGGGAAGAGTTCGGAGCAGCCGCCACACACACACATATACACGCGCGGAACTCTTCGTTTGGATGCCATTCAGCATCGAGAAAATTCCGGAAAGATTTAATCGTTGCTGAAAAATAATCTGCCAGTTCCTCTGGGAACTGAAAAATACATTCATGCAAAAGAGTTCATTTTAATGTTTTCTATCCATGTAACACTGCGACCAAATATTTTTCAATTAAGTGCTATTAACAGGCCGTTATCGAGTTAGCATTAACCATTGGCGGCTTAGAGTATCGAGGAAAATCTGGAAAGAACTAATCGTTGCTGAAAAATACCCTGCCAATTCCCCTGGGAATTGAGAAATACATTGATGCGAAAGAGTTTATTCTAATGTTTTCTATCCATATAACACTGCAACCAAATACATTTTGTTTTGTGATTTTTCAATCGATCGCAATTAACATGGAAGCTTCTGAAAATTATTCTTCCCCATCAGTAGAAAATTTTCGTATCCAATATTGTATGCGCGCGCAACGGAAAATGTTTCGCTTCGCGAAAATTATATAATTTTCAATCGATTATTGCTCAGTCGCCGAATGTTTCAAACTCAAAGAGTTCATTCCCCTCTTGTTTGTCTTCCAAATTGCTATCGTAAACCACACCTTCTCTCGATTCAATCACGCACAAAAAGCATACTTAAGCTATATTCTGGTGGTGAAACGCATTTATTTTTCGTGAGGACATCGACAAGGTAACATCATGATTGAACGAGCAGGACGGCGAGGAATCGAGGGATCGAGATATTCATTACCTAGCCTGACCTAACCTGAAAGACATGCAGTTTGTTTGGAATTGTGAGGGAGGGCAGAAAGGCCGAGCCATCAGGAGGAGAAGAGATAGTGACCAAGAGAGTATTAGCATCGAAAAACGGTTCTCCGGGAAGACATCGAAGCAGCCGCCACACACACACATACACAATACAATATTGGATGCGCGCGCAACGGAAAATGTTTCGCATCGCGAAAAACATAATTCTCAATCGATTATTGCTCAGTCGCTGAAAGTTTCAAACTCAGAGAGTTCATTCGCCTCTAGTTTGCCTTCCAAATTGCCATCGTAAACCACACCTTCTTTCTATTCAATCACGGACAAAAAGCATACTTAAGCGATATTCTGGTGGTGAAACGCAATCTGTTAGAGGCGAATGAACTGAAAAGTTTAAAGCCTCTTTAATTCAACATCATCATCATGAAACGCAATCATTTTTCGTGAGGACATCGACAAGACAACATCGTTATTGAACGAGCTGAACGTGCTGGACGAGATGGACGGCGAGGGATCAAGAGATTCATTACCTGACATGAAACGCATTCAGTTAGTTTGGAACTGTGAGGGAGCGCAGAAAAACCGATCCATCAGAAGAATAGAAGACGGCCGAGAGAGTATCAGCACCGAAAAACGGTTCCGTTTGAGACATCAGAGCAGCCGACACACATACACACACATATATACGTGCGGAACTTCTTTCGTTTAAATGCCATCCAGCATCGAGAAGATTCCGGAAGAATATTATCTGTTCCGTCTTCATCGAAAGTATTAGATTCGTGTTTCCAGCCACGCCCCTTAGAGCCCACGAATATTCAGAGTGCGACACGCACACATTCACGATATTTCAATTCAACGACAAACGACAACCGAAGCCGAATAAACCGAAGCAGAAGAAAGAGCAACAACAACGACAGCAGCAACATCAACGCAGTAAAATAATCCCGACGAGAAGTAATCTTTTCACTGGTTAGCCGAACAGCCAGTTGCAGCTCATGAGATCTAGAGATGGGCAAAACAGTTCACTTTGATGAACGGTTCACTCACTAACCGTTCATCTACGTGAATCAGTTCTTTTGAACCGTTCTTTCGTTCAGCGGTATTAAGAACAACATAGAATGTTGGCTGGAACCCAACATCAATAGACAGCTATTAATTGATATCGTTGGATTGGATAGTGTACGTATGGTATTTATGTAATAATTTGATCCGCACAAAATATGTGCAATTTTTCATATTCTCTTTTTGGACAACACACTGGTTCCATGTAAGATTACATATTTCATAATGTTCATTCAGGGAAAAAATCAACAGCGATTTTCACTAACAATCAATCATACAAACAATCACAATAACACGTACACGCAATAGGCCAATCAATGAATTGAAAGCCACGAAAAAACTTTTTTCTCAACATGCCCTCACTATAAAATTTTATGTTTACCTTATCCATGAATCGCCCCAGCTTCTCCCAGATTTTTTTCTGATAATCACGAAATATATGAATGTTAGGCGGAATTGAAAGAATACATGTAATTGAAAATATATATTTTTGCTTTTAAAACTACGAAAATCTAATTTAATTTTTAACACAAAATTGAGTATACATTAACAAAATAAACCCTGCGTTAGATGCATTTTGCTCATCATGACAATATCGTTTTATTTTCCTTACAAGCGTTCTCGTTATATTTGTTCATTCCGTCCAGCGCAAATCAGTTCAGCTGCACTAGTTCGTTCGCAAAAAGTTCGCCCGCAAACAGTTCGTTCTGAACCAGTTCGTTCACAAGCAGTTCACTCTCCATCAGTTCACTCTCAAACAGTTCACTCGCAAACCGTTCTTTCGGAATCAGTTCGTTCACAAACCGTTCGCTCGCAATCAGTTCGTGGGGAGAACTACCGTTCTTTGAAAAAGAACGACCGTTCGTTCACTCTTTTCGGCGAACTAGTTCGTTCGTACCGTTCGTGAACGGTTTGCCCATCTCTAATGAGATCAAATCCGAACGCGAAGAGAACACGTCGAAACGTGAAAGTGTATCCGACAACCCGATAAAAAAGAAAAATATAGACAAATTTTATTCTTCAGAAATTGAGGTTAAACCGTTTGATTTTTGCAAGCAACGCATTTGTCCGGCGTGTTGGTTAACCGCCCGAACATTATCGTTGCTGAAAAATATTCTGCCAGTTCCCCTGGGAATTGATAAATTCATGCGAAAGAGTTTATTTTAATGTTTTCTAACCATATAACACTGCGACGAAATACATTTGTTTTTGTGATTTTTCAATAAAGTGCAATTATCAGAGTTTATTTTAACGTTTTCTATCCATATAATACTGCGACCAAATACAATTGGTTTAAAATACAATACAATTGGTTTGGTGATGTTTCAATCAAGTGCAATTAACAGGTGGTCATCGAGTTAGCATTAACCACTGGTGATGGACTTCGAGAAGAATCCGGAAAGATATCGCTGCTGCAAAATAATCTGCCAGTTCCCCTTGGAATTGAAAATAACATGCAAGCGAAAGAGTTTATTTTAATGTTTTCTAACCATATAACACTGCGACCAAATACATTTCGTTCTGTGATTTTTCAATCAAGGGCAATTAGCAGGAAAGCTTCTGAAGATTATTGTTCCTCATCAGTAGGATATTTTCGTATCCAATATTGGATGCATAAAACCTTGTACCTCTAACGTAACGCTCTCGTTTTCGAAGTCCCCCGAATATTCATTTATTCTTCATTCAGAATGGATTCAGATTTAACTTCAAACAAATGATCACTGATTCAACGATAGTCCTACGTCACCATTGCGGTTATACCATAGATATAACCCACTTCCTGTTTTTGTTTGAGATGACAGTTTAGCGGAGTGGAAAAAGAACCACCAGTGATGCCATTTGGTTTGTTTAATTATTCAGTATTTTCGACTAACGAACTATCCGCGTTGACGATATTGGGGAATAGGCATGACAGTATGGATTTGCAGAAGGAATGAATACACTTTTAAAATGAAAATTATGAATGAACATGAGTTTTACTTAATCAAATTAGTACTCTATGTAAGTGAAAATCACCATTGCCTGCAAGTGGTAAAAAACGTCATAAAAAATATGTTTTGAGATAATTTTATATTATAATGACAAGTTTTTTTGAGAATATCTGAACGTCTATAGAAAATAATTCAAATTAGGGTCATGACAACGTACTTTAAGTAGAAAAAATTATGCCAAGAAAAAAAATTCATACAAATTTTAGCAAATATAAACTGATTCGGGCCGACTAATATGATAGAGAATAGTTTGCCTCATACAAACTAATGCCGTATCCAGATGTCGATACCTAATCGTCGTCATCGTGAATAGGTAACAGCGTTACGGTCGTTGTTAGGTCGATGTTTTTTTCGTCGATTGGATTGTGGGAAACCAATACAAACAAGCAGCAAGCAGTGCTGGAAGCAGCGCTGCAAGCAGGTCGACGCCTTGCACATGTTGGCGAAAAAGTGGCGTCAAGTTGTTCGATGAATGCATATGAAAGGTCGATAACTCGATTGCAAGGTGGCAGCATTTGAGGTCGATTGTTGACATTTCATCGACCCGATCTTGGCAGGCAGAACGGAATGTGGGTTGGCATACATGTATGCACTCTCCTACGAAACATAGTGGAAAAAATATATTCGTCGATGTAAACAAGCGGTGAAAAACGAGACACTTTTCGACGAGTGATTTGTATGGAGTTCCACTGTCGTGATGCAAATCTTTTGAAAACATTCACATACACCGGCAACGTAACGACCCGTCAGCTTTCGTTCAACGAAAATGACCAGCAGGATTTGTAGAAAAGAATAATTGACGGAGAGGGACGGTTCGTTGGGTTGTTGTCTGGACTTTGTGTCTCGGCTTTTGTTTTGATTTTGGTTGTATTTTTTATGCCAACATATCTCTTGGTTCCAAACTTCGGAGTCAAAATCATTCGCGACTAGCCGAGAAAAATAGTCTATAAATTATTATTGTTGAATAATGGTCGGGACTACGGGGTTTATGCATTCAACTAATATAATTCAATGATTTTCATTGAATTTATTCATATTTAGAACTGATTCTAGGCATGCTGATTCGAAAGAGGGCATTGCAATTTAAAACTGTTGTAGGTGGCGACACCATGAATAACATTAAATAAATAATTCATTTGACATTTGACGTGACGGTACTGGTGCGAGCATTGACTGCATGTGTGAATTGGTGAAGACGTTGACGGAACGTGGACGTTCTTTTCCGTAACTTTCTATGTGAATCGCACATAAGAATCTACTATAATCGACGAAAAAAAGACGGGTGGGCAATGTCGGGGACATAACCGGAGTGACGTAGGACTATACAAAGGGGACAGCTTTTGTTAAATATATATTTTAAATATATTGTTTTATTTTCTTCTCCTACGTGAATACCTACCTATCTACCTGAAAAATGGATTAGTTTACTGTTTACTCTTTATGAATATGTTGATGGTTCTGAAAAGAACCTTTGGTGTTGTGTTTTTGTTATCACTCGATATTCCCATCTTGTTCGGTTAAACCTTCCTGTTTAGCTATTGCGTTTGCCATTCGCCACAGCTTTCACAGTTGGAAAATTTCTTCCCATCCAGCTTGTGACATATTTTACAGTAAATTACATTCAATGGCACGTCGCATTACCACCACTCAGTATCGGATTGGAGGTAATTTTAACCTGTAATTGAACATTTGCGATGACAGTGGTACAGTGTCGACTTTCAATGTGGGGTCATAATTTGGACCCCGAACTCTATGTTTACAAAAATGTCCAACTAAATATGTCGCATTACAGGTCCGTCCAATTAGCTAAATGTCGAGATAAGTGTAAATTACTGTACTTTCAATCTAGAAGCAATTTAAGAATTGGTGAAAATCAATAAGCTCAGAACAACTGGCAAATTCACATACTCATCATATCCTGGCAAACAAATTATGAAAAAAATCAATTTGTTTTATTATTATTTTGGATATTGTTTTAGAAAGCATTGAACTGTATTTCCTAAACTCTTTTTTGGAAGGTTTAATGGCCCTGAAAAGCGCCTTATTTTATGGAATGGTTCCAATTTAGAAAACTTTGTACTCGTGGTTTTGAAAAAAACCATTTCGAACGCCCTCGATGCCGCCTTGTTCTGGATTTGCCACCAAAGCAGATTGTATAAAGAACAAACTTTTTTCTTCTGCTACCTGATGCGGTTTTGCGATTGCGTTTGCTACTCGCCACTCGCTGCAACTGCCTGTTGTTGTCTTGATGTGTTCTATTCTAAATGCGGTTTTTCTTATCATTGCGAGCAGCTTTACCAGCCAACTCGATCACTTCGGCGGCCGAAACTATATAACGCCGGCTAGGTGGACTGGTGCACTGGTACTAGAGATGGGCAAACCGTTCATGAACTGTTCAAAAGAACTAGTTCACCAAAAAGAGTGAACGAACGGTCGTTCTTTTTTACTTGGCAACAGTTCACATGAACTGCTTACCCAGTTCAGAACGAACTGTGTACGAAGACCGCTGGCTGAACTGTGTATACAGTTCAGTTCAGAACGAACTGAACGGTGAACGATGAACTGTGTATGCAGTTCAGAACGAACTGTTTACGATGACCGCTGGCGGAACTGTGTATAGCAGTTATTGCAAAACATTGTAGAAAAACAGCGCAACGCTAGTTTGTGCTGAAAATAATAAATCACGGTTCAAACTAGATGAAAATTTCAAAATCATGGTTTGATTTTCTATTTTGCTAAGATATTTTTAACAAAATTCGGACACAGAGTTATTGCTAACAAACAGCATTTTATGAATGAAAAGAACAGTCCTACATAACATTTCACACTTTTTTATACATGATTTGACATATCCCTCTAATGTACGAAAGAGTGAGTGAACTGCTCAAAAGAACTAGTTCACTTAAGTGAACGGTTGGCCACTGAACGGTTCATTAAAGTGAACTGTTTTGCCCATCTCTAACTGGTACTAACGCGCTCGGCCTAGCTACCCTTGCTGAGCAATTGGCGGATACACCTACGGGGAACTGCACACTTGCACGGTTCGAGTGGGACTTTGCCTTTCCCTTAACTTGTCCTCCTTTGTTACGTCCACGATGCCGATGCCGTACAACCACACGGGTTTACGGTTTGAAAGAAAATAAGATATTTTTTTGGGGCCCACGTGTTTTATACTCTAGCGGTACACACTCGCAGGATAGAGACAAATCGGCAGACTCAGCCAGAGGGGCGAGTCCAACGAGACGAACGAATGAGCGTTAAAAGGGAGCGATGGCAAAAAAAATACATCATACCGATTTTAACCTCCGACCGAGAAGGTCGCGTTTTCTTTCAGCTCGGCAGTTTGGCGTTTTGGACAGCGGACTAGGACGTCTCCCCCTGGCGATTCCGAAGGAGTTAATTTTAATTATTTTTATGTGGCAGCAGAAGGAGAGCGTGAAAAGGCAATAGCTCGTTTCGACCGTGGAGGGCGGGCGCTTACCGGCAAACCGGAAAAGCGCGCGCTTTTTACGCCGTCACTGACGCCACGCCCCCTTTTTCCGGGGAGTGTTGCCAATTTATTTTGTAGTGATTGTAGTGATCTCTAATTATAATTTGAAAAAAAAAGAAATAACACGCGCATACGGACAGTGAAGTGACAGAAGGAAAAACAGTTTTAAAATAATTTTGAAAGTTTATTCGCGATAATTGGTGGTTTTGTGCTCTTGCTAAAAAAAAGTGCGAATTTCTGGACACATATCCCCAAGTGTAAAGACCCAACAAAATTTCTCAGTGTTTTCATCTGAAGATTAACCCACTTGTCGGCTATACCTAGGGGATAGCCTGACAACAGCATGGCTTCCAGTAGCTCCGGGCCTCCGGGAGGCCGGGCTACAAATTTGTACGAGGGTAAACCTACCCAACGTACTGCTCCAAGGTGGGCCGACCCACTGAACGGCAACCTACAGATTCTGTTACTACGTGCCACAGGAGAGAACGTGATCCCGGCTAACCCGTTCGTCGTGAGTAAGACGATCGTCAACGCTGTAGGAAAGAAGTACTACACAGCGCGACCGCAACGAGACGACAAGAAGAGGACGCAGTATATCCTTACGGCCAAGGACGAAGATATCATTGGTAAGCTCCTCTTAATCAACAAATTAATTGTTGAACCCCCTATTGAAGTGATTTACCACCCAACCCTAAACCAACGTAAATGTGTTGTTACTTGCCGTGATGTCATGGACATCAAAGAATCCGAACTGGTGACAGAGCTTTCCGATCAAGGTGTGATCGATGTCAAGCGCATCACCAGGAAGGAGAACAATATTGTTGTGCCAACTGCCACTCTTTTTTTTTTTTTTTTATCTTCGCTTATTTTTCGTCGGCCTATTTCCGCCACTTTAGTGCCAATCACCGACATCAGGGAGGCGACTCCACCTGTTCCTACCTATCAGACTCAACAACTCATGAGCCGGGCCAACTTCTTTTACTTCCGCTCCGAAGGAAGACGTAACCAGAGATTTTTCGCCTCAGAAAATCCCAACGACGCCAGCTGGGATTGAACCCAGCCCGATCGGATTGTGAGGCTGTTACGCTAACCATACAACCACTGGCGCCGTCTATCTGCCACTCTTATTTTGACGATTCGTGGAACTGTTGTTCCCGATTTCATTAATTTTGGATTTATTCGGGCTGGGACTAGAAATTTCTATCCCAACCCAATGCAATGTTTTAAGTGTTACAAATTTGGACATACTAGCAAACGATGCAAACGCGAGAGAGAACCCGCTTTGCCGAAATTGTGGACAGGAACATCCAGAACAAAAGGATGGAATTAAAACCTGCAACGCTTCAGCATTTTGCTTGAATTGCCAAGGGGACCATTCCTCTTCGAATAGGAAATGCCCCGTATGGCAAACCGAGAACAACATCACAAAAATCAGAATCGATTATGGTATCTCCTACAAAGAGGCGAAAGAAAAACACAACGGTCAAAATAATGGACCAACTTTTGCAAGTGTTCTGCAAGACAGACTCTCCAACTTGCAAAAGCCAACACCCAGCTGCAACTGCAAATGTAACTGCGCCTCGGCCGCTTCTAGCCGCGAAAGCACTCCCCCAATTGACACTACAATCGATACTTCCATGACAGAGTCGACAACCGACAGCTCAACAACGGAATCCGAAAACGAATCAGTCATTTCAATGGACACTTCTGATGTTCCAAACAAAAATAAAAATAAAAGGAAAATGGCGAAAGGATCATCTTCAGATTCAGATCAAAAATCCGAAGATGAAATCCAAAATAACAAGGACAAGAAAAAAACAAAAAACGAACAATGAACTACACCACCAACAAATAACAGCACAACACCAACAAAAAGTTACAGGAGGGTTGTGCCCAGGACACGACCGCATAGTTGACGTAGGATTCCGTTAAGCTATCTGTTGATTTTGGATATGTTTGAAGAATCACATCGTTAAACTCTTTGATAATGATTTGGTGGCTCTGAAAAGGGCCGTTTTGTTTGGTTGTTGGGTATTGTTTATTCATTCCACCAGTGTTTACCAAGTGATGATGACAGAAGGATGGTAAACAGTCGCAGATAGATGATACCGAAGTGGAACGAGATATGATGAAAACCGCCCTCTGTGATACTAGACGAGATGCCTCCTATGTTATGTATGGATGAATTAAAAAAAACTCACCAATGTAATATAAGATAATTACCAAAGCTCCCCCTAATTTTATTTATTTGCAATGCCGATTCTCCCGAGGCAGCTTGGTTTTGATGTCCCTTGGTTTTGATGTCCCTTGGTTTTGATGTCTCTCGGTATTGATGTCTCTGAACACATTTCGGTAGGAACAAAAGTTCCTCCTACTTTCATGTATTTGCAATGTCGATTTCCCCATGCAGCTTGGTTTTTATGTCTCTGCTAAGGAACACATTTCAGTGGCAGCAAAAGCTCCCCCTACTTTGATGTATTGGAAATGCCGAATCCCCCGAGTTAGCTTGGTTTTGATGTCTCTGTTAGGGACCCGCCGCATACGTCGTCAATTTCGACCAATCAGAAGTAAGTATTTCCGTTACGATAAGGGTTGAGATTTTTCAATTGTTCGATAGTTAGTTTCATGACATATATTATTTTCTTCAGTATTAAAAATTGTTATGGAGTACCGAAATCGATTGACGCAACAATTTCATCAATCCATCATGGAATGACTGAGTAATAAGCGTTTGAAATTGGACAATTTTCACGATGTGCTCGATTTTCGATTTTCAATTTGTACCCCAATATGTTCCCGAAAGACGTAATCCTACGTCAAAAACAACAACAACAACAACAACACACATCAAACAAAAAACAACAATAACAACAACAGCAACGCACATTCAACAAAAAACAACACAAACGCAACAAACACACCAAAGACTTCCACACCAAACAAAAACAACACCAATACCTCAAAGAAAGCTTCTCTTTCCAAGGGTAAAGGACCATCGAACTAATTCTCTTTGAATAGTTCAAACATACACACAATTAAGACTTAGGAATTAGAGTTAAAAACACCAAAACATTCACTCCAACACAGAAATTCGGGATACAATGGAACATCAGAAGTATCCGACAAAATATTCTAGAATTGAAAATGCTTATTTCGAACTCTAATCCCACAGTCATAGCCCTTCAAGAAACTATGACACCAAACAATTTCAATAAACACTTCATCTCAAAATATATCACATATTTCAAATAGGGTCCCAACCCCTCAAACCACGGAGTTGCAATCGCAATCAAGGATGGCACTCCACATGATCTTCTTCCCATTACCACTGATCTTCAGGCAGTGGTAGTGCGCATTAAACACCCCTTTTCAATCACCGTCGTTAGCATCTACATCACTAATGATTCCGATCCGAACACTCTACGCGGCCAACTGGACCATCTGTTCGCCCAACTTCCCGCCCCAATCATGCTTATGGGTGATTTCAACGCCCACTCATACGCCTGGGGAGGTGCATACCTCGATCGAAAAGGATCCATCATTGAGGATTTCATATCCGACCATTCTCTTCTCCTTCTTAACAACGGCCAACACACCAGAATCCATTATTCTAGTACTACTTCAGCCATCGATCTCACTATAGTATCAGACAAACTCTCTTCAAAGCTTTCTTGGAATATCCACGATGATACTTGCGGAAGCGATCATTTTCCAATCTTCACTTCCTTCGGCCAAACTTCTCCAGAGTTTTCAACAAGGCCAAGATGGAAATTTGAATACGCTGACTGGGCTGGCTATCAGTTTGACATTGAAAACCGCCTCTCCGCTAAACGAGATTGGACAGCCGAGGAATTCTCCAAAGTTGTCCTAGAAGTTGCAATGGTGCACATCCCCAGAACCAGTGGCATCCCTGGCAGGAAATGTGTCCCATGGTGGTCGCCTGAGCTGAAGGCAGCGATCAAAGGTCGACGTAAAGCCTTACGCAAATTAAGAAAGGCCCATCCGGACAGCCCACTGAGGCCCACTCTGCTTACAGAGTTCCAAAGGGCTCGCAAAGAAGCTATAACTGTTATCAACACAGACAAGCACAACAGTTGGGTTCAATTCGTCAGCGAAATTAATCCCAACGCGTCAACAAAGGAGTTATGGAGTAAGATTGGCAGGCTTCATGGCAAGAAAAGGAGCAAAGAATATAATTTTCTAATTAACGGTCAATACACCAATGACCGGAAAACCATCGCCGAGGCGTTTGGAGATTTCTTTGCATCCGCCTCCTCCAATCAAAACTACGACCAAACCTTTCTAACCCACAAAACGGAATGCGAAAGAATTCCCATCGATTTTCATACCGATGTGGAATTTGACTTCAACAAAAACCTCTCCCTCAAAGAGCTCGATTGGGTACTGAACAAAGTCAAACAAGGATCCACAGGACCTGATGACATCAGCTACCCTATGCTTAAGAATTTACCCCATCTCGGGAAAAAAGCACTTCTGAAGCTCCTCAACAAAGTCTGGGACAGTGGAGCCCTCCCCAGTTGCTGGAAAGAGGGTTTAATGATCTGTATCCCGAAACCAGACATGAACAACCATCTTCTTGACAATTTCCGCCCCATCACTCTCCTAAGTTGTGTTGGGAAAATCTTGGAAAAAATGATCAATCGACGCTCACGACTTTTCTAGAGTCAAATAAGCTGATTGATCCCAGACAATTCGCCTTCCGTGCGGGAAAAGGTACAGAAGATTGCCTTCTAGCAATCGAAAAAATCCTAGACGACGCAACTGAAAAATTACACCACATTGATATTGTTTCCCTGGATTTATCCAAGGCCTTCGATCGGGCATGGAGGTACCCAGTGCTGAAAAGCCTTTTCGACTGGGGGATTCGTGGGAGATTAGGTCTCTTCATTAAAAGTTTTCTAGAAAACCGGACTTTCAAAACCGTTATTAACAACCACCAATCTTCTCTAAAAATCCCAGAAAACGGCTTCCCACAAGGCTCAGCACTTTCACCAACCCTCTTCAACATTGCCATGCAATCTCTATTCGAGATTATCCCGGACCATATAAAGATCATAGTCTATGCAGATGACATCACTCTTATCTCTACGAGCTGCTTCGGCTTAATTCAGAGAAAGAGGCTTCAAAAAACCTTAGACTCCATCCAAAACTGGGCTCTAAAAACAGGTTTCAAAATTTCCCCGAAGAAATCCAAACACATACATATCGGAAAAGCTCTCAGAAGGAGAACCTATCTTCAGCTCAACAAAATCCCGATCCCTACAATGAGGACATTGAAAATACTAGGGGTTACTTTCGACAAGAAACTCAACTTCCTATCACACTCCCAAAAGACCAAAATAGCCACCAGAAAGACACTGAACATCATCAAGGCTATCGCCGGCAACCTAGCCTCTGGTCATAGAAAGACGCTGCTAAATGTTGTAAATGTTTGGTTGGTCCCACAAATCCTTTACGGAATAGACACCTTCAGCCGTGGAGGGGACAGAGTGTTAAACACCATTCAATCAATTTACAATAAAGCAATTAGGCTCGCAATTGGCGCTTTTCCCACCAGTCCTACATTTGCTGTAATGGCAGAAAGTGGGCAACTTCCCTTCACCCACCTGGTAACAAAAGCCATCACTAATAAAGCCATCCGTCACTTGTCACTCCCCGAAAGCGACCACAATGTCCCATTAATACATAGGGCTAAAACATGGTTCAAAAATCTCACGAACAAAGATCTTCCCGAAATATGTGAACGTTCATCTGCGACGGGAAGAAATTGGAACGTCAAACCGCCGAACATTAACCTTGAACTTCTCAAGGCAGTTCGGGCGGGAGACCCTTCTCCAAAAGTCAAAGCCTGCTTCAATAACCTCCCTTCCTACCTTCTTCTTTAACCGAGAGTCGAGCGGACAGATCTGATGAGTGATTCCAGTCCCCTCTGGACTGGTTTTATTGTGGCCCTTCACTGGGCTAGAGGCGAATGAACTGCAAAGTTTAAAGCCTCTTAAAAACAAAGAAAGAAAGAAGAAAAATACATTCATTACGATTTGTTCGCTCGTTGGATTCACATGCAGGCTAAAAAGGGTCCTTTTCAGGATCACAAAATTATCTTCAATCTAAAGAGTTTATTGTTTTGTTGTCACTCGATATCCCCATCTTGTTCGGCTAAACCTTCCTGTTTAGCGATTTGTTGACACTCGCCACAGCTTTCACAGTTGGAAAATTTCTTCCCATCCAGCTTTGTGACATGTTGTACAGTAAATTACATTCAATGCGACGTGCCGAAGCGCCACTCAGTGTCGCATTGGAGGCGATTTTAACCTGTAATTGAACATTTGCGATGACAGTGGTACAGTGTCGACTTTCAATGTGGGGTCATAATTTGGATTCGTCCGTTATAATTTTCACCTTGTTTGAGATTTTAATTATATTTGGTATCCCTTTGATTAAATCATGATTTATTATTTTTTCATAGAATTTGTGCGCACATTCATTGTTGATTTTTATGTATAATTCGTCGACGTTATTAATTTTGCATATTGCTCCAAGTTTATCCATTGTTCGTCGTAACGATACCAAGGATTCTGTTGGTTTAATAATTATTTCTTCTTTCTCAGGGATCCACGTTATGTTCTCTTGAAAATCATTATTTTGTATTTTAATTTGAGCTTTCTTTCCATGTGAAGTATCATGGCCATTGATCACATCACCTGTGGAAGATTCCGATTTTTCTTTTCTAGCTTGCATTCGGGTTGTTATGAATGCATCTTGGCTTAATTTTGTATTCATGTCTTTCAATTCAGCTGTTGAAATACGTGATAGCGCGTCCGCTACTACGTTCTCACAACCTTTTTTGTAATAGACATCGAAATTGTATTCTTCAAGAGCTAGACGAAACTTCGTCAGCCTGCTTGAAGGGTCAGTTAATGTAAAAAGGTACACTAAAGGCCTGTGGTCTGTGTACAATTCAAATTTTCGCCCATATAAATATGTACGGAAATGTCGGACTGCCCAAACCACAGCCAAAAGTTCCTTCTCTATAGTTGAATAATTTTTTTTCTGCGCTATTTAGCGTCTTGCTTGCAAAGGCTATTGGTTTGTCATTATTGTTACTGAGTACTGCACCTATACCATAACCTGAAGCGTCAGTATGTAGTTTAAAAATATTTCGTTCGCTAAAATCTGGATAATCTAACACCGGTGGGTTTATAAATTGTTCCTTTAATTTTTGGAATGCTGTTTCACATTCCGAAGTCCAATTGAATGGAATGTTTTTTCTCGTAAGGAAGTTTAATGGAATACACGTTTCAGCAAAGTTTCGAATTTGTTTCCTGTAATAGTTGGCGAATGCTACGAAGCGTTTAACTTCGTCAGCATTTGAAGGGCTTTTCCAAGTTTTTATAGTTTCAATTTTTGAAGGGTCAGGAAGGACACCTTCTTTTGAAATAAAATGTCCTAGATAAAGCAGTTCTTGCTTCAAAAATTTACACTTAGAAGGATTAAGCTTCAATTTTACTTCTCGAAGTCTTAGAAATATAGAAATTAAATTTTTATTGTGTTCGTCAAATGTTTTACCAAACACAATAATATCATCAATGTAGATTAAACATCTTTCCAAATTAAGTCCCGACATCGCTACGGTCATCAATCGTGAAAAAGAGGATGGACTGGTTTTCAGTCCCATCGGCAGTCGGGTCATCTGATATTGGCCCGACGGCGTTGAAAAAGCAGTAATGTGTCTGTCTTCAGGCTTTAGGTTACATTGGTAGTAGCCTTGCGACAGATCTAAATGACTAAAGTATTGCGCACCTGCTAGTGAATCAATCACCTCCTCAATATTTGGAAGAGGGAATTTATCATCTTGAAGACTAGTGTTGACTTTTCTATAATCAATCACCAATCTCCACTTCTTAGTATCATCACTTGATTTTTTTGGTACAAGCAATAATGGACTGTTCCACTCTGACTTGGCTTCTTCAATAATTTTTTCCTCTAACATTTTGTCAATTTGTCGACAGATTTCATTCTTCTGTGAGACTGGTAGTCTGTATTGTTTACTAAACGCTGGTTGACTATTGGGTTTGGTGGTCAATGAAGGACAATAAACATTGGTGGTTCCATGTTTATCTCCCTTTACACAAAATATATCTGAGTACTTCAGACAAATTTGCTTAATTGTTTTTTCATCATCCCCAGATAGATGACTAAGTTTCAATTCTTCCAATAGTTTTTCCGCTCGTGTTTTGTCAATATTATTCTCTTGTTTTTTAAATTCGATAACATTGTACTTTTCAGCTGATGTTATCTTCGGTTCCAGTTGCTTGATTATTACTGGTTTATTTTTTAAATTGATTATCCTAACAGGTATAGTACCTTTCGAGGGTTGACCAATTGAGTTTGCAATAAATACATTTGGCATAACCTGTTCGCTAAGTACTACACACGTGCTGCAAAATTTTGTTTTTACATTGGTAGTTATTTCTGTTCTTGGTGGTATAACAATCGACACAGTTCCATTAAGTGTTAGGGGTATCTGATTCATTGTATTTTGGTTGTTTCTTAATGTCAAATTTAAAGCTTCAAAATCAATATTGGCTTTATATTTCAATAAGAAATCCGTGCCTATCAATCCTGCTATGCTGCTCGGCAATTTTGGAACAACATTAAATTTAATGTCGAAATAGTCATTACCGAACTGCAATACAGTGTTGACGGACCCAACGGATTTTGTTAATCCATTTATTCCTTTAATTGAGATTATATCTTGTTTGTCTATTCTCACATTTTCAGGTATGTGTTTTATATCAATAACACTGCACGATGCTCCGCTATCAATAATAAAACTAATAGTATTGTCAAAAATGGTAAATGCTGTTCGGGGTGACGAGCTTAATTTTCCTTGATTCAAGTCAACGAAATAACTCGATCAGATTAGCTTCCTCTGTAGGTTGCTGTGCTGCAACTGATGCATTCGATTGCTGAGGCTCGTGATCTGCCAAATGTGCATGTTGCCTATAGTTTTGCTGTTGCGAATGTTGTTGGAAATGATTATTACCGTTCCCCTGATTTTGGTAATTACCGCGTACTCTTGAGCCTTGATAATTACCTCGACCTTGGTAATTACCTCGTTGTTGTTGTTGGTGGTTACCACGGCCTCGGAAGTTTCCCCTTCCACGAGAGTATCCACGGCCTCTTTCATTGTTGTTGTATCCTCCTGATCTGTTTGAAAACCCAAACCAGAAAGCATTTTCAGTTTTTGACGCTTCTGGTGCACATTCTAGTGCGTCTGAGATCGCCTTATTTAAAGTACTAGGGTTTCTAGCCTTTAAGAAAAACATGGTCTGGGGATTTTTCAATCCTTCTATGAAAGCTTGTACAGCTATTGGCTGAACAATACTGGATGCAGCAGCTTCCGATGTGAAGGTATTGTTCGACACGTGTGCCGCTGCTAGTTTTGTCGCTAGCTTTTCAATATCAGCGCCAAACTCGCTGACAGATTTGTTCTGTTGTCTTAATTGACGAATCTCGCTCTCCACCGCTCTAGGGGTGAGGCGTATGGTAAATTTGTCTTTCAGAACTTGCTTAACTTGTCCTAACGTAGTCACATTTTCAATGGAGCCATGGGCTGCTCCTATTAATCGAGTTTTTAGGAATTTTATGATGGATGCCTCAGGAACATCTTCCGAATATTCTTTGAGCAGATCCATCGTTTCTAAAAATAATGATAGCCCAGTTGGCTCGCCATCATATTTTTCAATAAGTTTCATAGCTATTCCAAGATCTAGCGTAGCCATTTTGGATGGTTCAGGTTCAGATTCACTTGTTTCCTCTTCTGATAAGTCTGAAAATTCACTATTCTGTTCTTCCTCTTCTTCTTGTTCCAATTCTACCTCTTCTTGCTCTTCGATTTCGTCTTCTTCTTTGTCTTCCTTATTTTCAGTATTTTCCCCAATTTCTAAATCATCATCCTCTATAGCTGTGCATTCGAGGTCGTTTGATTTCAATATTACCAAACACTCCCTTGCTATGTTTTTAAGATCGATGTATCTGTTTTTGAAAGCTATCGGATTTTCCGTTCCTCTAGCATCAATCACTACATGTTTAACTTCTAGCAATAGCTGTTTGATATCTTTAATTTTTTGTTTCTTTGTGGGTAGCGTATATGATTTATGCTTTTTTAAATTAGTTAAAAGCTTATTTAATCTATCCCCCACTGTAAAAATAAAATCCATTTACTTACATTAATTTTCGTTGTTTTGCTTTGTACTAATCTACATGGTCGTTGAACTGATTGAAGAACACTTCACTGGCGGTCGTCTGAATCAGGTTTCCGGTTGCTCGTTGTTTGGATGCGGCCTGCGGAGGCGCTCTCCTCTACGCAGCCTGTTGTTAATTTTGAAGTTAGCCTGTGGATGCGCATTCCGCATTGCGTCGTGAAATGATAACAGGACAATGTTGATGGTCGCATGCATTCACTGATGTTCGCTGCGGTTGATTGTTGCTGCTTTTAACCGTTCTGCTGTCCCGGTGCTCTCATTCGGTCACAGTATTTTGATAATTAAATTAACTGTGTGCTATTTTTCGTTTTGAATTTCGCACTACGGTGCGGCTGGTCTGAGTCTTTATGAATTATTCACTTTATGGTCTTTATGATTATTCACTTCACAGTTCACATAGCACAAACGTTAAACATCGTTAGAAGTTTAAGGGTCTGTTGGCGGTGCAATTTCGCAATTAATTTAATCGCGATGTATCCCACGGCGGCTGCCGCAAGTATGCAGATTGCTATCGTCTGTGCGTGGCTGTTTTCGGCTGTGCTGTTAATTGCTGCCGGCGCGACGATCTCGTCGCTGCTAAACCAACCCATTGTTGGTCGGTAATTAATGATTGCTGTGATCGATTTTTCTTCTGCCACTTATCACTCGACTTTTGCACTGTTAAAACTCGGAACTCGGAACTTTGGACTCTTGCTAATTCTGCTGATCGCGCGCCTTGAATGTATCGTTAAGGCGGGCATCCACCACAAGCTCTTTTGAACAGTTCATGAACGGTTTGCCCATCTCTAGTACCAGTGCACCAGTCCACCTAGCCGGCGTTATATAGTTTCGGCCGCCGAAGTGATCGAGTTGGCTGGTAAAGCTGCTCGCAATGATAAGAAAAACCGCATTTAGAATAGAACACATCAAGACAACAACAGGCAGTTGCAGCGAGTGGCGAGTAGCAAACGCAATCGCAAAACCGCATCAGGTAGCAGAAGAAAAAAGTTTGTTTTTTATACAATCTGCTTTGGTGGCAAATCCAGAACAAGGCGGCATCGAGGGCGTTCGAAATGTTTTTTTTCAAAACCACGAGTACAAAGTTTTCTAAATTGGAACCATTCCATAAAATAAGGCGCTTTTCAGGGCCATTAACCTTCCAAAAAAGAGTTTAGGAAATACAGTTCAACGCTTTCTAAAACAATATCCAAAATAATAATAAAACAAATTGATTTTTTCATAATTTGTTTGCCAGGATATGATGAGTATGTGAATTTGCCAGTTGTTCTGAGCTTATTGATTTTCACCAATTCTTAAATTACTTCTAGATTGAAAGTACAGTAATTTACACTTATCTCGACATTTAGCTAATAGGACGGACCTGTAATGCGACATATTTAGTTGGACATTTTTGTAAACATAGAGTTCGGGGTCCAAATTATGACCCCACATTGAAAGTCGACACTGTACCACTGTCATCGCAAATGTTCAATTACAGGTTAAAATTACCTCCAATCCGATACTGAGTGGTGGTAATGCGACGTGCCATTGAATGTAATTTACTGTAAAATATGTCACAAGCTGGATGGGAAGAAATTTTCCAACTGTGAAAGCTGTGGCGAATGGCAAACGCAATAGCTAAACAGGAAGGTTTAACCGAACAAGATGGGAATATCGAGTGATAACAAAAACACAACACCAAAGGTTCTTTTCAGAACCATCAACATATTCATAAAGAGTAAACAGTAAACTAATCCATTTTTCAGGTAGATAGGTAGGTATTCACGTAGGAGAAGAAAATAAAACAATATATTTAAAATATATATTTAACAAAAGCTGTCCCCTTTGTATAGTCCTACGTCACTCCGGTTATGTCCCCGACATTACCCACCCGTCTTTTTCTTTTTCCTTTCCAATCGTGCTTCATTGTATTTCGCTGCTACTCTAGTTGACCGTTTTAGTCGGTACGATTTGAGGAGCACAAAATGGACCAATCAAAAATGGGCACATAGTGCATTTGGACAATGCTTGATACAGTGGTCATCCGCTAACTGGGCTGAAGCCGCCTCCCGGTTAGCGAATTCCGCTCGTTAACTGGGCTGACTTTTCAAACGCCAAAAAACACTGAGGGGAACGTCAATGGATACACTCAGAAAAAATATGAATTGAAAAATATGGAAGCGCAAAATGAAAACTACACTAAGAGAAATAATTTGTAAATATAACGATTTTTTTGGTAAATGCAACCAATCTTGTTATTTTCTACCGTACTAGTAATTGGATTAGCCTACGAGCATCTCCTTTTTTTCACCGAGTGTCTCCTTTTTCACCGCTTGTTTACATCGACGAATATATTTATTTCCACTATGTTTCGTAGGAGAGTGTATGCATACTGACAGATTTCTACTACGAGGTGTTTAATGAAAGTGGAAAGGTGGGAATGTTTATGTTTATATATAATTATCGTACGATTTAATTTAATGCATAAAAGTTGTCATCAAAACCGGAGTTGAGCACATCTCTAAATTTTAACAAATATTGTTAAGAGATTTCCAGCAGTTCTTGATGTTTAGTGTAGTGATTTTATTTTGAGGTTTATATTCACAAACATACAAGTATGACTAATAGAAATTAAATGTATATAGTGTGCCTAGCCAGCCCATACATGCAAACGTGGAGGCGATATACATACATCCCAGGAAACAATAAATCGTATAATTATCGTTTATATAACTTTTTTTTTTATATAATATACATGTATATGGCCTCCAATTTCGTATGCATATGCCAGTTATACACATCATAATTAACGTCGCCTGGGTGGTGCGGCCCACCCCCGGGTGCAAGGTTTTAGGGGTGCAGAATGAACCGAATTTATATGAAGAAATTGGATAGATATGATTTTTGATGGGGAGTGGGGATGCAAATCAATTCTCCCGCCCCGGGGGCAAAAGCTTCACTCGACGTCACTGTACATCATACAAGTAATGTGTCTTGGATGTATGTATATCATCTCCAATAAACATGTAGTACTGAACTTTATTTAACCATTTCTATATAAAATTTTGCGATATTTCCACTAAAACACTTTTCACTTTTCTTGAAACCGGAAATATTCGGACTTAAAAATAATTTTTAACGTAATATTCCAAACATACATGTATTTAATAGTTATTATAATGATCACGGCAATATGTGGAAAGATATTTAATCCATTGCGTTTTGAGGTGACACTATCCTAGACCAGCTGGCGGGCGCCTAGAAATACCTACGCGGGCGACCAGTAGACCGCGGACTACCGTTTGGCCCTCCCTGGTCTATACTGATATTTGGTATATTTGCGACTGAACGAAGTAGAGATGGACAAATCGTTCAAAAGAACTAGTTCACCAAAAAGAGTGAACGAACTGTCGTTCTTTTTTGCTGGGCAACAGTTCATATGAACTGTCGCCCCAGTTCCCAGTTCCCATACCCAGTTCAGAACGAACTGTGTACGGTGAACGATGAACTGATAATACAACTTAGAACGAACTGACCGCTGACTGAACTGTGTATACAGTTCAGAACGAACTGTGTGAGAAGACCGCCGAATGAACTGTGCATGCAGTTCAGAACGGACTGTGTATGGTGACTGGTGTATAAGAGGAAAGAAAACGAACGAGTGATAGATGAATCAAATCAAATCAATAGTCCTCAAATTAACGAATAGAAACAAACGATAGCCCCATGAAACAACAAAAATAATATGTCGGTATTGTCGCTTTCATAAAAAAGCGCATCATTTTCAGGATTTAAATTGGATTGTAAAATTATTTATCAAATAAAAATTTAATTTCGTATTTTGGAGCTCAGGGTAAATATTTCAGTAAGTTGGTATGCGAATCTACCTAACTTGGAAAATAAGTTGAAAGCGGAAAGATTTAAACAGTTAAACATTAAAATTCGCGTCGCTAATATGAAATATGTTTTATATTATATCATATTGTGCTCGATAATTTTGAGATGGACGTTCGCGGTTTGGGTACAGTTTTGCCTATAGCATTTATTGCAATACATCGTAAGCAAAACATCACAATGTTAAATAACGACTCAAACAAAATCGAGATTTCAAAATCAAAGTTTGATTTTCTATTGTGCTAAGTTATTTCTAACAAATATCGGACGAATAATGATTAATACGGCATTTAATGAACGAACAATCCTACATAACATCCCACACTTTTTATACTTGCTTTGACATATCCCTCCACTGTACAAAAGAGTGAGTGAACTGCTCAAAAGAACTAGTTCACTTGAGTGAACGGTTGGTCACTGAACGGTTCATTAAAGTGAACTGTTTTGCCCACCTCTAGAACGAAGTACTGAACATTTCGTGCCCTATACGGCTATTTTATACGGTGAATTCTATTGTTGCATTCTTGCTCGGGTATTCTGGGATATTTGCTATAAACAATAGAGCTTTGTTTTATAGCAATACGAATTTTTTGACAATGTCCAATATCTTTCTCGAAACGTCTTGTCAGTTCTACTGGTATTGTTTTGATTCTTTTGTTGAGGTAAGTTATTTGTTTTTTCAATAAAACTTTTGATTTTTATTCGTTCTTTTTCAGTTAAGATAGCAACTAAATACGAGTTTGAGAGGAGATTGAACACAGATTATTAAATATTAATCAAGAAAATTAAGGCAGGAAGGTAAAAGATATAAGCAAATTCATTATTGAAACTGCTAACTGACAGTTTTTATAGGTAGAAAAGCCATAGAAGCCTAGCCCGCATAAATTGGGAAATTTTATCAAGAAACTAAACGTGAGTAGTTCATTATTTTCCATAGCAAAGACCTGAAAACAAAAGAATTGTTAATATAAATGCCATATACGAAGTTCATTCCAACTCGACTGGACTTTGGCAGCAACATCTTAGACTGCAGTGAAACCTTGTGTATAGACATTGGTCATTCAAGCAACATTGCATACTTGAAATCATTAAAAAATTATACTACTTTTTGGAAAGGGTCAAAAAAATTTCTTAATTTTTTGCATAAATTTATAACTTAAAAACTGTAATACCTTCAAAATTCTGATCGAAGGATGGAATGAAGGAAATTGTTTAAATTTTCATAGAGAAATACCAATTTTTTTATTTTTTTCAAAAAAAAAGTACGCTAAAGAATATTTTTTCAATTGAATTTTTTTTCCAAAAACATATATTTTTCAACAAGTCACTCATGCATCGTTAGATGGGCACTTTTTCTAACAACACCTTTTTCATGTTTTTTGAAAAAAAACATAATTAAAAAAAATCCCAATTTTCTATAAAATTAAGATAGCCATATAGTGGATTCGACAATGTTTTAAATCTTATTTACTTTTGTCTTATTTGAACTTTTGTTGAACATGTGAACTTTCTATCTTTTATAGTTTCTGAAATATATGGCATGTTTGTATGGAGAATCCAAAAAAAAATTATGTTTCACTCTTAACATTTTTGTGTAAATAGAAAATCAATAGAAAAATGTTTGCAGAACATGTACATCGCTATAATCTATACATAAAAAATTTACGAGTTCAATATTAATAGTAATTCAAAAAATCATGAAAAAGTTGTTCCAAAAATTCTTTTTCCGCAAGAGCGCCCATCTTCCGATGTATGCTGAGATTTGTCGAATAAAAAATTGAAAAAACTATAAATTTCCAAAAAAAATTATCCATACACTATGAGACCTACAAAATGTTGGTTAAAGAATGAATTGTAGATAATTATTTGAGTTTTCATTAAATAATATCAAACAAATTTAAAAAATAAATAATTGAAATAAATAAATAAAATAATAAAAATAAATGAATATTAATTTTTCCTCTTTCCTTATTTTTTTTAGCTCTTTTATAGTCAGCTTTTCGCTTTTTCATGTTTTTTTTATTGAAAAATTACTATTAATTTCCAACTCGTAACAATTATATGTATAAACTATCGCGATGTACATGTTCAGGATTTTTTTTCCTATTTAGAAACATGTCAAGAACATGTCAAACGCAAAAATTTACACAAAAAGAGTAGAATATTATTTTTTGGGAGTTGGAGACTCCTGAAATATATATCAGAAACTATAAAAGATAGTAAGTTGTGGTCTTCGACAAAAAATCATATTTGAATAAGATCATCGTCGCGTCAAATGTCGAACGAATAATTTATTCAATGTTATTCATAGTGTTGCCACCTACAACAGTTTTAAATTACAATGCCCTCTTTCGAATCAGCATGATTAAAATCAGTTCTAAATTTTTGATAATTCAATGAAAATCATTTTTCACGATTTTTTAATGACTTCAAGAAAACTTGTTACACTTTTACATACAATATTCATTTGATACGGAAAATTTGATTTTCAATCATTATTCCGTTCCTGAAGATGTGTTTATTTTTCCCGTCGCAGAGAAAACGTAACTTTATACACCGAAGAAGTGTGTTTCTAACGTTGCTAATTTGTTCTGCAGTTCTGCAGCATCTTATACTTTTGTTTTATACTTACCATTATAAAAATTAAATTCATTACTCGTGTAAAATTACATGTACTTTTTACTTTCCGTTTTATTTATTTTATTTCATGTAAAATTCAAAACTGTCAAATTCAGCTTCGATGTCCCGAATTGTATGAGAGAATAATTGACGTAACGTGATGTGACTTGACGTAAACGTGACGTGGATATTGTATGTGAATCGCACTTATATCGTTATTTTGAATTTAAATAAAATTAGGATTAGTTATATTTTTTTTCAAAGAAAACATGAAAAAACTGTTGATAGAAAAAAAACCTTTTACCTCTAAAAGTGCCCATCTTCTGATGCATGGGTGACTTATTAGAAATTGTAATGACTATTCACATAATTTTCTTGAGAATTTAAAAAAAATTGTTTTTCACAAAAACTCCTGGGACGAGTTGGCATGAAATTCGTCAATAGCAATAAAATCCGACAACGGACCTGATCACGAACGTCACTTCACTGTGAAAAAGCAAAGTATGTAGAATAGAAGGTATCTGCTTTGTTCAAGTAGTGGTAGGCAAAAAAAAGCAAAAATATTAATAAACCATCGATCGAATTCATGTTAATTCGAACATTTTTTTTTAAATTGTCACACAAGAACTGTCTCAAAATTTGTTTCGAAATAATGAGATAGCAGTTTACTTAATTATTTTGAAAATTAAAAACAGTGAAGTAAAAAACATAAAAACAGTAAATAAACAGTATTATGAACATAATGCAAAAACCGGTGAACAAATGTGTGGAGAGTGTGCAGTGTCGTTCCCGGTAATTGGTAATATGATGAAAGATTAAGTCACTGCTGATTTTTTGTCTTTCATTATAGCATCCATCAAGAGTCAACACGACGCTTTCATTGGTTTCGGTTCGGAGTGTTCAGCCGTAGTGAGCCCACTTGAAGGGACCAAAATGGCGTTTTTGGAAACGAGAAAAACTTTTCCTCCATCCCGGGTCATATTCCGAAGTGATTGCAAATTAATATTTTGCACTTTTACAAAAAGAAGTGGAGTAAAGTGAAAGTATAAAATTGGAATTGCGTGTGAAACTATTTGAATTATGTGCCAAATGTTATGCTACTATTCAAAATTATTCTGCTCCGGCATCGCGGGACATTTTGCTGAAGTAAAAAAACTGTTCAGTATGAAATCGAAAAAACATCACATAAAACCTTAAATAAATGCGGTAAACTATCGTGTTTATCGTCGGCTCGACTTGCGATTTTGTCACTTTTTATGGTTTTTAGAACTTTTAAAATCAAGAAATATTGTAAAAAGCTTCAGATATTCGAATAAATTGAGGAGTTCTTATTACTAACTACTTTGTGTGTGTAACACATGCTCTCTCCGTGTGTATACAAAGGAAATTTCCCTTACCTTCTATTCTACGTACTTTGGTGAAAACGAAGTAAAGTGTACATAACCTTGTATACAAATCATTTCGTTTTCATCGTGAAGTGACGTTCGTGATCAGGCCCAATGTTATACCTACCTGAGATATAGTGATCCTGAAAATTTTCATACTTACCTGAGACGTAGTTGACCTGAAAAATTGAAACTTACCTAATATAGCTTTCATTGTAATAACGACAATGAATCTAACGACAATGATCTACGTATTCTAGGGATATTTTTAACCTAGAATTGTAATAAAGTCATGAAATCGGCAACGGCGAAAAATTTCTCACAATGATCATATTAAGTTAGATTTACAGTGTACTATTACCACAATTACCAATCAGGTTTGAATCAAAAGCGTAAGCAAAAAACGCTTACTTTGGTGGAGAAAGTTAAAATCATCAAGGAGTTTGAGAAAGGGGGATGTACTCATGAATCGCTTGCTCAAAAATATGGCGTATGATCATCATCCGTGTCGAGATTCATTCAACAAAAAGATGACCTACGAGCAAAGATGGAACAGTATAGAGAACACGGAGTTAACAGCAGGAAGACGATGAAAACGCAAAACTTCCCATTGATGGAAGAATCCGTATATGTGTGGATTTTGCAACAGCGAGAGGCCAACATAATCGTCACTTCCGAGGTTCTGCGGGTCAAAGCGGAGTTACTTTTCCGAGAAATCCAGAAACGTGGACATTATGTGAACCAAAAATTTTCATTCTCGGATGACTGGATGCGTAGATTCAAAGAACGATTCGGTCTGCATGTCAAGCGGGTTGCGGGAGAAAAAGCTTCTGCTGACGTGGATGCTTACATAAAATTTAAGGAAATATTAGCATCAAAAATAACAGAAACAGGACTTCAAAAGTCGCAAGTGTACAATGCAGACGAATCGGCAATTTTCGTAAAGCTGCTTGCGTCACGAAGTCTGGCACTTTCCAGCGAGAAAAATGTTTACGGTCGGAAACTAAATAAAATGCGATACACATTTATGCCATGTAGCAACATCGACGGTTCAAACAAATTAAAACTAATGTTTATCGGAACCGCTGCAAAGCCACGATCATTTCCGACCAAAGAACTGCTCCCGGTGTCATATTACAATTCAAAAAAAGCATGGATGACGCGAGAGCTTTTCCGGGAGTGGTTCTTTAACGAATTTGTACCTGCAGTAAGAAAGTTTTCCGGCGAAAAGAGCTTAGAACCAAAGGCTCTCCTGGTACTGGACAACTGCACGGCCCACTATACAGGAGGAGACAATTTAATTTCTGATGATGAATTGATCAAGGTGAAAACCTAATTAATCAAAGTGAGAAACTTTACATTACCTCTTTTTCCATACAGCTGATTTATCTACCGCCGAATGTCACATCACAGTGTCAGCCAATGGACCAATCCGTTATCAATGCAATAAAAACCCGGTACAAGCGGAAACTCATGCTGAAACTGGTTCTTGAAAACGAAGAACTCAAGTTTGAGAACCGTCTCAAGAAGATATCTCTGATGCAAAGCATTGATTGGCTGTCTGCTGCTTGGGATGAAATTTCACCAAGCACAATCGAAAATTCTTGGAAAAAGCTCTTGGATCAGTTTCCAGGATATGCGTGGAGTTCTGATACACCAGATGAGTTTCAAGATGATACGAGAGCGCTTGTTGTTGCCATAGATACTCTAACTAACACAACTACAACCGACGAAGATATTAATTTATGGCTAAAAGATCAGGTTTACGATGGTGACAACAACCCAACTTGGCTCACCAGTGCGGTCTTTACGGATACGGAGATCATTGATTCCATTTTGCAAGAAAGCGTGGCTCAAGAAAATGACTCTTTCACCGAAGATTCAACAGACAATATTTCCCTCGAGATGTCATCCGGAACTGTGAGTGACATTGCAGAAGAACCAACATTTTCTGATGCCATGAAGTCTATAGATTGCCTACTGAAATTTGTGAAGAACGATGCAGCAGACGTTAGCCGACTTAAAGTGTTGCGCACAAAACTTATTGACATGGAATGGCATAAAAAAAGCATGTGAGCAAGCTATTGTTGTGTTTTGTTATTTTTTATTCGATTTTTGAAATATATTGCTTTAAAATTCTTATTTAATGTAATAATGGTTATTTCTTCCTTTGAAGACGAGTCTGAATCGGTTAAAAATAAATTGCTTCGCTGGGTAACCAGGTAACCAGTAAGCACTAAAAAAGTGTCTCAAATCAGCACTGTATCCACATATTGAATACTGAATAAATGCTTATTACACTCTATAAACCAATATAGGGTGGATATAATGCTGGAAAGGCGAGATATAGGGCTCTTTAAATGCTTCAGTTACAGCCTTAAGCATTACTAAAGCTTACTTACGGCTAACTGAGAACGTCACTTGTGATGGCAGCCTTCACTAAGCAGTTGTATTTGATTCGTTTTTTTCTAGGAAAAAGTCATCAAATCTATCGGGACTCGACAGAAAATTAAAATAAATAATCATGTATTTAATGGGCCCACACAGATTTATTGCAGCCATTTTATGGATGATATTGATATATCATTTATTTAGATTTACGGCGCACTGTTTGGAATGAGAAATAATTGTTATATGAAAATTACCCTACGAGGTTCGAACCGAGGTACTTCTGCAACATGTCTGTTTTTCTGTAATGTCTTTGCTATCTGGACCACTGTTGATACATATAAATGAATGGAAAATAGTCCTATTTCAATAACCGCGCTCAGATACCTGCTCAAAAAGATCATGTATGTGTGGGTCTGGAAAAAATGATAGCATTAAATGCGCTTATAGGGCTTCCATTAATGCCTATTTTCATATGTTTTATCCTAATGTTTGTTAGCATTATATGGTAGCACTAACTGCGCATATCTTATTCTTCTTTAATGGCGTTAACGTTCCCTGTGGAACTTTTGCCGTCTCAACGTGTTCATTAACTAGCGTCATTCATTAATACTTGGTTGAGATTTCGATGCCGAATAACACGCCTTAAATGTACTCTGTAGTGGCAAGCTCTAGAATACGCGTGACCACAGTGCAAGCCGGAAGAATTTTCTTTGACGAAAAATCCCCCGGCCAGAACGGGAATCGAACCCGAACACCCGGCATGATAGTGTGGGACGCTAACCACTCGGCCACGGGTGCACATGCGCATATAGGGCTTTCATTAATGTTTATTTTCATTAATCTTTATATGCATTAATTATGTTGATATAAGGCCTATAAGCATCAAAAAAGCAGATATACTGCCATTTGGTATTAGAGATGCTGAATTAGTGCTATAATAGAGCTATATGTTAATGCTTATGGTTACTTGGGTAATTTCAATTAAGTTTCCATTAGCGATACGGTTGTTTATGTTAACGTTTTATGTGGTTTTTCAACATCGGATTAAAATATTCTCCCCGATAATTTGGAAAACTAGAACGAATCAAGGCGTCCCTGAAACATCATTAGATCATTTTCTTTGGGTGACACAATTCATCCAAATCACAATTAACATCAAACACATATTAAAACGACCGCTACTAAATATATCACTGAGCAGCAGCGGTGGTTCAAAACGGAGCAGATGTGTTCCACTGTTCGTATTGGTGTTTATTCGATTGACTCTTCAATCCCAACGAAAGTGCATTCCTATGCCTATCGATCGTAAAACCATTGGTATGTGCACATATACTATGCACATTCCGGACCTACTTATGATTCCCTCGAACTAAACGGGATCAAATCTGTCCTTTCGTTTTCCTTCTAGGTTAACTTGAAGAGTTTCTGGGAGCCGTTTATGCCAACTTTTTTTATAAATCTTCAGCTGGCCCACTTGATCTATCGCACAAATATTTTGCCAATGAAATTCATCTCGGACCATCGCCAAAAAGTTCATTCGCACCAAGCTCCGATTTTCTGCTTCTCGAATTAATCGATTACATTTTGTATGTTGAAATTTTATTCGATGGAAATAGATGAACAAAAGATAACCTTTTATGTCTTCATTACAAGAACTGAAAATGCAGTCGTATTGCAACTTGATATTAATAAATTGGACGATGGTCCGAAATTCCGAAAGCAGGATCGATGTTGGGCCGATATTCTGGAATATATTTTGACACTTGTATTTACTATTTATATATACTAGAATATACTGATTATTTCTCTCAGTGTATTGATGATCATAGATCCGTGATGCATTGAGTACCCCTCACCAATGTTGTTGTTTACATTATATTTGACGTTTAACTGATTTTTAACTGGGCTATCGCCCAGTTAGCGAGCGCCCAGTTAAAAAGCAGCTCAGTTAAACAACGCCCAGTTAGCGAACGAGTGCTGTATTTCACAATTATTCAATTATTTATCTCAAAAAAAAAATGAAATGTTATTCGTTATGATAGATGCGTAGATATATTTCCTATCAATTGATGCAAAAACCTTTGCGATCTATTGAGAAATGCTCGAGTTATAAGCGTTCCAAATCTTGCATTTTTTTCTACCTGTTCAGTGCCTAGATTTCCATTTCACCCCCTATATCTTCCGGTTAGACGTAGTCCTACGTCAAAATGATATTCTATGCAGATATCTTCATCAAAATTTGCATTTAAGTAGTGTTCGGAATTTAAATCAAGTTTCGACGCATGATCCAAATTCCGAACAGAAGTTTTTTGAACACGCTATTTTCAGGCAATAAAGCAATAGTTCACAAATTGAGGTATAAGGACAATACAATTCTGGAGTATTTGTTAAATAATGTTTGTAAACTCTTCTTGCAAAACGTAGGTCGCAGGCGCAAACCAATGAGAGTAAAATTGAATTTCTTAGTCAGGTTTTGTGTGGAATGACGTATGAAGTCGTCAGCGGTCAAGTGACTAAGGTCTCAACCCGCACCCTCTCAAACAGTCACCGAGTATATCTAGACAGTCCCTTTTCTGGACCGTAACTTCCAAAGTTACGATTAACATATAACTTGCATTTCAGCTGTTCGGAATTTGAGTCAGTGACATATTTTTTAGTTTTTCACGTTTTTCACCATGAAAATTTCTTTGTAAATCATTCTCATTGTAGTCAAATGACAGTCTCTATTGTATCCAAAAATTTCAGTAACGAGACATTATTTAATGGCCAACAAAGCTTAAATGTTCAAAATTTGTGACAAAACGGTACATGGTTTTCTTGTAAGATGAGGATTTTTTACATCAGATATCCAAAAATCATAGGTGTGATTTTTATCGTTTTTGAGGTATGATTTTTCAAAGTAATTTAAATAAATTTTCCCCCTTTTTTCCAAAAATGACTTTGATTACGAAAACGAGATCGTTTTCTCTGCAAGTATATTATTTTTCCAAAAAAAAAAAGATTAATTGGCTTTAATTTGATATAAAGGTCATATGAATCGGTCCAGTGGTTCAAAAGTTATGATGTTTAAAAAAATAGCATTTTCACTGTTCGGAATTTGAGACATAAGTGTTCCGAATATAAGGCAGTGACAAAAATGGTGTTCGGAATTTGAAAATGTGATTAAATATATTTTTAGTTTTTCACCATGTATATGTATTTGTAAATAAATTTTCTTCTAGTCAACTGAAAAAGAAGGCTCTATTGCATCAAAAAATCAAATTAAGTTCGCCAAAAAGTACCATTTTGAGAAATGAGACACTGTTTAATGGCTATCAAAGCTTAAGTGTTCGGAATTTGAGACAAAACGTTAATTATTTTACTAAACACATGCGGAATAAACACTTTTTAACAATCTAATATTATTGTGTAAGTTATATTCTCATTTGGATATAGTTGAGTTTCCCAATTTATCTCAGAAACAATCAGAGCAGAGCGATATTTCACGAAGGGATGCATTATCATTTCCAAATTAGCTTATCATTATTTCTTGCATTCGTCAAATGTGTTATTACTAGATCTTAGTCTTTGTTTCCAGGGATTCACCATGTTTTCCATCTTCATGAAGATTTTCCATTTTTCTTACTTCCGTTGGTCCTTACAGGCGCAATTTTCTTCTTCCGCTTTTCCCCAGACCAGTCTGCATCGTCCTCATCATCCTCATCTGCGCCAAAATAATTTCCACCGTCTCTCGTGTTTGCTATTCGTCTACTTGCAATACGTGAAGAATTTCGTCCCATTCCTGAAACCAAATTGACAGTTATTTGTACACGAGACAAAAAAACACATTTCGTGTACCCATGCATTTTTCGAGATGAGGAGCAAACCGAGACGCTGCTACTATTCGATTGCAGTTGGGGCAGCTACAATCGATTGCTTTTTTACTGTTGGAAAACCCAAAAACGTCCATGTCGGGTAAGTCTACAATCGTGTAAGGTTCACAATCCTCCGGTTGGCCCTCGATGGCCGCGTTGGTACCTGTTTTCAATGCATGATGCATTTCAAAGACTACGCCTAAAATTGCTTCATCTATTAGTGAATCTAGCAAATAATTCGCTGCCTTCTCTCGCGTATCGGGATCCTTCATATAATTATGAAACTCAGCCAACAGTTCAGTTTCATCCGCATATTCGGAGTGTATTGAATCACTTTCACTCATGATTAAATGAATTTTCTATCAAACAGAAATCAGTTATTCTATTTGCAGCCCTATCACGGCAGTGGAACTTCATACAAATCACTCGTCGAAAAGTGTCTCCTTTTTCACCGCTTGTTTACATCGACGAATATATTTTTTTCCACTATGTTTCGTAGGAGAGTGTATGCATACTTACAGCACAGCAGTGGAACTCCATACAATTCACTAACTAAAAAGTGTCCACATTTTCATCGTTTGTTTACGTGAAGAATATAATTTTTTCAGGAACACTTGATTTGAAAGTGTATGGATTTCTAGCTGTCTTGACGCAAGGTCTTTAATGAAGAATGAGAAGATGGGAAGGTTCATATAAACATGTTTATAATTACATAAGTTTATTCAAATATTAATATTTATTTAACTATTCAGTGCATTTTTATCAAAATTTGAAAGAGAAATTAAAAAAGGAATGTGTTTTGACGTAGGACTACGTCTTTCATTTCTATACCGGGGTGTAAAATCAAAGTTTCGAAAACGAAAGCGTTACGCCGGAGACCGAGATTTTGAGCGTTAATAGCTCCTAAACAACTGAACGAAATGGTATAATAAACACTTCATTCGAAAGATAAAATGTCTACGCGTTATATACTTGTTACTTTTTGATCCAAAAACTTGTTTCAATAGTCTTAAAATTGCTTTCAAAACAGGCTATTGAAATCACCAATCGGTATATAAGCGAGCGGCGCTCGGAAATCCACTCAGTTCTAATTGAACAGCGATTGGAGCATGTTGTCGCTGTTGCGGTGAAGCTCTTTATTTATCATGAAAGCGCGGATGAACGGTGTCACCAAGAGCCTGTTTGTGCACCCTAGGCCAGAAGGGAATCTATCAGGAGGAGAGTGATGCCACAAACGGTTCCCTGGGAAGACATCGCTACACACACATACACGCGCGGCTATTAACAGGTGGTTATCGAGTTGGCATTAACCACTGGTGGGCTTCCAGTATCGAGGAAAATGTGGAAATATCTAATCGTTACTGAAAATAATCTGCCAGTTCCTTTGGGAATTTTCAAAATATATTCATGTGAAAGAGTTTAATTGAATGTTTTCTATCCATGTAACACTTTGACCAAATACATTTGGTTTTGTGGTTTTTCAATCAATCGCAATTAACAGGATAGCTTCAGAAGATTATTCTTCCCCATCAGTAGGATATTTCCGTATCCAATATTGTATGCGCCCGCAATCGATTATTGCTCAGTCGCCGAAAGTTCCGAGCTCAGAGAGTTCATTCCCCTCTAGTTTGCCTTCCAAATTGCCATCGTAAACCACACCTTCTCTCGATTCAATCACACACAAAAAGCATACTTAAGCGATATTCTGGTGGTGAGACACATTCATTTTTCGTGAGGACATCGACAAGACAACATCGTTGCCTAACGTGCTGAAGGAGGTGGACGGCGAAGGATCGACACATACACGCGCAGAACTCTTTCCGTTAGGATGCCATTCAGCATCGAGAAAGTTCCGGAAAGATCTAATCATTGCTGGAAAATAATCTGCCAGTTCCTTTGGGAATTTTCAAAATATATTCATGTGAAAGAGTTTAATTGAATGTTTTCTATCCATGTTACACTGTGACCAAATATGTTTCAATCAAGTGCTATTAACAGGTGGTTATCGAGTTGGCATTAACCACTGGTGGGCTTCCAGTATCGAGGAAAATTTGGAAATAACTAATCGTTACTGAAAATAATCTGCCAGTTCCTTTGGGAATTTTCAAAATATATTCATGGGAAAGAGTTTAATTGAATGTTTTCTATCCATGTAACACTGTGACCAAATATGTTTCAATCAAGTGCTATTAAAGGGTGGTTATCGAGTTGGCATTAACCACTGGTGGGCTTCCAGTATCGAGGAAAATGTGGAAATATCTAATCGTTACTGAAAATAATCTGCCAGTTCCTTTGGGAATTTTCAAAATATATTCATGTGAAAGAGTTTAATTGAATGTTTTCTATCCATGTAACACTTTGACCAAATACATTTGGTTTTGTGGTTTTTCAATCAATCGCAATTAACAGGATAGCTTCAGAAGATTATTCTTCCCCATCAGTAGGATATTTCCGTATCCAATATTGTAGGCGCCCGCAATCGATTATTGCTCAGTCGCCGAAAGTTCCGAGCTCAGAGAGTTCATTCCCCTCTAGTTTGCCTTCCAAATTGCCATCGTAAACCACACCTTCTCTCGATTCAATCACACACAAAAAGCATACTTAAGCGATATTCTGGTGGTGAGACACATTCATTTTTCGTGAGGACATCGACAAGACAACATCGTTGCCTAACGTGCTGGAGGAGGTGGACGGCGAAGGATCGACACATACACGCGCAGAACTCTTTCCGTTAGGATGCCATTCAGCATCGAGAAAGTTCCGGAAAGATCTAATCATTGCTGGAAAACAATCTGCCAGTTCCTTTGGGAATTTTCAAAATATATTCATGTGAAAGAGTTTAATTGAATGTTTTCTATCCATGTTACACTATGACCAAATATGTTTCAATCAAGTGCTATTAACAGGTGGTTATCGAGTTGGCATTAACCACTGGTGGGCTTCCAGTATCGAGGAAAATGTGGAAATATCTAATCGTTACTGAAAATAATCTGCCAGTTCCTTTGGGAATTTTCAAAATATATTCATGTGAAAGAGTTTAATTGAATGTTTTCTATCCATGTAACACTGTGACCAAATACATTAGGTTTTGTGGTTTTTCAATCAATCGCAATCAACAGGATAGCTTCTGAAGATTATTCTTCCCCATCAGTAGGATATTTCCGTATCCAATATTGGATGCATAAAACCTTGTGCCTCCAACGTAACGCTCTCGTTTTCGAAGTTCTACAAATATTCATCCATTCAGAATGAATTCAGATTCAACTTCATACAAATGATCTCTAAATCAACGATAGTCCTACGTCACCCTTGCGGTTATACCATAGATATAACCCACTTCCTGTTTTTTCTATATTTTTCTGAGATGGTTATTAAAAATCCATGGTTACCTTTGCTTTATTTTACATACCAAACGAATTGAAAATTCCCTGTTATTTGTGTGATATGCTATACATTACGATCCCACAGTCTTTATAAGGTTTAAATTGATGAACATTGGTAGCAATCCCATTTCCCAATACATTTGTTCTGTCCATTTGTGTGCTTTCCCGATCAGAGCTGTCAATAACGAGCAACGAAGGGGGAATCGTAAGTTTTAAAGTCTCCGGGAACAAAGGGAAAGAACAAAAATGAAGGGGAATATTTGACTAGAGTATAAACAGTGGATCTCGCTGAGGCAAACTTTCATTCTTCGTGGGGACACCGACTGAACAACATCGTTGCTGGGCGAGCTGGCAGAGAGGGATCGAATGCCTTCCTCAAGGCAATGGGTGTGGAGGAGTAATGTTATGAATAAAGTAAAGTTTTGCAAGGGCCTTTTCGAAGGTTACAGACGAATGAACTGAAGAAGTTTAAAGAAGTTAAAGAAGGAAGAAGGAAGGTAAACTTTCAGTATCGTTCTGTATTCAAAGCAATGAACATCGCTTGTTCTTCCTTTTTCTACGACATCACATTCCTTCGTTTAGGATTGAGCTGAGGACGCGACAAAATTACTCACGCGCTGATGTCTCTGGCATTGCAATCATTACATCATACTGACGCCATTGCATTAAGGTTTCGAGCTACACAATTGTGTGGGGAATCAACAAGCTTGACTATCGTCGGCTCACCAAGAAAATAAATGTTCTGGAATTTTGGTCCCGCATTACGGCAGCAAAACTCTCTTCACAAAGAATGAGAGTTAAGCTAGTGCAAATTATGCAGCCGTGATGATGAATATAAACAAAGAGGGGAGATAGTCGGAGGGAAATATTTGTGCTAGGGTAATTAGTAATGAATATCTGCTAAGGCAAATATTCAATCTTTTTCCAAGCAGTTAACATTGTGCCTAAAAGTGCGATTCCACTGGCAATTCTAAATAATATTGAAAAAAATATTTCAGGGCGATCATACCATTCTACTTAACAGTTATTTATAAAATTTCACAACATTATAAATAGTATCCGAAGTTATAAACAAGCGACTTATATAAAATAACAGCTTAGTTCTACGTCAACAATGCGGCCGTATCTTGGACACAACCTCCTATAATTTTTTTTCACTTTTTCCCAAAAATGACTTTTATCAAGAACTCATAACTTTTGAACCACTAAGCCGATTCAGATGATCGATCCATCAAATTGATGTTAATTAGCTAGTCTTTTTTGGAAAAATATCAAACTTGCAAGAAATTTGCATTTTGTTTTCGTAATTCTTGATTGTATCCGTTTTTATAGTTTACATGGTTTCGGGACCAACGGCGCTATATTTTTCTATATTTTTTCTTGAAAACTGAGGATTTTTTTACACATTTACATTTTTTACTCATAAAAAATTTTTTTTTTTTTTTTTGAGTTATAATTTTTTAAAGTTGACCGATAGTTCGGAATATTTATTTCTTTCCATTTTTCCTATTCTCAAAAATTCATAACATTTGAACTGCTAGAGCGATTCAGATGATCGATATATTAAATTAAAGCCTAGAATTTTTTGGAAAAATATTGCTCTTGCGAAAAAAAATAATTTCGTTTTCGTGATTCATAATTGTGTCTGTTTTTTTATAGATAAAAAAAATATTTTATTGCAAGTGTGAAACTATTGACTTAAATTAAGTATGTCGATTATCTGAATCGGTTCAGTAGATCAAAAGTTATGAATTTTTGAAAAACGTTATTTTTGGAAAAAAGGAGTAAAATGATTTTTTGAACCATCGGATAAATTTGAAAAATCATAATTTAAAAACGAAGAACACATTTTTGGATATGTTATCTAAAAAATTCTCAGCTTTCGAGAAAAAATATAAAAAAATATAGCGCCCTTGAATGAAACTATAAAGAACAATTACGAACAATAACTAAGAAAACAAAATTATTTTTTTTTGTGAGTATACTATTTTTTCAAAAAAAGTTGATGGGTCACAGGACTGTGATTGTGTGTAGTAATTGCATTTAAATTGAGTTTTTCATTGTTCAAAATCTGTATTTTTTTCTCTTTTGATACATCAAACGGATGCCCTGGAAAAACGTATCCTGTATGTACTTGTATCATCTAAGTGGGTTAGATGACATGACGTGGTAGAATTCTGTACCACATTCTGTTCAAATCTTGTTCAATCTGATTTACGTGGGTATACTCTTTCGATCTACTAAATCAGCAGCCATTTAAATTCATTTATTGCTTTTTCACATAACCAAACAACAAACTCGATATTATGACATCCTGGACCACAATTACACAAATTTTTAGTAGTGAGACCTACACGATAAAAACATGAATTGGGCACAAATTGATTGAACAACATACAATATAATATAAAATTAATGCCTATTATAGGCAAATGGAGAATAATTCATTTTACGCCCGAATTTAGGCAAAAAGATTGCTCGTTGCGTCGGGGAGGAAGCGAGTGGATAGTGCAATCGGAAGAAAACATACCCAATTAAATCGTTAAATTGTTAACTTTTTTTACTAAATCCACTGTTCATGTTTCAAGCAAAAAAAAATCGGGATAAATTTCCTGTCTAATGATATATAACACAACATATGTCGCAATAACCATTTTGAGTAACATGCGTTTGAAAACTCTTAATAAATCGTTACATTTATCGTAGAGTGACCCCCTATATAGAAATCAAAGACATAGCCCTATGTCAAAAACTAGCTAACTGGCCAATTTGATATGTCGATCATCTGAATCGGTTTAGTAGTTCAAAAGATATGAATTTTTGAAAAACGTTATTTTTGGAAAAAGGGGAAAAACTAGATTTTCGAACCACTCTAAAATGGAATGGGATCTTATATTTAACGATAAGGAACAAAAATACCAATTTACATGAAAATCTGAGAACGACTATGTCGGTTTGGCATAGAATATATATATATATATATATATATATATATATATATATATATATATATATATATATATATATATATATATATATATATATATATATATATACTACAAAAAAATATAGTTTGGTGTTAATTTCCCCGGCAACTAAAAAGCTGATTACTAGAAACCAATTAACGTTTCATTACCTTGTAAATTCTAGATACAATATCAACAGAGGGTATTTAAAAAAATAAAAATGGCTTTTTACGGGGTGTGTTCGAAGAAAGGAAATTTATTCAGAAATAATATTTTTATGTTGTTTTGAAGCGCACATACATTATTTAGTCGTATAATTATTGTATCATTAAATTTATTCCGATGAGAATGCTTTAAAATATTTCAACTGATGCTCTTACACCATTTTAATTTTTTATTAAATGTTCAGTATCTAAGGCTAAGCTCCATTCGTAAATTACACATTTGTCATCATTGGTGGAATACGACCATAAATGTTGTCATGAATAGCACAGCAAGTTATGATTACAATACATATGGGTTTATTTCGATAATGCAAATATTAACGACATTACACATAAACCGATAAAAATGCATTATAATATTTGTCCACAGCTTTTAAGCGTCTATATGTATATTTTATTCAATTTTCAGTTCGTAATTTCTATCCCATTCGCGTGTTTATCATGATGATGCTAACATTAATAACATTTTATATGTACCTCCCACCTTATATATGATGTCTCCCACCCTTCTAGAGACATCTTAACATTATGTTCAATTTTTAGAGCGTAAATCATCTGTCAATTTTTTCACTGTTTACTTTTTCTTGCCACAAATTGTTGCCACTTTTTTCTCTCAAGTTCCACTTCTCTTCTCTGCTTACAGATTTCTACTACGAGGTGTTTAAGGTGAAGGTGGAAGCTAGCCACAAATGGCTGCCACAATGGCGCTCATTTCTTTCATCTCCCTCCCTCACCTCTCGCCCGAAAATCAATAATTTTGCGAAACAGTGTGAAGAAAATGATCGTTTTCGCACACTTCCCATCAAGTAATATCAACCAAACTCTAATCGATTACTCACAAGATATTAAATTTTCATCTGCTTTCGCACCGTATAGTGAAGAACGTCGGAAAACTCGAGCAAGTGCTCTGAAAGTTATATTTTCGTTTTTCAATCTTCTGCAATGGTTTTGTTTGTATTGGTGGAAGCATCGTTATTTTTGACGTAGGACTACGTCTTTCATTTCTATACCGGGGTGTAAAATCAAAGTTTCGAAAACGAAAGCGATACGCCGGAGACCGAGATTTTGAGCGTTAATAGCTCCTAAACAACTGAACGAAATGGTATGATAAATACTTCATTCGAAAGATAAAATGTCTACGCGTTATATACTTGTTACTTTTTGATCCAAAAACTTGTTTCAATAGTCTTAAAATTGCTTTCAAAACAGGCTATTGAAATCACCAATCGGTATATAAGCGAGCGGCGCTCGGAAATCCACTCAGTTCTAATTGAACAGCGATTGGAGCATGTTGTCGCTGTTGCGGTGAAGCTCTTTATTTATCATGAAAGCGCGGATGAACGGTGTCACCAAGAGCCTGTTTGTGCACCCTAGGCCAGAAGGGAATCTATCAGGAGGAGAGTGATGCCACAAACGGTTCCCTGGGAAGACATCGCTACACACACATACACGCGCGGCTATTAACAGGTGGTTATCGAGTTGGCATTAACCACTGGTGGGCTTCCAGTATCGAAGAAAATGTGGAAATATCTAATCGTTACTGAAAATAATCTGCCAGTTCCTCTGGGAATTTTCAAAATATATTCATGTGAATGAGTTTAATTGAATGTTTTCTATCCATGTTACACTGTGACCAAATATGTTTCAATCAAGTGCTATTAACAGGTGGTTATCGAGTTGGCATTAACCACTGGTGGGCTTCCAGTATCGAGGAAAATGTGGAAATATCTAATCGTTACTGAAAATAATCTGCCAGTTCCTTTGGGAATTTTCAAAATATATTCATGTGAATGAATTTAATTGAATGTTTTCTATCCATGTAACACTGTGACCAAATATGTTTCAATCAAGTGCTATTAACAGGTGGTTATCGAGTTGGCATTAACCACTGGTGGGCTTCCAGTATCGAGGAAAATGTGGAAATATCTAATCGTTACTGAATATAATCTGCCAGTTCCTTTGGGAATTTTCAAAATATATTCATGTGAAAGAGTTTAATTGAATGTTTTCTATCCATGTTACACTGTGACCAAATATGTTTCAATCAAGTGCTATTAACAGGTGGTTATCGAGTTGGCATTAACCACTGGTGGGCTTCCAGTATCGAGGAAAATGTGGAAATATCTAATCGTTACTGAAAATAATCTGCCAGTTCCTTTGGGAATTTTCAAAATATATTCATGTGAAAGAGTTTAATTGAATGTTTTCTATCCATGTAACACTGTGACCAAATACATTTGGTTTTGTGGTTTTTCAATCAATCGCAATTAACAGGATAGCTTCAGAAGATTATTCTTCCCCATCAGTAGGATGATATCTCGGCTTATGTCCAATCACTACAACCTAATCGCGCATCTCTATCGCATTGGGCTCGCAGCAAACAATCTTTGTGATTGTGGCGATGGCTACCACGACATCGAGCATGTTGTCTGGTCGTGTATCCGGTTCCATGCTGCTCGCTCTCAGCTCTCTAGAGCACTGAGAGCACAAGGCAGACAATCGGAGATCCCCGTCCGGGATATCTTAGGTAGCCGTGAACCTGATCTTCTGCTTCATCTATACCTGTTCCTCAGAAACGCCGATGTCAACGTTTAATGATGTTTCCTTCGTTGTGTCCCCGTTTCATATCCCTCCTATCCGATCGATAAACTTTTACTTAGTCGCGGCAATACATACACACACTCTTTACAGACACACGGGCCAAAGGTTGTGCAGTCCACTGATCATTCAACAAAAGCCAAAGGTTGTACCGCTCATGACAACTCTACACGAACTGATGATTGCGCCGGCTAGTGACCATTCTATCCTGGATTCCTCGAGTCGAGAAAGACGCACCACGCTAGATATGAGGTACAGACTAGGGGGGCGTTGCTGATTAATGGTCAGCTGCATCCCAATAGGAAGTATCCCGTGTCGGGCACACGTACAGAGCATTGGAGACAGCAACATCCCAATTACGAAAACACTTGTAATACTAACCTCGAGCCAACCGCGAGTAATCGGTTACATATTACTAACATAGATAATAAGAAAAATTGTCAAAGTATTGAACTCCCGGCCCCGTGAGGCTAACGCCATATGAGCCTTTATAAAAATATATATTTTGGAAAAAAAAAATAAAAATCAGTAGGATATTTCCGTATCCAATATTGTATGCGCCCGCAATCGATTATTGCTCAGTCGCCGAAAGTTCCGAGCTCAGAGAGTTCATTCCCCTCTAGTTTGCCTTCCAAATTGCCATTGTAAACCACACCTTCTCTCGATTCAATCACACACAAAAAGCATACTTAAGCGATATTCTGGTGGTGAGACACATTAATTTTTCGTGAGGACATCGACAAGACAACATCGTTGCCTAACGTGCTGGAGGAGGTGGACGGCGAAGGATCGACACATACACGCGCAGAAATCTTTCCGTTAGGATGCCATTCAGCATCGAGAAAGTTCCGGAAAGATCTAATCATTGCTGGAAAATAATCTGCCAGTTCCTTTGGGAATTTTCAAAATATATTCATGTGAAAGAGTTTAATTGAATGTTTTCTATCCATGTAACACTGTGACCAAATATGTTTTAATCAAGTGCTGTTAACAGGTGGTTATCGAGTTGGTATTAACCACTGGTGGGCTTCCAGTATCGAGGAAAATGTGGAAATAACTAATCGTTACTGAAAATAATCTGCCAGTTCCTCTGGGAATTTCCAAAATATATTCATGTGAAAGAGTTTAATTGAATGTTTTCTATCCATGTAACACTGTGACCAAATATGTTTCAATCAAGTGCTATTAACAGGTGGTTATCGAGTTGGCATTAACCACTGGTGGGCTTCCAGTATCGAGGAAAATGTGGAAATATCTAATCGTTACTGAAAATAATCTGCCAGTTCCTTTGGGAATTTTCAAAATATATTCATGTGAATGAATTTAATTGAATGTTTTCTATCCATGTAACACTGTGACCAAATATGTTTTAATCAAGTGCTATTAACAGGTGGTTATCGAGTTGGCATTAACCACTGGTGGGCTTCCAGTATCGAGGAAAATTTGGAAATAACTAATCGTTACTGAAAATAATCTGCCAGTTCCTTTGGGAATTTTCAAAATATATTCATGGGAAAGAGTTTAATTGAATGTTTTCTATCCATGTAACACTGTGACCAAATATGTTTCAATCAAGTGCTATTAAAGGGTGGTTATCGAGTTGGCATTAACCACTGGTGGGCTTCCAGTATCGAGGAAAATGTGGAAATATCTAATCGTTACTGAAAATAATCTGCCAGTTCCTTTGGGAATTTTCAAAATATATTCATGTGAAAGAGTTTAATTGAATGTTTTCTATCCATGTAACACTGTGACCAAATACATTTGGTTTTGTGGTTTTTCAATCAATCGCAATCAACAGGATAGCTTCTGAAGATTATTCTTCCCCATCAGTAGGATATTTCCGTATCCAATATTGGATTCATAAAACCGTGTGCCTCCAACGTAACGCTCTCGTTTTCGAAGTTCTCCAAATATTCATTCATTCAGAATGAATTCAGATTCAACTTCATACAAATGATCTCTAAATCAACGATAGTCCTACGTCACCCTTGCGGTTATACCATAGATATAACCCACTTCCTGTTTTTCGACACTGATGCCAAACAACATCATCGAAACAGCTATAAAAACCACTCAATAAAATGTTATTCCGGAGTCATAGCGTCTCATGCCATGAAAATCAATAGAATAAAATTGTGTTGATATCAATACAATTATTATTTTTACGTTTAATGGGTCTATAATGTAAGTTTTAGCAACTTTAACATTGGGTAAGAAAATTGTATTGCAGAGCTCGGAACACTGCCACGGCTGCCTATGCTTTCAAAAACAGTAAACGGAAAAGTATTAAATTCAATATAAATGCCTCGGCCAACGAAGAGAAGGGTTAAGGCTTTCCAACGTGAATATGTAAAAACAATACGATCAACGAAGAAAAATATTAAGGAATTATCAACATCGAGTAACTATGCGGAAGACCTTGTTAATACCAAAAGAGCCCCAATTCGCATGTGTTATAAATTTGCTCATGTTACGCTCGCGTATAATCAGAATCATATGCAAATGCACCTTCTATATATATTTATATTTGCAATTGTTCATCGGAACATATCGTTCATACATTTTACTTTAGTATTGAATTGTTATTTGTTTTTTTTTTCAAATGTATTCAAAGACTCGTGTCAATGAAGCGCCACACAGTCTGATAATTGAATTGATCTATTTACGTGTGCTTTGCTCTTCTCTCACAAACACTATTACATCATTTTTGACGTAGGACTACGTCTAACCGGAAGATATAGGGGGTGAAATGGAAATCTAGGCACTGAACAAGTAGGAAAAAATGCAAGATTTGGAACGCTTATAACTCGAGCATTTCTCAATAGATCGCAAAGGTTTTTGCAACAATTGATAGGAAATATATCTACGCATCTATCATAACGAATAACATTTCATTTTTCTTGAGATAAATAATTGAATAATTGTGAAATATCGAGCATTGTCCAAATGCACTATGTGCCCATTTTTGATTGGTCCATTTTGTGCTCCTCAAATCGTACCGACCAAAACGGGCAACCAGAGCAGCAGCGAAATAGAATGAAGCACGATTGGAAAGGAAAAAGAAAAAAAATGAGGGAAACATTGGTCGCAGTCTGACACATGCGTAATTCTCGAGCCAGCCAGTCAGCTTAAAAATCCCCGCTCCGCTGCCGTAACGATCATTCTTTGTGTGGACACCGACTGGACAACATCGTTGCTGGACGAGCTGGACGGCGAGGGATCGAGTGCCTTTCTCAAGGCAAGAGAGCGGAGGTGGTAGCGTAGAGTAGTAGAGTAGAGTAGAGTTTTCAAAGGGCCTTTCTCAAGGCTAGAGACGAATGAACTGCAAAAGTTTAAAGTCTCTATAATACAAGACCTTCCTTCCTTCCTTCCGTAACGATTATTCTCATCCAAACCGTACACCACATCGGTTCGCATCACAACACATCAACAAACCAACCCAAACAGCCATGTCTGGACATGGTAAAGGAGGAAAAGTGAAGGGAAAGGCAAAATCCCGCTCGAACGGTGTTGATCTGGAGTTCCCCGCAAGGGTAGCTAGGCCGAGCGCGTTAGTACCAGTGCACCAGTCCACCTAGCCGGCGTTATATAGTTTCGGCCGCCGAAGTGATCGAGTTAGCTGGCAAAGCTGCTCGCGACGATAAGAAAACCCGCATTCGGAACAGAACACATTCGGTTCGGTGGACATCAAGACAACAGACAGTTGCAGCGAGTGACGAGTGGCAAACGCAATCGCAAAACGGCATCAGGTAGCAGAAGAAAAAAGTTTGTTCTTTATACAAACTGCTTTGGTGGCATATCCAGAACAAGGCGGCATCGAGGGCGTTCGAAATGGTTTTTTTCAAAACCACGAGTACTAAGTTTTCTAAATTGGAACCATTCCATAAAACAAGGCGCTTTTCAGGGCCATTAAACCTTCCAAAAAAGAGTTTAGGAAATACAGTTCAATGCTTTCTAAAACAATATCCAAAAAAAATAATAACACACAAATTGATTTTTTCATAATTTGTTTGCCAGGATATAATGAGTATGTGAATTTGGCAGTTTTTCTGAGCTTATTGATAGTTGGGGACTTTCCTGATTATTCAATTTTCACCAATTCTTAAATTGTATCCAGATTGAAAGTACAGTAATTTACAATTAGTTCGACATTTAGCTAATTGGACGGACATGTAATGCGACTTATTTAGTTGGACATTTTTGTAAACATAGAGATCCAAATTATGACCCCACATTGAAAGTCGACACTGTACCACTGTCATCGCAAATGTTCAATTACAGGTTAAAATTACCTCCAATCCGACACTGAGTGGTGGTAATGCGACGTGCAATTGAATGTTATTTACTATAAAATATGTCATAAGCTGGATGGGAAGGAATTTTCCAACTGTGAAAGCTGTGGCGAGTGGCAAATGCAATCGCTAAACAGAAAGGTTTAGCCGAACAAGATGGGGATATCGAGTGATAACAAAACAATAAACTCTTTAGATTGAAGATAATTTTGTGATCCTGAAAACGACCCTTTTTAGCCTGCATGTGAATCCAACGAGCGAAAAAATCGTAATGAATGTATTTTTTTGCCATCGCTCCCTTTTAACGCTCATTCGTTCGTCTCGTTGGACTCGCCCCTTTGGCTGAGTCTACCGATTTGTCTCTATCCTGTGAGTGTGTACCGCTAGAGTACAAAACGCGCGCTGATGACCACCTATGCATTTAAAGAGACGAATGAACTTTCAGAGTTTAAAGTCTCTTTAATTCAATACCGTTACCGTTACCTATGCATTCCCTTTTCTTTTTGTGGACACCGACTGGACAACATCGTTGCTGGACGAGCTGGACGGCGAGGGATCGAGTGCCTTTCTCAAGGCGGGAGGGTGGAGGTGTTAGCGCTGGAGTAGAATAGAGTACAGTTTTCAAAGAGTCTTTCTCAAGGCTAGAGACGAATGAACTGTAAAAGTTTAAAGTCTCTATAATACAATACCTTCCTTCCTTCCTTACCTATGCATTCCCTATCACAGCCATCTTTTTGATTGTACGATATGTGCATACGCCAAAAGTTGCCCGGCGTTGATAAGTACAAAGGTTTCAGAAAAAATCAAAAATCAACTAAAAGATAGTGAGAAAAAAATAAAACAATATATTTAAAATATATATTAAACAATAGCTGTCCCCTTTGTATAGTCCTACGTCACTCCGGTTATGTCCCCGACATTACCCACCCGTCTTTTACACGAGGGTTTACCTATACTACTACAATGGCTAGCTTCCACCTTCACCTTAATGAAGGATGAAAGGTAAGAATGTTTATGTTTATATATGATTTATTGTACGATTTAATTGAATGCATAGAAGATGTCAACAAAACTGGAGTTAAGGCTGATTTAGACGATGCCAGTCAGCGCTCTAGTTGAAATATCCAGTGAATAGAGAACAGACACTTTCAAGTTAGAGGCCAATTACTTGTTCGACACTGGTACAAGTAACTTGAACAGAGTGTCTGTTCTCTGTTCACTGGATACTTCAACTAGAGCGCTGACTGGCATCGTCTAAATCAGCCTTTAAGCACCTTTTTAATAGCTGATTTAAAGGCTGATTTAGACGATGCCAGTCAGCGCAGTATCGAACAAGTAATTGGCCTATAACTTGTACAGAGTGTCTGTTCTCTATTCACTGGATACTTCAACTAGAGCGCTGACTGGCATCATCTAAATCAGCATTTACACATTGACCAGTAATTGGCGCCAGTTACTTGAACGTCAACGGCACGCCATATTTAGATCACCAGTTGACTGGTGCTGTGCGTTTATACACATTTTCAGCAACTGGACAGCTTGGCTGTCACTTTATCCTCGATGACGAATGACAGTGGCGACGTCTGGTGGCGATAACCATTTTGGGAGGCAAATTAATCTTTATCGGTTTTGTAGGCCCGGAGGCAGCTTTAAATTGTCAAAATTTGAATGAAAAATTTTACTTCTTGTTAATTTACTAATTAAAACATGTCGTATTGAACCTTCATCAGCTGTTTTTATATAAATTTCCTGATATTTCCATGATTTCATTGTCTATTATTGTTGGATACAAGTTATGGAAACTGTTATTATACTTCGATCAACCCCCCGATGTAACACAATTTTGCGGCATGGGCCCAAATTCATACATTTGATCAAACCCACCAATACAAGAAATTTGAAAATACTATACAAAGAAAGAAAAGGACAAGGGAAACAATATAGGGCTATTGAAAAAGTATTGAAACCTTTGAAAAATAGTTATTAGGAGAAAAGATCAGGGACAGTTGGATAGCAGTTCTGAAAAGAACACCCATCACCAAGAAAGAAGATTGAGAATTAAAAAGATGGGTGGGTAATGTCGGGGACATAACCAGAGTGACGTAGGACTATACAAAGGGGACAGCTTTTGTTAAATATATATTTTAAATATATTGTTTTATTTTCTTCACCTACGTGAATACCTACCTATCTACCTGAAAAATGGATTAGTTTACTGTTTACTCTTTATGAATATGTTGATGGTTCTGAAAAGAACCTTTGGTGTTGTGTTTTTGTTATCACTCGATATTCCCATCTTGTTCGGCTAAACCTTCCTGTTTAGCGATTTGTTGTCACTCGCCACAGCTTTCACAGTTGGAAAATTTCTTCCCATCCAGCTTGTGACATATTTTACAGTAAATTACATTCAATGGCACGTCGCATTACCACCACTCAGTGCCGGATTGGAGGTAATTTTAACCTGTAATTGAACATTTGCGATGACAGTGGTACAGTGTCGACTTTCAATGTGGGGTCATAATTTGGATCTCTATGTTTACAAAAATGTCCAACTAAATAAGTCACATTACATGTCCGTCCAATTAGCTAAATGTCGAACTAATTGTAGATTACTGTACTTTAAATCTGGAAACAATCTAAGAATTGGTGAAAATTGAATAATCAGGAAAGTCCCCAACTATCAATAAGCTCAGAACAACTGCCAAATTCACATACTCATCAAATCCTGGCAAACAAATTATGAAAACATCAATTTGTGTTTTATTATTATTTTGGATAATGTTTTAGAAAGCATTGAACTTTATTTCCTAAACTCTTTTTTGGAAGGTTTAATGGCCCTGAAAAGCGCCTTGTTTTATGGAATGGTTCCAATTTAGAAAACTTAGTACTCGTGGTTTTGAAAAAAACCATTTCGAATGCCCTCGATGCCGCCTTGTTCTGGATTTGCCGCCAAAGCAGTTTGTATAAAGAACAAACTTTTTTCTTCTGCTACCTGATGCCGTTTTGCGATTGCGTTTGCCACTCGCCACTCGCTGCAACTGCCTGTTGTTGTCTTGATGTCCACCGAACCGAATGTGTTCTGTTCCGAATGCAGGTTTTCTTATAGTCGCGAGCAGCTTTGCCAGCTAACTCGATCACTTCGGCGGCCGAAGCTATATAACGCCGGCTAGGTGGACTGATACACTGGTACTAACGCGCTCGGCCTAGCTACCCTTGCGGGGAACTCCAGATCAACACGAGCGGGAACTCCAGATCAAGGTTCGAGCGGGATTTTGCCTTTCCCTTCACTTTTCCTCCTTTGCCATAACCAACCATGGCTGCTTGTGTTGGTTTGTTGATGTGAGGTGATGCGAAACGATGTGGTGTACGGTTCGGATGAGAATGATCGTTACGGCAGCGGAGCGGGGATTTTTAAGCTGACTGGCTGGCTCGAGAATTACGCATGTGTGAGACTGCGACCGATGTTTCGTTCATTTTTTTCTTTTTCCTTTCCAATCGTGCTTCATTCTATTTCGCTGCTGCTCTGGTTGCCCGTTTTGGTCGGTACGATTTGAGGAGCACAAAATGGACCAATCAAAAATGGGCACATAGTGTATTTGGACAATGCTTGATATTTCACAATTATTCAATTATTTATCTCAAGAAAAATGAAATGTTATTCGTTATGATAGATGCGTAGATATATTTCCTATCAATTGATGCAAAAACCTTTGCGATCTATTGAGAAATGCTCGAGTTATAAGCGTTCCAAATCTTGCATTTTTTCCTACTTGTTCAGTGCCTAGATTTCCATTTCACCCCCTATATCTTCCGGTTAGACGTAGTCCTACGTCAAAATATTACTATGTTATACCAAATTGTTGTAAATAAATTGTGAAATTGTAGACATTGTGAGATAGTAGTGAGAATAAATTAAATTGTGTAATTGGATTTTCAATTAACCGAGTGTTGCACAAAATTGATTTCCAAACCCGAGAGAAGCAACCAAGGAAAGAACCACCCGGAGGGCAAGGGCCCATATTCCAAGGAAACATTGGTCCTTCGAACCGGATCCATAAAATAAGGTTTTTGGAATCAACAAAATCGCCATCGAACAATTTTGTGCAACTACAACATCGCCATCACTACTCACCGCCATCGTTACGGCTGGAAGGAAACAATTATTCATCGCCATCATAACACCAAACCTCACAATAGTCAACAATTCACATCGGAGGATAATCCATACACCGCAAGGAAATTCGCGACACATCATAGTGGACAAATCAATCGGGCTATCTCAGCATCACTATCACGAAATGGAACATCATTGATCACAACAAACACTCATCAAAACACCGGGTGCAATTCCTGGTTCTCCAGGTAAACAACACATAGTTTATGTCCAGCCGCGGCTGGACTTAATTCTGTTATCTACACCATTTGTTTATTTACAATCGATTCCAATGGAGAAACATAAATACGGCAAGACGGAATTCACACATCTACCACCAAAGGCACTAGCGATCAATGAACTCACTGGAATTCGAGGACCAAAACACGGATTGAAAAAACACATTTGCTTACACTGTGGCTTTACATCACAAAACCTTTTCATCGGCTTCAATTCCTGGTTTGTCCAGGTAAATACACTTAAAATATATGTCCAGCCGCTGCTGAGACATTTTGGCGAAATCTACACCAAATGTTTTGTTTACATTGCACCATCTGAGGAACAACACCTACACAACGGAAGGCTCCATCATTTGTTTACCGGATTATATCGCACAATTTGTCATCACTGGACCAAAGGGCGAAATTAGTACTAGGGTAACACGGGGTGAGTTGGACATATGGGGTGATTTGGACCACCCCTTTATCTCAAAAAGCACCGCTCAACTTGGATTTTTTATAATGTCATTTTCTTTCATTATTGAACCGTGTGTAACTAACGTAAAAAAACTTTGGTAAAATTCGACAGGTGGAAGGAAACGGTAGCATGAACAAAACAAGCACTTTGATTGTCAAAAAATGTGAGCTTTCCGATCGTGGTTTTAAGGTTTTTCCCGCAAATTAAACAAACTTTTCGTGTATTTTACAGTAAAGTTCTGTTCGCCTACAGAAGAGGAACAATTTGATGCAGCGAAACTGTCAGTTTGATAACAATAAATGGAATTAATTGGATTTCAATTTTTGCATGTTGTGTGGGGTGACATGGACATGTTTCTGTGGGGTGAATTGGTCCTCCAGGTTTGAGGCTTTTTTTTTATCTAATTGATTCCAGATGTCACGGAATTACAAAAAGAGGATGGGCAGACGATGTTGGAAGAAGGAGGAGCTTGGAAGAGCAAATCAGGCCATCAAGGACGGATTTTTTTTGACCAACAACGAAAGTGTTTGAAAATGCTCGAACAACAGTGAAAAGATTCATGCAGAATTCGAGATGGTCTCAATCCAATTTTTCTGGTCTGGAATCTGGCCAAGACACCTGGTATCGATCCCAAAACACTGTTACTGATTGTAACATTATCCCAAAATACTTAACATAAACATAAGTATGTTTTTTTCGATGAAACACACACTGGACCAAATCACCCCACAGACGGTCCAAATCACCCCGCATCAAATTTTAATGTCCAAAAATCACCTCTTTTATTTTATGATATATTTTTTAGTTTGAAGCTTGATATAATGATTAAACATTATTGATTGAGAGAAAACAAGTGTGGCACAGTATACAATGTGACATTTTTGATTTAGACCGTATTGGTTTGGAAATATTAGGCGATTTGCTTAGGTGGTCCAAATTCCCCCCTTTTCCCCTACACCGATCAATCGCACCGCACACGATCACCGCTTACCGCTGAAATCACGGCACATCGGATTACTTTTTCCGTTAAGGTCAGTTCGCACAGTATATGTCCAGCCGAAGCTGGAGTTATTTTGTTTATTACACCCACTGTTTTCCTCGCACATTTGTATTGGTTTCATTATTTCGTGGAACGTGTAACCAAGGGGCTCGCATATTGGCAAATAATATATTACACGCTTTACAATTGAGGAGCAGCAGATGTGATTCCGATGTTCAGCCGGCACACTGTTATTGGACATTAGTACGAGAAATTATTTCATAGGTCAGTTGTTCAGTATATGCCCAGCCGTGGCTGGTGTTTTTATGATCACTACATAAAAATTACGATCTCTCAAACTATGTATATCTGGACTGGCGAGCATTAAAACTACATTATTTTGAGACTGAGCATAACATTTGAGACAAACCCAAGACAATTCGGAATAGCACTAGCGTATGCAATAGGGAAGGCTAAACGCTTCGTTTTGTGTAGGTCAGTTATACTATTGTGTATGTCTAGTTGAAGCTAGGCACCCAGCGGATCACTACAATAAATTATATTTCATACCCTGCGAAACAAATTTGGGAATCATGGCACCGGTTACGAGGAACACTTCACTTAAGGCGCTCGTAACGAAGTTTAAGGCTCTACGAGGAATGTTTGATGATATTTATCGTTTCGTCGACATGATGGGTGATGACACTACAGCGACTGAAGCGACCGTACGCTTGGAGAAATTGGACGAGTTGTGGGAACAAATCAACGAAGCCTCAATGGACATCGAGATGCACGACGACTACGAGGAGGACGACGATACCTATTCCAGAGAACGATCTGAATTCGGCGATCGGTACTATAGGGCGAAGGCGTTGCTTCTCGAAAAGGTCAAGGAGCCAGAGGAAAAATTGAACCTATCCATTACTAACCAACAACCAACCCATGAGCACGTTCGACTCCCACAAATCAAGCTGCAAACCTTTGATGGCAGCATTGATGAGTGGTTGAGTTTTAGGGATCTGTATATGTCGTTAATCCATTGCAAAACAGATTTACCCGAGGTAGAAAAATTCCACTATCTGAAGGGGTGCTTAGTAGGAGAGGCTAGGTCATTGATAGATTCCCTTGCCATTACAAAGGCGAACTATCAGATAGCGTGGGATGCGGTGATGAAGCGATATAACGACAGCAAGATGCTGAAGCGTAGACAGGTGCAGGCTCTTTTCAATCTACCTAGTGTTTCAAGGGAATCGGTGGGAGAATTGCAGTCATTGTTAGAATCTTTCGATCGTATCCTCCAAACGCTGGATCAGTTGATTCAGCCAGCCGATTACAAAGATTTGCTATTGCTAGTCTTATTATGCTCGCGTTTGGATTCAACTACTCGCAGAAGTTGGGAAGAACATTCTACAGCAAGGGAGCAGGACACGGTGAAGGATTTGACGGACTTCCTACACAAGAGAATCAGGGTGCTTTGCTCACTACCAACCAAATCCATCGGAGCCAAATTGGATTATGCTTCCTCATCCAAAAGAAAGCTGCCTTCGACAAAGATGAGCCATAGTGCAACGTCAAATGGACAATGTGTAGCTTGTCCAGGGAATCACTTATTGTATCAATGTCCAAAATTCAATTCAATGTCAGTGTCATCACGTGATAAGCTGCTTCGTTCACTGTCTTTATGTCGTAATTGCTTCCGACGTGGACATCAAGCAGCTGACTGTAATTCGCGATACGTGTGCAGGAATTGCAAGGCGAAACATCATACCTTAGCGTGTTTTCGACCAGAGGGAGTACAACCAACCAAGCGTGCACCGGAGATAAGGGTTTCCTCACCTGGTAATAGCAAAGGACAGCTTACGATTCCGGTAGATTGCCCAGCAAGCACATCGACTACCACCCCTGTCTCGTCAAATATGGCATCCAAAAGTACATCCTCGGTGTTACTGGCAACAGCGGTAGTTCTTGTTGAAGACGATCATGGGCTTGCGTACCCTGCAAGGGCTCTACTTGATTCTGGATCAGAGTGTAATTTCATGTCGGAAAGTTTTTCACAATTCTTGAGGATCAAACGAAATCGGGCAGAGGTGGCCGTATCAGGTGTCGGGCAGGTCAATACGAGAGTAAGGCATACAGTGAATGCGATGGTCAGATCCAGAGTGGGTGGCTATAAATGTGTATTGGAGTTCTTATTGCTTCCTAAAATCACTGGAAATTTACCATCTATCAGTATCGACACAACAAAATGGAAAATACCACAGGGTGTAAAATTAGCCGATCCAGCGTTCGATACCTCAAATTCCGTTGACTTGATCCTGGGTATCCAGCACTTTTTCACATTCTTCAAACCAGGGAGAGAAATCCATCTAGGGGATGGTCTTCCCAAATTATCGGAATCGGTGTTTGGATGGGTAGTGGCTGGGACCGTGACCGCATCTAGCCTTTCATCGTACCATTGCAACGTTGCGTCTACGGTGAATTTGGAGGAATTGTTGGCAAGGTTTTGGTCTTGTGAGGAAGTCGACACTGCAAATAATTATTCTCCGGAGGAAGCTCGCTGTGAAGAACAGTTTATTCGTTCTGTTAGAAGAGGTTCGGACGGAAGATATAAGGTCTCTCTTCCGAAGAACGAAGATGTCATTGAGAAAATGGGTGAGTCAAGAGACATTGCACTACGACGATTCCAAGGATTGGAACGCAGACTTCTGAAGGATCCAGAACTGCGTTACCAATATATTCAATTTATGGGAGACTACCTGCGCCTCGGGCACATGCGCAAGGTACGCGTAACTCAAGAGGATTCGGTCAAACGATGTTACCTCCCCTACCATCCAGTTTTGAAAGACAGTAGTACGACAACAAAACTAAGAGTGGTGTTTGATGCTTCATGTAAGATATCTAGCGGAATTTCCCTGAACGACTCATTATTGGCAGGGCCGGTAATTCAAGAAGATCTTCGTTCAATCATCCTACGTTGTCGCACAAGACAGATAATGATTGTAGCGGACGTTGAGAAGATGTTTCGTCAAATTAAGATGGACGAAGATGATATTCCCCTACAGAGCATCCTATGGCGAACCAACACTGCAGAAGAGATTGAAACGTTCGAGTTGTCCACGGTAACATACGGAACAAAACCGGCACCATTTTGGCAACAAGGACACTTAAGTTATTAGCAACAGATGAGCAAGTCAATTATCCACAAGCAGCTGAGCCATTGATTAACGATGTGTATATGGATGATGTTTTGACCGGTACAAATGGCGTGAATGAAGCAATAGAGCTGAGGGTTCAACTTGATTCATTGATGAGAAGCGGAGGATTCAGGTTACGGAAATGGGTTTCTAACTGCAAGGAGGTATTACAAGATGTACCGGAGGAGGATTTAGGTTTGGGAAGACAAGGTCAAGTAGAACTCGATCCAGATCCAGCAGTGAGAACATTGGGATTGACATGGTTGCCGAAAACTGATGTTCTGAAGCTACAGTTCTCAATACCAGAGATACATCCAAACGATAAATGGTCAAAACGAAAGGTTCTATCAATTATTGCAGGACTGTTCGATCCGCTAGGGCTGGTCGAAGCAGTCATCACTGTAGGAAAACTTTTCATGCAACGACTGTGGAAATTTGAAGATGAAAGGGGAAGGAAATTGGATTGGGATGACCCAATTCCCACAAGTGCAAGCAAAGATTGGCAAGAATTCCATAGACAACTTCCTATTTTGAATAGCATAACTATTGAACGTTGTGTTTTGGTCCCTAATCCAATCATCATTCAGCTTCACGTCTTCTCAGATGCTTCGGAGAAGGCATATGGTGCCTGTGCATACCTAAAAAGTTGCAATTCTCATGGCGCAACTAAAATAATATTGCTTTCGTCGAAATCAAAGGTAGCACCGTTGAAAACTCAATCCATTCCACGAATAGAATTGTGTGGAGCGTTGCTAGCAACGCAGTTATCGGAACAGATTCTAGCAGCTGTCAAACTTAGCCCAGCGGTATACTACTGGACTGACTCAACGTGCGTTTTACAGTGGATAAGGGCAACTCCGTCTACATGGACAACTTTTGTAGCCAACCGAGTAGCGAAAATCCAACAGATTGCTGAAAATCGTCCTTGGAATCATGTTCCTGGATGCCAAAACCCCGCCGATCTCATTTCAAGAGGTGTACTTCCCGAAGGCATAATCAGCAACAATCTATGGTGGGAAGGACCACCTTGGTTATCGAAAGAGCAACAGCACTGGCCAGATCAACCTGTCCCAGCAGACACCACAGAAGCAGCAGGAGAATTTCGCCGATCAGCAGCTAATTACGCCACTGTGCAGCAAGATGGATTTACGGTTTGGTATCTCAGCAAGTTTTCGACGTTTACTGATCTGATCAGACGTACCGCTTACTGGCTCCGATTGCTGGAATTTTTGAGACAGCACAGGAGAGGCGAATTATCACAAGATTTTCTTAATACTACGGAATTGACTGATGCGGAGTATGCTATAATACGATGCGTGCAGAAGGAAGAGTTTGAAAGAGAGTGGAAGGCATTATCCAAGGGTGAAACTGTTGCCAAGGGCTCCAAAATTCGTTGGTTTAATCCAACACTATCTCCAGAAAATTTAATTCGAGTGGGGGATCGATTAGAGTATTCGTCAGAACCTTTTAGGAAGAAACATCCAATTGTTCTCCCAGCTCGGCATCCTCTTACTAAGATGATCTTCGAGCACTACCACAAGCAATTGCTGCATGCAGGTCCCCAGTTACTTTTAGCAACAGTGAGACAGCGGTATTGGCCTTTAGGAGGACGCAATTTAGCCCGCGAGGTGTACCACAATTGCAATCGTTATGCTCGTTTGAAACCGAAGCAAATTCAGCAATTCATGGCAGATTTACCAGCAGCGCGTGTTAACGTGGCGAGACCCTTTCTTAAGACTGGTGTCGATTACTTTGGTCCTATTTTAATTCGCCATGCACCACGTCGACCTGCCTCTAAGGCATATGTAGCCGTATTTGTCTGTATGTGCACAAAGGCGGTACACCTAGAAATAGTAACTGACCTTTCCACTGAACGCTTTATCCAGGCTTTGCGCAGATTTATCGGAAGAAGGGGGAAATGTTCGGATATTTTTTCGGACAATGGTACCAATTTCGTTGGAGCCCACAACCAACTAAAGGATTTATCCAAGTTTCTCAAAAATGAAGAGTATAGAGAGAAAATAACCAGAGAATGCGCCAACGAAGGAATACAGTGGCACTTCAATCCGCCTAGCGCCCCACATTTTGGAGGTTTGTGGGAGGCACGGTGAAAGTTGTAGGCGATACGGTGTTGTCCTTCGAGGATATGAGCACGTTGCTAGTTCAGGTTGAAAGTTGTATGAACTCGAGACCTTTGATCTCAATGTCCGATGACCCAAATGAACTAGAGCCTCTCACTCCAGGACATATTTTAATAGGAACGAGTATGCATCAACTACCGGGAATGAATGTCAGCGAGATTCCTATGAACCGACTCAAACAATGGCAAGCCACCCAGAGGATATTGCAGTGTTTCTGGAAGAGATGGAGATCGGAGTATTTGACACAGTTGCAGAAGCGTACAAAAAGGTGTCAACCACCAATTCCCATTGCTGTAGGACAACTAGTTATCATACGCGATGAAAACTTACCACCAACTCGATGGAAAATGGGTCGCATTATACAATTACATCCTGGTATGGACGGAGTTGTCAGAGTAGTTACTTTGAAAACAGCTACCGGCCACATGAAAAGACCAGTTGAAAAAATATGTTTGTTGCCTCCAGCCAGCCAACCTCACGATACTGAATAAAACTGCGGTCAATCCAGTTTTGCGACAGAATTTTATTTTCAGAAATGGATCATTTCAGCGCGGGCGACAATGTTGGATACAAGTTATGGAAACTGTTATTACACTTCGATCAACCCCCCGATGTAACACAATTTTGCGGCATGGACCCAAATTCATACATTTGATCAAACCCACCAATACAAGAAATTTGAAAATACTATACAAAGAAAGGAAAGGATAAGGGAAACAATATAGGGCTATTGAAAAAGTATTGAAACCTTTGAAAAATAGTTATTAGGAGAAAAGATCAGGGACAGTTGGATAGCAGTTCTGAAAAGAACACCCATCACCAAGAAAGAAGATTGAGAATTAAAAATATTACTATGTTATACCAAATTGTTGTAAATAAATTGTGAAATTGTAGACATTGTGAGATAGTAGTGAGAATAAATTAAATTGTGTAATTGGATTTTCAATTAACCGAGTGTTGCACAAAATTGAATTCCAAACCCGAGAGAAGCAACCAAGGAAAGAACCACCCGGAGGGCAAGGGCCCATATTCCAAGGAAACAATTATCATTTTCGCTTCACAAATCGAACACATGAAGCACAATGCCGTCAACGCGAATGGAGATTCTTCAACATGTATTCCATGTTGAGGGAATTGAATTTGATGTTCCTTGTACCGTCGAACCATCCAGTGTTGGCAAATGTTGGCAGATTTATCCGGAAAGGTATATTTTTTCATTTTTTTTGTTTTGTTCTGTACAGTAACAACACAGATTTTTCTCATAAAGCACCGATAGGAACTGTTTTTAAACGGTTTTATTTAGCTTGCCCTGTAATTTGTATGTTTGTACGTTTATATGTTTGTAACATGTTTGTCTGTAGCGCATTACCACATCGATAGAAATTTGAGCCCCTTCCTGTTGACCGATTGATCTGAAATTTGGAACACACCTTTATCTCTGCAGTCATTATAAAACTGGGAATTTCATGATTTTAAAACTCCAAGATGGCTGCCGCTACAAAATGGCGGATTACATATTCTCCCAAACTCCTTCAATATGGGTATCAAATGAAAGGGCTTGGCTAGTAGAACACAATTATTCATGAGGAATGCAAATCCAAAATGGCCGCCACCACAAAATGACGGATTACATATTTTCTCAAAACCCCATCAATATGGGTATCAAATGAAAGGGCTTGACTAGTAGAACACAGTTATTCATGAGAAATGCAATTCCAAAATGGCCGCCACCACAAAATGACGGATTACATATTTTCTCAAAACCCCATCAATATGGGTATCAAATGAAAGGGCTTGACTAGTAGAACACAGTTATTCATGAGAAATGCGAATCAAAAATGGCCGCCACCACAAAATGGCGGATTACATATTTTCTTTAAACCCGATCAATATGGATATCAAATGAAAGGGATTGACTAGTAGAACACAGTTATTTATGAAAAATGCGAATCAAAAATGGCCGCCACCACAAAATGACTGATTACACGTTGTCTCAAAACCCCATCAATATGGGTATCAGATAAAAGAACTTAACTAGTAGAACACAGTTATACATGAGAAATGCAAATCGAAGATGGTGACCACTACAAAATGGCGGATTACACATTTTATCAGAACCCCATCAATATGTTTATCAAATGAAAGGGATTGACTAGTAGAAGACAGTCATTTATGAAAAATGCAAATCCAAAATGACCGCAGTCCCCAATCAACTAATTACTTTTTAAATGGTTTCATTCAGCTTGACCTGTTTGTATGTATGTTTGAATGTTTGTAGGGTTGTCCCATATTAATAGAAAATTGCCCCGTTGCTTTTGACTGATTGATCTGAAATATGGAACATACTTTCAATTCTACTGCCATTATCAAACTACGTATTCTCTGACCTTGAAAAATTTATTTTGGCCTTCGCTAAAAATGGCTGAATGACTTGGCATGAAGAACACGAAACATAATAAACAACATAAATTTAAAAAGGTCGCCGCCACTAAATGGTCGACTATGTATTTTTCGCAATTCCCTCAATATCGGTATCGAATAAAATGATTTGACTAATAGAATACAATACATCATGAGAATATTCCGAAGAAAATTAGGTAATAAATAAACGTTCGATTTCCATTATCCACAGTTAGTTGTTTCATCATATACCCCACGATGTTATTTTAGTCTCATCATTGCCCTAAATCAATGAAAGAACGGATGTGATAATTACTAACAGCTACTCGTCAAATTATTTTCTAGCTCTTAGTACATTAAACCGTTTAACTTAAAAAGGTTTTTTTTACTTATTTTATTTCCTAGTTTCTCTACATGAAAACCATTCAAAAAATTTGTGTTTTTTCAATTTTTGTTTCTTACCTAACTTTCTTCGGAATATTTCGATGGTGTACTGTATTCTATTAGTGAAATCATTTCACTAATATTGAGGGGATTGCAAAATACATAGTGGACCATTTTATGGCGGTGACCTTTTCGAAATTATGTTGTTCATAGTGTAGTGAATTCTTCAAGTCAAGCCATTCAGCCATTTTTTAGCGGCGGCCAAATCAAATTTTCCATGAACATGGAATACGCAGTATTATAATGACAGTAGAATTAAAAGTATGTTTCGATGTTTGTTGGGATTTTTCATGATCTACTGTGTTCTACCAGTCGAGCATTTGATACCCATATTGATGGGCTTTGAGAAAAACATGGCGCCATTTTATGATGGCGGTCATTTTGGATTTGCATTTTTCATAATTTTCCATAAATTTCTGAAAATATGTAATCCACCATTTTGTAGTGGCCGCCATTTTAGATTTGCATTCTTCATAAATAACTGTATTTTACTAGTCAAGCCCTTTCATTTGATATTGCAAAAATCACCATATTAAAAGGGTTTTGAGAAAATATGTGATCCGCCATTTTGTGGTGGCGGCCACCGTGGATTTGCATTTCTCATGAATAACAGTGTTCTACTAGTTAAGCTCTTTCATTCGATACCCATGTTGATGGGATTTTGAGAAAATATGTAATCCGCTATTCTGTGGTGGCGGCCATTTTGAATTTGCATTTCTCATGGATAACTGTGTTCTACTAGTCAAGTCCTTTCATTTGATACCCATATTGATAGGGTTTTGAGAAAATATGTGATCCGCCATTTTGTGGTGGCGGCCATCGTGGATTTGCATTTCTCATGAATAACTGTGTTCTACTAGTCAAACCCTTTCATTTGATACCAATATTGACCGGGTTTTGAGAAAATATGTGAACCACCGTTTTGTGGAGGCGGCCATTTTGGATTTGCATTCCTCATGCATAACTGTGTTCTACTAGTCAAGCCCTTTGATTTGATACCCATATTGAGAAAATATGTAATCCGCCATTTTGTAGCAGCCGCCATCTTGGATTTTTGAAATAATGAAATACCCAGTTTTATAATGATTGCAGAGATATAGGTGTGTTCCAAATTTTAGACCAATCGGTCAACAGGAAGGGGGTTAAATTTCTTTTAATGTGGTAAAGCGCTACAAACAAACATGTTACAAACATACAAACATACAAATTACAGAGCAAGCCAAATAACATCGTTTAATAATTGTCTTCACCATAGCCGAAAAAGATTTTTCCCCTTCCAGTACAAATAAATATATGGCACCACTGAAACTGCCTGGCATTTCGATTTCACACAAATGTCTAATATGACGCACTGTTTGGAAGAAATTGTCATTTATCTATTGGCGCCAGTATCTAGAAAATTTTCTATTCGCTGGCGTGGCCAATTGCTTGTGCGATACTTGCGCAAGTAACTGGAGCCGGGTGTTTACATGGCTCTAATAACTAGACTCTGTGTTCCCGTGGCCGAGTGGTTAGCGTCAAACCTAAAGGGTGTGTCACATCAAATTGCATCACGGAAAAAACGCTGTAGAAATTCGCCCAGTAGACCGATCCTTTTGAAAATTTTAGACAGTAAAATAAAAACTATTAAACAACTTTTGGCATTTTCTTTATATTCATACTTCGAGCCCAAGCCCGAATGCTCGCACCTTCCTCTTTACCCCGTCCATAAGGTTCTGTACAACGTCAGGTTGTAGTTTTTTTTTAACAGAAATCCATTTTCTCTTGAAGTCCGCCTCCGATTTGACAACTTTTAGGTTCTTCCGGAGGACCTGCTTCATAATCGCCCAATATTTCTCTATTGGGCGAAGCTCCGGCGCGTTGGGCGGGTTCATTTCCTTTGGCACGAAGGTGACCCCGTTGGCTTCGTACCACTTCAACACGTCCTTTGAATAGTGGCACGAAGCGAGATCCGGCCAGAAGATGGTCGGGCCCTCGTGCTGCTTCAATAGTGGTAGTAAGCGCTTCTGTAGGCACTCCTTAAGGTAAACCTGCCCGTTTACCGTGCCGGTCATCACGAAGGGGGCGCTCCGCTTTCCGCAAGAGCAGATCGCTTGCCACACCATGTACTTTTTGGCAAACTTGGATAGTTTCTGCTTGCGAATCTCCTCCGGAACGCTGAATTTGTCCTCTGCGGAGAAGAACAACAGGCCCGGCAGCTGACGAAAGTCCGCTTTGACGTAGGTTTCGTCGTCCATTACCAGGCAATGCGGCTTCGTCAGCATTTCGGTGTACAACTTCCGGGCTCGCGTCTTCCCCACCATGTTTTGCCTTTCGTCGCGGTTAGGAGCCTTCTGAACCTTGTATGTACGCAGGCCCTCCCGCTGCTTGGTCCGCTGGACGAATGAACTTGACAAATTCAGCTTATTGGCGACATCCCGGACCGAACTTCTCGGATCACGTCTAAACTGCTTAACTACGCGCTTGTGATCTTTTTCACTGACGGAGCATCCATTTTTGCCGTTCTTCACCTTCCGGTCGATGGTTAGGTTCTCGAAGTATCGTTTTAGTACTCTGCTGACCGTGGATTGGACGATTCCCAGCATCTTACCGATGTCCCGATGTGACAACTCCGGATTCTCGAAATGAGTGCACAGGATTAATTCACGACGCTCTTTTTCGTTCGACGACATTTTTCCAAATTTACGAAAAATTGACAGTGAAGCATGGCCAACGTGATCTATACACTCTCATCTGATTATAAGCGAAAGCTGAAGATATAATTCCTAAAAATTAAATTTCTACAGCGTTTTTTCCGTGATGCAATTTGATGTGACACACCCTTTAACATGCCGGGGGTTCGGGTTCGATTCCCGTTCTGGTCGGGGAAATTTTTCTTCAAAGAAATTTCCTCTGACTTGCACTGTGGTCACGCGTATTCTAGAGTTTGCCACTCAGCGTTACGGAACCGTTTGGTACATCACGCCACTCGGGTCCGCCAACCTACGGTCGACAACGTGGAGCGTGCAGCGTCAGCAGTATGCAGTCATAAGAGGGCCGCGAGCGCATGGCTCGCCCTCTTTTTCGCTGTGCAGTTCTTGTGGAGCACCGGTGGTGCCGTGTGATTAGTGATAAGTGAATAAATTGTTGAAAGTAGTTAGTTTTTAAAAGTGTTTGCATATCACGATTCCCATAAGTGGTGTCAGAAGTGGGATCGTGAGGTGTTAAAATAGTGGAAGATCCCGCCGCACGAGTAACCAGCCGTCGAAGGATCACCCGGATGCTGCAAACACAACCGTAAGTGAATTACTTTTCAACATCTAAAACTCTATTATCAATCATGCCGGAAACAAGAGCCAGTGAACTTGAAGCACTCAAAACAGAGCTTGAACAGCTCCGAGCATTGGTAGTGGCCAGGGAGGGCAACAAATATGCCATCCCCGACCCTATTAAAAATATGTCGGAATTTTCCGGAAATAAAAAGGAATTGGCAAGTTGGCTCAAGGAAGTCAACGAGCTTTACGAAATGTTTAAAATAAAAGGCGAGAACGGGCAACCCGACTCGCTTAGCTCGATATATTTGCGGGCAATAAAAAATAAAATCAAAGGGGACGCTCGCGTGATATTATGCGCAAATGGTGATCCCGATACCATTCACGGTATCAAATCGGTTCTCATCGAACAATATGGGGACCAGAAGGACTTCGCCACTAATTTGTCGGCGATGTTCCATTTGAAGAAAGGAGATAAGAATCATTTGAGATTCTTTAATGAAATCAAAGAAATTAACACTAGGCTAAAAGCCAATCTATCCTCGAACCCGTTATCGGCTCGAGAGGTAGTTGATGTGATAACAATCACACGATATTTGGACAACATCGGAGAGCCCCTGGCCTCCATTATCAGGCAATCGAAACCAAAATCTTTAGAAGAGGCATACCAGGCTGTATGCACTAATCAAAACGCGGAAAGTAGAACGAAACCCGCAAAACAAATTTTCAAACAGCACAGTAACCCTAGTAGCAGTGGTTCTGGTGGCTATAATAATAACAACAACAGCAACAGCTCTTACAGAGCATATGCCAAAGAAACGAACGCAAAAACTGCATTCAAACGACCGATTCAGCAATTTAAACCGCGCGTGGAACATAACACCAACGAGGTTGACGTGGATAGTGATGATGATGATGACGATGATGACAATAACGCGACCGAGTGCGAAGTGCAAAATACACGCGAAGTAAATTTTCACAGAGGAGAGGAAGACCAGACAATAACTTGAACAATTTCATTCCTTACATTCGCTACCGATCTAACAAGGGAATCTTAAAATTCTTGATAGACACAGGTGCGAACAAATCGTATATGAATCCAGAACATGTGGCAAACGCAAAAGTGACTGATCAGCCAGCCATCGTCACGAACAAAAATGGAAAATTTATTTTGGATAAAGTGGTGCACGCGAATCTTTTTCCGAAAGATGTCAACAGAGCACTACCATTTCATGTGTTTAAATTTCATAAATTTTTTGACGGGCTCATAGGGTACGAAAACTTAGCAGCCTTGAAAGCCGTGATCAATACAGATAAACACGAGTTGATTATTGGGAAATCTACGTACCAATTTTACCGGTATTTCCCTTCTTCCATGAATTTTCACGAAAATTTCGAAACTTTCATGAAAATTCCAACTTTACAAGATGGAACGTTTCTAATCGAAGATGAGCTTAACATTACTGCAAATGTTTCAGTCCAACCGGGACTTTACTTGGCAAAGAATAATAGTGCGATGGTTCATGTACATTCAAAAGGCCTACCGAAGCCTATATTGTCGAAACCATTCGAAAATAAAGACTTTCTTATAAAAACCGATAATCCAAAAGAGAATTTGAATTTCCCTGCGGATCATCTAAATAAAGAGGAGGTCAAACTTCTTGCAAAGACCTTACAGCCATTCAAAAGCATCTTCTTCCAGGAAGGTCAAAAACTTGCCTTTACACATCAAGTAAAGCATAGAATAGAGACCACCGATAACAAGCCAATACACCAAAAGACATATAAATATCCGTACCATCTAAGAGAAATAGTGAGTGAACAAATCCAAAAGATGTTGGATACAGGCATTATTAGAGAGTCTTCATCTGCCTGGACTTCTCCTATTTGGGTCGTACCTAAGAAGGTCGACAACTCAGGTGCGAAAAAGTACCGCATAGTGGTAGATTACAGAAAATTAAATAAAATCACACCGTCTGATCGGTATCCAATACCGGAAATCAGCGAAATTTTGGATCGTCTAGGAAATGCGCAGTATTTCTCTGTGCTCGACCTGGCCAGCGGGTTCCACCAAATAGAGGTAGACCCAGCTGACATCCCAAAAACGGCGTTTAACGTCGATCATGGGAAATACGAATTTGTGCGGATGCCGTTCGGATTGAAGAATGCGCCCGCAACATTCCAACGCCTGATGGATTCGGTATTACGGAAACATTTAGGTATTAGATGTTTCGTCTATATGGACGACATCATAATTTTTTCCAGCTCTTTGGAAGAGCACATGAAAGACATTCAAAAGGTTTTAAAAACTCTAAAGGAAGCAAACCTTAGAGTTCAGTGTGACAAGTCGGAATTCCTTCGTAAAGAAGTTGAATTCCTCGGTCACGTGGTTACTACGGAAGGGGTTAAACCTAATCCCAAGAAGGTTGAAGCAGTGAAAAACTGGCCTCTTCCGAAAACCCCGAAGGAACTAAAATCTTTCCTTGGAACAATTTCATACTATAGAAGATTCATTCCCGACTTTGCTAAAATCGCAAAGCCGATGACAAGTGTGCTTCGTGGAAAAACCAAATCCATAGAAATTACTCCGGAATATGAAAAAGCCTTTACTGAATTGAAAAATATAATGAGTTCGGATCTCTTATTGCACTACCCCAATTTTGACGAGCCGTTCGTTTTGTCTACGGACGCGTCAAACTTTGCGATCGGGGCGGTCCTCACACAGATAGTGAATGGAGGTGAAAAACCCATTGCCTATCTATCAAGAACATTGACAAAGGCGGAAGAGAAATATTCTGCCACCGCCAAGGAACTGTTAGCTATCTATTTTGCAGCTAAAAAGTTCCGGCCATATCTGTATGGTAGGCAGTTTACCATATACACAGATCATGAGCCTCTTACTAAGGAAATCAAGTTAACAGATGCTACAGGACGAGTGACTCGCCAACGGCTATACCTGGAGCAATTCGATTTCCAGTTGGTTTACAAAAAAGGAAAACAAAATGTAGTGGCCGATGGTTTATCCCGGATACCACGAGCTGACGAATCTGAACTAAATATTCAAACCGTTTTGCAAAACGAGCTTTATGAAAATGACCCGATATATGGACCAGAAATAATTAACAAGTTTAGGAATCAGCTGATAATTAATGTGTCAAACGATCCTAGAAAATCGGCTCACATATTTTATTCTATATTTTCAGGTTACAGCAGGCATACTTTCAACCGTGGAGAATATTCCGAAGATGAAATCCGAAACATTCTTAAAAGTTATCTTTCCCCGACCATATCCAATGGTATATTCGCTCCCCTAGAGATTGCACAATTGTGTTCTAAAATAATGAAAGATCAATTCAAAGGCATGAAAGTACAATTTTGCAATCTAAAACTCTCTGATCTTATTTCTAAAACTGATCAAGAGGAATTTATTCGTAAGAGCCATAATTTTAACCACAGAAGTTGGAAGCTCACATACGAGGAGATTCGTCAGTCAGTTTTCTTCCCCGATATGATTACGAAGATCAAATCATTCGCAAAAAATTGTGAGGACTGCAAGTTCGCGAAATACGAACGACGTCCCTTCAAAATTCCAATAACTCGAAGAGCATACGACAAACCATTAGAGAACATTTTCATTGACGTGTACGTCAAGGAGGGTGAAAAATTCCTTACCCTTGTTGACGCATTTTCCAAATTTTCAAAATCCAGAATGAAACGGCGGATGAGCTGATCGAAGTAATTACAAAATACTTTAAAATTTTCGGCCTACCAAAAACTATAACATGTGATCAAGCCACATCTTTCAGAAGCTCAAAATTCAAAACCTTTCTCCAAAATCAAAATATTGATATACACTTTGCCAGTACTAGTAACAGCAATGGCATTGTCGAGAGATACCACAACACGCTTTTAGAAATGTACATGTCAAACAGGAGAAAACTTGAAGAACTAACCTTATACGAAGGGCTCTCCATAGTAACTGCCCTATATAACGATACCAAACATTCAACTACGAAATTAAGACCTAGGGATATAATTTTTGGAAATTCTCATTCATTGAACCCGGAGGATATAAATACACAGAAAGCAAAAATAATACTAACTGCCAGGGAAAATATTGCGTTAGAAGCGAGGACACACAATCAGAAAAATGAAAGTCAAAACAATAAAGAATATGAAAACCTCACCATCAGTGAAGCTTTAGTTAAAGGGAAAGGAAAGCCGACCCCTTACACCAATAGATTTAGGCCAATTAAAATCCAAAGTCAAACCAGCAAAACTGTAACAGATGAAAAGGCTATCAAAATTCACAAATTAGATACGAAAAGAGCTAACTAAAACAACACTTTATATTTTCTTGCAGAATACTGTGGCTCCTTACGCTGGTAGGGATGGCCACTTCAGACTTGAGAATTCATACCCTGGATCAGAGTCCGATCATTATAGTTCCGTTAGGACCCGCTAAAATAAGCACTAGTTCTCTGCGAATTGTGCACCCCATAAACTTGACCTCAATTGGAACAATTGTAGAAAGCTATTTTTATTATATTATATAGTTTCTATGGAGAGATTGTCGAATCAAACGCCTTTTAAGTCAATAGTTAAAGCAAAATTAGACAAAATAAACTTGAGTTACAACCGAATAAAACCACTACGTAGGATTATAAATTCGTCATTAAATTCATTAATTAGCGAGAATAACAAGCAAATAAGAATCAATAGTGCTTTCGATTCACGAATGAGCAACATTACAAAAGCAATTAACGTCATACTGGAAAATGAGGAAAATGTAATACATTCCTTAGAGGGCTTTGATGTATTAGAATTAATATTCAAAATTGATGAGCTATTATACTACTTAGACATAATCGAAGAGGCGATCACACTAGCGAGACGGAGTATCCCAAGCAGCCGCATCATTCACCTCGACGAATTGGAAACCATTCATCATTCCCTCATTAATGACGGTTTCGGGCTTAACTCGGTCGATAGCATACTTAGTACTGCCAATGCCTACGCAGTATTAAACAACGAAATTTTCATGTACACTGAAGATACCCAGGATCAAAAATGTACAGTACACCCTCAACTTCATTGAACCAGTCATTGTAGATCACCACAGAGTCCACCTACAAACATAGTTTTATTTGAAAGGACAGAAATCATTCATGTTAAAAAGCGCTTGTTCCAAAGCCAACGCCATGTTTATATGTTCCTCAACGGATCTAGAACCTTTGACGGGTTGTATGCAACAATTGGTCTCCGGAAATACAGCAGAGTGTCCCATAGAACGCACCTACGGAAACAAAACTATTCGGAAAATCAATGATGGCAATATAGTCGTCAATGCAATCAATGTAACACTTTCGTCAAACTGTTCAGTCACCCAACGCACTCTACAGGGGTCGTTCCTAATCCAATACTCAAACTGTACACTGAAATTGGATGACGAGGAATATGTCAACACAAACATGGAGATACAGCCGTTCATACCTACCACGGGATTGAAGGTAAATCCAACCAAACTGTTTAACCACATTCCGTTGGAACATTTACAGGAGTTACATATGGAACAGCGTAACCATATCACACACCTTAACCTGACAACCGAAAACCTCCATTGGAAACTTCATTTCCTGGGATGGATAGCATCCGTAATCTCATCAACTTTACTAATCTGCATACTGGGTTCATCCATAATCATCGTTTTGAAATTCGCCGCCTGGAAGACACTCCTTACCAACAGCAAACCAGAAGTCATCGAACAGGATACCATCGCATCAACCGAGGCCCATCCCGAGTCCAGAGAGGTACCGCTGATACTTCAGCAGTAGACGAAAGCCGAGGACGTCTTTCAGCTAAGGGGGAAGCCGTTACGGAACCGTTTGGTACATCACGCCACTCGGGTCCGCCAACCTACGGTCGACAACGTGGAGCGTGCAGCGTCAGCAGTATGCAGTCATAAGAGGGCCGCGAGCGCATGGCTCGCCCTCTTTTTCGCTGTGCAGTTCTTGTGGAGCACCGGTGGTGCCGTGTGATTAGTGATAAGTGAATAAATTGTTGAAAGTAGTTAGTTTTTAAAAGTGTTTGCATATCACGATTCCCATAAGTCAGAATGCAATCATGGCGTGTTATTTGGCATAGAAATCTCAACTAAGTACTAATGAAAATGACGCAAGTAATACTACGTTGAGACGGCGAAGTTCCTCTAGGAACGTTAGTGCCATATAAGAAGAAAGAAGAATAACTAGACTCTAGTGATTGGATTCTTCTACTAGCGCGTTGACTGGCACCGTCTAATGTGCGATTCACATTGCACGTTACGGAGAAGAACGTCCACGTTCCGTCAACGTCTCCACCAATTCACACATGCAGTCAATGCTTCCACCAGCACCGTCACGTCAAATGCCAAACGAATGATTTATTTAATTTTATTCATGGTGTCGCCACCTACAACAATTTTAAATTGCAATGCCCTCTTTCAAATCAGCATGCCTAGAATCAGTTCTAAATTTAGAAAAATTCAATGAGAATCATTGAATTCAATTATTTAAATGCTTAAACCCCGTAGTCCGACCCTTATGCAACAATAATAATAAATAGAATAATTCTTTCAACTAGTCGCGAATGATTTTCACTCCGAATGACTTAGCTCCAAAGAGATATGTTGGCATAAAAAGTACAGTAAGTTACTTATAAAGCGATATGCTGAGGCACCATTCAGTGTCGCATTGGAGTCAGTTTCGACCAGTAATTGGACATTTGCGACTGGTGGCGACTTTCAATGTGGGGCCATAATTTGGGTCCCGAACTCAATGTTTACAAAAATGTCCAACTAGAGGTAAAAATGTCTAATGAAACGTGTTGCATCACAGATCTGTTCAATTAGCTTAATGTCGATGTAGATGTAAATTACTGTGCAACCAAATCAAAACAAAAGCCGAGACACAAAGCCCAGACAAAAACCAAACGAGCCGTCCGTCTCCGTCAATTATTCTTTTCTACAAACCCTGCCGGTCGTTTTCGTTGAACGTATGCTGACGGGTCGTTACGTTGCTGGTGTATGTGAATGTTTTCATGAGAATTGCATGGTAGAATCATTGACGTATCGTGACGTGACGGGACGTGAACGTGACGTGTATGTTGTATGTGAATCGCACTTAAATCAGCCTTAAGTTTGAACAAATATTGATAAGAGATTCCCAGAAATTCTTAATGTTTATTGGCTGATTTGGTTACTGTATAAGTTGTTTGAAACGAAGGTTTAGTGTAATCATTTTATTTTGAGCATTATATTCACAAACATACAAGTATGACTAATATAAATTGCATGTATATGATGCGCCTGCCAGCCCATACATGCAAACGTGGAGGCGATATACATACATCCTAGAAAAAATTAAATCGTATAATTATCGTTTATATTACATGAGGTATATATACATGTATACAAGTAATGTGTCTTGGATGTATGTATATCGCCTCCAATTTTAGATTTTTGACGTAGGACTACGGCTTACATTAAGGGTCCCAAATCAGAAAACAGGTCACGTTTTTATGAAATAAAGTTGACGTTAGTCACTATTTTTTCTACGAACGGATTTAAACGATTGGGCTTTGCATACCATACCATTGCATACCAATCAAATTGGAAATTTTCTATGTTTTTTTTGTATGATATGCTATACATTACAATCCCATAGTCTTTAAATTGGTTTAAATTAATGAAAATTGGAAGCATTCCCATTTTCCCATATATTTGTTCTGTTCATTTGTGTGCTTTCCCGAACAGAGCTGTCAATAACGGATATCTTATGCAGCCGCTAGATCAGAAACAACGAAGGGGGATAGCAGAAAGAGAAAATTTGCGGAATAAACTCCACCCTTGCATAATAAGTAAGCTGTCCCTAGCGTATAAGTATTGCATCTCCTCTGAGGAAAATTCTCAGAATCTTTCTGTGCCCGAAACAACAAAGGTCGCTTATTCTGCTCGTTTTGTGTTCAATGTTTCCCCTCGAGCTGTGAACGCTAGCGAATATTTCACTTGAAGTGCATCTGGCATTGCAATGAACACAACCATCCAAGTCATGGCAAAGAAGGCGAAAAAAGAGAAAAGTGCAAATGATTATAGGTCGCTTCTAAACATCGATGTTTGATTTTTTGTGTGTTGCTTGTTTTCGTTGCGCGAAACATAGAAACTTAGAGAAACTTTGTTGACGGTTTTGGCCGAGAGTCGAGAAACGATTTTTCATAAACGGTCATTCTCGCGATGTTTCATTTTTAGCACTGCAACTGTGTGCATCTGTTAGACGCGTGTTTGATGCTTGTTGAATGACGATGCACTTCTTCTATTTCTTGAATTATAGATACTTTAAACTCAGACAGTTCATTCGTCTTTGATGGCGATGCGCGGAAGATGCCTCTTGGTAATATTTAGTGCAATGCATGCATTGATATAAAGAAACAAATTGCGACATATGACCATTTAGTGTATTGTTCTCGCAAAGGTAAAAAATGATCGTTGCTTCTCGAAATGATTCTACAAAACTACGCAAGTCATTAAATCTTTTCAGGGTCTCCGGAACTTTTTACTTAAGAGTTATTTATTAAATTTCGACGTATTCGCAAATAATATTCGAAATGATTCGTTTTTTGGTTGTCTGTAGTAAATCGTATATACGCATGACAATAGTCGTACTAGGTGCATGTATATGTCGTATATTCATCCATCCAATCATCGTGAATACTGTTGCAAGTGGAAAATAAATGTGTGCTCGTTGCTTATGATGCGAACATAGTTAACAATATAATACAGTAGTTTAAATTTAATACGACATGCCGAGGCACCACTCAGTGTCGCTTTGGAGGCGATGTTGGCCTGTAATTGGACATTGGCGATGTGAGTGGTACAGTGTCTACGTCTGGTGGCAACTTTAATGTGGCGCCATAATTTAGGAAGGAAGGTATTGTATTATAGAGACTTTAAACTTTTGCAGTTCATTCGTCTCTAGTATAATTTAGGCCGCGAACTCGATGTTTACAAAAATGTTCAATTAAACGTGTCACATTACAGGTCCGTCCAATAATCGAAACGTCGCATTAAATGTAACTTACTGTATATAAACAATATTTTTTCCCAGTTGTTTTGAGGCATCTCGCACAAATTGACAATATCATTTAATTGTCAGTGCAAGTCGGTGCAATTTTTAGAGTGTAAAAAAAGTTCACTGTTTACATAAGGCTGATTTAGACGATGCCAGTCAGCGCTCTAGTTGAAGTATCCAGTGAACAGAGAACAGACACTCTGTTCAAGTTACTTCTAACAGTATCGAACAAGTAATTGGCCTCTAACTTGAACAGAGTGTCTATTCTCTATTCACTGGATACTTCAACTAGAGCGCTGACTGGCATCGTCTAAATCAAGGCGCTTGTATCAATATCCTGGAAAAAAGGTAATGAAGATGGTCGAGTTTCGAGCGACATAGCATCCGCTGCTATAACTATTTCGCATATAGTGACGTCAGTCGTTGTGTCTATCTTTGATTGCCCACCGCGTTCACTTGAAAATACTATTTTCAGGAAGTAATTTATCAATTAAAAACGTTCATTTTTGTAGAGCTCCCGCTGACTATGAGGCTAATGTGATAGCGTGGAGTGAATATTAGTGAAATCACGTCGAAAAAGACGGATAAAAGTGATTTTCCCATGCGGCATTTTCGCTCCCCATGTTCATGGAAACAAACAAAGTTTCATTATTTTACCGTTATGAAGTTGATTTTTCGAAGGCTCTCAGTGTCGGTGTGTATGTTGTGAGATAATAATCGCAAATCAATCAAAATTTCACCGAAAATGTTACTGTTTTCGAGAACTAAGCATACGACTGCTCTCTGGTCCTTTTTCCCACATGAATAATCGAAATAAGCCACGATATAATTGTAATCTGTTAAAAAACAACCAGTTGAATGATTTCATGAGAACTTTGGCTCAAATTATCATGCAACCGTGAGTACTCTCAACATTGTTGTGTTTTTTCCATATACATTCCATATTGAATGCAAATAATTACGATACGATATTTTGTTTGCCAAAACAGATACACTTCGCCTACTGCTCCACCTCTATATGTACCTCATTGCGCTTGTATAAGGGCCTGATTCTGGAATACACTACGAATACACTTCACGGTGGAAACGGAATGAAACGTATTCACGATGACAACGGTACAGTGTCGACATCTGGATACGAGATTGGTTTCCCACTAAATTTATCATTATAATATCAAATTATCTTCAGATGAATCTTTTGTATGACATTATTATATCACATGAAGAAAACAAAGTTTTCCACTCACATTGAATATCAGTTTGATACGAAGAAGTTAATTTTCATTAATGATTTTTTATTTGAAAAGTGCTCATTCTGCCTGAGAACTCATTATTATTTTCGACACTTCATTAACTCGTAAAACGTAGTTCAATGGCGTGCCGTTTATTTCATTTCCACCGTGAAGTGTATTCGAGAATCAGGCCCTAAATGTATAACAGGTGAAGCAACATCATCACTTCATGAAGAAGGGGATTACGGTTTGTGGAGCGGGGGTTGTTTGTTTTGTTATTGCTAGGATACGGCATTATTGCATTTTCACATGCAAGAGAAGTGGATGAACTGGATGAGAATGAAATTCTACAAAATTATCCCACCTTTTTCACATAAATTTGCGGAAGTCGAACATAGTAGGCATCGTTCGAATAAGCGTCGTTGCAATTTGTAGAGAGCCGCCGGCAGCTGTTTGTAAACAATACCGACAGCAATTCCAATATGACTGAAAGTGCATTTCATATGATTGTTTCACCTGGTATATATAGAGGCGCCTTGGTCTAAATCAGCCTTTACTATCCCCTGGCCCTATCCAAGATGTGTAGAATAAAGGTGTGACCGTGTGGTCAATGAGTGCGCGAGGGGAAACGGTATAAATATACAGAGGATTGTGGGAAGGGATTTGACTGCAAATAGAGATGTCTAAATTTTTCGTTTATTCGATTGTCGATTAATCGTGGGGTGATTTTTATATATTCGATTGATTCGAATAATTGTCTTCCAGTATTCGATTAATCGAACGAATATTTATTTCTTGTAATCAAAACAAACACATTTATGATAAAAAAAAATATGTCATAATTTTGAAGTTCATGATTTTTTGAGGATTGAAAAAAGAGCACACCATGAAAATGATGCACAATACAGGGCGGACTCTATTATATATAGTTTCTGATTCCTTTTCACTGTATATAATCGAGTCAGAAAAAAGTTTTTAATCGTTTTTTGTATGTTTTTTTCATTTCTTGAATATAAAAGAGGAATTTGATTTTTGATTCACCCCCTCAAAGTCAGAAAATACCTTTCTCGCTTGAAAAAATATAAATTTATCCAGATTCTTTAAGGAGGTAATAGACGAGCATATTTGATGAATAAAAATCCTTCTACGCATATGTTCGAATTTCAACAATGAAATAGTTATAGAACTATTTTTTTTGTTTCGGACTTGTTGCCTCAAACTGGCTCTACTTTAAAAACTACTGTTGCTTTTATTTGAAATATGAGAAATTTTGTACAGGATATAGTAGTGGAACATCTAAATTAGTGGATTTTAACATTTTGGAAGTGGAAAACTTGAAAGTTAATAATATTTAGTGTGTTATTATTAATTTTATCCTGAAAATTTATATTGAACTAGATCATTTCTATCAATTAAATTAAAGCTCTCTAAAATTTGGTTTTTGACACCCAACTTCGGCTTTTTTAATTTGGCTGCAATAACTATATAACGATATAACTGGTGAAAACTCAAGCAAAATCTTCAAAAATGACGATTTTCACCCCACCTTACATGTAATAGCCACTTAAATTTCACCTTATCGTTAAAAGGTTACCTTCCTTCTTGAAATAAGTCATACTTAAAATATAAAAAAAAAATATTTTTTTCCAAACTGTATATAATCAAGTTCAAAATTGTATATAATCGAATCACATATTATCGAGTCTGTCGATATTAGTCGAGTCCGAAATGCAATTTATTTGCACCAACCAAAATTTTGGCTGTTCAAAATTATCTGTTCTTCGAATGTTGTTTGTTGAAATAGCTGATTTGTTTGAATATCTCTGCTTGGTCATAGAATCATTGATCACTAGTATGGTATTTTTTCCTCGGCGCTCTGAATTTGAACACTACTATTTTAGAACGGGAGCTGAGACCACCTTCTTCAAGTCCACATTTTACTCCTGCAGACCCTGAATTCTTCTTCCCAGTCTCCTCCACCACCTAGGAATCAAGCTTCTACCGTAAATGATTTAGCATATTCTATGAATTTCGACGAAACACCATGACGATTAAACAAATTTTGCACTGTATTTTCTGAAAAAAATGGTTCCCTTTTTCATTAATCGCGATTACTTTGATAATTATTCGATGTATTCATACCTTGATTTTTCATTATTTGGTATAAAATTACTGTTACAGATATTCGATTATTTGAATTAATCGAACGATTAACCGACGTCTCTAGCTGCAAAACGCGGGTAAAATATCTCCATCACCAACCGACACTGAGAGTCGATTTATTCTCTTGAGCTGAAACATATAATGCGATAGAGTATATTACAAACCTAACTTTAACCGTAAAAGACTTACCTTTCAACTATTCAATGCTCTTATTCCCACCAATACAATTCCACACACAAAGAGCAAAAAAAAGATATTGCAAAATATTGCAGATTGTTTACATACAAATTCCAAGATGGCTGAAAGGCCTTTTTCATAAGTTGCGCTACCGTATTGTATCTATCATGGCCCTATCCAAGATGTGTGGAATAAAGGTGTGACCGTGTCAATAAGTGCGCGAGGGGAAACGGTATAAATATACAGAGCACTGTGGAAAGGGATTTGACTGCAAATAGAGATGTCTAAATTTTTCGTTTATTCGATTGTCGATTAATCGTGGGGTCATTTTTAAATATTCGATTCATTGTCTTTCAGTATTCGATTAATCGAACGAATATTTATTTCTTGTAATCAAAACGAACAGACATTCATGATAAAAAATATGATGGCATAATTTTAAAAGTTACATTAAATATAATTTTGTAATAAACATGTTGCAGAATATTGGTTTTTGAATGAAATGGTATTTCAGTATATTGATAAATTCACCATTTCGTGATTTTTTGTGGACGATTGTAAAAAGAGCACATGAGAATGATGCACAATATTTTTATTAAACCAACATTTTTTTTCTGTTCAAAATTATATATTCTTCGAATGTTGTTGAAATGTCTGATTTGTTTAAATATTTCTGCTTTGTCCCTATAGCTAATAGTTCAAAAGAAGCATATTTATAGAATCATTGTCCACTAGTATAGTATATTTCTGCATTTTACTCCTGCAGACCCTGAATTCTTCTTCCCAGTCTCCTCCACCACCAGGGAATCATTTTTATGCTTCAATCGTAAATGGTTAAGCATATTTGATGGATTTCAATGAAACACCATGACGGTTAACACTCCTATACGCGCATAGGGTTGAGAGACCGAGAAATCAATAATTCGTTCATTTCTTAGAAAACATCAGCACTACGACATTGCGATTCTCTCTAGTTTCGTCATTTGTTGTTCGTCATCGTTTAGCGTATCGTATGAGTTGGTACGAAGGGGATGTGTATCACTTTTTCACCACTTTCGGTCTGAGAACCGACACGAGTATAGGAGTAACTTTTTTGGACAAGTGACTTTTTTGCTATTTTAGAATATTGTTCAATGAAATATATAAATTAATGTCAGTGGCGTGGAATATTTATTAAATAAAATGCATAATATCATTTTCGGACTATTCTTATTTGATTTTAGTAATTTTTGTCACCGGATTGAACGGATTCATATATTATTCGTCGTTAGATTCATACGTGCAAAAGTATCAAATGTTTGACATTCGTATAGTTGTTTACTAAATACAATAGTCACACATATACACACTTGTGAAAGAATTGCACTTGCGAGAGAATTGTAAACTGTAAACTATAATTTATTCGGTGGCTTATGGTTATTTTTACAGTTGCAGCTTCGGGTTTCGGGAACAGTATCGACAATAAAACAAGTCGCAGAAAGTTCCTAGAAATCCTTTTGTTATCTTTTTATAATCCATAAAAAAACAGGCATTAAGTTTTTGTTAACCAAGAACACAGAAACAAAGTGTTGCGTACAACATTCGCTGACCGCCGCACCTACCTATCAACATCATTGAGACAGCAGCGCTTCGCGTTGTGTTGTGAAGTTACCTATGATGCACGACTGTACGCTTCATAACCAACTTCACAATACAACGTGACACTTGATAGACAAAAGCAGATAGCCATCAAAGTTAAATTGGTACGGTAAAGGAATTGAAAGTTTAAATATACGGAAAGTCTTTGTAGTATTCCAAGTGAAAATATCAGCGAATCGAAATTTCGCAGAAGCTAAAAGCAGGTATTTTTCAAATGAATTTGAGTGAATCAAAAAATGTATATATAGATTGTACAATTATCTACATGCAGAATACACTGTACACACGCACAGAATAGGAGATTTATTGAAGATCCGGGTGACGAGTTAACGAAACCCACAAAACGTAAGATAGCGAAGAGTGATATATAATATAGAGCTAAATTAAATAATGTGTTTGTAACTTGTAGGAGATTTTTAACCGTTCAACCTCGAGCGGTTCCGAATAAACGAGTTGAATTTCCGGAAGTTGGTTTCCTTTCGTTGCGAAAGCAACACAAAGAATATGAGATATAGGAAAACTTGAAATCCCAGAACCCTTATCCTCTGGTAACTATCTAGATTCTAGAAGGTCGTACATTATTCTCTTCAAAAGACCCTAAAAACAAGCTACAACTGTATGAAATGTAAAAAATATGTTTGTCTCGATCATGACGTTATAACATGCTCTGATTCTTTTACTAATGAAATCTAAATCGATAAATACGTTTTTATGTTATATAATAGCTCTTTCTACTTTCATGAATTATATTCAGTTGCTTACTTTCAATTAATAACAGGAAAAAAGACGGGTGGGTAATGTCGGGGACATAACCGGAGTGACGTAGGACTATACAAAGGGGACAGCTTTTGCTAAATATATATTTTAAATATATTGTTTTATTTTCTTCTCCTACGTGAATACCTACCTATCTACCTGAAAATTGGATTAGTTTACTGTTTACTCTTTATGAACATATTGGGGGTTCTGAAAAGAACCTTTGGTGTTGTGTTTTTGCGTTTTTTTACAAACTTGATTCTTGATTTTTTTCTGAAGGCTTTGTACTTATTAAATGTTCAACGCCGGGCATCTTTTGGCGTATGCACATATCGTACAATCAAAATTATGGCTGTGATAGGGAATGCATAGGTGATCATCAGCTCATTCACTATCATATATTTTACTATTGAACACATTACCGTACCTTAAACTGTGGTTTCGGAGACGAATGAATTGTAAGATTTGTAGTCTCCGAAAACAAAGTAAATAAAAATGAAAAAGAACTGAGGTTTTGGAGACGAACTCCTCGATCTGTCGAGAAATAAACGGGCTATAAGCGTTCTGAAAAACCAACAGTAAATACAGGGATGGATGACCTTCGGATTAAAGTCCTTTAAAATAAGAATAGAGCAGTAGGAAATACATAGCTCATCATGTTGCTCCTTAGTTATTTTTCTATACAATGCAGATGTAACGTCAGTCAATTTTCAACATCAGTTATCAACCAAAGAAAGCAGTTCTTGCTACCGAGAAAATTCGTTAATGCCATCTTGCATACAATGTGTTGTAATTTGAAGCCACTTTTAATTCGGAAACCATGCTTGGGTTTGTGAAAACAGAATGATCAATTCAAAAGACCCCAACCACCAATAAGTTCAAGAACTATCATAAACAAAATGAATCAGTTTATATTATATGTCATATTATGTCACTTTAGAACGCATTGTTATTGTGAAAAACTTTGAATAACTCTTCTTTGAAAGGTTTAATGACCCTGAAAAGCGCCGTGTTTTACGGTGGCTGGTTTTGCCACCAAATCAGTCTGTATAAACAAACTTTTTCCTTCTTCTACCTGCTGCCGTTTTGCGATTGCGTTTGCCACTCGCTGAAACTAGTTGTTGCCACCGAACCGAATATGCTCTGTTCTGTAGGCGGGTTTTCTTATTGTCGTGAGCAGCTTTGCAAGCCAACTCGAGCACTCCGGCGGCCGAAATTCTATAACCGCTATTAGGTATAATGGTGCTCCGGCACCAATCCGTTGATGCGATGTGATGTGAAACGATGCCATACAACCACACTGATTTACGGTTTGAAAGAGAATGAGATATTTTTCAGTGGATCCGCGCGTTTTGTACTTTAGCGGTACACGCTCATAGGATAGAGACAAATCGGCAGACTCAGTCAAAGGGTTCCACGAGTCCGACGAGACGAACGAATGAGCGTTAAAAGGCAGCGATGGCAAAAAAATACATTCATTACGATTTGTTCGCTCGTTGGATTTACATGCAGGCTAAAAAGGGTCCTTTTCAGGATCACAAAATTATCTTCAATCTAAAGAGTTTATTGTTTTGTTATCACTCGATATCCCCATCTTGTTCAGCTAAACCTTTCTGTTTAGCGATTGCGTTTGCCACTCGCCACAGCTTTCATAGTTGAAAAATTTCTTCCCATCTAGCTTTGTGACATATTTTACAGTAAATTACATTCAATGGCACGTCGCATTACCACCACTCAGTGTCGGATTGGAGGTAATTTTAATCTGTAATTGAACATTTGCGATGACAGTGGTACAGTGTCGACTTTCAATGTGGGGTCATAATTTGGACCCCGAACTCTATGTTTACAAAAAAGTCCAACTAAATATGTCGCATTACAGGTCCGTCCAATTAGCTAAATGTCGAGATAAGTGTATATTGCTGTACTTTCAATCTAGAAGCAATTTAAGAATTGGTGAAAATCAATAAGCTCAGAACAACTGTCAAATTCACAAACTCATCATATCCTGGCAAACAAATTATGAAAAAATCAATTTGTGTTTTATTATTATTTTGGATATTGTTTTAGAAAGCATTGAACTGTATTTCCTAAACTCTTTTTTGAAAGGTTTAATGGCCCTGATAAGCGCCGTGTTTTATGGAATAGTTCCAATTTAGAGAACTTTGTACTCGTGGTTTTGAAAAAAACCATTTCGAACGCCCTCGATGCCGCCTTCTTCTGGATCTGCCACCAAAGCAGGTTGTATAAAGAACAAACTTTTTTCTTCTGCTACCAGCTGCCGTTTTGCGATTGCGTTTGCCACTCGCCACTCGCTGAAACTGCCTGTTGTCTTGATGTCCACCGAACCGAATGTGTTCTGTTCCGAATGCGTGTTTTCTTATCGTCGCGAGCAGCTTTGCCAGCTAACTCGATCACTTCGGCGACCGAAACTATATAACGCCGGCTAGGTGGACTGGTGCACTGGTACTAACGATCAACACGGTTCGAGCGGGATTTTGCCTTTTCCTTCACTTTTCCTCCTTTGCCATGTCCAGACATGGCTGCTTGTGTTGGTTTGTTGATGTGTTGTGATGCGAACCGATGTGGTGTACGGTTTGAATGAGAATGATTGTTACGGCAGCGGAGCGGGGATTTTTAAGCAGACTGGCTGGCTCGAGAATTACGCATGTGTGAGACTGCGACCAATGTTTCGTTCTTTTTTTGACGTAGGACTACGTCTTTCATTTCTATACCGGGGTGTAAAACCAATGTTTCGAGAACGAAAGCGTTACGCTGGAGACCGAGATTTTGAGCGTTAATAGCTCTTAAACAACTGAACGAAATGGTATGATAAACACTTCATTTGAAAGATAAAATGTCTACGCGTCATATACTTGTTACTTTTTCATCCAAAAACTTGTTTCAATAGTATTAAAATTGCTTTCAAAACAGGCTATTGAAATCACCAATCGGTATATAAGCGAGCGCCGCTCGTAAACCCACTCAGTTATGATTGAACAGCGATTGGAGCATGTTGTCGCTGTTGTTGTGAAGCTAATTTCGTTTATCATGAAAACGCTGATGAACGGTGTCACCAAGAGCCTGTTTGTGCACCTAAGGCCAAAAGGGAATCCATCAGGAGGAGAGTGATGCCACGGTTCCGCTTGAAACATCGGAGCAGCCGCCACACACACACACATACACGCGCGAAATTCTCGTTGCTATCATCGTTGCTGAAAAATAATCTGCCAGTTCCCCTGGGAATTGAAAAATACATTCATGCGAAAGAGTTTATTTTAATGTTTTCTATCCATATAACACTGCAACCAAATACATTTGGTTTTGTTATTTTTCAATCAATCGCAATTAACAGGAAAGCTTCTGAATATTTTTTTCCCCATCAGTGGAAATTTTCGTATCCAATATTGGATGCATAACATGCAAAACGGAAAATGTTTCACATCGAGAAAATCAAGTCATTTTCAAGCGATTATTTGCTTTCTACTCATATAATGCTGCGACCAAATACATTTCGTTTTGGATTTTTTCAATCAAGTGCGATCAACGTAAGAATGTAAGAATGTAATGAACGTAAGAATGCGAATGTCTTTCGGCAATTTATTAGAGGTGCAATGAATCTTTAGGAATTCCCACTCTACGCGCACTGGCAAACAATGTTTACTCAACAATTTCTCAAACGAGAAATGGGTGTTGTGAGAAAGGATTAGCGAACGCGAAAACGACAAACGGGAGAAAGATACGTTCGGAGGTTGAAGGAAATTGGCAGAAAACTTCTTCATTCTATCATTCAAATAATGTGATTCATACCACATCGTTTTGCCAGAAAGAGATTATTAATGTTCAAAGGAGGAATCGAGTCCTCCGAGGAAATTACCCAGCGCAAATTAGAGTCGACTATCGATTGCGGCATTCGTACACAAATAATTTTATAATGCAGTTTCACCAAAGTGATTTCTTCGGATATATTCACTACATCATGTCATGTATTTCATATTCTTCATTATGAAATCCATATCCATGGCACCTATCGGTATCGAATTATCATCGACACCGCGATTTTCGCTAAATGCTCCTTTCAGTTCGGCCTGTAAAAAACTTTTCTGAACTCTAATCCATCAAATTTGGAGCCCTGAAAAGGGCTGTTGATTATATGCTAAGCTAATATAGCACGCTCTCCTCGGATACGATGGGCCAGCTGGATGTCCTTGGGCATGATGTGACGCGTTTTGCATGGATAGCACACAAATTGGTATCTTCGAATAAGCCTCCTGCAGCGTCATAGCCGCGGAACTTTGGAAGCGCAAGTCGGTTTTGAAGTCCTGAGCAATTCCACGATCCAAATGCTGCAAAGGTAGCTGCGGATCAGCAATTCGGTCGACTTCTGATAGCGATGAATTTCACGCAAAGTTCCCGGTCGATAGCGATGTGGCTTCTCCACCTATCCTGCTACTGGTGCGCTTATTCGAGCTGACTTCGTGTGCCTTACCACCGAATGACTAACGAGCTGTCTGCGAAAGACTAACGAGCTCGAGTCCTCACGGTGCGAGAGTAGAGTAAGAAATGAACGAAAGCAAAGGAAGCGTCATTTTATAAACCATAAAAGTATAGAATCTAAATCCCACCCTTATTATATTCGTGAGTATACAGTAAGCTTATACAATAAAGAGGGTGGGGTTTACATTCGATTCTTTTATGTTTTATAAAATGACACTTCCCATGCTTTCGTTCATTTCTTACTCTACTCTCGCACCGTGAGGACTCGTTTCATCGGGACTAAGCAGACAGCCGAAAGACGTTAGTCTTTCGGTGGTAAGGCACCACGAAAGCAGCTCGGATAAGCGCATCAGCCGCAGGAAGCGTGAAGAAGCCACATCGCTATCGACCGGGAACTTCGCATGAAATTCGTCGCTATCAGAAGTCGACCGAATTGCTGATCCGCAAGCTACCTTTGCAGCATTTGGTTCGTGGAATTGCTCAGGACTTCAAAACCGACTTGCGCTTCCAAAGTTCCGCGGTTATGACGCTGCAGGAGGCTTATTCGAAGATACCAATTTGTGTGCTATCCATGCAAAACGCGTCACATCATGCCCAAGGACATCCAGCTGGCCCATCGTATCCGAGGAGAGCGTGCTATATTAGTTTAGCATATAATCAACAGCCCTTTTCAGGGCTCCAAATTTGATGGATTAGAGTTCAGAAAAGTTTTTTACAGGCCGAACTGAAAGAAGCATTTAGCGAAAATCGCGGTGTCGATGATAATTCGATACCGATAGGTGCCATGGATATGGATTTCATAATGAAGAATATGAAATACATGACATGATGTAGTGAATATATCCCCATATCGAAGAAATCACTTTGATGAAACTGTTTACCGTTTGTCGTTTTTAAGTGTTGGGAAAGGGCATTATTTTTGCTGAGTAAATTCCAAGAAAAAATCCATTCCTTCTTTAAGCGTGATTCATTCTGCTTCGGATCAACAGAACAGTGATAATCATTTCATATAAAAGATAAAATGTCCAAGAGTTATATGATTGCTATTTATTGAGTCGAAAAATTGTTTCAATAGCTTAATGATAGCTTCGAAAACAGGTTATAAAATGACGCTTCCTTTGCTTTCGTTCATTTCTTACTCTACTCTCGCAACGTGACGACTCGTTTGTTTGGGACCAAGCAGATAGCAGGTTAGTCTTTCAGTGGTAAGGCACACGAAGCGCACCAGCCGAAGGATAGGTGAAGAAGCCACATCGCTATCGACCGGGAACTTTGCGTGAAATTCATCGCTATCGGAAGTCGGCCGAATTGCTGATCCGCAAGCTACCTTTGCAGCTTTTGGTTCGTGGAATTGCTCAGGACTTCAAAACCGACTTGCGCTTCCAAAGTTCCGCGGTTATAACGCTGCAGGAGGCTTATTCGAAGATACAAATTTGTGTGCTATCCACGTAAAACGCGTCACATCATGCCCAAGGACATTCAGCTGGCCCGTCGAATCCAAGGAGAGGGTGCTATATTAGCTTAGCATATAATCAACGGCCCTTTTCAGGGCTCCAAATTTGATGGATTAGAGTTCAGAAAAGATTTTTGCAGGCCAAACTGAAATGAGAATTTTCGTTTGGATGCCATACAGCATCGAGAAAATTCCGGAAAGATCTAATCGTTGCTGAAAAATAATCTGCCAGTTCCCTGGGAATTGAAGAATACATCCATGCGAAAGAGTTTATTTTAATGTTTTCTAATTATATGGCGAACACAGCGACCAAATACATTTGATTTCGTAATTTTTCAATCAAGTGTAATTAGCTGAAAAGCTTCTGAAGATTATTCTTTCCCATCAGTAGGATATTTTCGAATCCAATAATGGATGCATAACATGAAAAACGGAAAATGTTTCGTATCGCCAAAATTATATAATTTTCAATCGATTATTGCTCAGTCGCCGAAATTTTCATACTCAGAGAGTTCATTCTCCTCTAGTTTGCCTTCCAAATTGCCATCGTAAACCACACCTTCTCTCGATTCAATCACGCACGAAAAGCATACTGAAATGATATTCTGGTGGTGAAACCCATTCATTTTTCGTGAGGCGTCGTGCACAAATTACGTAACGCGATAAGGGGGGAGGGGTTAGATGTTGCGTTACTTTCTGTTTATTAGAGATAGGAAATTGCGTTACGCAAATCCGGATTTTTGCGTTACGTAATTTGTGCACGACGCCTGAGGACATCGACAAGACAACATCGTTACTGAACGAGCTGAACGGCGAGGGATCGAGGTATTCATTACCTGGCTTGACCTGACCTGAAATGCAATCAGTTTGTTTTAACTGTGAGGGAGCGCAGGAAAGCCGATCGATCAGAAGGAGAAGAGAAGGTGACCAAGAGAGTATCAGCATCGAAATACGGTTCCTCGGGAAGACATAGAAGCAGCCGCCACACACACATACACGCGCGCAACTCTTTTCGTTTGCTGGTTATCGAGAGGAAACCTGGAAAGAAATGATCGTTGCTGAAAAATAATCTGCCAGTTCCCCTTGGAATTGAAAATTACATTCAAGCGAGTTTATTTTAATGTTTTCTATCCATATAATACTGCGACCACATACATTTGGTTTTGTGATTTGTCAATCAAGTGCAGTTAACAGGAAAGCTTCTGAAGATTATTCTTCAGAACAAGGTTTTTTGTATCCAATATTGGATGCATAAAACCTTGAGTCTTGAAAGTAACACTTTCGTTTTTGAAGTCACCCAAATATTTATTTATTCGTTCATTCAGGATGGATTTAGATTCAACTTCAAACAAATGATCTCTAAATCAACGATAGTCCTACGTCACCCTTGCGGTTATACCATAGATATAACCCACTTCCTGTTTTTTCTTTTTCCTTTCCAATCGTGCTTCATTCTATTTCGCTGCTGCTCTGGTTGCCCGTTTTGGTCGGTACGATTTGAGGAGCACATAATGGACCAATCAAAAATGGACACATAGTGGATTTTGACAATGCTTGATATTTCACAATTATTCAATTATTTATCTCACGAAAAATGAAATGTTATTCGTTATGATAGATGCGTAGATATATTTACTATCAATTGATGCAAAAACCTTTGCGATCTATTGAGAAATGCTCGAGTTATAAGCGTTTCAAATCTTGCATTTTTTCCTACTTGTTCAGTGCCTAGATTTCCATTTCACCCCCTATATCTTCCGGTTAGACGTAGTCCTACGTCAAAAGTTGAATTTCGTTATTTGTGTTGAAGTATCAAAAATTTCTCTGTTTTGAAGAGGCTGAATTAGATGACTATTAAAAATGAATGAAGAAGAAAACATATTTTCTGGACATTTTTCATTCAACTATACCCTCTTCTTCAAATAAATACCAATAAAGCTAAAAAATATACAACAGCATATGTGTTATGATTTTGCACGCAAGTACAGGAGGGTTAAACAAATTTTGCACTGTATTTTTTGAAAAAATGGTTTTATTCTTCATTTATCACGATTACTTTGATAATTTATCGAGGTATTCATATTTTGATTTTTCATTATTCGATACAAAATTACTCAAATCAAATTGCAGTTATTCGATTATTTGAATCAATCGAACGATTAACCGACGTCTCTAACTGCAAAACGCGGGAAAAATATTTCCATCACCAACCGACACCGGAAGTCGATTTATTTTCTTGAGCTGAAACATAAAATAAGATAGAGTACATAACAAACCTAGCTTTAACCGTAAACGACTTACCTTTCATCTTTTCAATGCTCTTATTGCCCACAAAACAATTCCACACACAACAAGTAAAAAAAGTATTGCAAAATATTGCAGATTGTTTACATACAAATTCCAAGATGGCTGAAAGGTCTTTTTCATAAGTTGCGCTACCGTATTGTATCTATCGTGGCCCTATCCAAGATGTGTGGAATAAAGGTGTGACCGTGTCGTCAATAAGTGCGCGAGGGGAAACGGTATAAATATACAGAGGACTGTGGAAAGGGATTTTACTGCAAATAGAGATGTCTAAATTTTTCGTTTATTCAATTGTCGATTAATCGTGGGGTCATTTTTAAATATTCGATTCATTCGAATAATTGTTTTTCAGTATTCGATTAACCGAGCGAATATTTATTTCTTGTAATAAAAAAGAACAGACATATTTGTAATAAAACAGGAAGTGGGTTATATCTATGGTATAACCGCAAGGGTGACGTAGGACTATCGTTGATTTAGAGATCATTTGTTTGAAGTTGAATCTAAATCCATCCTGAATGAATGAATAAATAAATATTTGGGTGACTTCAAAAACGAGAGTGTTACGTTGGAGACTCATGGTTTTATGCATCCAATATTGGATACAAAAAACCTTGTTCTGAAGAATAATCTTCAGAAGCTTTCCTGCTAACTGCACTTGATTGACAAATCACAAAACCAAATGTATGTGGTCGCAGTATTATATGGATAGAAAACATTAAAATAAACTCGCTTGAATGTAATTTTCAATTCCAAGGGGAACTGGCAGATTATTTTTCAGCAACGATCATTTTTTTCCAGGTTTCCTCTCGATAACCAGCAAACGAAAAGAGTTGCGCGCGTGTATGTGTGTGTGTGGCGGCTGCTTCTATGTCTTCCCGAGGAACCGTATTTCGATGCTGATACTCTCTTGGTCACGAGAGTATCAGCATCGGCTTTTCTGCGCTCCCTCACAGTTAAAACAAACTGATTGCATTTCAGGTCAGGTCAGGCCAGGTAATGAATCCCTCGATCCCTCGCCGTTCAGCTCGTTCAGTAACGATGTTGTCTTGTCGATGTCCTCAGGCGTCATGCACAAATTACGTAACGCTAAAAATCCGAATTTTGAACCACCTCTCCCCCCCCCTTCGTAACGCAATTTCCTATCTCTAATAAACAGAAAGTAACGCAACATCTACCCCCTCCCCCCTTATCGCGTTACGTAATTTGTGCACAACGCCTCACGAAAAATGAATCGGTTTCACCACCAGAATATCATTTCAGTATGCTTTTCGTGTGTGATTGAATCGAGAGAAGGTGTGGTTTACGATGGCAATTTGGAAGGCAAACTAGAGGAGAATGAACTCTCTGAGTATGAAAATTTCGGCGACTGAGCAATAATCGATTGAAAATTATATAATTTTCGCGATACGAAACATTTTCCGTTTTTCATGTTATGCATCCAATATTGGATACGAAAATATCCTACTGATGGGAAAGAATAATCTTCAGAAGCTTTCCAGCTAATTACACTTGATTGAAAAATTACGAAATCAAATGTATTTGGTCGCTGTGTTCGCCATATAATTAGAAAACATTAAAATAAACTCTTTCGCATGGATGTATTCTTCAATTCCCAGGGAACTGGCAGATTATTTTTCAGCAACGATTAGATCTTTCCGGAATTTTCTCGATGCTGTATGGCATCCAAACGAAAATTCTCGTTTCAGTTTGGCCTGCAAAAAACTTTTCTAAACTCTAATCCATCAAATTTGGAGCCCTGAAAAGGGCCGTTGATTATATGCTAAGCTAATATAGCACCCTCTCCTTGGATTCGATGGGCCAGCTGAATGTCCTTGGGCATGATGTGACGCGTTTTGCGTGGATAGCACACAAATTTGTATCTTCGAATAAGTCTCCTGCAGCGTCATAACCGCGGAACTTTGGAAGCGCAAGCCGGTTTTGAAGTCCTGAGCAATTCCACGATCCAAAAGCTGCAAAGGTAGCTTGCGGATCAGCATATTCGGTCGACTTCCGATAGCGATGAATTTCACGCAAAGTTCCCGGTCGATAGCGATGTGGCTTCTTCACCTATTCTGCGGCTGGTGCGCTTATCCGAGCTGCTTTCGTGTGCCTTACCACTGAAAGACTAACTATCTATCTGCTTGGTCCCAAAAAAACGAGTCGTCACGGTGCGAGAGTAGAGTAAGAAATGAACGAAAGCAAAGGAAGCGTCATTTTATAAACCATAAAAGTATAGAATCTAAACCCCACCCTTATTATATTCGTTGCTTACCCTGAGAGAGAAACGAATAACATCGAAGTAAGTATACAGTAATGTATTTGAATCCGGACACTTTGCGTTACATTTAATACCATACCGCAGCCACAACATTTTCTGCATGTTGAATTAATGCGATTGATAAGTAACTATCAAGAAACTATCAGTAACTATATTAGCAACTATTAATCGCATAAATTCAACATGAAAAAAATGTTATGGCTGTGGTATGATATTGAATGTAATGCAAAGTGTCCGGATTCAAAAGCATTACTGTAAAAAAGAGTTAACTCGACTGAAATTTTTTCGGTTCGGCCTGCAAAAACGAAATTAAGAGCCCCCGCCTACTGCAGACTGACTTGTCGACCGATAGTTCGGTCGGCTTCTTAATCAGTACGGAGAAAAAAAGTCTGTAGTGTACAGCATAATGCATAGACGTAAGTATGAGCTTCCCCATCTCACATTCCAATAAGATTAATGGGTTTCCAAGTGGGCGCGCTACATACGTATACGAATGATTTCAATAACCTGTTTTCGAAGCTATCATTAAGCTATTGAAACAATTTTTCGACTCAATAAATAGCAATCATATAACTCTTGGACATTTTATCTTTTGTATGAAATGATTATCATACTGTTCCGTTGATCCGAAGCAGAATAAATCACGCTTAAAGAAAGAATGGATTTTTTCTTGGAATTTAGTCAGCAGAAATAATGCCCTTTCCCAACAATTAAAAACGACAAACGGTAAACAGTTTCATCAAAGTGATTTCTTCGATATGGGGATATATTCACTACATCATGTTATATATTTCATATTTTTCATTATAAAATCCATATCCATGGCACCTATCGGTAACCAATTATTATCGAAACCACGATTTTCGCTAAATGCTCCTTTCAGTTCGGCCTGTAAAAAACTTTTCTGAACTCTAATCCATCAAATTTGGAGCCCTGAAAAGGGCCGTTGATTATATGCTAAGCTAATATAGCACCCTCTCCTTGGATTCAATGGGCCAGCTGAATGTCCTTGGGCATGATGTGACGCGTTTTGCATGGATAGCACAAAATTTGGTGTCTTCTAATAAGCCTCCTGCAGCGTCATAACCGTGGAACTTTGGAAGCGCAAGTCGGTTTTGAAGTCCTGAGCAATTCCACGAACCAAATGCTGCAAAGGTAGCTTGCGGATCAGGAATTCGGTCGACTTCTGATAGCGACGAATTTCATGCGAAGTTCCCGGTCGATAGCGATGTGGCTTCTTCACGCTTCCTGCGGCTGATGCGCTTATCCGAGCTGCTTTCGTGGTGCCTTACCACCGAAAGACTAACGAGCTGTCTGCTTAGTCCCGATGAAACGAGTCCTCACGGTGCGAGAGTAGAGTAAGAAATGAACGAAAGCAAGGGAAGTGTCATTTTATAAAACATAAAAGAATCGAATGTAAACCCCACCCTCTTTATTGTATAAGCTTACTGTATACTCACGAATATAATAAGGGTGGGATTTAGATTCTATACTTTTATGGTTTATAAAATGACGCTTCCTTTGCTTTCGTTCATTTCTTACTCTACTCTCGCACCGTGAGGACTCGAGCTCGTTAGTCTTTCGCAGACAGCTCGTTAGTCATTCGGTGGTAAGGCACACGAAGTCAGCTCGGATAAGCGCACCAGTAGCAGGATAGGTGGAGAAGCCACATCGCTATCGACCGTGAACTTCGCATGAAATTCGTCGCTATCAGATATCGACCGAATTGCTGATCCGCAAGCTACCTTTGCAGCATTTGGTTCGTGGAATTGCTCAGGACTTCAAAACCGACTTGCGCTTCCAAAGTTCCGCGGTTATGACGCTGCAGGAGGCTTATTCGAAGATACCAATTTGTGTGCTATCCATGCAAAACACGTCACATCATGCCCAAGGACATCCAGCTGGCCCATCGTATCCGAGGAGAGCGTGCTATATTAGCTTAGCATATAATCAACGGCCCTTTTCAGGGCTCCAAATTTGATGGATTAGAGTACAGAAAAGTTTTTTACAGGCCGAACTGAAAGGAGCATTTAGCGAAAATCGTGGTTTCGATAATAATTCGTTACCGATAGGTGCCATGGATATGGATTTCCTTATGAAGAATATGAAATACATGACATGATGTAGTGAATATATCCGAAGAAATCACTTTGGTGAAACTGCATTATAAAATTATTTGTGTACGAATGCCGCAATCGATAGTCGACTCTAATTTGCGCTGGGTAATTTCCTCGGAGGACTCGATTCCTCCTTTGAGCATTAATAATCTCTTTCTGGCAAAACGATGTGGTATGAATCACATTATTTGAATGATAGAATGAAGAAGTTTTCTGCCAATTTCCTTCAACCTCCAAACGTATCTTTCTCCCGTTTGTCGTTTTCGCGTTCGCTAATCCTCTCTCACAACACCCATTTCTAGTTTGAGAAATTGTTGAGTAAACATTGTTTGTCAGTGCGCGTAGAGCGGGAATTCCTAAAGATTCATTGCACCTCTAATAAATTGCCGAAAGACGTGGTCTTACGTTGATCGCACTTGATTGAAAAAATCCAAAACGAAATGTATTTGGTCGAAGCATTATATGAGTAGAAAGCAAATAATCGCTCGAAAATGACTTGATTTTCGCGATGTGAAACATTTTCCGTTTTTCATGTTATGCATCCAATATTGGATACGAAAATTTCCACTGATGGGGAAAAAAATATTCAGAAGCTTTCCTGTTAATTGCGATTGATTGAAAAATAACAAAACCAAATGTATTTGGTTGCAGTGTTATATGGATAGAAAACATTAAAATAAACTATTTCGCATGAATGTATTTTTCAATTCCCAGGCAGATTGGCAGATTATTTTTCAGCAACGAGAATTCCGCGCGTGTATGTGTGTGTGTGTGTGTGTGTGTGGCGGCTGCTCCGATGTTTTAAGCGGCACCGTGGCATCACTCTCCTCCTGATGGATTCCCTTTTGGCCTTAGGTGCACAAACAGGCTCTTGGTGACACCGTTCATCAGCGCATTCATGATAAACGAAATTAGCTTCACAACAACAGCGACAACATGCTCCAATCGCTGTTCAATCATAACTGAGTGGGTTTACGAGCGCCGCTCGCTTATATACCGATTTTTGATTTCAATAGCCTGTTTTGAAAGCAATTTTAAGACTATTGAAACAAGTTTTTGGATGAAAAAGTAACAAGTATGTGACGCGTAGACATTTTATCTTTCAAATGAAGTGTTTATCATACCATTTCGTTCAGTTGTTTAAGAGCTATTAACGCTCAAAATCTCGGTCTCCAGCGTAACGCTTTCGTTCTCGAAACTTTGGTTTTACACCCCGGTATAGAAATGAAAGACGTAGTCCTACGTCAAAAAAGTATGATGTCATAATTTTAAAAGGTACATTAAATATAATTTTGAAATAAACATGGTGCAAAATAATTGTTTTTGAATGAAATGGTATTTTAGTATATTGATAAATTTACCATTTCATGATTTTTTGAGGACGATTGAAAAAAAAGTACACAATGAGAATGATGCACAATATTATTATTGTACCTACATAAATTTTTTTCTGTTCAAAATTACCTGTTCTTTGAATGTTGAATGAAATAGCTGATTTGTTTGAATATTTCTGATTGGTCCTTATAGCTACTTGTTCAAAAGAGGTACATTTAAAGAATCATTGACCACTAGTATGGTATATTTTCCTCGGCACTCTGAATTTGAATACTACTATTTTAGAACGGGATCTGAGACCACCTTCTTTAAGTCCGCATTTTACTCCTGCAGACCCTAAATTCTTCTTCCCAGTCTCCTCCACCACCAGGGAATCATTTTTATGGTTCAACCGTAAATGATTTAGCATATCCGAAGAATTTCGACGAAACACCATGACGGTTAACACTCCTATACTCGCGCATAGGTCTGAGAGACCAAGAAATCAATAATTCGTTCATTTCTCAGAAAACATCAACACTACGACATTGCGATTCTCTCTAACTTCGTCATTCGTTGTTCATAATCGTTTAGCGTATCGTATAAGTTGGTACGAAGGGGACGTATGTCACTTTTTCACCCCCTTCGGTCTGAGACACCGACGCGCGTACAGGAGTAACTTTTTTGGACAAGTGACTTTTTTTCCTATTTTAGAATATTGTTCAATGAAATGTATAAATTAATGTCAGTGGCGTGGGATATTTATTAAATATAATGCATAATATCATTTTCGGACTATTCTTATTTGATTTTAGTCCTTTTGTCACCGGATTGAACGGATTCATATATTATTCGTCGATATACTCGTCGTTAGATTCATACGTGCAAAAGTAAAGTACAAATGTTTGACATTCGTTTAGTTGTTCACTAAATATAATGGTCACGCATATACACAATTGTGAAATAAATGCACTTGCGGAAGAATTGTAAACTGTAAATTATAAATTAATCGGTGGCTTATGGTTATTTTTACAGTTACAGCTTCGGGTTTTTTTTCTATAATATATGAGCTGAACAATATCGACGATAAAACAAATCGCAAGAAGTTCCTAGAAATCCATTTATATCATCTTTTTATGCCCCATCAAAAACAGGCATTAGGTTTTTGTTAACCAAGAACACAGAAACAAAGAATATTAGATATAGGAAAACTTGAAATTCCAGAAACCTTACAATCGAATAACTAACCGACGTCTCTAACTGCAAAACGCGGGAAAAATACCTCCATCACCGACCGACACCGAAAGTCGATTTATTCTCTTGAGCTGAAACATATAAGATAGAGTATATTACAAACCTAACTTTAACCGTAAAAGACTTACCTTTCAACTTTTCAATGCTCTTATTACCACCAAAACAATACCACACACAAAGAGCAAAAAAAAAGATATTGCAAAATATTGCAGATTGTTTACATACAAAATCCAAGATGGCTGAAAGGCCTTTCTCATAAGTCGCGCTACCGTATTGTATCTATCGTGGATAGGGCCAAGATGCTAAACTATAGGTGTTTCGTTCTTGACACTTTCATGACAATACGTGAGACGAGTTGCGAGACGTAGCTTTCTGCATTGTTTACTTTTTGTTTGGTTGTGTCGTTATGGTTTCATATCAACTCGCTGAGGAAAACAACTGAAGAAAGAAATAAGCAAATATATATTCGTGAAAAATAGTGTACTAGAGCTGCAATAAGGTATTTATATTATATATTATAACCGCTCCATGTAATGTAATTAAACATACACATACTCTTTACAGATACACAGGTCGGAGGCCACTGATCATTCAACAAGAGCCAAAGGTTGTACCGCTCATGGCAACTCTACACGAGCTGAAGATTGTACCGTCCAGTGACCATTCTACCCTGGATTCCTCGAGTCAAGAGAGACGCACCACGATTGATATGAGGTACAGACTAGGGGGGCGTCGCTGATCAATGGTCAGTTATACTCCAATAGGAAGTATCCCGTGTCGGCCACACATACATAGTACTGGAGACTGCAACATCCCAATTATGAGATCTTCGTAATACTAACCTCGAGCCAACCGCGAGTAATCGGTTACATATTACTAACATAGTTGTAAGACAAAAATTGTTAAAATATTGGACTCACGGCCCCGTCAAGCTACGGCCCCTTCATAAAATATATATTTTGGTAAAAAAATTATATATTCAATATTTTTGGGGGACAGTGAGGATTTGATTAGCTTGTGAGTGTGATAAAAGTGCTATAAGTCTAAGAAATCTGTTGTCCAACTCCTCCACAGATAATCGTTCATCTCGCGGTTCTCTATCATGCCAAAATTATATTGTGAATATTTTATTTACTTCAGATGCCGTATTATTGTGCAGTAAAAGGATGTGGAAACAAGGTTCTCATAACGAAAAATAACCCGGACATTGTTTACCACACTTTTCTCCGAGATGGAGATAAAAATCAAAAATCAAATCATATGCTCACGTCATTTCCATAGAAGCAGTTACGATGACCGACATCAAATGCGCCATGAACTTAATGGTACGAGGAAATATAGGATGTTGAATTCCAAAGTTAAACATTTTTTCTGCCTTATATGTATCAGCCATTCCATGTCTAACCGATATAGTGGTTCTCCGATTTTCGTGGAAAGTGGTAGATTGTAGACTTTATTGTAAAATATTAGACCCGTCTTTTCTTGTTTTTTTTTTATTAGGGCTGTGTGGTATACGTTGCAAATCGTGAATATTGTCACCGGATTAAGGGCATTGTAGTGATGTAGAACGTTGAACTTTTGACTAGTCTGAAATCGATCCACCGCTGCAACAATAAGAAATTTCTCACCGTGCAATTTTTCGAAATGACTGGTATACTCATCGGCAGTGCGGAAATACTCTCGGCATACAAAGCAGCAGCGCAAAGAGGGGTCCAAATTGTGTTTCATCATACGTTCCACCGTAGTCACATAACGAATTTCCGATAGAAGTCGATTCGCCGCTACCATCTCTTTAATTTCCTTCAAAACTATGTCGTTTTGTAAAATTGCATCCAGCATACGCAGGAATTTGTTTTGCTTTTTGGAAGTCAACTCTGAAAAATCAACAAATATAATCATTCTTTAGCGGAATAAATATATCAAACCGACCTACCAGAGTGATTGTTCTGTTCTTGCTGCTCCAGTAGGTTGCACAACCGCTCCATGTTCAATTTAAAATGATTTGGTCGATTACCATTGGCATGCTGTTGGATTGGCTCATTACGTGTTATCAAATTGTGGTTCATCAGCACCCAGCCCAACTCGTCCATTTTCACACAAGTGTTGCGGCGCAGTTTTATCTCTTCGAAAAGTTTTTCGCGTAGTTTCCGTTTGATGATGCCTCCGTCCTTGATCAGATTGTGCCGATAAATTCGTACCACGTACGATTCTATTTCATGCTTTTGCCCTGGTGATAAAACAAAAAAAAATAACACTCTCTTTTAAATGCTCAATAAAACCACATACGAAAAACGCTGCTTGCTTGAAAAGAAGCCTTTCCTTGATTGCGCGGCTAGAAGGTAAAATATACTCAAAACATCCTTCTGCACTGTTTTTAATTCGACCGCTGATTGTAGATATCTGAAAAAGTAGAAGCAATTATGAGAAATTGTTATACAAAAAAATCCAGAAAATTACCTGCCTACAGTGAAGCGCGAGCAGCTATTTTGCCAACGAATGCATTTGTCACCAAAAGATATGATATGTTTTGTAAACAAATTTGTTTTTTCACGAGCAATGGCCGAACAGCAATTTTGACATTGCGGTCCACCTATAGTATAGCACCTTGGATAGGGCCACGACCTTTCAGCCATCTTGGATTTTGTATGTAAACAATCTGCAATATTTTGCAATATCTTTTTTTTGCTCTTTGTGTGTGGAATTGTTTTGGTGGCAATCAAGACGGGTCTATGGTACTAGGTGAGGCCATTTCGTCACTAAGTTGGTTAGGGGAGCGGTATATGAAAACAGTACGGAAGAAAGCAGAAGGGGAATTATTTCCTTGAAGCGTGAAAGAGACAGACTGATCAGGAGCGATCTTCGGCACTAGCGTATTGTATTTTGTTTACAAACAAAACACAGTAGACTTCCAAGATGGCTGAAGAGTGGTTTTAGCAAGTTGGCCCACCTTAGGATATACTTCTACGCGCCTTGGTGGCAATAAGAGCATTGAGAAGTTGAAAGGTAAGTCTTTTACGATTAAAGTTAGGTTTGCAATATACTCTATCTTATTTTTTGTTTCAGATCAAGAGAATAAATCGACTCTCGGTGTCGGTTGGTGATGGAGATATTTTTCCTGCGTTTTGCAGTTAGAGACGTCGGTTAATCGTTCGATTAATCCAAATAATCGAAAATCTGCATCAGTAATTTTATATCGAATGATGAAAAATCAAAGTATGAATACATCGAATAATTATCAAAGTAATCGCGATTAATGAAAAAGGGAACCATTTTTTTCAAAAAATACAGTGCAAAATTTGTTTAACCGTCGGTGTTTCGTCGAAATTCATCGAATATGCTAAACCATTTACGGTTGAAGCATAAAAATGATTCCCTGCTGGTGGAGGATACTGGGATGAAGAATTCAGGATCTGCAGAAGTAACATGCGGACTTGAAAAAGGTGGTCTCAACTCATGTTCTAAAATAGTAGTATTCAAACTCCGGGTGCCAAGGAAAATATACCATACTAGTGGTCAATGATTCTACAAATATACTTTTTTTGAACTAGTAGTTATAGGGAAAAAGCAGAAAAATACACACAAATAAGATATTTCAACAACATTCGAAGAATAGGTAATTTTGAACAGAAAAAATTTTATGTTGGTATAATAAAAATATTGTGCATCATTTTCGTGGTGTGCTCTTTTCAATCGTTTCAAAAAATCATGAAATGGCAAATTTATCAATATACTAAAATACCTTTTCAGTACACCATATTTATTTCAATATTATATTTAATGTAACTATTAAAATTATGACATCATTTTTTTTATTATAAATGACTGTTCGTTTTGGTTACAAGAAACAAATATTCGCTCGATTAATCGAATACTGAAAGACAATTAAAAATTTAAATTTAAAAATGACCCCACGACTAATCGAATAAACGAAACATTTAGACATCTCTATTTGCAGTTAAATCCCTCTCCACAGTCCTCTGTATATTTATGCCGTTTCCCCTCGCGCACTCATTGACCACACGGTCACACCTTTATTCTACACATCTTGGCCCTATCGAGAGGATTGTTTACCTTAATGACAAACAGAGATGTCAGATGTTTTCCTCAAATGTCTGTAAATTTACGAAGATGAATGTATAGTGTCGACATCTAACGTTGTGTAAGGCAATAACTCCCTATAAAATAATGTGCGATTCACATAGAACGTCACGTGAAGGTGTACACCCTTAAGTGCACTACACATAGGACGATTATACATTATCCGGTTTCTGCCGAACCGGTTTCAAGAGGGCCGCTGGGTTTGGACGGAAAACCGGACAACAATGTGAAAGAGACCTCGCGCTATACAAAACCGTACATCTCTCACAAACACATACATGCATTCATGGATTTGACAGGTAAACATTGCTTCAAATATTCCGGTTACATGCAGCTGACTGCAGACGGAAAATCTTAAACCCACAGCTGCTGCGGCAACCACGAGCGTTCTCATGTGTATGTTCCTTGGAGAGCCAACAAGGCCGAATATTGGAGTGTAGCACACCATGAGCATGATCAAAGTCAGGCCTCGCGGACATTACGCATATCCTGCATCATAACGGCATCATGTTAGATAAAAGTGCAATTTGATCAACCAACCAATAATAACAAGCTAGAGGCACTATTTATTTATATGTATAATGTGTTCACTTCTTGTGATAATTTTGGAATTTACCTACAAGAGAATGTATGCACATCCATTCATTCTAGAGTGTTTTTTTATTTCATTATTACAGTAAAATATTTTACGATTAAAATAACATAATTCGTTCAAACCAGGTGTATGGGACGATTATCGCTATCTCACTCTACTTACCGTCACCGCATATCTCACTATCCCTCTTCTTGTAAAAGTTCATCATCGACTTCACGATATGTCAGATGGTGGTAAATTGGTAATTCGCGATGACAGAAAAATAGTGTCGACGTCTGGTGGCGACTTCAAATTAGGGCCATAATTTGGGTCCCAAACTCGTTAGTGTAATCTCTATCAGATCAGAAGACACGAAGCCGGTTTAAAATTTTAAAATTTGAATGAAAATTTTCACAACATGTTATTTAATAACTTGAAACACGTATTTCTGAATTTCATTCAACCATATGGCTATACAATTCCAACATTGTTACTGATTTTTTCATTATAATATAAAGTTGTCTCCATGAACAATTTTCTTATGAGACTTTTTCACCACCTGCAAACAAAAATGTATTGTAAAAATGTATATTCATTCAAATAGAATACTAATTTAATATGGAAAAGCTAATTTTCATTCATAATTTTAATTTTGAAAACGTGCTCATTCCGACTGAAAATCAGCTATTCTTTGACGCTCCCCTAAACTAGTAAACGAAGCTCAGAGCCGTCAACGCGGATCGCTGTTTTGAAGAAAACAAATACTTTTGTCTTTGAATAAGATGAGCGTTTATTAACTTGCATTGAACGGATTGTCTCTATTGAGCTGACAGTTTCAGCTCAATAGAGGCAATCCGTTCAATGAAAGTTGATAAACGCTCATCGACCTTGTGGATAACATTTTAAATGCTTTAAATATAAATGATCCTCTTAAAAGCATAGTATTATGTTTGCTTCCGGTTGTGAGAACATTTTTGAAAGAAAAATGTGGCTTTTTAGCAGCGTTCATTTCCCTCGATGCCTAATTCAGTGCACGAGGTCAAGGATTTGACCACTGTCATACAGTGGAATTGCAGAAGCATCATCCCTAAACTAGACCAATTTAAATTTTTAGTTCACAGTTCTAACTGTGATGTATTTTCTCTCTGTGAAACATGGCTTTGTTCAGCCGACGAGCTGAATTTTCACGATTTCAACATTATTCGCCTAGATCGTAACGACTCGTTTGGTGGCGTACTATTGGGGATCAAAAAACGTCACTCCTTCTATAGAGTCACTATCCCATCGATTACAGGCATTGAAGTTGTCGCTTGCCAGATACAAATCAATGGCAAAGAACTCTGCATTGCTTCGATATATATTCCTCCCAGGACTACGGTAGGCCGCCATCAGTTCTTTGATATTATCGAGGCATTGCCGGAGCCGCGGTTAATCTTAGGTGACTTCAACTCCCATGGAACAGCATGGGGGTCACTCTACGATGACAACCGTGCCACGTTGATTTATGATCTGTGCGACAACTTCAACATGACAGTTTTAAATACTGGGGAAGCAACTAGGATAGCCAACCCTCCTGCACGGGCAAGCATGCTAGACATATCTCTCTGCTCTTCTTCATTATCCCTGGATTGCACATGGAAGGTAATCCAAGATCCCCACGGTAGTGATCACCTACCAATAATTTTATCGATCGCCAATGAATCAAAATCTAGTGAGTCAGTCGATATTGCGTATGACCTCACGAAGAATATTGACTGGAGAAAATTTGCAGAATTAATATCTGAAGCAATCATTTCGATGCATGAACTTCCTCCCCTTGAAGAGTATAATTTTATATCAAGTTTGATTTACGATAGCGCACTTCAAGCTCAAAAGAAACGTGTACCGGCTACCACTTTCCGACGTCGTCCTCCATCACTTTGGTGGGACAAGGAATGTTCAAAGGTCTACCTTGAAAAATCATCCGCTTTCAAAAAATTCAGGAAAACTGGATTAGTGGAATGGTTTCGAAAGTACCAAGCTCTAGAAGCCAAACTAAAAGGTCTGATTAAAGCAAAAAAGCGTGGATATTGGCGGAAATTCGTCAATGGTTTGTCAAGGGAGACCGCTATGAGCACTCTTTGGAATACGGCTAGGAGAATGCGTGGCTGGAACCATACCAATGAAAGCGAGGAATACTCTGACCGTTGGATTTTCAAATTTGCAAGGAAGGTTTGTCCCGATTCTGTTCCTGCACAAAGCGTCGTACGCGATATTCCGCTTCAATGCGATTATGAGAATTTTTCGATGGTAGAATTCTCAATTGCCCTCCTCTCATGTAACAATTCAGCTCCGGGGTCGGACAAGATTAAATTCAACTTGTTGAAAAATCTTCCCGACTTGGCAAAACAGCGTTTGCTGAACTTGTTCAACAAGTTTCTGGAGCTGAATATTGTCCCGCATGACTGGAGACAAGTGAGAGTGATAGCCATACGAAAACCCAACAAGCCGGCTTGCGATCACAACTCGTATAGGCCGATTGCAATGTTATCCTGTATTCGCAAATTGTTAGAGAAAATTATTCTACTTCGTTTAGACAAGTGGGTCGAAACGAACAATTTGCTGTCAAATACGCAGTTTGGCTTCCGCCGAGGTAAAGGGACGAATGATTGTCTCGCGCTGCTATCTTCTGAAATCCAAATCGCATTTGCTCGCAAAGAACAAATGGCTTCCGTTTTTCTCGATATCAAAGGGGCATTTGATTCAGTTTCCATGGAAATTCTCTCAGAGAAGCTTCATAATCGTGGACTTTCACCAATTCTGAATAATTTCCTGTACAATTTACTGTCAGAAAAGCACATGAATTTCTCTCATGGCAACTCAAAATCTTCTCGTTACAGTTTTATGGGCCTACCGCAAGGCTCCTGCCTAAGCCCCCTCTTGTACAGTTTTTACGTCAATGATATGGATGATTGTCTAACTAGAGACTGCACGCTGAGACAACTTGCAGACGATGGAGTTATTTCCATCACGGGTACTAATCCCGTCGCTCTGCAAAAGTCGTTGCAAGATACCATGAACAATCTGTTCACGTGGGCCCTCAAGCTGGGTATCGAATTCTCTACGGAGAAAACTGAAATGGTCGTTTTTTCTAGGAAGCACGAACCCTCCCAATTCCAGCTTCACCTATCCGGCAAAACGATCCAACACTCTATGTTTTTCAAATACCTGGGTGTATATTTTGATTCTAAGTGTACCTGGGGGAGACACATTGCGTATTTGAAACAGAAATGCCAGCAAAGAATCAATTTTCTCCAAACAATTACCGGAACATGGTGGGGTGCCCATCCAGGAGACCTCATTCAGTTGTACAAAACAACGATATTGTCAGTGTTAGAATATGGCAGTTTTTGCTTCCGATCAGCTGCCAGGATTCATATTCTCAAGCTGGAGAGAATACAATATCGTTGCTTGCGTATAGCCATGGGGTGTTTGCATTCGACACATACGATGAGTCTCGAAGTTTTGGCAGGAGTACCCCCGCTTACTCTTCGGTTCACAGAATTATCCTACAGATTTCTCATCCGTTGCAAGATCATGAATCCATTGGTGATTGATAACTTCGAAAATCTACTCCAGCTGACTCCTCAGTCAAGTTTTATGTCTTTATACCATGAGTACCTTACCCACGACGTGCACCCTTCACCAGGCATCTCCAACCAAGTTTGCTTCCCATACTTTTGCAATTCCTCTGTTATTTTTGATCTGTCCATGCGACAAAAAATCCATGGAATACCAGATCACCTACGCTCCAATGTTATTCCGTCGATATTTTCGGAAAAATATGGGAAAGTTGGATCTGATAAAATGTTCTTTACTGACGGTTCATACATAAACGGGTCCACTGGCTTCGGCATCTTCAATGAAAATTCCAGTGCCTCTTTCAAACTCAAAGATCCTTGTTCCGTGTATGTCGCAGAAATGGGTGCGATATACTATGCTCTAGGGATCATTGAAACACTGCCCATCGACCATTATTTTATTTTTTCAGACAGTCTCAGCTCAATAGAGGCAATCCGCTCAATGAAAGTTGATAAACGCTCATCTTATTTCCTAACAAGAATAAGACATCTATTGAGTGTTTTGGTCGAAAAATTATTCAAGATTACCTTAGCATGGGTTCCCTCTCATTGCTCGATTCCGGGGAATGAGAAAGCGGACTCGCTAGCTAAGGTGGGCGCTTCAGAAGGCACACTTTTTGAAAGGCAAATTGCCTATAATGAATTTTTTCACATTCCTCGTCAGGACACACTCGTTAGTTGGCAGCGCATGTGGAGTGAAGATGAGTTCGGTCGTTGGTTACACACGATTATCCCTAAGGTCTCGACGAGTGCATGGTTTAAGGGATTGAATGTAGGTCGTGATTTCATTCGCGTGATATCTCGGCTTATGTCCAATCACTACAACCTAAACGCGCATCTCTATCGCATTGGGCTCGCAGCAAACAATCTTTGTGATTGTGGCGATGGCTACCACGACATCGAGCATGTTGTCTGGTCGTGTATCCGGTTCCATGCTGTTCGCTCTCAGCTCTCTAGAGCACTGAGAGCAAAAGGCAGACAATCGGATATCCCCGTCCGGGATATCTTAGGTAGCCGGGATCCTGATCTTCTGCTTCATCTATACCTGTTCCTCAGAAACGCTTATGTCAACGTTTAATGATGTTTCCTTCGTTGTGTCCCCGTTTCATATCCCTCCTAGCGATCGATGAACTTTTACTTAGTCGCGGCAATACATACACACACTCTTTACAGATGCACGGGCCAAAGGTTGTGCAGTCCACTGATCATTCAACAAGAGCCAAAGGTTGTACCGCTCATGACAACTCTACACGAACTGATGATTGCGCCGGCTAGTGACCATTCTATCCTGGATTCCTCGAGTCGAGAAAGACGCACCACGCTAGATATGGGGTACAGACTAGGGAGCGTTGCTGATTAATGGTCAGCTGCATCCCAATAGGAAGTAGCCCGTGTCGGGCACACGTATAGAGCATCGAAGACTGCAACATACCAATTATGAGAACACTTGTAATACTAACCTCGAGCCAACCGCGAGTAATCGGTTACATATTACTAACATAGTTGTAAGACAAAATATGTCAAAATATTGGACTCCCGGCCCCGTCAGGCTAACGCCACATGTGCCTTAATAAAAAATATATTTTGGGAAAAAAAAAAAAAAAAAAAGGGGAGAAAGAATCTTGACCCTTTTAGTTATGTGGACAAAACTAATTGGTTCACCTACACTATCGATCAATTCGATTGTATCTTCAGTGATACTATTGTCTTGATTAGCGACCTGCACGTCAAATTTAAAATTTGTATATGAATGGTCCATCAGTGATGGGCAGCAATATCATGGCAAAGATGACGAGAGACTGGTAGTATAATTCTCATCTTCATCCGAATCGTGATCACTGCCTGTTAAAAATGCAGACTCAACATCCTTTTTAGTCAACCTATTATTATTTCCATCGGACACAAACAAAATTAGCACTTATTTTATATATTCCACATACGCTGCATATTCAAATTGCACCGGAGAATATACAATCATCTCCCACATTGCAAAAATCGATTCATTGAACTTGCAGCAATAGGTCAACCTGGAACCAGTGAAAGAATGAATGAAAGAATGAAAGAATTCGCGAAAACTAAATGAACGATCGGAAAAGTCACAAATAAGCCCAAAACACCCATAAATTCACACAAGATCTCCACCGACAAACAAATCATAAAAATCAGTTAGCTTCTTTTTTTTTCTTTCTTTCTTTATTAAAGAGATTTTCAGCCAAAGGCTGGTTCATCTCTAATAGTTAGCTTCTTATTTCGGATATTGTTTTAGAAATCTTCGAAATAATTCTTTAGGACAACTATAACTATATATATGAATGACAACAACTTGTTTGATTGAAATTTTTTTTTATCCCAACAATTTATTTTATTAGCCTCATTTAGCAATTCAGCTGTAACAGAGCCGAATTCATTCGTGTACATTTTTTATCTTAAGATAACTTTTGTTGTATATTACACTGTTACCATTTTGAGACGTATGATTATCGCTATCTATCGATAAACATTTGTTTCTATCTATAACACAGTAGGCGCAAGAGAATTCCTATTCTATCGATGCACAACACATGTCGCCTTTTTTTGGGCTGTTCACAACGGGACTGTTGATATGAGGCTTCCTTTGTTGCGTTATTGATAGTGCCAATACCGATGCAGCAGACCGAAAATGTGAGCGGCAAGGGACTGGGATTACCGACACATGATGATTGTTGCGTGGACATAGTAGCTAGAATAACACACTAAGATGGTCAGTTGAGGGGCTCTGAGTTATGAGCCCATGATCGTTCATTTGAAATTTGATTGAAATGGTCAGATTTGAATTCTTTTTGATGAGAATGCGTAAAAAGAACAAGAAGAAAACAAACTATCTGTCATTCAGCTGGCCCCTCTCTCTCAGATATGTACGAATAATTTGTTTTGCTAAAATTTACTAATCTTTGCTAATATTTACCAAAAAATTCGTCATATATACAAATTTTTTGGATCAGTATAGTATTGTGTTTACACTGAGAGGAAAATTTAGTATATATGACGATTTTTTTTGTAAATGTTACCAATTCGTTAGTCATTTTCTACCCTACTAATCATTGGTATATCTTACAAAAGGAAATTGGTAGGCATTATTTTTGTAGGATGGTGGGCATGTTGGCCCACCATTGGAGCAGCATCAGTGAAAGCGTTGTTTTTTATTTGTAAGAGATAATGATAAGGGATAATGACATTATGTTGTTGATAATTAATTCTTATTTAAAAAGCTGTCCTCAATCATACATTATCTTTTACACAGTAATTTCCTACATCCTACATTCTACATCTAAACATTGCTCGTGCAGATTTAATCGCAGTTTCGACCGAATCAATCTCATATGTTTTGTCAAACCCTCACTCATCAAGGTTTTGCTCCTTTTACTGTTGCACATTTTCATCCTTTAGGACAGGAACAACTGATTAGTTGGCAGTTGATGGGACCAGATCGCAGTTCATTCCATCCGCATTATTTGCTCTCCCGTTTCCTGATGTATGATTATGGTTAGTTATAAATATGGGTTTGTGATGAAAAATATGTGGTTACCTGAGATTTCTTTGTGTTGCACATGTTCAGTCTAATATACATTGAATAGTGAACTGTGCAATTTTAATCCAAGATTAGAAGCTGAAAATTAAAAGGGAAAGGATTGTGTTGAAGTTTATTTTATAAGATTCGGTGTATTAAGATTTCGATACAACGAATTGAACTTTTGTTTTTCCGCAGCGAAAACAAGTTCTCGATATCTTTGTGGTCGAGAATATGTTTTCGCCGAAGAGAAACAGAAGTTACATATATTTGAATCTAATAAAAATAAAAAAAAAATACCTCCGAATAGCTTTGTTTCATCAAGAGGAATGACGACTACGAAGTACGCACATTACAGTTCCTAGAAATGAAAACAATCAAGGTTACACATGCTATGAAGTATAATGTACGAATCTTTAGTAGGGATGTGTATTGCATAAGACATCCGTTTTACAAAGTTTTGGTAATATTTACGAAAAATGCGTACATTTTACCAATGTTTCATCTACTAAATATTTGGTAGTTGCATTTACTAATGTTTTCCTCCAGTGTATGATTCATAATTACAATTTTTTTTCTGACTGTAAGTATTTACGATATCCACCTGCCTATTGCTTGTATGCAAGTTTCCCACACATGAACGGGAAGGAAAAGTTGTGTAGTTGTGCTCTTCGCAAATCATCCGTGATCAGAGAGATTTGAAACGCGAAATAGTGAAGTGCGAAATCTGTTCTGCTCTAGTGCAGTGTTTCCCAAAGAAACAAGTCTCAACGATAGGCATTATTGTCTTGCGAATTGGATAAATTTTGGTGATTTGTTGAAATCGGAAAGTAATCAGGTTAGTGATTATTGGTTTTCCGAAGTGATGAAAATTGGATTTTCACAAACGCGTGTTTAGTAGTTCCATTTGTGTCATACATCATGAAATCGATCGATTTTTTTTGCATTGGAGTGGGTGTACAAGAATTCAAAATTGACGTTTTTTTGTTAGATGTGAATCAATCGTTGCTGTTCAATATTAGTCAATGGACGTGTTATAATACAGTAATTTTTTTTCTTATGGATTATTTTTTCATCTCATGTAAATCGTGTATGCTACGCCCTTTTTGGATAGCAATGAAGAGAGTGAGAATGGAAAAGTGGTTCCTGAAGAGACAGTGCGGCAACCGAAGAGCTGTGGCACGAATACAGTACACATACACGAACAACCAACACTGTGACTAGACTAGGAAACGAATCGAATATCCTTTCTTTCGTCTCGTTCAGGGTCATTCGACCAGGCCACGAATCAAATGTATCTCATGCGGAGAGATCCTGCCGTTGCATGACTTGTGCATCTGATGTCATTCCGAACATGTGACGTCAAGAATGAAATGGTGTATCAAAATTCCTCACCACTGATTCATTCATACTTCGGTGACGACAAGAATCGATCACAATTTCCAGAAAAATGATCACCATCTGATGACAAAAGTGAGAATAAAGTTGATGGAGTTATGGCCTTGGAAACTGCAAAAGCACCTGAGCTGTTGATAATGTGTCTATGCCTAATATTTGCCTGAGACATCAATTGTTATGGGTCAGGATAATATCGAAGCCACTTCAAACGAGACATTCGCCAGATTATGCCAGAATTAACTTAGCAAAACTATTGTATATATTAAAGCATTAAATGAGAGTTGAAACCCTTCTTCTTCTTTAATGGTACTAACTTTCCTAGAGGAACTTCGCCGTCTCAACGTAGTATTACTTGCGTCATTTTTATTAGTACTTAGTTGAGATTTCTATGCCAAATGACACGCCTTGCAATGCATTCTGAGTGGCAAGCTCTAGAATACGCGTGATCACAGTGCAAGTCGGAGGAAATTTCTTTGACGAAAAATTCCCCCAACCAGAACGGGAATCGAACCCGAACACCAGGCATGTTAGTTATGACGCTAACCACTCGGCCACGGGAGCACGAGTTGAAACCCTGCTATTTACATATAAATTTAGTAAGATAAAACTTAAACGAATCCTATAAGAAATTGGTAGTGAAACAGTGATTTCCAATGGTTTTCATCTCAATGAAAATTTCTCCATAGAAGTGTAGAGGATTTTCAAAAAAATGGTCAAGATCATGGCTCAAACTTATGTTCCACTATCTCTATCTAAATAAATAACATGCAGAGAATAGGAAATTGAGCACGTATTAAGTCAAGACATCTCAACCCTTAAGAAAGGCAGTTAGGAAACTTCAATCATTAAAATATTTCGTTTATGAACAAAGAAGATTTTCGCTTGAATTGGAGTAGAGCGCACAGACTAATGAGTTGTCCAATACTTTAGACGTATAAGACTTCACAGACTAGTGACGTGAGTGATCCTTTGAAAAACTACGACATTTTTCCCTCTCACACATCGCTTTCTACTTTTCTCAATCACAGTTCCAGCTACAAAGAAATATGTCTAACATTTGATCAAAACAGACACCATCTTCGTCTTCGTGGGGAGCATGGTTTGTCTGGTCGCTAGGCAAGAGATAATAACGAAGATCCACATGGCGCAAACTCAGAGAATGTCGTTTAGAACTTCATTATTCTATACGACGTATCGATTTTTCACGACATCAAGCACAAATGCGTGAACATCGCGATGAGAAAAATACAAACAGAGAAGGAGAAGCAAGTTTGCGAGAGAAAGCTTGGCAATGTGGTGGAAAGTTATTCAAGGATAAGTAAACGAGGAGACAAAAATGCATAGTCGCAGATATCTGTGCTGGCGGAAAAAGGCTCGATATGTCGGACTATACATTGTAGGTTTGGATAAATATGTTGAACTACCTCAATTTTATTATGGGAATTTGATTGTTGGATATAGCTGGATGGACACATTTACGAATAATTTTATGCATCACTAGTTTCTTGTACAAATCGAATAACAGCCTATTCATCTCCGCACAAACTATCAATGAAATCTGTCTTGTGAAATGCTGAATATTTTCACCATGTTTATGATTTTATGACTCATTGACAAATTTATGCGGCCTCTCTTTCTTGTAAGACACGTGTGGACTAAAATGAAACTCGCCGGATTGAAGTTTTTCATCGATACATTTGTAGATTTGATGTTGCTGAAACTGGTACCAATAGTCTTTCCTACCGCCTTTGTTGGATAGTATAGAGGAGAGACATTTAACATTAATGTTAGTACAGACATGAGACATAAGTTTGGCTTTGCAAAATGTTTTCCCACTGATGATTCCGAGTGTCATACTTAATATTTCAACCATTTAGATCAGTGGTGTTCAACATTTTTGCCAGAGGCGCCACAAACACATGTTAGGCATGGTGTCGCGGGCCGCAAAACAAAAATAAATGTACTACAAAATTATAACCGGTGAGAAAAATTTAGGAGGTTGTGTCCAAGATACAACCGCATTGTTGACGTAGAACAACGCTGTTGTTTTTTATAGGTCGCTAATTTATACCTTCGGATATTCTATAATGCTGTGAAATTTTAGAAACAACTGTTGCGTTGTTGTTGAGTGTTGCATTACCTTCTTATGCTCGAGAGAAGCGCAGCTGTCACCCTTAAGGCCCATTTATACGTTGCTAGTAGCTGACTTGACAATGAGCAGCTACTGACCCGGTGGACTCGCTTGACAATTGGTTGACTCGCCTTGTCCGTTCACACAGTGTGAGCTGCTGGCGAGAAACTAGATACTACGGCACGGGTTTACCAGGGATGCCAGGCGACTTTTCAAATGTCCATCAAATAGTCAGAAACAGCAATCAGGTCCGAATTTGTCAAATGATTGGTCCAAAATCGACTTCTTTATTGGCAGTTTTCATCTTAGGTTTTCAGTTGAATGTATCATCACACAATTTTATAGCAAAACAAACGCTGATCGTGTTTAAAAATACATACTTTGTGCTGAATTTCTTTGAACTGAAGGTACTATCCGAAAAAGCAGAAAGAGAAAAGGATTCGGGCCAGGAATTAGATGCAAAGAAAAGGAGCAACAAATACAATATTGAAGGAACTCTACGATGAGGATCCCCGAGATTACAGAGCAGTGTTGATAATAACACCTGAACAAGTGAAAAAACTGTTGGATTTAATTGCTCCACGAATACAACGCCAAGATACAGTCATGAGGGATGCTGTACCTGCAAGAGTTAAATTAGAAATGACATTGATGTGCCTTTGTTTTGGAATATCGTTGGGATTGTTGTCGATATTTTTTAGAATCTCGAAAACATCCATAGCTCAGATAATTCCGAAAGGATGTGATGTTATAAATGGTAGTCTAAAAGATTTTTTTTTTTAATTTTATTTATTTTGTGAAATGAAAATGATAGTCGATTTGCAGGTGCAATAAATACGCTTCAAAAATTTTAATAATGAATGAAAATGTACTTTTTTAAATCGAATATGTATTCTGTTTCTTAGAACAATACTTTTTTTTGTAAGTTGTGATCTGATAATGATTCTATATTAGAGATTCTCAAGAAAACTATCTCAAAAAGAAAGCGTGCCCCGCCAGCGTGCAAAACGAAATAACAATTATTTCGTTTAGAAACTATGAGGGTTTTATTTGTTTTTCCAATAATTTTCAAGTCTATAAATATCTTCACATATTTTCAAATATCTTAAAAATAAAGACATTTCATTACATTTGGCATCACTGATTCGAACGCTAAATTCTGTTTTTGACGTTGTGAAGCATGCAAGTGCGAGTAAATTCAAAAAACTTTGAAGTAGCTCGCACGCCGGATCACACATGACAATAACTGGCATGATGTGTTCACACGGTGTGAGTAGCTGCACTGCAGTAACTGACTAGACCGACTCGTATGCTTACTCGCACCGTCTGAACCCGGCTTTAGTGAAGGAAATTTTGCTACTGGCAAGCGAAACCTAATCACATACAAAATTCCAGAACGGCATTTACTTTCTTGGTGACTAAACAAGCGAAATAAACTCTTTTTGGTAATAACAACCTCGAAATAGTAGCAATGCTTCATCATGATCAATATTAGCGCAAATGCAATCCTAGTTGAAGGCAGTTTTGCGACTGGCACGCGAACCTAAATAACTTATAACATTCCAGTAAGACATTCAAGATGCTTTGTATTCCCCAAATATTTTTTGGTACACAACCTTAACGCCTGCTTCGCCATAACGGCAGTTTAATGCATTGTTTATTAGATTAGATTATAGGCTGCAAGCCCGTTATCTTTCTTAAAAACTGAACATGGAAAATAAAACTCATCATAAAAACTAAACATGAAAACAGAAATAAAACACATAATCACTTATACATTTAGTTGACCTCTTAAAAATAATCGTAGTCTTCTTCGAATTTCTTCTGTTGTCATATCTATGGAAATCACTTCTTGCAGCATGTTAAACTCACGCATGAATCGAGTTGTAGGTTCGTGTTGGGTGTAATTTCTGGACCTCAGAGGTGGATCAAAAATTCTCCGGCGACGAAGAGAAACGGGGCTGGTGTTAAAATTTATCCGTTCGTAGAGACACGGGCTTCTTATCCGTCCGCTCAATAGTTTACAGAAGAAAGTCATATCTGCGATTCTGTGTCTACTTTTGATAGTATCCATGTCCACTAAACAGCAGAGATCTTCGTATACTGGCAGGTGTTCTCCTCTCCATCCTAAATTCCTCAGCGCAAACTTCAGGAACTTTTTCTGGACATTTTCTAATCTTTGGATATGCAGATCGTATTGCGGTCGCCACACTACACTCGCAAAGTCGAGTTTAGACCGTACAAGGCTGGTGTAGATCTTCAGAATTACATGCGGGTCAGTGAATTCTTGCCCAAAACGACGAGTGAGAGCAAATAGGTGCAGCGCTTCCTTGACTATTCGTTCTAGGTGGAGGTTAAACGTGAGGGATTGATCCATCGTCATGCCTAAGTCTCGGACATACTCTACTCGTTGTAGATCCGTACCGCCTAGCCTATAGTCGAAAGTTATCGGCTGAGCTCTCCTGGTGTAAGTAATAACGGAGCACTTGCTGGGGTTTACACTCAGTCCGTTGCTCTCGACGAATCTCCGAAAATTGACTAAATCTTGCTGAAGAAGATGGCAATCATCGATGTTTTTCACGGGCAGGAAAATCTTCACATCGTCTGCGTATATGAGCACTTTTGCGTTGGCCAAACATGATGGTAGTTTATTCATGACCATGACAAACAGAATAGGCCCCAAATGACTACCCTGCGGAACACCTGAACTAACACCGAAAGACCTGGATGCGTTGTTGTGCACTTTCACATATTGTGTTCTGCTCTCCAAATACGTCCCAATCCATTCGAACATTTTTCCGTGAATGTCGAAATCAGCCACCGCGCGCATTATGCTGCTTATTCCTACTACATCGAAAGCCTTGCTCATATCTGTGTATATACAGTCCACCTGATACCCTTTAGATATATAATCCGTGACGGTAGAGCAAAATTCGCATAGGTTCGTCACAACTGACTTTCCTTTTACGAAACCATGTTGTGCTGCTGACACACGGTCAATAATACGTTCATAAAGGCGAGAGTAAACAAGTCGTTCAAATAACTTTGGCATCGCAGACTGGATTGCAACACCCCGGTAGTTTTCGACATCTGAACGTGGGCCCTTCTTATGGATTGGAGTAATGTGCGAGATTTTCCACAGTGGCGAGAAGTAGCCGGACGTAAGCGAATAATTGAATAGAGTAGTCAGGGGTTCGATAAGTTCATCCTTGATTTCTTTCAGAAGTTTTGCGGGGAGTCTATCTGGTCCTGCTGACTTATCCGGGTCCAAATCCGATAGACCTTGATTCACTTCACGGTGCGAGAGAACCAACAGGTCATCGGTCCTGTCAATCGAAGAGTTGACGATTCTCGGTTGGTCATTTTGATGAACGCTCTTGAAATACTCCGCAAAGAGCTCGGGGGTCTCTTGTCCACAAGTTGAAGATCGGTTACCGTAACTTATCACGTCCGGAATTCCCCTATTTTTTCGTCTGCTATTCACGAATTTCCAAAACGACTTCGGGTTTTCCTTTATCCCATTCTGGATCCCAGTGATGTACACTTGATACGCTTCTCTGTGTAACACTTCGAACGACCGCAGCAGCTGTTTGTAAGAAGTAACATTTTCCGGATTTCTGTTCTTATGCATTTTTCTCAACGCTTTTCGTTTGTCCTTGAGAACTCGAATAACAGCTGATGAAAACCATTCCGGGTACGGGGTTGTCGATCTCGGGTAGACCCTATTAAAAGGGGCAAACCTTGCGAAAATGGTGAACAGCACGAAATACAGCGACATAACGTTGAAGTCTACACTGTTGCATACAACTGTAGAACATTCGAGTCCGCAGTGAAAAACATCGATTGAGTTAAGAAACTCAAACATTGATGTGGCGTGCTGCCTATAACTTTCTTCATCACGTTCAAAATCAGCTGACGATATGAAGATGTCATTCCACGGAACACTCCTTAGTGCGTCGCGTCCATTTAAGTGCCTCCTGATGCATTGATGCATTCTTAAAGGCGTGCTCCCGTGGCCGAGTGGTTAGCGTCACAACTAACATGCCGGGTGTTCGGGTTCGATTCCCGTTCTGGTCGGGGGAATTTTTCGTCAAAGAAATTGCCTCCGTCTTACACTGTGGTCACGCGTATTCTAGAGCTTGCCACTCAGAATGCATTCAAGGCGTGTTATTTGGCATAGAAATCTCTACTAAGTACTAATAAAAATGACGCAAGTAATACTACGTTGAGACGGCGAAGTTCCTCTAGGAACGTTAGTGCCATTGAAGAAGAAGAAGAAGAAGCATTCTCAAAGGTTTTTTTTTACAACTTAAATGCATTTTTATTCAGATGTTTTGCTATTTGCATACATATTTTACAGTTCAAGTGACACAGTCTGGGCTTTACATCTTTGGTTCAGCTTTTGGATTTAAAATCATACTGTTGAGCAAAAGTTCCATTTTAATGGTATTGTTTGAAATAGCATTCTCAAAGGCACCAACGAAGCCCTTATGATGACGGAAAACAAACAATGTTAACTGCTTGGAAAAAGACTGAATTATGCCACACAGCTTGTACTCTACCCATCGATGCGAATTCGCTGATGAGTTTGTCAAGAGCGACCGCCTTCACCACCAACGGGGGGAGCTTGATTTTGGTTGCTGCCTGGGTAACGGCGTTTACATTTTCGACCGACGCGCCGAAATCGCCTACTTCGCTGATGTTCGATGCAGTGTCACACTCGCGAAGACTCGGTTCAGTGCGAGCGCTTTTCACTGCACCAAGCGTCATCATCACACACTACGCGAAGCGTCCAATTTATGACGCGGAAAGAAAAACACAATACGAATAACGCGAAAAACTAACAGGAAAAACCAAACGACGATATCCAAGTTGGATTACCACTGGTGGGGTCCAATCTTAGATCGAAGCGCAGCGAAAGCAAAGTGAACTGGATTGCTCAACAGTCCGATGCCGAATGAAAGTTTGCCTCAGCGAGATCCACTGTTTATTCGCATCATCGAAGGTACGGTGTCGCCACCTATGAAAGTTTCGCGTGTGAGTGAAAAATATGTAAACAAATCGTTGCATATTTTCTCTGTAATTAATATACTGATTTCTCGAAAACTTGTACCGTGTTTATCTTACAATTAGTGGAAATTGTTGAAAAATAGTTTTTCTTAGCTGTTTCGATGCTCCGAACCAAAATTTATTGTCATTTAGTAGTGAAAAAAAGCCGTTAAAGTACACCCTCTGTCAATCTACCTGCGAGAGAGGTAAACCGAATTAATGAAATTTGATATAAAAATATCCGCTTAGTGTTCATAAAATACCTAAAATACAAAGATCTGGCTTCTATTCAATCAGTGCTCTAATATTTTTCAAAATATTTTCCTTAGAACGTGTGAAATATGGACGTCAAAAGCTGCGCAAATTGCCCGGAGAACATGCAAGTCGGACGAAATTTGCCTGAAGCTGACTCCGAACAATCTGCAAAATTCAAAAGGCGTATTGTTTGTGTCGTCCCCGGATGTAAGCAGAGATATCGCCCCGGAATTTCTTTTCATGCTTTCCCTCCGAAAACGGACAAATCGCGGTATCTAGACTGGATCCAACGACTACGGCTGAAGATAGAACCTACAAAAACCTCCCGTATTTGTAGCCTCCATTTCACCGTGTCGAACTTCTACTCTCCAAGTATTCACATTCACATTTTCGCACTTTTGAAAAACTAGAAATGGGTTATATCTTTGTTATAACCGCAATGTTGACTTTGCAATCAATAAGTAACAAGCATATACATCTTAGACACTTTCGCTTTCGAATAAAGTGATAATAATACCAATTCGTTTAGCCAGAAAAGAATTATTAACGCCCAAAGGGGGAATCGATTCTTCCTCGAAAATACCCAGTGCAATTATAACCCCACCCCAAGCACCGACAGTTGGAATCATCGTTGATCCGGAGCAGGATTATTAACGCTTGAAAAGAAATGGATTCCTCCTTGGAATTACACAGCGAAAATAAAACCCCCTTCCCAACAATTCCAACTTCCCAATAACGACGATCGATTGCAACATTCGTAAACAAATAATTTTATAGCGCTGCTTTCATATATTCGATATGTAATATAATATCCACCACACCATGTCATATCGTATTCTTCACTATCAAATCCAGTCAATCAAAAGTATTGCCAGCTTGAATGTACCTGCAATGCCGATTTTCCCAACTTCAACAATTCCGGTTTGTAAAAATGCAAGCGAATACAAATGTACCCGTATTTTGCATCTATTTTGCAATGCCGATTTTCCCAGGCTTCATGAATTTGAAGTCTGTGTTAGAGAAACATTCCAATTTGCAGAAACGCAAAGTACAAAAGTACCCGCAGCTTGCATCTATTTTGCTATCCCAATTCCCTCAGGCTTCATGATTTTGAAGTCTGTGTTAGGGAAACATTCCGATTTCCAGAAAGGCAAGCGAGTACAAAAATACCCGCAGCTCGCATCTATTTTGCAATGACGATTACCCCAGGCTTCATGATTTTGAAGTCTGTGTTAGGGAAACATCCATCTATTCTAGCGATCGTACCTCAATCGTTGCGCAATCATAACTGAGTGGATTTTCGAGCGGCATTTGCTTATATATCGATTGGTATTATTTCAATAGCCTGTTTTGAAGGCAATTTTAGGACTTTTGAAACAAGTTTTTAGATCAAAAAGTAACAAGCATATGACGCGTAGACATTTTATCTTTCGAATGAAGTGTTTATTATACTATTTCGTTCAGTTGTTTAGGAGTTATTAACGTTCAAAATCTCGTTCTCCGGCGTAACGCTTTCGTTTTTGAAAGTTTGAACTTACACCCCAGTATAGAAATGAAAGACGTAGTCCTACGTCAAAAGTGTGAAACAGTCCAACTTGGTGCAAAATGTGCAATAATAAAGAAATAAAATAAAACATACTTAAGCAAATGATACAAAACAGCCATGACGTGTTTGCACTTCCCTTTGCCAGCTTTACAGGAACACGAAGTCAACCATTTGGAGAAGGAGATTTTCGTACGAATTTTTATTGTATGGGGTTCCGAGCTTGGAGATGATGACTGGAGGCAGGACGAGAAAATACTGGAGCCTTCATCGTGAACTTCAACACCAATTATTAAAAGATGTCCAGCTTTGAATACTCTTTCGCTTTCGTCGACTAAACGGCTTCCACCCGCAGCGTAATCGAACACATCCGCAAACTCCACAGCCACGTAGCAGGTTTCATTTTCTCCGACTGATGGCTCCTGATAATGCATGAAACAAGGTCACAGAAAAACACTTATAAGTTAAATTCAGCTTAAGCTACGGCAAAGTTTTTTGACGTAGGATTACGTCTTTCGGGAACATATTGGGGTACAAATTGAAAAATGAAAATCGATCGCATCGTGAAAAATGTCCAATTTCAAACGCTTGTTACTCATTCATTTCATGATGGATTGATGAGATTTTTGCATCAAACGATTACGGCACTCCATAACAATTTTTCACATTGAATGAAATAGTATATATCATATAACTAACTATCGAACAATTGAAAAAATTCAACCCCTATCCAAACAGAGATACCCAGTCCTGATTGATCGAAATTGACGTCATTTCTTTTTCGCGCCCGATTCGTTCGTTCACCGGTAAGCTGCATGACAATCGAGTAGGAAGGCGCCTACTTCACACATACCAAATGATATAAAAGAATGGAGCGTTCGTGGATTTTATTCATTTTTACAACGGACGTGGAACGGACAACAGTGGAGAGCAGCAGCAGTGGACGCGGCTAATATATAGACGAGCATCGAAGCTGTGTGGTCAATAGGCTAGCTGTGCCTCACATCAAGCTTCTATGGCAGTATAAGCAGCGGCAAACTACTACTACTCTACTAGTGGTAGCAGCAAGCATCGCGAGCGGAGCATTTCGGGCACGCTCTCTCCATCAGAAGTGCGAGCACACGCTTCTTGGAATCGTGAAAGTGCAGCAGTGAACTTCAAGACGAGCATCGAATCTGAGCGGCCAACAATTGAGCTGTGTCTCATATCGAACTTAAGTGGCAGTAGCAGCAGCAGCGGCGGTAAACATCGAGGCCTAACATCAACAATCAGGCTGTGTCCCGCATCGGTCCAGTACTGATGGCAACAGCAAACATCATGAGCAGAAAGTTTCAGGCATGTTCTCTCTTTCTGCTGATGCTGCTGCTCAGTCAGATTTCTCATTTTGTTCGACGCTCAGATCGGTAAACATATATGTTTTAAGTGTGGTCACATCAGATCAACATCAACCAACATGACTTCATGCGGCAAGGAAGGCAACGGAGGATCGAAGCGTATCGCAAGGTTCTACATGACAATATCCAGTGTATCAAACTCGCTATTCGCCGTTTAGCTCGACGTGATGGTGTCAACGAAAACCACCAAAATAAAAACAGAAATTAGCAGCAGCGGCTCCGAGAAAGCTACCGCTGCCAAAAAAACAACAGAAGTGAATTGTTGTTTTTGTTGCTCCATAAAGTTTTACGCGAGTAAATATGTCGGAATATATGTTCACTCAATATGAGCGCCAATCTCGTAAACGTGTCTCGGAGCTGAAACAACTTTCTATCACTGATACCGAAAGCTCGATTGTAACACTGGTGAAATGAACAAAAAATACCCAAGAACCAAACCAAACGGCCCTTTTCAGGGCCATCAGATCATTATCAAAGAGTTTAACAATATATTTTTTCAAACATCCAAAATCAGCATGTGACAGATAGCCTAACGTAATCCTACGTCAACAATGCGGTCGTGTCTCGGACACAACCTTCTGTGACTTTTTCACTGCATAAGGAAAACTCATTTTCCAACCGTTAGGAAGATAAATTTTGCACACAATTATTAATTTTCATTTAAATATAGTATCCTGAAAGTTTGTTTACTTTTTCACAAGTAAAGACAGTGTCCTTTGGATGCGGTAAGAAAACGTTTTACCCTGCAGTAAATTTATGTGATTTAACTAAATTAGCATCCTAGAGGATAGTTCTTTCGATACATACTCACCATTACGAAAATTTCTGCAAAAAACGTTAAAAACGGTGCGTTTAAAAATCACATTCTTTTTGCAATTCTGTGTTGACATTTCATTCACGCACACAAGCTGTCAAATTCAGCTTCGTAGTCGCGAATACTCTAGGCAAGTATTCCCCTTCATTGTTCTTCTTTTCCTTTGTTCACGGAGACCTAAAATCCTACGATTTCCCCTCCGTTAGTCGCCGATAAGTTGCTCGTTATTGACAGCTCTGTTCGGGAAAGCACACAAATGGATAGAACAAATGTATGGGAAAATGGAAACGCTTAAAGTTTTCATGAATTTTAACCATTTACAAACCAGGGGATTTTAATGTATAGCATAATAAACAAATCCTACGGAATGTTCGATTCGTTTAGTGTGTAAATCGTCAAAATCCGTTCGCGGCAGAAATAGTTATTATTATCTATGTTAGTAATATGTAACCGATTACTCGCGGTTGGCTCGAGGTTAGTATTACAAGTGTTTTCGTAATTCGGATGTTGCTGTCTCCAATGCTCTGTTCGTGTGCCCGACACGGGATACTTCCTATTGGGATGCAGCTGACCCTTAATCAGCAACGCCCCCCTAGTCTGTACCTCATATCTAGCGTGGTGCGTCTTTCTCGGCTCGAGGAATCCAGGATAGAATGGTCAATCATAATATAATAGTTATTACCGTTAACTTTATTTCATAAAAACGTGACCTGTTTTCTGATTTGGCACCCTTAATGAAAGACGTAGTTCTACGTCAAAAAACATTATAAAAATTCAAGAATGAAACTCTTTTAGTACAAACATTTGGTAGCACTGACAAGATCCAATGAATGAATGCTTTAACTGAGTGAGGGACACGGACTTTCACCATTATTTATGGATTTTTGTGTATGAGTTCCAAACATCATACACACCAGATGGGCCAACCAGAAGAGCCCACCGGGTTGTTGAGTATCGCTGATTTAGATGGTTGGGATGTCACATACATTGTTGTATTCTGCTAGAACAAAGACACGACGTGTTATCTTGTTAGTAGCGTAAAAACTTAAAGATGTATATCAGGGAATTGAAATATCGTCTCCAATGTGAAGAAAAGCATGGGTTGCACATCCCCCCTTTCAAAATAACGCGTAACCCTCCAATAATGCTGTAACCTCGAACCTGCTGGCTCTCCTGTTGCTGTTGCTATCATTGATAGCAATATAATAGGAGTACCGGTAAGTTTCTTCGTTTTTGACGTAGGACTACGTCTTTCATTTCTATATCGGGGTGTAAAATCAAAGTTTCGAAACCGAAAGCGTTACGCCGGAGACCGAGATTTTGAGCGTTAATAGCTCCTGAACAACTGAACGAAATGGTATGATAAACACTTCATTCGAAAGATAAAATATCTACGCGTTATATACTTGTTACTTTTTGATCCAAAAACTTGTTTCAATAGCCTTAAAATTGTTCTCGAAACAGGCTATTGAAATCACCAATCGGTATATAAGCGAGCGCCGCTCGGAAATCCACTCAGTTCTAATTGAACAGCGATTGGAGCATGTTGTCGCTGTTGTGGTGAAGCTCTTCGTTTATCATGAAAGTGCGGATGAACGGTGTCACCAAGAGCCTATTTGTGCACCTTAGGCCAAAAGGGATGTGCACCCGTGGCCGAGTGGTTAGCGTCTCACATTATCATGCCGGGTGTTCGGGTTCGATTCCCGTTCTGGCCGGGGGATTTTTCGTCAAAGAAATTTCCTTCGACTGGCACTGTGGTCACGCATATTCTAGAGCTTGTCCCTCGGAATACATTCAAGGCGTGTTATTTGGCTTAAGAAATCTCAACTAAGTATTAATAAATGACGCTTGTTAATGCCTACGTTAAGACGGCAAAAGTTCCACAGGGAACGTTAACGCTATTCAAGAAGGCCAAAAGGGAATCCATCAGGAGGAGAGTGATGCCACAAACGGTTCCCCGGGAAGACATCGCTACACACACACATACACGCGCGGAATTCTTTCCGTTTGGATGCCATTCAGCATCGAGAAAGTTCCGGAAAGATCTAATCATTTCTGGAAAATAATCTGCCAGTTCCTCTGGGAATTTAAAAATACATTCATGTGAAAGAGTTTATTTTAATGTTTTCTAACCATGTAACACATCGATCAAATTCATTTGATTTTGTAATTTTTCAACCAAGTGTAATTAGCAGGAAAGCTTCTGAAGATTATTCTTCCCCATCAGTAGGATATTTCCGTATCCAATATTGTATGCGCACGCAATCGATTATTGCTCAGTCGCCGAAAGTTTCGAGCTCAGAGAGTTATTCCCCTCTAGTTTGCCTTCCAAATTGCCATTGTAAACCACACCTTCTTTCGATTCAATCACACACAAAAAGCATACTTAAGCGATATTCTGGTGGTGAGACACATTCATTTTTCGTGACGACATCGACAAGACAACATCGTTGCCTAACGTGCTGGAGGAGGTGGACGGCGAAGGATCGACATATACACGCGCAGAATTATTTCCGTTTGGATGCCATTCAGCATCGAGAAAGTTCCGGAAAGATCTAATCATTGCTGAAAAATAATCTGCCAGTTCCTCTGGGAATTTAAAAATACATTCATGTGAAAGAGTTTATTTGAATGTTTTCTATCCATGTAACACTGTGACCAAATATGTTTCAATCAAGTGCTATTAACAGATGGTTATCGAGTTAGCATTAACCAATGTGGAAATATCTAATCGTTACTGAAAATAATCTGCCAGTTTCTCTGGGAATTGAAAAATACATTCATGTGAAAGAGTTTATTTTAATGTTGTCTATCCATGTAACACTGTGACCAAATACATTTGGTTTTGTGATTTTTCAATCAATCGTAATTAACAGGATAGCTTCTGAAGATTATTTTTCCCCATCAGTAGGATATTTCCGTATCCAATATTGTATGCGCCCGCAATCGATTATTGCTCAGTCGCCGAAAGTTCCGAGCTCAGAGAGTTCATTCCCCTCTAGTTTGCCTTCCCAATTGCCATCGTAAACCACGCCTTCTCTCGATTCAATCACGCACAAAAAGCATACTTAAGCGATATTCTGGTGGTGAGACGCATTCATTTTTCGTGAGGACATCGACAAGACAACATTGTTGCTGAGGGTGCTGGACAGCGAAGGATCGAGATCTGCCCTGAAACGCAGTTTGTTTGAAACTGTGAGGGAGCACAGAGAAGCCGATCCTTCAGGAGAAGAGAAGATGACCATCGAAGCAGCCGCTACACACACATACACGCACGGAATTCTTTCCGTTTGGATGCCATTCAGCATCGAGAAAGATCCGGAAAATAATCGTTCAGTTCCTCTGGGAATTTAAAAATACATTCATGTGAAAGAGTTTATTTGAATGTTTTCTATCCATGTAACACTGTGACCAAATATGTTTCAATCAAGTGCTATTAACAGGTGGTTATCGAATTAGCATTAACCACTGGTGGGCTTCCAGTATCGAGGAAAATTTGGAAATATCTAATCGTTGCTGGAAAATAATCTGCCAGTTCCCCTTGGAATTGAAAATTACATTCAAGCGAAAGAGTTTATTTTAATGTTTTCTATCCATACAATATCCATATAATACATTTGGGTTTGTGATTTGTTAATCAAGTACAGTTAGCAGGAAAGCTTCTGAAGATTATTCTTCAGAACAAGGTTTTTCGTATCCTATATTGGATGCATAAAACCTTGTGCCTCCAACGTAACGCTTTCGTTTTCTCGTCCCCCAAATATTCATTTATTGATTCATTCAGAATGGATTTAGATTCAACTTCAAACAAATGATCTCAAAATCAACGATAGTCCTACGTCACCCTTGCGGTTATACCATAGATATAACCCACTTCCTGTTTTTTCCAAAAAGTAATGCTTTATTCTTCAAAAATTGTTACAAATTTCATATTTAAAGTATTGCCCATAGCTAGTCACAACTTTTTCCCATCTTTCTGGCAATTCACGAATCGCTTTGCGGGAATAATCGGCTTGTTTGTCGGTTAACCACGAATCGATCCAATTTTTGACTTCATCAAAATAGGAGAACTGCTGGTCAACTAGACCATGTTGCATCGATCGAAAAATATAGTAATCGGACGGAGCATTGTCTGGAGAATACGACGGGTGGGATAGGACCTCCCTCTTCGGCGTTTCCATGTTTGTTTTGACCGGTTTCGCGACATGCGGCCGAGCATTGTCGTGCTGCAAAATAACTTTATCGCGACTTTGCTCGTATTGTGGCTCAAACGCATCAATTGTCGTCGGTAGAGGTCCCCCGTAATGGTTTCATTCGGTTTTAGCAGCTCATAGTACACCACACACAGCTGGTCCAACCAAATAGACAGCATAACCTTCTGGCCGTGAATATTCCGCGCGGCCGTCGATGTTGATGCATGACCGGTGTATCCATACGTTGCCCGACGTTTAGGGTTGTCGTAATCGTAAAAAATCCTTCCTTTTATGCCGTTGGAGCAGTTGTTCGCACGTGAAAAAACGGCATTCGACGTCTCGTGGCTTCAATTCATACGGCACCCAATGTTCTATCTTTCGGATAATTCCCATTGCTTTTGAACGATCGGATATGGTTTGCTGAGCTACTCCAAGTGTATCTGCAAGTTCTTCTTGCGTTTGTGACCTTGATCGAGTAAAGCCTCCAATTCTTTATCTTCAAACTTTTTTGGCGGACGTTCTTCGTCAAAATTGCAACTTTTGAACCGTGCAAACTACGTCTGACACGTTCGCTCAGTTGGAGCATGGTCATCATAAACTTCCACCAAAAAGCGATGACTTTTTGACGTAGAACTACTTCTTTCAGGAAGGGTGCCAAATCATAAAACGGGTCACGTTTTTATAAAATAAAATTCACGTTCATAACTATTTTCACTGTGAACAAATTCTCATGATTTGTATACATTTGTATTCGGTTTAAATTCATGAAAAATGGAAGAACGATTTGTGTGCTAACCTTATCCGTATTTCGAATGCCAACAGCCAGGTTTTGATTGGCCCGATTTACGGTTTCCCCAACACAGGCTCCAAAATCAATGTACCTGTGGAAATCCGCTTTGCAAATATACATGCAAGTCGGGGGTATTTTTGTTCCCACCGAGCTGTATTTCCCTAACACGGACTTCAAAATCAATGTGCCTGGGGGAATCCGCTTTGTCAAAACATGCAAGTCGGGGGTATTTTTTGACGTAGGATTACGTCTTTCGGGAACATATTGGGGTACAAATTGAAAAACGAATATCGATCGCATCGTGAAAAATGTCCAATTTCAAACGCGTATTGCTCAGTCATTTCATGACGGATTGATGAGATTTTTACATCAAAACATTGCGGCACTCTATAACAATTTTTCACCTTGAATAAAATAATATATATCATGTAATTAATTATCGAACAATTGAAAAATCTCAACCCCTATCCAAACGGTATCGATTGGTCGAAATTGACGTCATTTCTTTTTCGCCTGCTTCGCTTCTTTCGTTCCCCGAAAAGTCAAATATGTGCATGCCGAGCGAGTGGGGGGCGCCTATTTCTCACATACCAACTGATATAAAAGGACGGTGGCATTTTTGGATTTCTCATTCTCGTTCAACGCTCAGATCGGCAAACATCTGGGCTTCTAGTGTGCAGTGCTCTACAAATCAACCAACACCATACGGTGCGGCAAAGGAGAGGAAGCCAGCAGATTCCGTACAACCCATTAAACCATTCCAGTCCTTCTCAGGACTATCAATTTGTTTTGAAACAAAAGAGTTTATTTTACTGTTTTCCACTTACCACAAAAACTATGGGCCTGATTCTCGAATACACTACGAATACACTTCACGGTGGAAACGGTATGAAACGCATTCGCGATGACAACGGTACGGTGTCGACATCTGGATGCGAGATTAGTTTCCCACTAAATTTATCATTATAAAATCAAATTATCTTCAGATTAAATTTTTGTATGAGATTATTTTATCACACGAAGAAAACAAAGTATTCCACTCACATTGAATACCAGTTTGATACGAAGAGGTTAATTTTCATTAAAGATTTTTTATTTGAAAAGTGCTCATTCTGCCTGAAAACTCATCATTATCTTCAACACTTCACTAACTCTTAAAACGTAGTTCAATGGCGTGCCTTTTTTTCGTTTCCACCGTGAAGTGTATTCGAGAATCAGGCCCTATATAAAACCGATCAAAAATACTGTTTATTTTTACATTTTCTACTAACAACTAACATGGAACGTATCACTACAAAAACATACGTTTCATCAACCACCTTTTACTGGATTTGGCAAAAGAAGCGAAGGACATATGCATGCATGTATATAACGGAACGCTCCAGTCATACACAGCCCGTTAGGGACGAATGACCTTTGGGTTAAAGTCCCTTCAAAAACAAGAACGAACGATACACAGCCCGTATCAGACAAATGCATGAAGGAATTCTATAAAATAATATTTTTGCGGTGCCTTTGCGCCAACTTCGACATTTTTTGCTACTATGGTGCTACTCGCCCGTGTAGAGTAGCACCAGAGTAGCAATAAATGTCGAAGTTCGTGACATCTGGTAGCAATATTTTTCTTCTTTTGAATTATAGAGACTTTAAACTTTACGTTCATTCGTCTCCAGCCCTGAGAAGGGCCCTTGCGAAGAAAACTAGTTCATACTCTTTCTCGACCTACCTTTAGAAAGACATTTTCATTGTCGCTCAGCACTCCTCAGCAAACGAGTCTGCTTTCGGCGGCACCAAGCGACGCCATGAGCAATATTCATTTAGGGAGGCAGATTAATCTCCCATCGAACTAGCAGGCCCGAAGGCAGTTTTGAATTGATAAAATTTAAATGTATTTATTTTTTTGACGTAGGATTACGTCTTTCGGGAACATATTGGGGTACAAATTGAAAATCGAAAAACGAGCACATCGTGAAAGTTGTCCAATTTCAAACGCTTATTGCTCAGTCATTTCACGATGGATTGATGAGATTTTTGCGTCAATCGGTTTCCGCACTCAATAACAATTTTTGATATTGAAGAAAATAATATATGACTTGAAACTAACTATCGAACAGTTCAAAAATCTCAACCCCTATCCTAACGGAAATACCTACTTCTGATTGGTCGAAATTGACGACACATGAAATTTCAATTTGGAACTTTTATATTGGTTACTTCGTGAAATTTCATATAAATATTTTTTCTCTGTAATAAAGTAACACGTTTTTTTTCTGGTGAGAAAAATTGATAAGTGTGTTCTCTCGTGATACGCATCACCCAATGACTAATCACCATCCTTCTATCATCAGTCGGTTGTGAACACTGGTGGAGTGAACAAACAATACCTAGCAACCAGACAAAACCGCTCTTTTTAGGGCCACCAAATCATCATCGAAGAGTTTAACAATGTTATTCTTCAAACATATCCAATATCAGCATACAACAGATAGCCTAACGGAATCCTACGTCAACTATGCGGTCGTGTCTCGGACACAACCCTCCTATGACTTTTTTCCAATGAGCTGTGTTTCCCGAACACGGACTTCAAAATTAATGTGACTGGGTGAATCCGCTTTGCAAATACATGCAAGTCGGGGGTATTTTTTGGTGTTGAGTACTTTTGTACTTGCTTGTCGTTGTGCATATCGGAATATGTTTCCCTAAAACGCCATTTCGTCATTTCAAATACTAGAGGTGAACGAGCTTTCGCGGATCGAGAACTAAGTAAACATTAGATGTGCAATAATTTCAGAGGAAAATGTAAAATACAATCACATATTTTGGTAGTCCTAGGCATAATATCAAACATAAAAGCACGTTCATCAAATTTATTTGTAACGAAGAACAATCCATTACAAACATTTCGATGCATTCTAAAATAATATTCGAAGTGGTAAACAAGTGGATTGCATAGTGTAATTGCGTAGTTCTACGTCGAAAATATGCGGTCGTGTCCTAGATACAATCTCTTACATTTTTTTCTTCATATTGAGGTAATGAAGTAACACTCCCCGCGAAAACACTCTCGTTGGTACGAAATTCGACATATTCGAATTGGCAAGAAAACTATGTTGTTTACGCTTCAACTTTTTTTTACATATACTGAAAAAGAGGCGCAATGACAGTAGCTTTCCAACGAATGTATGGAAATTTGATTCACTGGAATAATAATCAAGTTACGCCATCTGTTGTAAAACCGAAGAAACTTACCGGCACATCTGATACATGAAATTTGAAAAACGGAAAAAAATCGATACTCAATTACCGCTTAGAACGTAGAACTACGCAATCTTTTTTTTTTGAAATTTGTTGGTTTATCATTTCGGATATTATTTGCGGATACGTCGAAATTTCATAAAGAACTCTTTAGTAAAAAGATCCGGGGACCCTGAAAATATTTAATGGCTTGCGTGGTTTTGTAGAATCATTTCGAGAAGCAACCATTTTTTCTTCCCATGCGAGAAAAGAGCCGATGCGCACGAGAGCAAATACGAATGGCAACTAAAAGTATCGAAGGTGTGCTTATTCACATGTACAAATGAACAAGTTCTAAGTTTCGCGCAACGAAAACAAACAACACACACAATGCCAAACATTGATGGCTAGAAACGACCTAAAATCATTTGCATTTGCTCTTCTCTTGTTTCGTCTGCTTTGCCATGGCTCGGATGGTTGTGTTAATTGCAATGCCAGATGCACTTCAAGTGAAATATTCGCTAGCGTTCATAGCTCGAGGGGAACATAAAACACAAAACGAGCAGAATAAGAATAACCTTTGTTGTTTCGGACACAGAAAGATTCTGAGAATTTTCCTCAGAGGAGATGCAATACTTATACGCTAGCGATAGCTTACTTACTATATAAGGATGGAGTTTACTTCGCAAATATTTTGTTTTTGGTATCCCCTTCGTTGTGTCTATTCTAGCGGCTGCATAAGTTGCCCGTTATTGACAGCTCTGTTCGGGAAAGCACACAAATGGGCAGAACAAATGTATGGGGAAATGGGAATGCTTCCAATTTTCTTCAATTTAAACCATATAGACTATGGAATTGTAATTTATAGCATTTCAATACAAGTCTTAGAAAATTTCCGATTCGATTGATATACAAATCGTTAAAATCCGTTCGCAGCAAAAATAGTTATTAACGTTAATTTTATTTCATAAAAACGTGACTTGTTTTCTGATTTGGACGTAGTCCTACGTCAATAATCATTGTATTTCATTTGTATGACAGCCACCCCCCTTAGAGGGGAGGTGAGGAGTGTCAAACCATCATAGAAACTTATGATGTCCCCTGAAGCCTCCACATGCCATTTATTTCTTATTTATTATTTCTCGAGTTATGTAGTTCCGTTCTACTATAGCGAAAATCGCTACACAGATAAGAGCAGAGCAGATGAATGACACAAGAAAAATTACGTCATCATTCGGTTACCATTTGCGGAGATGACGATTTCGGTTTGCTTGCTCGTGTATCTTGAAGTGCGAACCGAAGCAGAGTTGTCTCGTTCTCTTTTGTGTCATGATCTGTAACGTAAAAACAAAAGAATGTCACAGGGGGAAATAATTTCTGTAAGATCATATTTGAACAAACGAAAGCGAATTATTCAGTGAAAGGATCAACCGGTAAACACTGGTTCCAATGAACCTATCGCCTTTCAATTTGCTAATATCTGAATAAAACTTTCGTTTGAGTGAGTCAGCAGACGTAATCAGTTGCTGGTGCTGGTTGTCATATGCATCTTTTAATTCCACTTTTTGACGTAGGACTACGTCTTTCATTTCTATACCGGGGTGTAAAACCAAAGTTTCGAGAACGAAAGCGTTACGCTGGAGACCGAGATTTTGAGCGTTAATAGCTCTTAAACAACTGAACGAAATGGTATGATAAACACTTCATTTGAAAGATAAAATGTCTACGCGTCATATACTTGTTACTTTTTCATCCAAAAACTTGTTTCAATAGTCTTAAAATTGCTTTCAAAACAGGCTATTGAAATCAAAAATCGGTATATAAGCGAGCGCCGCTCGTAAACCCACTCAGTTATGATTGAACAGCGATTGGAGCATGTTGTCGCTGTTGTTGTTAAGCTAATTTCGTTTATCATGAATGCGCTGATGAACGGTGTCACCAAGAGCCTGTTTGTGCACTTAAGGCCAAAAGGGAATCCATCAGGAGGAGAGTGATGCCACGGTTCCGCTTGAAACATCGGAGCAGCCGCCACACACACACACACACACACACACACACACACATTGCGGTTGGCCGTGGAGTTGCCGGCCTAGAATAGCACTTCGGGTCTTGGTCCCTGTCCCTGTCGTATGAGGCGACTAATCGGGTGACAACGCGAGTAAGGGCGCGGTAAAGCCTATTGGAGATTGCACGGGGGAAATACCGTGTACAGGAGCCACGAAAGGAGTGCCAAGCACATCAGGATTGACGCCAGTAAGATCCTGATTACGACATACTGGTTACGACATAGAAAACGGACACGATACGGAAACGATTTCAACACGACGCTAAAGGCTGACAGTCGTACTATCCTGTTCCCTGAGTAAGGAAGGGTGACACCGTCCTGAAATGGCGTTTGGGCTAATAGTGCGGTTGCCCCCGTCCCGGTAATAACTTGGCAAGTCTTCGGGTACGTTCGATGCTCGTCTAGGCCCAGGCACTAGGTAATAGGCGTCAGATGTCACATTCCTGACTTGCGCTGATCTGGCTCTGAACACGGTCCCCATGAAGGACCGTGTCAACCCCTGCATGGCCTCACTGCTTGCATAGATAACCATGGGATCACTGGTAGCGACTATGTACAACGAGCGGAGATAGCGGCCCGAAGTTGGGACCCAGAAAAATATGAATAGTTGCAATAACACACCAACAAACGATGGAGAGGAGAATGTGTTCGCGAGAAGCGGACGAATGCTGAGGTCACCTGTCACTCGAGTAGCCACAACGAGTACAAGCAACACAAAACCACAAGAAGTGTTTGCTGCCCAAGCATTCCAAGGAGATCTTGGCTCCGTACAGAGCCAGTTGTTTACGCTGACCTCAAGCGCATCCCAAGAAGGGCAACTTGGGAGGCTCAGCATCACGGACGTTAGGAAAAAGGTCAACGAACTTTACGAGTTCGTAAAGGACAAAAACAATGTCCACTTAAAAATAAAACATCTGGTGACGAGCATCAGATCGGTCGTCATGGTTGCTGAACGCGAGCATAAGGAGCTGCAGATGAGAGCAGAGGGTGCTGAAAAGGCTCTGCTCGAGGCGAATGAGAAACCCGTCGAGATACTTGAGACGCCGAAGGGTCCTCTGAACACACGATCGGACAAGAGAAGGAGGGACACCCCAGGAGAAGAAGAAGAGCTGAAAAAGGCCAAGAACGATCTGAGTAACGCGAAAGGAGGTGAAAGCAGTGAATGGCGTACTGTCGATAACCAGGCAGAAAAACGCAAAAAACAGAAGGAGAAGAAGAAAAAAGTTGAGCAGGAAAAGAAGAAACTCGGACCTCGAGTGGAGCGAATCAAGGGCGATGCTTTGATCGTTGAAGTGTCAGCAGGAGTATCGTATGCAGCTATCCTTCGGAAAGTGAGAGACGATCCGGAGTTGCAGACACTGGGCGAGAACGTCGTGAAAACTAGGCGCACGCAGAAAGGCGAGATGCTCTTCGAGCTTAAAAAAGATCCAGCGGTTAAGAGCTCCGCTTTCAAACAACTCATTGAGAAGTCACTAGGGGAGGAGGCGAAGGTGAGAGCTCTCTCTCAGGAATCAACCATCGAGTGCCGGTATCTGGACGAGATCACGACTGTTGAGGAATTGAGAACTGCGTTACAGTCACAATGTGACCTTGGCGATGTGCCAATGACAATCCGACTGAGAAAGGCATACGGTGGGACACAAACGGCCTCGATACGGCTCTCGAAACAAGCTGCGAATAAACTGGTGGAGAAGGGTAAAATAAAAGTGGGGTGGTCCGTGTGCCCGATGAAAGCTCCCCCTCGTATGGCCAAGCAAATGGAGAGATGCTTTCAATGCATGGGCTTCGGTCACCAGGCGAAAAACTGCGGTGGTCCTGACAGATCGAAATTGTGCAGGAAGTGCGGGACGGAAGGTCACGTTGCTAGAGACTGCACCAAGCAACCGAGGTGCATGTTGTGCAAGGAGGAGGACGGAAACGACCACGTCACAGGTAGCTTCAAATGTCCGGCGTACAAAAAGGCGATTGCGGGTTCGCAGTAATGGAGGTCACCCAGCTCAACCTCAATCATTGCGACATAGCACAGCAATTGTTGTGGCAGTCAACAACTGAAACTAAATGCGACGTTGCAATGATCGCAGAACCGTACCGAGTTCCTCGCGATAACGGAAAATGGGTGGTGGATAAAGCAGGGATGGCTGCAATACTAGTGATGGGAAGGTACCCCATCCAAGAAGTGGTGGAAAGCTCACAGGAAGGTTTCGTGATCGTCAAAATCAACGGAATCTTCATGTGTAGTTGCTATGCACCCCCAAGATGGTCAGCGGAGCAGTTTCACGAGATGTTGGACGTACTCACGGATAAGGTCAGCGGCCGCAAACCAGTCATCATCGGAGGAGACTTCAACGCCTGGGCTGAGGAGTGGGGAAGCAGATGCACCAACGCCAGGGGGTACAGCCTACTAGAAGCCTTCGCAAAACTAGACGTCACACTTCTGAACGAAGGCACTAGCAGCACCTTTCGAAGGGACGGCCGCGAATCCATCATCGATGTAACTTTCTGCAGTCCATCACTGGCGGCTAATACGAAGTGGAGAGTGTCGGAGGGATACACACACAGCGACCACCAGGCAATCCTGTATAGTGTCGGCCAACGGAATCCCGCAGCGGTACGGAATACAAAAACCTTTGAGCGGAAGTGGAGGACAAAGGTTTTTGACAAGGAGCTTTTCGTCGAAGCACTACGCATAGACAGCAGAACTCTTAATCTGAGCGCCGACGGGCTAACAGGAACATTGGTGAGGGCATGCGATACAGCGATGCCGAGAAGACTGAACCCGACGAATGAACGACGTCCAGCCTACTGGTGGAACGAGACACTCAGCATCCTCCGCGCTAACTGTCTACGAGCCAGAAGAAGAGTCCAGAGGGCACGAACCGATGTAGAGAGAGAGGAGCACCGCGCGTCTTTCCGAGCGACCAGAGCCGCCTTGAAACGAGAGATACGTAGGAGCAAATCGAACTGCTATAGGGAGCTGTGTCGTGACGTCGACGCAAATCCTTGGGGTGAAGCATATCGAATCGTGATGGCGAAATTCCGTAGTTCAACGACTCCCATGGAATTATGTCCGGAAAAACTCGAGGTCATTGTGAATGGACTCTTTCCGCAGCACGACCCACCGACGTGGCCACCCACACTGTACGGTGAGGACGAAGCAGAGAACGCACAAGTCACCAACGAAGAACTCATCGCGGTGGCAAAAGGTCTAAAGTTGAAAAAAGCACCCGGCCCCGACGGAATCCCCAATGTGGCCCTGAAATCGGCGATCCTTGCTTTCCCCGACATGTTCAGGGTGGTGCTGCAGAAATGCCTGGATGACGGTCTCTTCCCTGCGGAATGGAAGATACAAAAGTTGGTGCTGCTCCCGAAACCAGGAAAGCCACCTGGAGATCCAGCGTCGTATAGGCCTATTTGTTTGTTGGATACTTTGGGAAAGCTCTTGGAAAGGGTTATTCTCAACAGACTGGTGAAATGCACGGAGGATGACCACGGATTGTCGAAAATGCAGTTCGGGTTCCGGAAAGGAAAGTCGACAGTGGACGCTATTCGGACAGTTATCGAGAAAGCTCAGGTCTCGCTTAAACAAAAACGAAGAGGCGACCGTTACTGCGCGGTGATTTTGATTGACGTGAAGAACGCCTTCAATAGTGCCAGCTGGGAGGCCATCGCCGAGGCGCTACACAGATTGAAGGTCCCTAGCTACCTGTACAGGATACTGAGGAGTTATTTCCAGAATCGGATCCTGGTATACAACACAGACAGGGGACAGATAGTGAAGAATATCTCGGCGGGAGTTCCACAAGGCTCCATCCTAGGTCCTACGCTTTGGAACACGATGTACGACGGTGTTCTAAGGCTGAAGCTACCCAGAGGTGTGGAGATCGTGGGCTTCGCGGACGACATCGTAACAACGGTAATCGGCGAGACGCTTCAGGAGGTGGAAATGTTGGCGACTGAGGCTGTAGACATGATCGGTAGTTGGATGGACAGCGTAAAGCTCCAGATGGCACATCACAAAACCGAGGTGCTGTTAGTGAGCAATTGTAAGGCAGTGCTGCGGGCAGAGGTATCGGTCGGAGGACATACCATCGTTTCGAAGCGGGCGGTGAAGTACCTCGGAGTCATGATCGACGACCGGCTGAACTTCAACCAGCACGTCGACTATGCATGTGGGAAGGCGTCAAAGGCCATCAACGTGGTGGCGAGGATCATGCCAAATAGCTTTGGCCCAAGCAGCAGCAAGAGGCGTCTCTTGGCAAGTGTATCTTCGTCGATACTGAGGTATGGTGGCCCTGCCTGGTTGGCGGCTCTGGAAACCCACCGAAATCGGAGGAAGCTGAACAGCACATTCCGACTCATGGCCATGCGAGTCGTAAGTGCTTATAGGACCATTTCGACAGAAGCTGTGTGTGTAATCGCCGGAATGATTCCCATCTGCATCACTCTGGCGGAAGATAGCGAGTGCTACAAGCGACGGGAAAGCAGAGGTATCCGGAAATTGATGAGAGCGGAGTCGTTGGACAAATGGCAGTATGAATGGGATACGGCAGAAAATGGTAGATGGACGTACAGGCTGATACCGGTACTTTCGACCTGGTTGAACAGGAAACACGGTGAAGTTAACTTTTACTTGACGCAGTTTCTGTCTGGGCATGGCTGTTTCAGGCAATATCTACACCGGTTCGGGCACGCAGTTTCACCCCTCTGTCCGGACTGTGGAGATATGGAGGAAACACCGGAGCACGTCGTTTTTGTCTGTCCCAGGTTCATCGAAAGGCGCGAGGGGCTGCCTGCACTTCATGTCGAGAATATTGTGGAGGAGATGTGTCGCGACGAGATGATCTGGAATGCCGTGAGCAGTGCAATCACACAAATCATGTCGGAGCTGCAGCGAAGGTGGAGGGCTGACCAAAGTGCTGACAACGTCCGACGGTGAAAGGTGAACAACGGCGACGGCTGTTGCAAGAGATGGTACCTCACGAGAGTAGCTGTGACGGGGTGCGCGTTGTGTTGGAGGGCACCACCTAATCGGCTCTCCGCTGGGAAGAGAAATCCTGCGAGGGTGACTGTGACGGGGCGCGCGTCAAGTTGGAGGGCGCTTCCTAATCGGTGCACGTCTCGACAGGTAAACGGATACTGCCGCGGAGAACAGCAAAAGGCCTACCTGACAACGCCTGATCGTGGCCTGGATGGAGGAACACCGCGAACATTTCGAAGGAACGAGCATCAAGGATGAAGCCACGATCAAAATGGTGAATACCCCACGAGAGTAGCTGTGACGGAGTGCGCGTCAGGTTGGAGGGCACTGCCTAATCGGCGCTCCGTTGGGAAGAGAAATCCTGCGAGGGTGACTGTGACGGGGCGCGCGTCAAGTTGGAGGGCGCTTCCTAATCGGTTCACGTCTCGACAGGTGAGAAACCCCGCGAGGGTGGCTGTGACGGGTTGCGCGTCAAGTTGGAGGGCAATTCCTAATCGGTTCACGTCTCGACGGGTAAATTCAAAATGCCTGCGAAGAGGACATCAGCGCAGTGGAATTAATAACGAATGGAAAGAAAAAAATATTGAGAAAAAGGGAAGGACAACGCTAGTTTGCGTTGAAAACTCGAGAAGTGCATGAGCACAGCCGCCCCCTGAAGTAGTCGCCTAGATGTGGTCCCAGGGGGAATAAGGCAACGAGTAGAGGGCTTGGTTTTTGTGGGTGCGATCCCCACTCGACGTCTGGGTTAACCCTTCCCAGGTAAGGCTGGTAGAGCGTTCCTCACCTCTTTAAAAAAAAAAAAAAAAAAAAAAAACACACACACACACACACACACATATGCACACGCAATACATTTCGTTTTGGATTTTTTCAATCAAGTGCGATCATCGTAAGACCACGTCTTTCGGCAATTTATTAGAGGTGCAATGAATCTTTAGGAATTCCCGCTCTACGCGCACTGGCAAACAATGTTTACTCAACAATTTCTCAAACTAGAAATGGGTGTTGTGAGAGAGGATTAGCGAACGCGAAAACGACAAACGGGAGAAAGATACGTTTGGAGGTTGAAGGAAATTGGCAGAAAACTTCTTCATTCTATCATTCAAATAATGTGATTCATACCACATCGTTTTGCCAGAAAGAGATTATTAATGCTCAAAGGAGGAATCGAGTCCTCCGAGGAAATTACCCAGCGCAAATTAGAGTCGACTATCGATTGCGGCATTCGTACACAAATAATTTTATAATGCAGTTTCACCAAAGTGATTTCTTCGGATATATTCACTACATCATGTCATGTATTTCATATTCTTCATAAGGAAATCCATATCCATGGCACCTATCGGTAACGAATTATTATCGAAACCACGATTTTCGCTAAATGCTCCTTTCAGTTCGGCCTGTAAAAAACTTTTCTGTACTCTAATCCATCAAATTTGGAGCCCTGAAAAGGGCAGTTGATTATATGCTAAGCTAATATAGCACGCTCTCCTCGGATACGATGGGCCAGCTGGATGTCCTTGGGCATGATGTGACGCGTTTTGCATGGATAGTACACAAATTGGTATCTTCCAATAAGCCTCCTGCAGCGTCATAACCGCGGAACTTTGGAAGCGCAAGTCGGTTTTGAAGTCCTGAGCAATTCCACGAACCAAATGCTGCAAAGGTAGCTTGCGGATCAGCAATTCGGTCGATATCTGATAGCGACGAATTTCATGCGAAGTTCCCGGTCGATAGCGATGTGGCTTCTCCACCTATCCTGCTACTGGTGCGCTTATCCGAGCTGACTTCGTGTGCCTTACCACCGAATGACTAACGAGCTGTCTGCGAAAGACTAACGAGCTCGAGTCCTCACGGTGCGAGAGTAGAGTAAGAAATGAACGAAATGATGATGATGTTGAATTAAAGAGGCTTTAAACTTTTCAGTTCATTCGCCTCTAGCCTTGAGAAAGGCCTTGGGTTTTTTTTTAAATCAAATTTCGCGCATGCTTCCTCTGCTCTCGTTTCCGGTAAATCATGTATATAGTGTAATAATTGTATAACATATGCTGGAAGAGAAGTACGTTAGTAATGGGAGGCATATTTGGTCACCTGGTAGTAGAAATAAGAAATAATTATATCAAACACGCTGAAAGAAAATAAAATGAGAAATGATGTCTAGCCCAGGAAGCTGAAAGTGAATTATATGGTAATTAAAAGATGTTAATTGACTTGTGTGCCATCCACGCAAAATTTGAATTCGTATGTCGGAAAAGAGCCTTTTTTTTACAAAAAATCAAAATCTGTGTATTTTGTTGTGAGTGTGTGTCTAAGTGTGTGTGTGGGTGTGTTTGGTTTGTGATATCTAACTACATATCTAACTAATTTTTTTTTTAATAACTAATTATAATTATATATATTATATATATATATATATAATTATAATTATAATTATAACTAATTATAACTAATTAATAAATAATTTAATAACTAATTTTGTTTTTTGTTTTTTTTTTATATATTTATTAATTTTTTTTATAAATAAAATGTGTGTGACCTAACATATGTAATACGTTGGTAACACATATATTAGCTCACAAGCATTAGGTGTTAGTATGAATGATGTGGTTAAGTCTGTAACATATAGTAAATAATTGTATATTGGTTAAATAAGCTCCAAAAGATCCGTCTCCTTCAGGAAATGCAGTAATTTGTCCTCCTCCAAGTTATCTCTTGCTAGGGCTGTCCTTGGGTTGTCAGCTATCTGAAACTTAGTTCTCATAAGGTTGTAACGTGGGCAGATAAGTAGAAAATGTTCTACGGTCAGTCTGACGTTACAGGTATTACAAATGGGTGGTTCGGTTTTTTCAACCAAGAACCTGTGCGTTAATTTGGTATGTCCAATACGAAGACGTGTTAGACATACTTGAAAAGATCTTTGGTTTCTATCCATCCAAGGGTGGGTAGTGTTTTTAATTTTTCTCAAAAAAGTATCTCTGCAGATGTTCCATTCGTTCTCCCAGCACGTCATCAGAGATGAGTTAACCCATCTGATTATATCATCAGATGGGACGCTTGTGCTCCATAGTTCGGATGTTCTCCCTTCTTTGGCTAGGCGATCAGCCTCTTCGTTACCGCGGATTCCACAGTGACCTGGGATCCAGCAGAAGGTGATATCATTTTGGGCAGTTTTCTCTTCAATTGCGAGTACCCATGGATGTTTGCTACTTCCGCTCTCAAGAGCAAGAAGCGCGCTAGCAGAATCGGTGAAAATAACCGTCTTTCTGTTGTGTTCGCACTTTGATGTAGCGATAAGAAGTGCCGCTAATTCAGCTGAAAATACCGAACAGATACTTGGGAGTTGGAACTTAACTTGCAGGTTATTAGCAAAAATGCCGATACCTACTTGTAAACCATCAAAGGATCCATCTGTAAAGATCTTGTGGTGAAAAAGGTATTTACTGTGGATGTGGTTGTTGAAAATGGCCAAAACTATGCTGCTGTTTTCACCAGCTCGCACAGAGTTTTTAATTGACCAATCAATCTGAGGTTCCCGTTTATACCATGGTCGAAGGTTAATAATGGGAATTGGTGCAATCGTTGGAAGAGTGGTTCGGCATGTATCCTGCAACCAGTTATTCACTCTCACAAGAGAGGATTCAAATGTTGGATGTTTCTCGAGCGTTCGTATCGCGCGCGTGCTGTAGAATCTCGTGAGGAACAATTTGAAGGGTAAATTGCCTGACTCAGCGAGTAACGCTTTACTTGGACTAGTTCAAAAGGCCCCTAATGCTAGTCTTATTATCTTTTGATAGCTAGGCCTCAGTTCTTCAAGCGTTTTCCAGGTGGCACGGCTGAAGAGTTCAATACCGTAAGTAAGTTTGGAATAGACTAAGCTTCTTCCAATGTTGAAGATAGTTTTGCGGGATCCTGTTCGGCTTCGACCGCTTATAACGCTAACTAAGTTAAGGCGGTTTTTAATGTCCGATATTGTACTCTTTATATGTTTATTGAACGTGAGTTTTTTGTCCACCATTACACCGAGAATTCGTGCAGAATTGACTCGTTTAATGGAACTACCGTTCAGAAGATAAGAACGTAGTTTTTTCCTGTGACGCTTATTGTTGCAGCAATGAAGAACTTGAGATTTTTCAGCTGAGATCCTAAATCCCACGGAATTCGCCCAGTTATTAACAGACGAGATTCCTTCCTGAAGTCTTCTTCTTGCTAGTACTGGGAATGAGTTTTTTGAAATTAGCAGAATATCATCTGCGTATAGCAAAGCGTCAATATTTTGGGGTATGGCATCAAATAATGATTGCATCGCTATCAGGAAAAGAGCAACCGATAGCACAGAACCCTGTGGCACTCCATTTTCTTGCAGTTTACTGGTGGTGGTGACTCCTCCGAGAAGAACTTTGAAGCTACGATTTTGTAGAAAACTGCGAATTATCTCGAACAAATTACCTTCGATACCCCATTGATGGAGTTGGTCCAAGATATTATATCTCCAGGTTGTATCGTAGGCTTTGGATATGTCCAACAGAGCGAGTTCTCCGTGGAGGTGGTCTCGCGTGATCACGTGAAGGTGTTGATCAAGTTGGCTGAAATACGTGTTGGTACCATTGTCTTGACGAAAAGCATGTTGTCGAGGATCCAGGAGATGACGTTCTTCAAGGTTCGTCATCAATCTCCGTTTGATCATTCTCTCGAAGACCTTACCTAGGCAATTGAGAAGGGTGATGGGTCGAAAACTAGTGGCTAGTGGTTTTTTCTCCATCGGTTTAGGGATGGGGATGACTAGCCCTTCCTTCCATGAGTCGGGGAAACATTTGCTAGCCCAAAGGTTATTATAAATTTGGAGCAGCGACGTTTTGACGTGGAAAGGTAAATGTTTTAACATGCTGTATTCTATTTCGTCTGGTCCGGCTGATTTGCCCTTGGACTTACTAATGGACCACAACATTTCTTTCATAGAGAACCTGATATTGTAAATATGAGGTTCCCCTGAGTCCGAGGGAAACTCTGTAGTCTCCGCGGCAGTTTTACGAGCTTTGGCATCCAAAGTCGCTTTTGTAGTTGGAGGTGGCAGAAGTACTAGCAAAATGGTCAGCTAAATGTTCAGCAATGGTTCCGGGATCATCGGTAGTGGTACCATTGATCATAATGGAATAGCCTCGCGATCTTTTTTTGCCACTGATTGCATTAACCTGGCTCCACAGTTCACTAGAAGTTGTCTGAGGGCAAAAGCTATCAAGAAATTTAAGCCAGCTATTTTGTTTAGCTTCCGCTATAATTTTCCTTGCTCTAGCTCTAGTAGATTGAAAATCAGCTAGGGCAAGTACTTTTGTCTCACTACCGTCCAGTTGTCTTCTAAGCTTCCTTAGCGCTTTTCTTCTGGATTTAATGGCCTGTTTGACATCATTATTCCACCATGGGACTGCCTTCCGGCCGGAGATACCACTAGTGCGGGGTATATTAGCTTTCGCTGCTGCGAAAACGGCTTGGGAAAACTCCTCTACTGAATAGTTACCCTGTGCAGGTAACAGATGCGAAATGGTTGATTCGAAACCATCCCAGTCGGCAAATTGGTACAACCATTTCCTTCGCAGGAGGATTTTTGGATTACTGGTCAGTGTTCGGATGTGAATGGGAAAATGATCACTTCCTCTTAGATCATCATCGACACACCATCTGACTCTGGGCGCAAGGTCCCATGAGGTAATCGTTAAATCAATTGAAGAAGTAGAGCCAGAGTGTTCATCCATACGAGTATGTTGGACGTCGTTCAGGATGATGAGGTTAAGTTGTTCAACGATTTTTAAAATAATTTTACCTCTTAAATTGCATCTTTGGCCACCCCATACAGTATGGTAGGCGTTAAAATCACCCATGATTATGAAAGGGTGTGGTAATTGTTGAATGGCATTGTTCATTTCTGCTTCCAAATTACTGTTACTATGCGTTGGGGAAATGTATATAGAAGCGAGGGTTAACCGTAACGGTCCCGTGAGTTGGATTGCGCATATCTGTAACTGTGATGAAATTTGGATGAGGGTATGTGGGAGATGGCTCAAAACAGCAAGGCATACTCCACCCTGGCGTGAGGTTAGTCCCTCACGGAAGTACCATTTGTATTTACCTTGTAGTGAAAGATTAAAATCAGGTGAAATCTTAGTCACTCTGGCTTCTTGGAATGCAAGTGTTAGTGGGAGATGTTTCTCCTCAGCTAACATTAATTTAATTTCATCCATTGACCTACTAAGCCCACGCAAATTCCATTGAATGGCAAGTTTTCGGTTGGATGTTGAATTTTGGACAACAGGTGTACTGTTTTTATGTGGAGTGTTGAATTTTAAGAAATGTTATAGAGGCTCTTGAAGGGTTTAATTAATTTGGAAGGAGGTATATCAGAAATTATTTTGACTGTTTGTTACATTTGGAAGTCTTGGTCTTCAGTCTAGGGTCAAATTTTAAATAATTTGGTATTGTTCGATTCGTATTGGGTACTGTTTTGTATGAAGTGGATGGTTGAGGGTCGGCCTGTTGTGGGGCGGCCGGTTGAGAGATTTCTGGTTGTTGGTTTTTATATCTTTTCCTTGTTTTATCATTAACGCGGAAATTTTCATCTTCAGATGATTTCAAATCATCTGAAGTTGAAGTTTTTGAATTTTTGATCTTACGTTTATTTAATTTTGCTGATTCAGTTTCCATGGGAATTTCTGAATCAGTTTCGGAATCGGAAGTGGAGATGGTAAATTCAATGTCTGGCTGGTTAACTATCGGTGTGGAAACCGTTTGGATGATTGGGGTAGGGTTGGGCTGTGTGCAGTTGCACTTACAGCGATTGCATCCCGTGCTTTGGACTAAGTTAAGTCTCTCTTGGACTTTGCTTGCGTACGAGGATCCATTTACTTTGGCCTGGTAGCTTTGTTTGGCTTCCTTGTAAGATATTCCTTGGTCTACCCTCACTTTGGTAATATTGTTCTCTGCAACCCATGCGGGGCATTTTCTATTCGTAGAAGGGTGGTTGCCACTGCAATTTACACAGAAGGCAGGAGCGTTGCAAATGATGTTCTTGGCTGTTTCTTCATTGCCTAGTTCTGGGTGTGCTTGTCCACAGTTTCGGCATAATTGGATCTTGGTTCTACATTTTTTTGAAGTATGTCCGAATCTGTAGCAGCCGAAGCACTGCATAGGATTCGGATAAAAATTGCGCGTGGGGGCGCGGATGAAGCCAAAGTTAATATATTCCGGAATTACAGTACCTCTGATGGTCAAAATCAGGGTTGGAGTTGGAATTAATTCCTTCTTGGTTGGGTCCATACGGGAAATTCGTTTGATGGCAATAACTTTTTGGTCAGCAAGCTCTTTTAAAAGTACGGCTTCTGCCATATCAATCACATCCCTACAGGATACCACGCATTTGCGCTGGTTCAAGGTAGGGTGATAAGTTATCTCCACAGGGGTTTTGTCAATTAATGACTTAATACCCAGGAGCGCATCTACATATTCCTTGTTACGAATATGGATCACGTATTGCAGATTATTGTTTTCATCACGCTGTGGTCTCGCGTCCTTGAAATCGCGATCCGTAACAGCTTGGATGGTTTTTGATACTACAAACGGGTTTGATGGTAGGGTTTTATCATTTGATGCTTTGAGGAGTAAAATTTGAAGCTCCCCGCATAGGGGGTCAGCCCAGAGAGGAGAGGTGCGTGTGGTGGGCACGCCATTATAAAGATTTGTTGACTTACCGGCACTGCTGGAAGCCATGGTAAAGGCTGGCTATACCCGGGAGGCACAGCCAGGGGGGTTGATGTAGAGATACACACTAAAAATGGCACTAATGCAGAATAAAAAAATAAATAAAAGGCTCAACAGTTTCGGAGCTTGTTTCAAAAAAGTTTTTTAAATTTCACTAGAAACACTACTTTTAATACAATGAAACACTACTATAATGTCTATGAGGTTTAAAGAAAAACTGTTAAAATATCACTAACACTATGTACTGCTGCTGGGGGGGTGCGCCCCCGCACCGGAGAAACGGTAGTGTGGGTACACCACCACTCTGCAATCCAGGATCAAACACCAGCTGAAAATAAAAACCACCACCAGAGATAAGTAACCAGTAATAATAATGTGGGGTATATATAAGTGAGCTGCAAAAACGCGCCAAAAACAGGGACCGACGCTAGGGGCAGTGAAAACTGCCGGTATCGAAAGCCACCAACCGTCTAGGCTATTCGGTGGCCTCCTCCTTGTCCTCGTCTTGTACACCTGTGAGAAAAAACTTTATTTAGGACTGATTAGAGCCTCAAGGAATTTCCTTTAGCATAGAACCAGTTGTATGAGGAGAAAACTTCTATTTTTCGCTACTCTTTTCAAAGGGGCGCTACAAACATGACCGTCTCGGTTGAATGTCAGAAGCACCGTGATGAACGAAAGCAAAGGAAGCGTCATTTTATAAACCATAAAAGTATAGAATCTAAATCCCACCCTTATCATATTCGTGAGTATACAGTAAGCTTATACAATAAAGAGGGTGGGGTTTACATTCGATTCTTTTATGTTTTATAAAATGACACTTCCCTTGCTTTCGTTCATTTCTTACTCTACTCTCGCACCGTGAGGACTCGTTTCATCGGGACTAAGCAGACAGCTCGATAGTCTTTCGGTGGTAAGGCACCACGAAAGCAGCTCGGATAAGCGCATCAGCCGCAGGAAGCGTGAAGAAGCCACATCGCTATCGACCGGGAACTTCGCATGAAATTCGTCGCTATCAGAAGTCGACCGAATTGCTGATCCGCAAGCTACCTTTGCAGCATTTGGTTCGTGGAATTGCTCAGGACTTCAAAACCGACTTGCGCTTCCAAAGTTCCGCGGTTATGACGCTGCAGGAGGCTTATTAGAAGATACCAATTTGTGTGCTCTCCATGCAAAACGCGTCACATCATGCCCGAGGACATCCAGCTGGCCCATCGTATCCGAGGAGAGCGTGCTATATTAGCTTAGCATATAATCAACAGCCCTTTTCAGGGCTCCAGATTTGATGGATTAGAGTTCAGAAAAGTTTTTTACAGGCCGAACTGAAAGGAGCATTTAGCGAAAATCGTGGTGTCGATGATAATTCGATACCGATAGGTGCCATGGATATGGATTTCATAATGAAAAATATGAAATATATGACATGATGTAGTGAATATATCCCCATATCGAAGAAAACACTTTGATGAAACTGTTTACCGTTTGTCGTTTTTAATTGTTGGGAAAGGGCATTATTTCTGCTGACTAAATTCCAAGAAAAAATCCATTCCTTCTTTAAGCGTGATTCATTCTGCTTCGGATCAACGGAACAGTATGATAATCATTTCATACAAAAGATAAAATGTCCAAGAGTTATATGATTGCTATTTATTGAGTCGAAAAATTGTTTCAATAGCTTAATGATAGCTTCGAAAACAGGTTATTGAAATCATTCGTATCCGTATGTAGCGCGCCCACTTGGAAACCCATTAATCTTATTGGAATGTGAGATGGGGAAGCTCATACTTACGTCTATGCATTATGCTGTACACTACAGACTTTTTTTCTCCGTACTGATTAAGAAGCCGACCGAACTATCGGTCGACAAGTCAGTCTGCAGTCGGCGGGGGCTCTTAATTTCGTTTTTGCAGGCCGAACCGAAAAAATTTCAGTCGAGTTAACTCTTTTTTACAGTAATGCTTTTGAATCCGGACACTTTGCATTACATTCAATATCATACCACAGCCATAACATTTTTTTCATGTTGAATTTATGCGATTAATAGTTGCTAATATAGTTACTGATAGTTTCTTGATAGTTACTTATCAATCGCATTAATTCAACATGCAGAAAATGTTGTGGCTGCGGTATGGTATTAAATGTAACGCAAAGTGTCCGGATTCAAATACATTACTGTATACTTACTTCGATGTTATTCGGTTCTCTCTCAGGGTAAGCAACGAATATAATAAGGGTGGGGTTTAGATTCTATACTTTTATGGTTTATAAAATGACGCTTCCTTTGCTTTCGTTCATTTCTTACTCTACTCTCGCACCGTGACGACTCGTTTGTTTGGGACCAAGCAGATAGATAGTTAGTCTTTCAGTGGTAAGGCACACGAAAGCAGCTCGGATAAGCGCACCAGCCGCAGGATAGGTGAAGAAGCCACATCGCTATCGACCGGGAACTTTGCGTGAAATTCATCGCTATCGGAAGTCGACCGAATTGCTGATCCGCAAGCTACCTTTGCAGCTTTTGGATCGTGGAATTGCTCAGGACTTCAAAACCGACTTGCGCTTCCAAAGTTCCGCGGTTATGACGCTGCAGGAGGCTTATTAGAAGATACCAATTTGTGTGCTATCCACGCAAAACGCGTCACATCATGCCCAAGGACATTCAGCTGGCCCATCGAATCCAAGGAGAGGGTGCTATATTAGCTTAGCATTTAATCATCGGCCCTTTTCAGGGCTCCAAATTTGATGGATTAGAGTTTAGAAAAGTTTTTTGCAGGCCAAACTGAAACGAGAATTTTCGTTTGGATGCCATACAGCATCGAGAAAATTCCTGAAAGATCTAATCGTTGCTGAAAAATAATCTGCCAGTTCCCTGGGAATTGAAGAATACATCCATGCGAAAGAGTTTATTTTAATGTTTTCTAATTATATGGCGAACACAGCGACCAAATACATTTGATTTCGTAATTTTTCAATCAAGTGTAATTAGCTGGAAAGCTTCTGAAGATTATTCTTTCCCATCAGTAGGATATTTTCGTATCCAATATTGGATGCATAACATGAAAAACGGAAAATGTTTCGTATCGCGAAAATTATATAATTTTCAATCGATTATTGCTCAGTCGCCGAAATTTTCATACTCAGAGAGTTCATTCTCCTCTAGTTTGCCTTCCAAATTGCCATCGTAAACCACACCTTCTCTCGATTCAATCACGCACGAAAAGCATACTGAAATGATATTCTGGTGGTGAAACCGATTCATTTTTCGTGAGGCGTCGTGCACAAATTACGTAACGCGATAAGGGGGGAGGGGGTAGATGTTGCGTTACTTTCTGTTTATTAGAAATAGGAAATTGCGTTACGAAAGGGGGGGGGGGAGAGGTGGTTCAAAATTCGGATTTTTAGCGTTACGTAATTTGTGCACGACGCCTGAGGACATCGACAAGACAACATCGTTACTGAACGAGCTGAACGGCGAGGGATCGAGGGATTCATTACCTGGCCTGACCTGACCTGAAATGCAATCAGTTTGTTTTAACTGTGAGGGAGCGCAGAAAAGCCGATGCTGATACTCTCGTGACCAAGAGTATCAGCATCGAAATACGGTTCCTCGGGAAGACATAGAAGCAGCCGCCACACACACACACATACACACGCGCAACTCTTTTCGTTTGCAGGTTATCGAGAGGAAACCTGGAAAAAAATGATCGTTGCTGAAAAATAATCTGCCAGTTCCCCTTGGAATTGAAAATTACATTCAAGCGAGTTTATTTTAATGTTTTCTATCCATATAATTCTGCGACCACATACATTTGGTTTTGTGATTTGTCAATCAAGTGCAGTTAGCAGGAAAGCTTCTGAAGATTATTCTTCAGAACAAGGTTTTTTGTATCCAATATTGGATGCATAAAACCTTGAGTCTCCAACGTAACACTCTCGTTTTTGAAGTCACCCAAATATTTATTTATTCATTCATTCAGGATGGATTTAGATTCAACTTCAAACAAATGATCTCTAAATCAACGATAGTCCTACGTCACCCTTGCGGTTATACCATAGATATAACCCACTTCCTGTTTTTTGGAAAGACAATCCAATTTGGAGAAATGAAATCGAGTGAAACTTTCAATCGAAAGCAACGAAAACACACACTTCTTACATGTGAACCTGAAGCTGATATATAGCCCATTCAAATGATAATTAATTTGAGCAAATGAAAGCGTTCTCTTTCAAATTAAAAATGAAATAAGTAAAAAAAAAACTTTTTAAGTTAAACGGTTTAATTGTGTTTAAACATAATAATGTACTAAAAGCTAGAAAATAATTAGGCAAATAACAGTTAGCAGTTAACACACCTTTCCTTGATTAGTCTAGTGCATTGATAAGACTAAAATAAAATCGGTGGACATATGATGCAGGTGCTAATTGTGGATAATGGAAATCCAAAACCATTGTTATATTCTATCAGTCAAATAATTTCATTTGATACCGATATTTAGTGGATGGCAGGAAATACATGGTGTGTTCTCCAAGCCAAGTTCGTTCGTTTGATACACATATCTCAATCAACCTTTTTATGGAATCAGCTATTTTGTAGCGGCGGCCAAATTTGATTTTTCAAGATAAGCAGTTTTAAAATGACAGCAGAGATAAAGTTGTTTTATAAATTCGGTCAGTTCCAATTGGTCAAATGTCTATTAATTTGGGACAACCACACAAACATACAAACATACATACAAACAGCGCAAGCTAAATAAAACCGTTTAATAAAGTAATTTTCTATTTTGTGATTGCGGCCATCTTGGATTTGGATTTTTCGTGATTTACTGTGATCTACTATTCAAGCTCTTTCGTTTGATACCCATATTAATGAGGTTTTGAGATAATATGTGGTACGCAATTTTGTAGTGGCAGCCATCTTGAATTTGCATTTTTCATGAACAACTGTGTTCTACTAGTCAAGCCCTTTCATTTGATACCCATATTAACGGGATTTTGACATAATATGTAGTCCGCCATTTTGTAGTGGCAGCCATCTTGAATTTGCATTTTTCATGAACAACTGTGTTCTACTAGTCAATCCCTTTCATTTGATATCCATATTGATCGGGTTTAAAGAAAATATGTAATCCGCCATTTTGTGGTGGCGGCCATTTTTGATTCGCATTTCTCATGAATAACTGTGTTCTACTAGTCAAGCCCTTTCATTTGATACCCATATTAACGGGATTTTGACATAATATGTAGTCCGCCATTTTGTAGTGGCAGCCATCTTGAATTTGCATTTTTCATGAACAACTGTGTTCTACTAGTCAAGCCCTTTCATTTGATACCCATATTAACGGGATTTTGACATAATATGTAGTCCGCCATTTGGTAGTGGGAGCCATCTTGGATTTGTATTTTTCATAAATAACCGTATTCTACTAGTCAAGCCATTTAAGTTTTGAAAAAATAAAAATTTATATATACGTATATATGGCGCCATTTTGTAGCGGCCGCCAATTTGGATTTTCATGATCATGAAATACGCAGGGGGTCAAATTTCTATTAATGTGGGTCAGCGCTACAGACAAACATGTTACAAATATACAAACATACAAACAGATTATATGGCAAGCTAAATAAAACCGTTTTGAAAAAGTTGATGGGTCTGAGCCTAGGGACACGAACGGAATTTTGACATAGGACTGTAATTCATTGTTCAAAATCTGTCTATTTTTCTCTTTTAATACATCAAATGCAAGCCCTGAAAAAGCCCGTTTCCTGAATGAACATGCATCCTTGAAACGGGTTAGATGAGATAATGTGGGGGAATCCGGAATCACATTCTGTTAAAAAATGTACACAAAAATACCATTAAAGCAATTACTACTCTTTTCTTCTGTTTATTCAATTATGAAGAAGAAGACAAAGAGTCATCATGTACCATTTTTAAACACAAATTTAAATAGTTAAGATCTACATAAATAAAAGCCTAAGTCAAATAAATTCATGACTAACCAGGAATATATTAAAAATAAAAATAGCATTTTCTCCTTCATTGTCACGTTGTCTTCGGAACATTGTTTGTAATAACTTTATATCCCGGTGATGTATATTGAGTATCCTATGGACATGAGTGCTCTCTTGGGAAGTTCGTGTAGCTGCTGTAGTGAACTGATCTCATTGGGTGCTAAGTTCTGCTTATGTATTGGAAAGGGAAAGGAGAATGGGCATGTGCGTTCGAGGAAGTGAAGCGGACTTCTAAGGAAGACATATATGTGGAACATAATATAAAGATCGTGACTATTTAAGCTATTATAATCTAATATGCGTGAGTAAACCCTTTCGACCTAAATCAGCGACTAGTTCAATTCATTAATTTCCTTTTTCACACAGCCTAACAACATGATCGATATTATGACATCCTGGACCACAATAACATAAATCGTTAGTAGCACGACCACGATAAAAACGTGAATTGAGCACGAATTGATTGGGCAACATACAATACAATAACAGATAAATGCCTACTATCGGTAAATGGTGAATAATTCATTATACGCATCAACTCACATTGTGAGTTCACGGTCGAATTTAGGCAGAAAGATTGCTCATTGCGTCGGAGAGGAAAACTAGTGGTTAGTGCATCGAAGGAAAACATACCCATTCTGTTCGTCAAACTGTTAACTTTATTTACAATATTCACTGTTCATGTTTGAAGCAAAAAAAAATGCTGGAAAAATTTCCTGTCTAATGGTATATAGCACATTTTTTTTCCAAAATATATATTTTTTATCAAGGCTCATATGGCGTTAGCCTCACGGGGCCTGGAGTCCAATACTTTGACAATTTTTGACAAATGTTAGTAATATGTAACCGATTACTCGCGGTTGGCTCGAGGTTAGTATTACAAGTGTTTTCGTAATTGGGATGTTGTTGTCTCCAATGCTCTGTACGTGAGCCCGACACGAGATACTTCCTATTGGGATGCAGCTGACCATAATATGTCGCAATGATTTTGAGTAATATGCGTCTGGAAACTCTTAATAAATCGTTACATTTTTCTTAGAGTGGCCCCCTATATAGAAATCAAATACATAGTCCTATGGCAAAACGACAACAGAAAAGAACGAAATTGAAGAATCGATGTTTTTATGTAGGGGTGGACGGGGGAAGACGGCCACCCGGGGTAAGATGGCCACTCTCTAGATTATTGAAACAATCAACTATTGGACAAATATAACACATTAGTTTGGCATTTAGTTGTTATTGCATTACACTCAATCATGTATACCCATTTTTGCGTGTGTATAGGAGAAACGTCATGATAAACAATAAAAATGAACTTTTCAGATGGCGACGGGCACCTATGTGTTATTTTGCTTGCAAGAAATTTAGTGTTTTAGTGGTGGATACAGGGTGGGCCATTTAAAGTGGAAGGATTTGTTTTTGCAATAGCAAAGTAAAGAAGTGGAATTTAAAAAAAAAAAATTGAAATTCATTTATTTTGGTCCAAGGAGATTTGTTCTAACTACTTTTTGATTATGATATCTCGTAAATGACCGCCTCTGGCCTTGACCGCAAAATGTGCCCTTTTTTCGGCATTTTCCATCACTTTGCCCAATGTTTCGGCCGATATGGCAGCAATTTCTTGTCGGATATTGTCTTTCAGCGCAGCCAGGGTCCTTGGTTTACCAGTGTATACCTTGGATTTTAAATATCCCCATAAAAAAAAGTCAGGAGGCGTCAAATCAGGTGATCTCGGTGGCCAGTCATAATCGCCGTTTTTCGATATTAATCTTTCGGGGAACATTTCGCGCAATAATTTGGTCGTGGCAGCCGCTGTATGGCATGTAGCGCCGTCCTGTTGGAACCAGTAATTGTCCAATTCATTTTCACGAACAAATGGCAATAAAAAATCGGTTTCCATTGTCCGATAACGCTCCCCATTCACGGTTACCGTTGCTCCATTTTCGTTTTCAAAGAAGTACGGGCCGATGACTTTATCGGCATAAATGCCACACTACACAGTAACTTTTTGGTCGTAAAGAGGTTGCGTTTCGATGAATTGAGGGTTTTCAGTAGCATAAAACCGACAATTTTGTTTATTCACTCCTTCATTCAAGTTGAAATGCGCCACATCAGACATTATGATTTTTTGCCAAAAGCCACGTTCATTTTTGGCCATTTCGATGGTCCATTTCGCAAAATCAAGTTGACGTGGTAAGTCAGATGGGTTAAGTTGTTGAGCCATTTGAATTTTATACGGAAACATTTTCAAATCAACACGAATTATGCGTCGGAGAGTGGTTCGAGCGATGCCTAACTCTTGCGAACGATGGCGACCTGATGTCGATGGAGTCTCTGCAACACTGGCTCGAACGGCCTCAATATTCTCGTCGAAACGTCTTGGTCGTTGTCTGGACAGATGACTGGCATTACCAACACTACCAGACGATATAAATTTGGCATATAATCGACGTATAGTGTTGTCTCCAGGCGATGTTTTAACTTTATTTTTATTTTTCCACGCACGTTTAGTTAACACAATTGAGAAGTTATTTTGAATGTACAGCTGAACAATTTCAGCGCGTTGTTTAGGTGTGTATTGTTCCATGGTTAAAATTGTACTGAAATGACGCTTCCAACGCGGTATGACATTTGTTAATCTGACATCTCTGTCAAAAGTTATGGGGTTGCCAGATGCTTCCACTTTAAATGGCCCACCCTGTATGTACATGTCCTGTGAAACCAATGTTACAATAGGGTAAATGATCTTGGTTTGTCCAATTTAAGGTGTTTTACGCAACTAGTAAATGCAAATCGATTTTTCTTCATGAAAATCACATATAATACGAGTTTGGATATGTTGAAAAGCCCCAAGTCTCTAGTTGCTAATACTACCATAAGGCGTTGAAATTATTCTAATTTTTATGTTTTGACGTAGGACTACGTCTTTCATTTCTATACCGGGGTGTAAAATCAAAGTTTCGAAAACGAAAGCGTTACGCCGGAGACCGACATTTTGAGTGTTAATAGCTCCTAAACAACTGAACGAAATGGTATGATAAACACTTCATTCGAAAGATAAAATGTCTACGCGTTCTATACTTGTTACTTTCTGATCCAAAAACTTGTTTCAATAGTCTTAAATTTGCTTTCAAAATAGATTTTATGTTTTCTATCCATGTAACACTGTGATCAAATATGTTTCAATCAAGTGCTATTAACAGATGGTTATCGAGTTAGCATTAACCACTGGTGGGCTTCCAGTATCGAGGAAAATGTGGAAATATCTAATCGTTACTGAAAATAATCTGCCAGTTCCTCTGGGAATTTAAAATTACATTAATATGAAAGAGTTTATTTTAATGTTTTCTATCCATGTAACACTGTGACCAAATACATTAGGTTTTGTGATTTTTCAATCAATCGCAATCAACAGGATTATTCTTCCCCATCAGTAGGATATTTCCGTATCCAATATTGGATGCATAAAACCTTGTGCCTCCAACGTAACGCTCTCGTTTTCGAAGTTCTCCAAATATTCATTCATTCAGAATGAATTCAGATTCAACTTCATACAAATGATCTCTAAATCAACGATAGTCCTACGTCACCCTTGCGGTTATACCATAGATATAACCCACTTCCTGTTTTTTTTAAAGATTTTCCTCAAACAGGAATTATGATCATGGTTCGTCCAGCTCTGATCATGGTTTGTCCAAAAAAATGATCATGGTTTGACCGGTTTTAGAAATCACCATTTTTAAATTTAAAAAATCGAATTTTCCAGTAGATGTTGTATTTATCATTGTTTGAGTTTACTGTCACCATATTGATCCATTCATAATTTAGGCTTTCTTCAGAATATTGCCTTCTCTTGGGTATTTTAAAAGTGTTCACCTCAACACACTCAACACAGAGAAACTTTATTTCTGCTATGCGCGAAGGACACAATAAACAAACTGCAGCGCGCCAAGCTGTTACCATAGAAATCATGTGGACAAAACAACATTAGTGAATCGGACAACTCTTGATCAGAACTGAGGGCATTTAAATGCGTTAATTACATGCTTTAGCTATGTAAGTTTGATACATATGGTGTGCAAGCATGATGTTTACAACAGTTGTAAGTGTTATAATCCAGAAAAGGTCTGAATACGTGCCAAATAATCATCCGGTGATTGATTAAAAGTTAGCTCAAGTGAGGGGCGCATTGACACCAATAGAAGGTGTATTTTATAATCTTTTAAAACATGTGAATTCGTATAAATATACTATAAAACTATTGTAATTTTTGAAAAAGACAATTTTATTTATATGTTTTGAAACATTCGAATATCTGATTTGACACAGGTGCGCTGAATTAGAGCATTAAAAAAAGTGTACAAACCATGATCATATTTTCAACTGGACAAACCAAAATCATTTACCTTAATAAACACACGGGCCGTGTGAGTGTGTTTGTATAGAAAACGGTATGTATTAAAGCATTTCATAGAATTATTCAGACACTTTTGCTTGACTCATAACGGGGGCAAGGTGATCACTATTGTAAGAGATGAGATTTGCCATAAACGCACCTTTGAACGCGCCTAATTGAAATGAAATGAAATGCCACAATTTTGTATGCATTGTGTTTAATTGTACTCTATGCTTAGTGTGGCCGTCTTACCCCGTCCTCCCCTAAGTAGAGAAGACTCACAATCGAAACTGATTCTGACTGAAGAGAAAGGAAGAATTTAAAGAATCATTGAATCATAATTTGTTTCGAATTTCCAAAAATTCCAATGAATATTCTGAAGCTTTAGGGCAATACCTAAATCGTTACAGAGGGCCGAAAAATTGCCAAAATGGTGGCCATATTTGTTAAAAATTACTTATTTTTCATGAAAAATCGCTGTTTAGAGGCTCATAAAAAATTGAGATATCAAAAAGACGGGTGGGTAATGTCGGTGACATAACCGGAGTGACGTAGGACTATACAAAGGGGACAGCTTTTGCTAAATATATATTTTAAATATATTGTTTTATTTCCTTCTCCTACGTGAATACCTACCTATCTACCTGAAAAATGGATTAGTTTACTGTTTACTCTTTATGAACATGTTGGGGGTTTTGAAAAGAACCTTTGGTGTTGTGTTTTTGCGTTTTTTTTACAAACTTGATTCTTGATTTTTTCTGAAAATCAGTTTATATCATATGTCATATTATGTCACTTGTAGTGTATTGGTATTGTGAAAAACTTGTAATAACTTTTATTTGAAAGGTTTAATGGCACTGAAAAGCGCCGTGTTTTACGGTGGCTGGTTTTGCCACCAAAGCAGTCTGTATAAACAAACTTTTTCTTTCTTCTACCTGCTGCCGTTTTGCGATTACGTTTGCCTCTCGCTGAAACTAGTTGTTGCCTTGATGAGCGCCGAACCGAAGCTGCTCTGTTCTTGATGCGTGTTTTCTGATTGTCGTGAGCAGCTTTGCAAGCCAACTCGATCACTCCGATAACGTAGAAATTGAGGAAGTGATAACTGAAACGGGTCTGACGAGCGAACAAATAAAAAAAGAAGGAGAAGGCAAGTTCAAGAAGCTTCTCTTAATGGAAGTAAAGATCTTGGACTGTAAAGATCTTAATGGAAGTAAAGATCTTGGACTCGGGAAACTCTCCCATGATGGGGACCAAACTAAATTTACGCCGTCAGACTCGTTTCGAGTCACCTTTGCTGGTGCCGCCCTCCCTGACTACGTTATGGTGGACAAATTGAGACTACCTGTGCGACTCTTCGTGCCAAAGCCCATGACTTGCAACAAATGCAAGTCAGTTGGTCACACTTCAGATTATTGTGCCAACAAGGAGCGCTGTGCCACTTGCGGGGAGCAACATGAGGGGAAATCCTGCAGTGCGACTGAGCATAAGTGTCCATATTGCGGAGGATCCCCACACGCGCTCTAAGCTTGTGAAACTTACAAGAGTCGCTGGGAGAAACAGAAGCGCTCTTTAAAGGAACACTCGAAGCGCACTTTTGCGGAAATTTTAAAGGGCGCTTCTCCACTGGCCCAACAACAACAACAACAACCAATCTCAACACACAATACCTTTTCCACGTTGCCAGTTGATGAAATGGAAGCGGACACAGCTAGCGGGGGCACACCGTTCATTTTCAAAGGGAATCCCCGGCGCAAAAATGTGACCACTCCCAAAGTTCAAGAACAAGTCCCCCCGGTGATACCCCCAGCTAGCTTGCCTAAAAAATCGAGTGCAGCGGACAAGCAAAATCAGGTTCCTCCTGGCTTCCGTGGGAATAGTTCACCTTCGAACGACCCAGCACTCGAGGGAACATCAAACACCCCAACTGTCCCTGTTTTTCCGTCCAGCTCAACTTCCCAATCGGGATTTATAAAGTTGTCTGACCTTTTGGATCAAATCTTCAAGTGTTTCAATGTTTCCGACTCCATCAGAACCCTTGTCATCTCAATGCTTCCAGTATTAAAGACAATTTTACAGCAATTGATGCAAACATGGCCCCTCCTTGCAATGATTATCTCTCTTGATGTCTAATTTAGATAGAGAGGTCGGAGATATCACTGTTTTTCAGTGGAATTGTCGTAGTCTTATCCCTAAATTGGATACATTCAAATTTTTAATTCATAACCTCAATTGTGATGTTTTTGCTCTGTCCGAAACTTGGCTTTCTTCGCGAGATGATATCTCTTTCCACGATTTTAATATTATACGCTTGGACCGTGATGACAGATACGGAGGGGTGCTATTGGGGATCAATAAGTGCCACTCATTTTTTCGAATTGACCTTCCACCTATTGGAGGGATCGAAGCTGTTGCTTGTCTTGCAAACATCAGAGGCAAAGACCTCTGTATTGTCAGCTTGTATTGGCCTCCGAGAGCTGCGGTTAGCCGCAAACAACTTGATGACATGTGCTCACTCCTTCCTGAGCCACGATTGATCTTGGGAGACTTCAACTCTAACGGAACTGCCTGGGGGGAACAGTACGACGACAATCGTTCATTGTTGATATATGACCTTTGTAACAACTTCAATATGACCATTTTGAACACTGGGGAAACAACACGTGTGCCTAAACCTCCTGCTAACCCAAGTGCTCTTGACCTCTCGCTTTGCTCGAATTCACTATCGTTAGATTGCAAGTGGAATGTAATCCAGAACCCCAACGGTAGTGATCACTTGCCAATCAAAATTTCCATCACCATTGGGTCGAACTCTTCTGTATCTATAAACATGGCATATGACCTCACAAGACACATTGACTGGAAAAAATATGCGGACGCGATCGCTCTAGCCATCGATTCCAGAGATGGTTTACCTCCATTGGAGGAGTATAACTTCCTTTCTCGTTTGATCTATGACAGCGCGGTTCGCGCTCAAACGAAACCCATCCCAGGTTCCACTATTCGTCGAAGGCCTCCCAATCTATGGTGGGATAGCATATGTTCCAAGCTTTATGTAGAAAAATCGAATGCATTTAAAGCTTTTCGAAAACGTGGAACCCCTGAAAATTTTCAGACGTATTTGGACCTTGAAAATCAATTTAAAAACTTGATCAAAGGGAAAAAACGTGCTTATTGGCGAAATTTCGTGGGAGGTTTGTCACGAGAAACGTCAATGAAAAAATTATGGAAAGTGGCTCGAAACATGAGAAATCGCTCTTCAACGAATGAAAGCGAAGAATATTCACATCGATGGATTTTGAATTTTGCATGGAAGGTTTGTCCTGATTCCGCTCCTGTGCAAAACATTGTTCGAGATATACCACAAGATAGGTGTGATCTTGATTCCGAGTTTTCGATGGTAGAATTCTCTCTTGCTCTCCTTTCATGTAACAATTCTGCTCCGGGATCGGAAAGAATTAAGTTCAACTTGCTGAAAAATCTCCCTGATGTGGCAAAACATCGCTTGTTGAACTTATTCAATCGGTTTCTGGAGCATAATATTGTTCCAGATGATTGGAGACAAGTACGAGTTATAGCTATTCAAAAACCCGGAAAACCCGCGTCCGACTTCAATTCGTACCGCCCAATAGCAATGCTGTCTTGTATACGGAAATTGTTGGAGAAAATGATCTTGTTTCGCAATGATCGATGGGTTGAAACGAATGGCCTACTCTCAGATACACAATATGGGTTCCGCAGGGGCAAGGGGACGAATGATTGTCTTGCGTTGCTTTCTTCAGAAATTCAAATGGCTTACGCCGAAAAAAAACAAATGGCTTCAGTATTCTTGGACATAAAGGGGGCCTTTGATTCTGTTTCAATAGAGGTTTTGTCAGACAAATTGCACTCTCGGGGTCTGCCGCCTCTATTGAATAATATGTTATATAACTTGCTTTGTGAGAAACATTTGAACTTTTCTCACGGAGATTCGGCAGTAAGTCGGGTCTCTTACATGGGCCTCCCCCAGGGCTCATGTTTAAGCCCCCTTTTGTACAACTTCTATGTAAGCGACATCGACAATTGCCTTACACAAAATTGCAGCCTAAGACATCTTGCAGATGATGGAGTGGTGTCTGTCGTAGGATCAAACGAATCCGACCTGCAAGGACCCTTACAAGATACTTTGAACAATTTTTCAACCTGGGCCATTGGGCTAGGGATCGAATTCTCCACGGAGAAAACAGAGATGGTGGTTTTTTCTAGGAAGCATAGACCAGCAAAACCAAAGCTTCAACTTTTGGGTAAACCGATCACTCATTCTATGTCATTCAAGTATCTTGGGGTCTGGTTCGACTCCAAATGTACTTGGGGGCCCATATTAGGTATCTGAGTAAAAAATGTCAACAAAGAATAAACTTTCTCCGTACAATTACCGGCACCTGGTGGGGAGCCCATCCCGAAGATCTTATTATGTTGTATCGAACAACTATTCTCTCAGTGATGGAGTATGGCAGTTTCTGTTTTCAATCAGCTGCCAAAACACACCTCATTAAACTCGATTGAATTCAGTATCTTTGTCTCCGTATTGCGTTGGGATGTATGCCCTCAACGCATACCATGAGTCTCGAGGTTTTGGCAGGCGTACTCCCACTAAAAGATCGCTTCAATTTATTATCTCTTCGGTTCCTCATCCGGTGTAAGGTTATGAATCCATTGGTGATCGGAAATTTTTAGCAATTGATCGAGCTAAATTTTCATTCTGGATTCATGAATTCATATCATGAATTCACCTCTATGCAGGTTGTTCCTTCTTCGTATATTCCCAACCGTGTTTGTTTTCCTGACTACATCAATTCCTCTGTACATTTCGATCTGTTCATGAAGGAGAAAATCCATGAAAAACCAGATTATCTTAGATTGGGGTTCGTTCCTACGATCTTCAATGTAAAGTATGGGCGTATCAATTGTGATAATATGTACTTTACTGATGGGTCCTCTATGAATGAGTCCACAGGTCGCTGGTCGCCAGATCGAATTTAGAAAACTCCCTTCGGGCCCGAGGAAGACAGCCCAATGTGCCGGTGAGAGATGTGTTGGCTCGGTTAGACCTTGATTACATGTCCTATATATATGTTTTCCTTAAAGCTATAGATCTTCGTGTGTGATTGTCCCTACATCCTTATACCCTCCTTTCCTTCCTTTGCGGGTAATTCGTCCCCTTGCTATGAATAGTAGAATAAGTTGAAATGTAAATAAACTATAGATATACGAATAGATTTAAGAATTGAGTGTTCATCAACATTGTTACAATTTCCTTATATCCCATCCTTCTCCTAAAAATATGTCACCCTTCTAAACTCGAGTACACCGCGAGTAATCGGTTTTCCACCTTACTAACCATAGATGTAAGAAAATTGTTTATATATATATAGTTTTAAAATTATATTTAAGAATTCGGCTCCTTTAAACTTAAGTAACTGAGCCTGTAAAAATAAACGAATTAATTAAAAAAAAAATTGTTGTTTTATTATTATTTTGGATATTATTTTAGAAAGCATTGAACTGTATTTCCTAAGCTCTTTTTTGGAAGGTATAATGGCCCTGAAAAGCGCCTTGTTTTATGGAATGGTTCCAATTTAGAAAACTTAGTACTCGTAGTTTTGAAAAAAGCCATTTCGAACGCCCTCGATGCCGCCTTGTTCTGGATTTGCCACCAAGGCAGTTTGTATAAAGAACAAA